>NC_089262.1:37148518-37867848 GCF_963930625.1 Muntiacus reevesi | reverse complement strand
TTTTTTTTCCTCCCTTCTTGCCAGCCTTCATGTCAAGCGCAGAAGAGTCTGTGTCAGCCCGCACAACCACGTTATTAAGCAGTGGATGAAAGAACAAGCAGCCAAGAGAGAGACTAAAGGCAACATTTGTGATAAGAAGAGACACCACGGGAGGAGGAACAGTAAAGGGGCGCGTCAGGAAAGGCAGGAAACCCATGGCCATAAGACGCCTTATTAGAGAAGGAGCAGATGAAGCTACGCAGATGAGTCCTGGGTGAACTTGGCCGTGGCTGGTTATAAACGTATCATGCGAATGTTCCTTATTGGGAGCAAACAGGACAAAACAAAATATATTTTTCAAGGGAATAATTACACAGATGCAAACATTGCCAATAATATACTCAACTGAAAAAATGAAGTGAAAAGAGAATGCTTACCTTCACATAATATTTGAGGAGCAGCATACAGATCTAATTTCTCCAACTTTTTTACTAGGACGTTTTCCAAATCTGCCACGAAGTTGAAAGAGTGGTACTGCAAACATCTGCATGCCTTTACTTAGATTAGTCATTGTTAATATTCTGCCATATTTGTTTTTTCTCTCTCTTTTCTCCTTGTACATGTATATATAAAACATTATATATACAAAGTTACAAATTTTTTCCTGAACCATTTTGAAAACAAGTTACAAACATCATGACACTTTACTCCTAAATTTTTTTTAGTGTTTCAACTTGACATCCGTCAAGAGCAAAGATATTTTCTATAGAATCATGCCATCAGTTTTATACCTAAAAAGGCAGCAGTTTAACCTAATATGATATATAATATATATGTTCATATTCCATAATTATGTATATGTTCATATTCTAATATATGAATATATATATGAAATATGAACATATATATTCGACCCGGGGATTGAACCCAGGTCTCCTGCATTGCAGACAGATTCTTTACCATCTTGGGAAGATCCCCTGGAGGAGGCCATGGCAACCCACTCCAGTATTCTTGCCTGGAGAATCCCATGGACAGAGAAGCCTGGCGGGTTACAGTCCATGGGGTCGCAAAGACACTACTGAGTAACTAACAACTTTACTTTTCAGGATCACATTCAGATTTAGCATTTTTGGTACGAATTCTTCCTGTGTGAATTTGCATATTTCCTAGTGCACTATTTAGAGTTTGTGAACAGTGAAGTTCATTTTTTACACAGAAGACTTTGGATTGACAAATTCTGACGCTAAAAAAAAAGCCTGGTTTGCCCTGGGAGCCACTTGCCTCCTACAGTCAATTGTTGGAGCAGACTTGTCAGGGGTCCAGAGATGGGTCCTGTGTGAGATGATTTCACAGTTTCCTAAACAAGGAGCCTACATCCTTTCATTCCTAACACACCTTTACCACGCCTTGTGGGTCGATCCCCAAGGTTCTGCTAATCTTTTGGCTTCCTTGCTCAACAGAGGCTGTAGAACAAGAGGTAGTTTTCGTCAACAGCCAGCAGATGGCAGGAGCAGAGCGTGCACTCAGCCACGTGTCCGGAGTCCGGCTCTCCTGCGGGCCACCCCCAGGCAGTGGCGTTGCCAGACGACCCAGAGGTGCTGAACCTGATATAGGCTAAAGTTATCACCAAACGACAGTCCGTCTAATATTCCTCATGAACACTAATTTAGCATCAGTGAGCTTTGTATTGGTATTTCTAATTTTTTTTGACTTTTTATTTTTTTTATTTTTTTTTTTTCATTTATTTTTATTAGTTGGAGGCTAATTACTTTACAATATTGTAGTGTTTTCTGTCATACATTGGCATGAATCAGCCATGGATTTACATGTATTCCCCATCCCGATCCCCCCTCCCACCTCCCTCTCTACCCGATCCCGGTATTTCTAATTTTTGAATGAGGAAACCAGAGGCTTGTGGGGTAAAATGACCCCCCCAAGGGCACATGGTAAGTGGCAGGGACAAGCCTTGCCCCTCGTCTCCAGGTCTCCGGTTCTCCCACCAGCCCCAGCAGCGGGCCCTAGAAGGCGTGCACCTGCCTGGAAATGCAGAGGAGGAGGAGTGCAGGTAAAGATCTGTGCATCTGGTGCTCCAAAAGGGCCAGGGATGCCTGCGGACAGTTTTACCTGGGTCTAGAATGAAGCCACGTTGCTCCTGGCCTTGGTGGCCCTGATCCTGGCAAAAACCGTCTTCATAAATTAGGAAGTGCCCCAACCCGATTTTATTGAGTGAAGCACAATGAAGGAAATTTTATCGAGTTAAGGCAGTGAAGGAAATTGCACACTGTTCATGGCCTTTGTTTTGCAAAATCTCCCTCACTAGTGTCTTCTTTCCAACCTAAAGACAGATTTTGTCCAAAAATACAGGCTTTTCCGCCACTCAATTCCATCATGCTTTTTAATATGATAATACGATAAAATGGGTAATCCTGAGGAAAATGATTCCTAAATAGCTTAGCCTGTTCCACTTGCTTTAATAAAATACCACAGACTGAGGGACTTATAGTCAGCAAACATTTACTTCTCACAGTTCTGGGGGTGGGGAAGTCCAGGATGGCGGTGAGGCAGATTCAGTGTCTGGGGGCTGGGGGGGGGCTGTCTTCGGAGCTGAAGACTGCTGACTCCTCCCTCTCTGTGTCCTCACGTGGTGGAGAACACCGGGAGCTCTCTGGACCCTCTGTCACAGGGCAGGAATCCCAAAGACACCACCCACTAATGCCATCCACTTTGGGGGTTAAGATTTCAACATACAAGATTTTTTTAAAGTCGCTCAGTCGTGTCCGACTCTTTGTGACCCCATGGACTGTAGCCCGCCAGGATCCTCGGTCCATGGGATTCTCCAGGGAGGAATACTGGAGTGGGTTGCCATTCCCTTCTCCAGGGGATCTTCCCAACCCAAGGATTGAACCCAAGTCAGGGGACACAAAGATTCAGACTGTAACACTAAATACTCTTTTTTGATCTCATAGTCCTATCATCCAAGTGTCTTCAAGTTTCAGGCTCTAAAAACTTCAAAAACTTACATTAAATTTGTAATGTAAATATAATATTAATCAATGTATTGTAAATTAAAAATTAAATAATGTAATGTAATTACGTTAAATCTCAGTTCAGTTCAGTCGCTCAGTCGTGTCTGACTTGTTGTGACCCCATGGACTACAGCATGACACGCTTCCCTGTCCATCACCAACTCCCAGAGTTTACTCAAACTCATGTCCATTGAGTTGGTGAGGCCATCCAACCAACTCATCCTCTGTTGTCCCCTTTTCCTCCTGCCCTCAATCTTTCCCAACATCAGGGTCTTTTCAAATGAGTCAGTTTTCCACATCAGGTGGCCAAAGTACTGGAGTTTCAGCTTCAGCATCAGTCCTTCCAATGAATATTCAGAATTGCTTTCCTTTTGGATTGACAGGTTTGATCTCTTTGCAGTCCAAGGGACTCTCAAGAGTCTTCTCCAACACCATAGTTCAAAAGCATCAATTCTTTGGCACTCAGCTTTCTTTATAGTCCAACTCTCACATCCATACATGACTACTGGAAAAACCACAGCTTTGACTAGATGGACCTTTGTTGGCAAAGTAATGTCTCTGCTTTTTAATATGCTGTCTAGGTTACATTAAATTTAAAATAATAAAATAATGAGAGTAACTTAAAAGTCAATTAATTAATCATAACAGGGAATAATACTATTAATAAATAATGAACAACATTAATGAAAAGCTAAAATGAAAACATTGGTGTCTAATCCTCTCAACAAACTTGAACTATTTTCAGTTTTGTTTTCCTTCCAGTCCAGATTCAGAATTCTACATACTTTTTTGTAGCTATTAGGACAGTAAGTTTTATGCTATATTTTAGAATTTTTATTTTACTGCAATGCAAATAAATGAAACTTTCTATAAGGGAGAACAGCTTCTTAAATTCCATTTGACAGGGTATCATATGTGCTTATTTAAACATTACTGTGTCACCAATACTGCACTATGAGTAGATCACCTAGGTTAACCCTCTAAGGTTTTTTTAGATTACCTTTTTATTAAAGCAATGCAAGTGTGTAGTAAAAAATAAAAAAAGTGCAGCAGAATTTATCATGAACAATAACATCCTCTTTCTCTGTCCTCCCTCTTCCCAGACCTGCTTCTTTGATGCGACTTCTTTTAAACTTTTTAAGTTTTGTTCTTCTGGTGGTGTGTGGGAAGAAAACCTTTTCTTCCACCTTCTTATTTTTCCTGACTGTGTCTGAAAATTCAACTGACAAACACAGATTAATGGGGAAAAAGCCTATACCTTTATTTAATATACATTTTGTGTGACATGGGAACCTTCAAAAGGAAATAAAAACCCAAAAAAGCAAACCTGAGTAGTTTTATGCTGAGTTTGATGGCGAATGGGTAGTCATTCATTGAAATAAATGTGATAGATCAAAGAACATGAAGGCAGTGTAGCCAGCTTGGGGAAAGTTAGCAAGACCTCTTTGTTGAGAGTAAGTGAAGTCGCTCAGTTGCATCCGACTCTTTGTGACCCCATGGACTGTAGCCTACCAGGCTCCTCTGTCCATGGGACTTTCCAGACAAGGGTACTGGAGTGAGTTGTCATTTCCTTCTCCAGGGAATCTTCCCAACCCAGGGGTCGAACCAGGGTTTCCCACATTCCAGGCAGACGCTTTACTGTCTGAGCCACCAGGAAGACCTGTTTGTTAGGATTCTTCTTTATGTCCCTTTATCTTCAGAGATAAGGCTGCTCATCTCCTGGACATATAGGAAGAATACCTGTCACCTGAGGGTTTTATGACCTGTTTCACAGAGGAAAGATGGGGGAAGGTCAGAAAGATCTTCATGCCTCTGCTGTTTTCTTGAACTCCTTCAGCTTAAAATATTTAATATTTAAGGTGCCGTGTTTTGGGGTAGTGTGTTCTGAACCGCAACAGTGGTTACCTCCATAATTTCAAATGAAAACTTAAAATATTACTTATTTATCAATTTTAGGCAATTTCTGTTGTCTCCTCATTGCATCCTATTTCCCTTTTTTCTCCTTCCTCATCTTGATAGGTTTATCACTGTTATTTTTCCTTATCTTTATAATTTGAATAGTATACCCACCTTCCTTCATTAGTCCATTAATTCTAGAATTTCAGTCTCCTCTTTATGTAAAATGTAAATACCCCATTCTCCTTTTTTTTCCTTCTATCCTTCCATTTTGTGTCATATCACCTATATTTTTACATTTAATGTAACTATAATTCTGTACTAAAATAATAATCATTTTTCATGCTTTAAGAAAGAGTCTCAACTCTAGCACTACTGACATCTTTGGCTGCTAATTCTTTACTATGGTGACTCTCCCATACTTTATAGGTGAATTAGCAGTATCTCTGACCTCTATCCACTACACGACATTCAAAGCTATCTCCAGATATTGCCAAACATGGTCTAGGAGAGGGGAGTAAATTTACTGTCAACCCTAGTTGGGAATCACTAGCCTAGAGTCTAAGATAGGTTCTAAAATTGAAAACTCTGTAGCTGGAAATTTTCTAAAATGACCCCCATAATTCCCTGCCCTGGTATACGTATACCTTCCAAACACTAATCTAGGTGTTGCACTTTTTAAGGTAACAAATCAGTTGATTGTAAAATAGGGAGATTGTCTGGTGGGACTGACTTAATCACAGGAGCCCTGTAAGACTGAGTCTACAGGTCAGAGACAGAGTGGTCAGTTTCAAAACATGAGAAGGATTCAATATGCCACGATTGGCTTGAAAGACAGGAGAAAGGCCAAGTCCCAAGGAATGTGGGTGGCCTGCAGTTACTAAAAGAGGGCCCCAGCTGACAGATAGCAAAGAAATAGGGGCCTCAGTCCTATAACTACAGAAACTTCCCTGGTGACTCAGATGGTAAAGAATCCTCCTGCAATGCAGGAGATCCGGGTTCAATCCCAGGGTCGAGAAGATCCCCTGGAGAAGAGAATGGCAACCCATTCCAGAATCCTTGCCTGGGAAATCCCATGAAGAGGAGCCTTGCTGATCCCATGTGACAGTCCATGGGGTTACAAGAGTCAGACATGACTTGGTGACTAACCCATCACCACCACCGCCTACAAGCAGCCTTATTCAACCAGGAATAAGAATGAGCTTGCAGCAGATTCTCCCACAGAGCCTCCAGAGGGAATGCAATCCAGTATCTTGATTTCAGCCTTCTGCTACCCTAAGCAGAGAACCCAGTCACACCACCCGTTTGGACTTCTGGCTTACAGATTCTGAGTTACTAAATGGGTGTGGTTTAAGTGGGCTTCCCTGGTAATACAGCTGGTAAAGAATCCGCCTGCAATGCAGGAGACCCCGGTTCAATTCCTGGGTTGGAAGACCCCCTGGAGAAGGGATAGTCTACCCTCTCCAGTATTCTTGCTTGGAGAATCCCATGAACAGAGGAGCCCGGCAGGCTACAGTCTGTAGTGTCGCAAAGAATCTGACACGACTGAGCTACTTTCACTTCATTTCTTTTAAGTGGTTAAGTTCATAGAACTTTTTTAATGCAACAATAAGAAGCTAGCACAACCAATGAGTGGTTCTTTTACCCTCCTGACTACATAAGTATTGTTCGCTTGCCAGGTCAAGTTGTGTGCTAGAGTTTAATATCCTTCTCAAAAAATGAACCCTGCATAATTCCCTATTCAGGCAACTTAAGCCTGATAAAACACAACTACTTTCTCCATTATTTGTGTGCTTTAGATATTTGACTTCTTTCTCAGGTTTGGCCAGGCCTCCCTGTGAGCCCTGGATTTTTACACTATCCACAGACAAATAGAACTCTGACACATTTCATAATTTATATAACCGATCTGATGCTCTTTTAACAATTGTAGCAATTTTCTTCTTTTTTTATTTTTGTAAAATCAGGTGTTCCCTGTAGTAAATGTAAGAGAATTCCAAGTTCATCCTATTCTCTCCCGAGTACTATGACTATGCTCTATCTTTTAATTCACCGAAAGATAATTGGATCAATTAACATATTGTAGTCTATCCATCTTGTTGCTATGCTACTGCTGCAAAAATTACCGAAAAAATAAACATCCCCTTCGTTCATCCAGAGCTTAGCACATAGTAGGCACTCAATATATATGTACTAAAAAAAATATGTAGGCAACTGACCTCTTGTTTGGCCAATTACTATGAAAATAAGACACCACGAGAGACCTGCATTCCTGTAATGACCAGCCTCTACTGAAGAGTGAGAGGGATACTAAGGGTTAAATGCTGCTGGGTCCTGGCCTGGGTCCTGACAATAACTAAACCCAGTGTTACTGGGCTCCATTGTTTTCAAGATTTTCTACATCTAAGAATGTTTGTCTTTTACCTCTTATCTAGCTCTGACATCAGCCTGCCCATAAAATGAACTTTATCTCCATTTCTGTTTACCTTTCTCCCAGGTCATAATTTTCTGTATCAGTGAATTACAGAACCTTCTCTGCAGAAGGAAATAGGGCAGAAGAAACGGCTTCTGACAGGTTGACTTTGCTGAACCCAGACCACACTGAAGGCAAATTGTATAATCATCAAGAAAAGCTAGGTTTAGGAGGAAGTGGGGGTCTTGGGAATTATAAAAGGTGAAGAAAAGAGGTGACTTCCTATTTGAGTCTCAGCTTTCAGAGTTACCCTGGACTCACCAAAATGGCTAAAATTAAAAAGAAGATGCTAAATGTTGGGACTCATGTGTGCTGGTGGGGATGTAAATTAATAACATCACTTTGGAAAACTGTCTAGTAATATCTACTAAAGCTAGATACCTACCCTATGACCCAGAAATTCTATGCTTAAGCAATATCCAGTTAAATAAATATGTTCACCAAAACACATACATAAGAATATTCATAGCAACAAATGAGAACTAAGTGCTCACCACAGTAGAATGAGTAGATTTAAAATGTTACATTCATTAATGGAGAAGATGTGGAGAAAAAGGAACCCCCTACACTGTTGTTGAAAATGTAAATTGGTGCAGCCATTGTGGAAAACAGAATGGAGGTCCTTAAAAAATTGAAAGAGAGAAGGAAATGGCAACCCACTCCAGTATTCTTGCCTGGAAAATTCCATAGATAGAGGAGTCTGAGCAGCCACAGTCCATGGGTTTGCAAGAGCTGGACATGACTCAGCGATTAAACAACAGTGAAGGGTCCTTTAGAAATTAAAATAAAAATTAAAAATCCCAAGAGTTACCATACGATCTAGCAATGGGCTTCCAAGGTAGCAGTAAAGAATCTGCCTGCCAATGGTGGAGATGCAGGAGATGCCGGTTCGATCTCTGGGGTGGGAAGCTCCCTTGGAGGAAGACCTGGCAACCCACTCCAGTATCCTTCCCTGGAAGATTCCGTGGATAGAGAGACACACTTCCCAGACAGCGTGTAGGCCATCTCGGAACACCCTTGTTTGAGCCTGTTGAGAGAGTCTGAAGCACAAGACCAAGCTCAGCTGTATCTGGATTACTGATCCACAGATACTATAAGATAATAGAGGTGTGTTGTGTCAAGCCGTAAATTCTGAGGCAATTGGTTATGCAGCAGTAGATAATGAATATAAAAGAGATAATGTAATCAGAGAAAGTGGTAACAAATCCTAAAGTATTTTGCAAATGTTTATTTATTCTTTTACTTATTTGGTTGCATCCTGGGTCTTATTTGCAGCATGCAGGATCTTTAATTGCAACTTTTGGATTCTCAGATGCAGCATGTGGGATCTAGTTCTCTGACCAGGGATCAAACCCAGGCCCCCTGCATTGGGAGCATGGGATCTTAGCCACTGGACCACCAGGGAAGTCTCATTCTTCTTCTTTTTTGTTTTTTCTTTAATTTTTGGCCGTACCCCGCTGCATGTGGCACTTTAGTTCCTCAACCAGGGATCAAACCTGGACTGCCGGGGAAGTCCAACAAATTCTACAATTAAAGAAAACACACTGAGGATTGGGAATCAGGTGAGGCAGCTTCTTTTAAACGCTTTAGTAGAAAATATGGTCAAGAGCTACCGTGAGAGCTACTGATATAAAAGGCCGAGAGAAACATGAAAAGGGAATTGCTTAACTTCAAACACAGGTATTCCAAGCCTGGCAGAAACCTAAGTGACAAGACATCTGAAGCCAAATGGAGTGAAGAGTAATGCAATATTTAGATTTGAAAAACTGCTGTTATCTTGAAATGTCAGGAAAGACACTGAGGAATACAAACCAGAGAGTAAAATGTTTTTTAAAAAAATACACTTACAAGAAAGAAAGGTCTAATGGGGAGGAGGATAATAGTTAGTAAACACAATAATAATAGTAATTAGTATAGGAATTCATTTGAGTGGCGTGAGAACCAGTTATTTGAAGAAAGCTTCTAGACAAGACCATTTTGATCAACCACGAAATGCCAATGAGACCAGTTCACAGAATTTTTACTTCGATCCTTTAAACAGTTGTTTCATTGTTGTTTGTTGTTTGGTTTTGGCCGCACTGCACAGCATGTGGGATCTTAACTTCTCTACCAGGGATTGAACCCACATCCCCTGCATTGTAAGCACAGAGTCTTAACCACTGGATGACCGGGAAGTTCTTGAATGGCTGTATTTAGTTCACAGGAGTGAGTGTGCCCATTTTCTCCCCTCCTCCAACCCCAAATTATAAATATCTTCCATCCAAAATAGAACATTCCCCTTAGCTAAGAGTTACAGTAAACAGGCTGTTTAGGAATCATTGTTAGCTGGCATTCTGGTTCAGATGCTGGAACAAAAGTAGTCCAAACTAGACAGAAGTTTGTTTCTCTCTCCTTGCGTAGTACTCCAGCTGTAAAAACAGCCTTCAGTCCGAGGTTGAAGTGGTGGCTCCATGGTGTCATTTGCCTTGCTTCTCTATGGTCCTCTTGTCCACAGGGAAACCTATCCCATGGTTCACCACCATGAGTTGGGGCCACCCCCAGGCTGCAGTAATTTTGCTAGGTCTGTCATAAGAAAGTAGTATAAACGGGATGACCTAAATAACAGAAATTTATTTTCTCACTGTTCTGGAGGTTAGAAGTCCTAAATCAAGGTGTCGGTATTCTTGGGTCTTTCTGAGGTCCGTGAGGGCAGGGAGCAGCTCCCGGCAACCTCCTTGGCTTGCAGATGGTCCTTGTCTCCCCGTGTCTTTTCCCATCATCTTTTCTCTGCATGTGCCTGTTTCTGTACCCAAATTTCCCGTTTGTAAGTACACCAGTTATATTGCATGAGGGCCCACCCCAGTGACCTTAATTAATTACATCTACAACAACCCTATTTATAAATAAGTTCACATTCTTGAGTACTGAGGAGGGGCTAGGACTTTAACACAAGAATGTGGCAGTGGGGAGAACAATCAACCCAGAAGAGTGAGGATGAGTGAGGTGGGAGTGAGGGAGGAGATGCTCTTTTCTTTTAAGGGCATGACCTAGAGGTTAAATACCATACTCCCTGGAATCCATTGCTGGGAGTTCACCACACAAACACCCAACTTCAAAAAAAAAAGGAAGGGCTTCCCTGGTGGCTCAGTGAAGACTCCACTTGCCAATGCAAGAGACACAGGTTTGATCCCTGATCTGGGAAGAAGCCCCATGCTGTGGAGCAACAAAGCCTGTACCCCACAACCGCTGAGCCTATGCTCTAGAACCTGGGAGCCACAACCTTGAGCCCCTGTGCGGCCTGCGCTCCGCAACAGGAGAAGCCACCGCAATGAGAAGCCTGTGTTCCACAATTAGAGAGTAGCCCCCGCTCACCTCAGCTAGAGAAAAGCCTGCATTCGCAACAAAGACCCAGCACAGCCAAAAATAAATACAATTATCTTTTTAAAAAGAAAAAGGACATACATTCCTCACTGGTGGTCACATGCCCCACTAAAACTATTATTAGGGGAAGAATGGGAAGATGGATGTTAGGGTGACCAGTAGCTTTAGACACATTATGGTTTGCAAAAATCTTAGGCAGCAGAGAGCTGACTTATGCCTCCAAACTGCACTGGTAATTAGTCTTTATTTTCAATACTACCTATTGTACCAGAAATGTTGTTATATTTAGTTCTCACAATAACTCTGAAAATTTGATATTTTTCCCCTATGTATTTCAAAAGAGGAGATCCAAGTTCAGAGAGATCAAGCAACTTGCCCAAAGCTGAACCTATTAAATGCTGAAGCCGGGAATCTAGCTGAGGATTCTGTCTAGTGCTGAAGCCTGATGTATTTCACCACACCCACCATATCCCGAACCCTGGCCAGCAGACCTCAGCATGCCAGCCTCACTGATAACTGTTCAACTTCAGCTCATTTCAGCCTCAGTTCTGAATGGGGACTTGAAGATTTGTATGGAAGACACCAGAAATGCCCACTTCTAAACTTTATAGGTTAGCAAAGTGATGGGCAACCAAAATTTCATATAGAGAACACAATGCCATAAATACATATATATATATATATATTGTGTGTGTGTGTGTATATATATATATAAAACACCCTACACAATACATGGCACACACGCGCACACACACACACACACACACACACACATACACACACACTTTGCTTTTGTGGAAAACTGCTACTGAGAGAGGAAGCGGGCAGGGCACAACCTTTAGAAAAAAGACAGTTGTTGAGGATAGGACATGAACTGGTTAAACCAACCAGGTCCAAGATAGTGATGAATTGACTTTCACTAGACTTTGAGCCTCAGTATAAGCCCATCGTAACAGCTAAAGAGCATACCCACAAGGTGCCGTGACAGCTCCAAGGTTGACCATAAGAGGCCAAAAAGTGGGCTGGGCCCAGTTCTCAGAAATTCCCACCCCCTTCCCCAAAATAGCTTGAATACTCCTCCAATTCATTAGCCTATGAAATTATCCAGCCCTATTAAAACTGACAACCCTGTACCTGGAGTCTCTCGCCTTCTGAGATGGCCCACACCCTGTCTGTGGAGTGTGTATCTCCCTGAATAGACCTTCTTTCTCTTTACCATGGCTCAATCTTGAGTTCTTTCCTGCATGAAATCCAGAACCCACACTTGGCGGCCGTCCCAGTGACTCACCTGAGAGGTGGGACGTAAGCCTCCTCTTGTGCCCACTTTCTTTTTTGCAACACCATCCTTTCTTTCTTGACTCCTCACTTCTGCCCACAGGGCATCACTTTGCTCAGTTGTTGCTCAAGTTAAAAAACAATCAAATATGATCTCTTAGATATGGAACCTAAAAAATCTCCAAACTTTGTAGAAACAGAGAGCAAATTGCTGGTTGCCAGAGTCAGAAGCGGAGAAGGCAATGGCACCCCACTCCAGAAAATCCCATGGACGGAGGAGCCTGGTAGGCTGCAATCCATGGGGTTGCTATGAGTCGGACATGACTGAGCGACTTCACTTTCACTTTTCAAGAAGGAAAGGGCTACCCACTCCAGTGTTCTTGCCTGGAGAATCCCAGGGACAGGGGAGCCTGGTGGGCTGTCGTCTATGGGGTTGCACAGAGTCGGACACGACTGAAGCGATTTAGCAGTAGCAGAGGCAGAAGCGGGGCAGTGGGCAAAATGGGTGAAGGTGATCAAAAGCTAGCTACAAGCTTCCAATTATAAGATAAATAAGTCCTGAGGATGTAATATGTAGCACGGTGACTATAGCGAACAATACTTTATTGTCTATTTGAAATTTGCTGAGAAAGTATATTCTGAAAGTTCTCCTCACAAGAAAAAAGAGATTGTAACTATGTGTGATGATGCCTGTTAATCATTTACAGTATATATGTGGGTCAAACTGTCATCTTTGTACACCTAAAACTAATATAATGTTTTTTGCTGATTATATCTTAGTTAAAAAAAAAAAACCCACAATGCTTATTAAAAAATGAAGCCTATAAGTAAGAATTCTCTGGAGTTGAGCAAAGAAACTTTCCTCTCTCCCCCTCTCCCCAAAGATGAAGACAGATAAAACAGTGCTGTTATGGTTTCAGTGATCTCAGCCCATTTCTTTTTAGGCAGACAGAAAGTCACCTTGGGATGATGATATGCTAGTCTCAATGGTTCTGCAGAGGGTTTTCTGAGTGGCTTTCATTTGCTGCGTGAATGTAAGATCAGTGGGCGTAGGCAAAGATCACAATAAGGGCTCTCTCTCCCCTTTATTGGGCTTCCCAGATGGTGCTAGTGGTAAAGAACCTGCCTGCCAGTGCAGGAGACATAAAAGACACAGGTTCAATTCCAGGGTGGGGAAGATTCCCTGGAGGAGGGCCCTGCAACCGACTCCAGTATTCTTGTCCATGGAGAAACCCATGGACAGAGGAGTCTGGTGGGTTATAGTACATGGGGTCGCACAGAATTGGACATGACTGAAGGGACTTAGCAGGCACGCACTTCCCTTTATGGCTTAGCAACAGTTTCTTCCACTAATCTATGTAAAATTCTGGGGAATGAGTATACAATTTGCAGAAGGAGACCAGAGGAAACCTACACTCTAATAAATGCTGGAATGAGAGTTAATGTCAAGGTAATTTCTCAAGGTCTGCTGGCAGACGTATCACCAGTTGCCACTAGGGAACCTCATCTGAGCCACAGGATTCTTCTTATCTGATGACTCAGGCTTGATACCAAGGGCTCCATGTTTGGGTGCAAAGTATATCCTTTTTACCTCAGTGTGTAGCTGACAATCAAAGCTCTCAGGGCCTGGCCACTTTGGCATAGTATCTGAGCCCATGTGTGACCCAGAAGAGTCACAACTATGGAGTAAAGCATACAGCATCTCCCTACTCTGGTCTGTGGTTTGGTTCAGTAAGGCCATCATCCTCTGGACCATAGTACTGAGAAAGTCTCATGAGAATGGAAGCCAGGTCTAGTGTGTTCCCAGTTATGTCCTTGGTGTCCGGTGCAGCGACTGGTCTATAGCAGATGCTTGGTGAGTAGTTGAGCATAAAATGTACTAATAAAGGACCCGGAATCCATTGACAACACCCTAGCAGCCACACCAACTATAGATGCTAGTCTCTCTATCTGGTGTTTGGAAAGCAGGCGTGCCTTGTTTGAATTGAATTCTTAGATTATTCAAATAGAAGAGATAGAGTGGCCTTGAGAAGGAATAAAGGTAAATTGATTTGCAATCAGTTGATTGGAAGCATAAAAGAAATGTGACTATATTTATATTCCAATCCAGTGGAGCAAGTTTTGCTGGCTGCATAAGATATTATTTCAGATATCTAAATCTTGTAGATCACAGGTGACCAATTGCAAGGCTCTGATTCCCCAAAGGACAGGTCTGAACAAGGTTTATTTCAACAGGGTGCAACCTGTCATATTAAATAAATGAGACAAGTAGGGAGGAGGACATAACCTTTAAAAGAATGACTTAAAAAAAAATAAAAGAATGACTTAGCCCAAGGACATAACATCAACTCGTTAGAATGAACTAGATCCAGGATGGTGGACAAGTCGACTTCCAGTAGATCTTGAACCTCATATATCCTCACTGTAACACCTCAACATGCCATGACAGTTCTGAGGCCACCGTAAAATGCCAAAACGTGGGTGGGGCCCAATTCCCAGAAAGTCCCATCCCTTCTCCAAAGTGAAAAGTGAAAAGTGTTAGTCGCTCAGTGGTGTCTGACTCTTTGTGACTCCATGAACTGTAGCCCACCAGTCTCCTCTTCCATAGGATTCTCCAGGCAAGAATACTGGAGTGGGTAGCCATTCCCTTCTCCAGGGGATCTTTCCGACCCAAGGACTGAACCTGGGTCTCCCACGTTGCAGGCAGATTCTTTATCATCTGAGCCACCTTAGCCAGAATAATCCTCTTGCTGGAATAATTGTCCCACTTATAAGCCTATGAAATTACCTAGAGCTATAAAAACTGACAACCCCCTACCCTGGGGTCTCACCTTCTGAGATGGTGCACACTCTGTCTATGGAGTGCATATCTCCCAGAATAAGCCTTCTTTCTCTTTACTATAGCTCAGTCTTGAATTCTTTCCTGCATGAAGCCAAGAACCCACACTTGGCGGCAGTCCCAGGGACTCACCTGAGACCTGGGACATAACCATCCTGTGTAGCCACACTCTCTTTCCTGCAACATAAACACATCAATTTTTGTTGTTGTTATTGTTAGAAACAGCTCCATGATCCAAAGTGGGCTCAAGTTACTTTCCAGAGGTTAAAGTGGAAACTTGACATTTCTAGTTCCCCAAACCAAATCTCAAAATCAGGCCAATTTCCCCATCTTTCAGACTGAGAAATCAGAGATATTGAAGGTAGAGCAGATATTATATGTTTTTTGGAGCTAGTATACTCATGATGAGAGCTATGTAAATAATTCAAATAGATACTAGTTTTAATAATCATACATGAGTTTTGTGGTGTTAGTAATTGCTATTTTAAAAACATACAAAACTTGGAAACTATATGTGAATCTGTTTTTTTATAAATCAAATATTCCCCCAAATGTCATTATTCAATTTATTTTTATAAATTGAATTGTACTTTAAAGGAAGTAGGACAGTTTTGTTTTTTTTTAATTTATTTGTTTGGCTGTGCCGTGTCTTAGTTGCAGCATGTGGGATCTTCTGTCTTTGTTGTGTCATGCAGGATATACTTGTTGCAGCATGCAAGCTCTTAGTTGCAGTATATGGGATCTAGTTTCCTGACCAGGGGTCAGACCTGGGTCCTTTGCATTGGGAGTGCCATGTCCTAGCCACAGGATCACCAGGGAAGTCCCCAGAAGAGTTTTTTACCTAAAGAAACATCTACAGAAAAACTTGGACAAAATGAATATAATTTTTTAAAAAACTAATGCTGACATTTGTTTTTGCTTGTTTGTTTGTGTAGAATTATATAGTAGAAAAAGCACTGGGTTGTTTTGGTCAGACATGCCTGAATAGTCACTGGAAGGACTGATGCTGAAGCTGAAGCTCCAATACGTCGGCCACCTGATGTGAAGAGATGACTCATTGGCAAAGACCCTGATGATGGGGAAGGTTGAAAGCAAGAGGAGAAGGGGATGACAGTGGGTGAGATGGTTGGATGGCATCCCTGACTCAATGGACACGAGTTTGAGCAAAGTCCAGGAGATAGCGAAGGACAGGGAAGTCTGGCTTGTTGCAGTAAATGGGGTTGCAAATAATCCGACATGACTTAGTGACTGAACAACAACAACACAAAATGTTGGTTTGTTTATCTACAAATGGAGATAGTAAAACTAGCCTCTAAAGATTGCTGTTGTGGAGTCACAGAAGGCGATGTGATAACAGAAGAATAATCTATCTCTGAGAAGGATTGCGTGTTGTGAGAAATTCTAAGCCACCACGGCTGCCTTAGAAGATGGAGAGGTCCACCATCCATGAAAGTGAGCAGCCTCTAGAAGCTGGAAAGGCAAGAAAGGAAATGAATGTTTCTCTGGAGTTTCCAGAAGGAATTCGGACCTGCAGACACCTGGAATTTTGCCTAGTGAGACTGACTTCAGACTTTGGTTTGATAATAAATTTATATTAATAGAAGTCATTTAAAAAATTGGTGTGAGGATTTAATGTAAAGCACTGTGCTGACTACATAAGAGGTACTCAGGAACTATTTGTTCGTTTCTTTTTTAAAATTAATTAATTAAAGAATTTGGCTGCATCTGGTCTTAGTTGCAGCATGCGGGACATTTCTGGGATCTTTTGTTATGGTATGCGTGTTCCCCACTTGCAGCTCATGGGCTTAGTTGACTTGAGGCTTGCGAGATCTTAGTTCCCTCAGCAGGGTGTTGAACCCATGTTCCCTGCATTACAAGCCAGATTCTTAACCACTGAACCACCAGGGAAGCCCCTATTTGTTGTTTTTTGAGAAGACAGCATTCTGGTTTAAGTGAGAAAAATCTTTGAGGGTTAAGGCATTCTCTCCAACTTGACTTTCACTTTCTGACTCCTAGCACTTGAGCATTATAACCTGACTTCAATTATGTACGTGAAGAATTGCGGGAAGATCTGTCAGGTGCAGGTTTCCCTGGTGGCTCAGTGGTAAACAATCCACCTGCCAAGCAGGAGACTTGGGTTCGATCCCTGGGTGGGGAAGATCCCCTGGAGGAGGGCATGGTAACCCACTCCAGTATTCTTGCCTGGAGAATCCCATGGACAGAGGAGCTTGGCGGGTTGCAGTCCATAGGGTCGCAAAGAGTCAGATACGACTTAGCAACTAAACAGTTTTGTGCCTTAGAAAAAATAACTAAAGGGAGAACAGTGCCTTCACAAGGCCTGAGTGGTGAGGTGGGAGCTGTTACTAATAGAACAGAGAGTGTCTGTGCCCCTTAGGGCAGCAACCTCACATGCGACGTTGTGACTGAGGCAGCAACAAGGCAGCAGAAGGAAGGTCAGAGCGAAAGTGCACAAATCGCCTGCCCCTGAGCACAGGTGAGCAAGACCTTTGGGCTCTGAGGGTCACGCTGAAGACAGGTCAAATACGACTATCTTGTTGGTGGGATTACATAATATTCTAATTGGGCGTCAAAATAATGTGTCCCGGTCTTTTAGTCACATGCATTATTTGTTTTACACCAAGGAAATAACTTCTGTTTCATTTATTTCAATTGGACTGGGGAGAAATCCCAGTCCAGGAAAGGATATCCAGGAAAGGATAAAGTATAGTTGTCTCCTGGTATCCTTTTGACTGGGAGTGGGACTGGTAGGGGGAGGGTGGATTGGGTCCAAGACTCCTATGAGTACCAAAATTCATGAATTCTCAAGTCCTTTATATAAAATGCTGTAGGATTTGCATATGACCTACGCACATCCTCCCATAGACATTAAATAATACATAGATTATTTATACTACAATGTAAATGCTATTAAATAGTTGCCAGTGTATGGCAAATTCAAGCTGTGCTCTTTAAACTTTCTGGAATTATTTTTCCAAATATTTCTGATCCTCAAAATATTGGTTGAATCTTCAGGTACAGAAACTATGGAGACAAACGGCCAACTCTAGCTGGAGCTCTTTGAAATAAGGACAAGATTTGGGGATGTTCACAGTGTTCTTGTCTTTGTTTTTGGTTTCCATCTGCTTCCATTTGCCACAGAGATTACTTCCTCAAGGCCATAGATGGAGATCAGTGACTGTGACTCTTAATCCCTTTCCTGTATCCACAGAAGGTGTGGTGTGGGAGAAACGGTGCCAGAACTGGAGTCCACTTGAATCATCCATGGAATGCTGAATTGCTGGCCCCAATTCTTACTCTTCCCTGCAGACATGACCTTTGCCTGGTGATGCTGCCACTCATCTCGCAAAAGCAGAGTGTGTTCCCTTCCCCTTGACCATGGACATGATTCCATGATTTACCTTGGCAGGTTAGCAAATGTGATACAATAGAAGCTTAAAAAGTGCTTTGAGGGTGGGGCTAGCCCTCTGTCACTGAAGAAGAATCCTCCACTCTGGGTAACGTTTCCCTCAATTCTAGGTCCCAGGCTAAAAACACATACAGAAGAGATATGAGCTGGCCAGACCCAGAGTTGAGCAGTGCTGTTCTGCTGAACCCAGCTTGAATCAGTTAATCCTTGACTAACACTCAGACATTTGAGCAAATAGATGATCGCTGTTTGGGATGATTTCATATCAGTGCTAGTTGATCTATGCAGCATTGTTATCGTTCAGTCCCTCGGTCATGTCCGACTCTTTGTGACCCCATGGACTGCAGCACACCAGGCTTCCCTGTCCTTCACCATCTCCCAGAGTTTTCTCAGATTCACGTTTGGTGATGCCATCCAACCATCTCATCCTCTGTCACCACCTTTCTCCTCCTGCCTTCAATCTTTCCCAGCATCAGGGTCTTTTCCAGTGAGTCAGCCCTTTATATCAAAATGGCCAAAAGATTGGAATTTCAGCTTCAGCATCAGTCCCTCCAATGAATATTCAGGGTTGATTTCCTTTAGGACTGACTGATTTGATCTCATAGTTCCGTGGAAAGGAGGTAGAGAGCAAAGGGTACTGTTTTCATGGGAATTCATAGGAATATATCACAGGGAAAAGGATGCTACATCAAGGAATGAAGTAGAAGAAACTTTGAGATGGGGTTAGAGTGATAAAGAGGCTATGAGAATAACAAGATTAATCTGGTGGATAAGAGAAAATAAAACCAGAGGAGTATTATTACGAAACCAAACCTGGATCTGTTCACCAGCAGAACAGTAGAATGGATCTCATGTGGCCTTGGCATGTAGCAAGATTGAGGTTGGGTTGTGGTAGTTAGCGCACCAGATCCTAGCCTCTATACCAGTGGTGAGTGACAAGGCCCTGGCTCTCCGGCTTTGCAGAAAAGAATTCCCACAAAGACTGAGAGGAATGAAACAAATAAAGTGCTTATTAGGAGGGAAAAGAGTATGGTCCGTGTGGAAAGACACATGGGTGGACTCAGAGAGTCTGCACTCTGGTGGCACTTTTAAACACTTACATGGGGCATTTCTTCTGGGTTTTCTCTGGTCAATCATTCTTATTTGTCTGGTTCAGAGTACATAGTCGGTATATCAGAGGATCCTTCCATGTATGGCCACACTTGTCTTAGCCAAGATGAATTCTACTGAGGAGGCCTAAGGGTGGTTATCATCACTTAGCATCATTCCCCTTTTGACCTACAAGGAGCTTTTCTGCACGTGTGTAGTTGGATTGATATCCTGACTTCAAGAATGAGAAATATGTTGAGATATTTAAAAAATGAGAAATATCTAATGATGCTTTCAAATTGTGGTGGTGGAGAAAACTCTTGAGAGACCCTTGGACTACAAGGAGATCAAGTCAGTTGATCCTAAAGGAAATCAACCCTGAAGTATTCATTGAAAGGACTGTTGCTGAAGCTGAAGCTCCAATACTTTGGCCACTTGATAAGAAGAGCCAACTCATTGGAAAAGACCCTGATGCTGGAAAAGATTGAGGAGGAGGAGAAGGAGCAGGAGGAGAAGAGGTTGACAGCAGATGAGATGATTAGATAGTATCACTGACTCAATGGACATGAATTTGAGTAAACTCTGGGAGATAGTGGAGGACAGAGGAGGCCAGCATACTATAGTCCATAGGGTCGCAAGGAGTCGGACGTGACTTAGTGATTGAACGAACAACAACACAACAATCTTCTATCTGGGTTAGACACAGCCTCTTCCCTTGATCATCTTGCTATTTTCATCTTTGAGTATCAGTCCACAGAGAATGAACTCCAACTATTTGCCCTGGGGCTCATCTATCTCATGCCTCAACTTCATGGTTGGAGAAGGCAATAGCAACCCACTCCAGTGTTCTTGCCTGGAGAACCCCAGGGACGGCGGAGCCTGGTGGGCTGCCGTCTATGGGGTTGCACAGAGTCGGACATGACTGAGCGACTTAGCAGCAGCAGCAGCAACTCTAAGGTGGAGAAACTTGACAAACATGAGCCAGGTGATCAAGGTCAACGTCAACAGTGAGAAGTCATGGAGAATTCTCTGCTGGCCAGGTCTCTGTGCTTCCACTGTAAGGGGCACAGATTTAATTTCTGGTCAGGGGACTAAGGTCCCACATGACATGCCAAAATAAAAACAAAAAACAGTGGTGAGTCATGTTGATAGTAAGTAACCTTGATATGATCTGATGAGAATAGCACCTTGATCTCTGGTCTTCTTCCAAAATATCCCATAACCCTAGTCTAACCTTGGGAAAAAACATCAGACAAATCCCAGTTGAGGAACATTCTGCAATATAATTGACCAGCATTCTCAAACCTATCAAAAACAGGGAAAGTCTGAGGAGTAAGAGAACTGAATGAAGGTGGTCAAAAGGTACAAACACCTAGTTATAAGTTATAAGTTCTGAGGATGAAATGCACAACATATTGACTCTAGTTAGGGCTGCTCTTTTATATATTAGAAATCTGCAAGGAGAGTAAATCCAAAAAATTCTCATGATGAGGAGAAAAACCACTTATCTTCTTTTTTGGTGTCTGTACGAGATGATGGATGTTAACTAACTTACTGTGATAATCATTTCATAATAAGTATACATATGTATATGTAAGTCAAGTCATTATACTGTACACCTTAAACTATCCAGTGCTACATCTCAATTATATCTCAATAAAAGTAAAAGAAAAAAAACATACCCAAGGGCTTCCCCAGTGACTCGGTGGCAAAGAATCGGCCTGTGAATGCAGGAGACATGGGTTTGATTCCTGACCTGGGAAGATCACACATGCTGAGGAGCAGCTAGGCCCATGAACCACAGCCGCTGAGCCCATGTTCTGGAACCCAGGAGCCGCAACTACTGAAGTCAGGTCGCCCTAGAGCCCTGTGGTCTGCAGCAAGAGAAGCTAGAGCACGAGAAATAGACAGTATCCCCTGCTTGTCGAAACTAGAGAAAAGCCTGAGCAGCAGACAAGACCCAACACAGACATAAGTAAACAAAATTTTTAAAAATTCTTGAAAGCAAAGCAACAACAAAAAAGCTATAACAGGGAAAGTCTGAGAAACGGTCACAGCCCAAACTGTCACAGCCACTTAATATAATGTGGTATCCTGGTTAGGGTCAAAAACAGAAAAGGATCATTAAATAAAGGCTAAAGAATATAAATTAATTAATGATAATGTATTGATATTGGTTCATTAGTTGTGATAAATGTATCATGTGTAGGACATTAACAAGAGGGAAATCTGAATGTGGAGTACAGGGGAGCTTTTTTGTGTAACGTTTGCAACTTTTCAAAAAATGTAAAATTAATCTAAAAAATGTATTTTAAAAATTAGAAAAGTAGATAGTCTGAACCAAATTATCACTCTCTCCAAAAGGCTCTTTAGCTTTGGTTTCACTTATTCATATCTCTTCCTTCTCGTTCCTCAAGTCCTGGAAATTCTAGTTCGCCTGCCTGTCTTTGAAACGGTGCCTTTAATTTCTCTTCTCTCCCTGCATTTGTTCCCATGTCACTGCTGTCATCCTAGCACATCTGACCCGGTTTCTAGCTCCCAGATTTGTGGGTGTGAGTGGCATGATGCCCCAGGCTGGATAAGACATGGCAGGTCAAGACTGCCAACTTACTGTCATATCAACAACTCAGACTTTGTCACCTTTCTTCTCAGAGCAAAGGGAATTTTTTTTTTTTTTTTTTTTTTTGGAAATTTCTTTAAGGAGCTGTGAAAACAAGAAAGCATTCTAATTTTAGGCATTTAAAAAAATCTTAGAAATTGAGAACATGGTGGGAACTCTGAATATCATCTGGCCCAAAACTCTCATTTTAAAGAGAATGAGGGCCAGAAAAAAATAAGGTTGAAAAAGCTGGGTTTCCAGATTTTTTTTATGTACAGTTCATGACACAAAATTCATAGAGAACTAATGGCCCAGGTCAATTATATTTATATCAGAATATAGTTATCAAGGATCTACTTTGGACAAAGAGGTAATAGAAACATGAGGCAGAGCTAGAGCAGTAGGTAACCTCAAGGAGCTTCCAATATAGGGATGGGTGGGAAAGAGCAGTAACATGGGGGTAACTGTAATGTAAGCAAGAGTTACATGTGAAGTAAGAGGTATAAAGTAGTAAGGAGGGAGGTATGACATCCAGTTAAGTATATCAAGAAAGGATTCATGGAGGCGATATCATCCGTGGTGGACTTTGAAGGTTTGGTGAGATTCTGATGGGTACACATGGTGGTTGGGGAGACATTCTAAGCAGGAGAGGAGTACAAGCCAAGTCAGGAACATGGGATAGTACAGACTGCGTTGGTGGTTTAGAGGCTAAGTTCTGTCCGACTCCTGTGACCCCATGGACTGTAGCATGCCATGCTCCTCTGTCCATGGAGTTTCCCAGGCAAGAATACTGGAGTGGGTCGCCATTTCCTTCTCTAGATCCTTCAATCTCAATCAAGGATCGAACACGGGTCTCCTGCATTGCAGGCAGATTCTTTACTAACTTAGCTATGAGGGAAGCAAGAGCAAATCCACTGGTTTGGGGAGAAAATTCTGCAATCGGCCAGGATAATATCACAGAGGGCTTTGAATGCCTTGTGACTTAGGCCTTTGAATGCCTGTGACTTTGGTGTTTAATTCTGTAAGTGATGAAAGTGACCGTGAAATTCTCTCAGTCGTGTCTGACTATACAGTCCATGGAATTCTCCAGGCCAGAATACTGAAGTGGGTAGCCTTTTCCTTCTCCAGAGGATCTTTCCAACCCAGGGATCAAACCCAGGTCTCCTGCATTGCAGGCGGGTTCTTTACCAGTTGAACCAGAGTGGGTAGCCTATCCCTTCTCCAGGGGATTTTCCTGACCCAAGAATCGAACCGGGGTCTCCTGCATTGCAGGTGAATTCTTTACCAACTGAGCTGTCAGGGAAGCCCTGTAAGTGATGAGGAGTGCCTGATCTGTGCTGCTGGTAGGGAAGAGGAGGCCCTTTATCTGGCTCGGGTTGGTGCTTTCACTGCAGAGTGTTAAGAAGGTCAGAGGCACACTTACCCCCAGTGTGGAAGCAGAGCGTAAAATGGACTAGGGGAGAGAATGCCCCTTGAATGAGGCGGGAACACATTGGGGAACCACAGTGTCTTCTGAGAATATGGGGCTTAAGTAGAACAACACAAGCATAACCAGGGAAACGTGTGAGCCTGGAGAAAGGGGACATGCATCAGAGTAAGAATGGACAGAACTTACAGTCAGTTTAAGAACCAGGGAGGCCAAGAGATTTTTCTGAGCGGTGAGCTATGGAATAAGATGATAGTAAGACTGGGAGGTTCAGGAAACTCTAAGAGGCTCATTTATTGTTGTTGTTTAGTCACTAAGTCACGTGGCCTCGTGGTCTGTAGCCCACCAGGCTCCTCTGTCCATTCTTTTTTTAAAAATTTTTGGCTACATCCCATGGCATATGGGACCTAGTTCCCTGACCAGGGGTTGAACTTGTGCTCCCTTCATTGAAAGATGGAGTCTTAAACACCTGGCAAAGTCCCTGGACTATTCACTTGCTCATGCTGGGCATCATGGGGTTATAGGAGGAAATTAAATTGTTGTAACTGAAAATTCCAAAATGAGTGCTAGAATAAGATGCAGCTTTTCAAGGGAAATATTAAAGCACTGGTTTCAGAATTCCAAAAGCATTCAAGCCATAATAAGGGTGTGATGGCCAGTTTTATGTGTCAACTTAGGCCACAGTCCCCAGTTATTCAATCAAACACTAATCTAGGTGTTGCCAAGAGGGTACTTTGTAGATGTAATTAAAATCCAAAGTCAATTGACTTTTAGGGTGATTATCTGGGTGGGTCTGACTCAATTAGCTTAAAGGCTTGAAAAGCACAGGTGGGGCTTCCTGAAGAATCCTCTTGCAGAACAGCTTCAGCTCCTGCCAGGGAGTTCCAGCCTGCCCTCCCAGAAGGCCTGCCCTACGGATTGGCCTTTACAACCACGTGAAGTCAATACCTTGGAATTAGTCTCGTAGTATACATCTCCTATTATTTCTCTATCTCTGGTTGAACCCTGACAAAGGGTATTGATGAGTTGACAGAGGAGGACTTAATACAGTGAGGACAGTTTCTTTGGAGGGAGGTATGCTTTGATTTCCTTCCCTCAAGTAGGGTGAGGCTTCAGTGGGACCACTGAGAGTGGTAAAATAATCCTCCTGCCAATGCAGAAGACTCAGGTTCAATCCCTGGTCTGGGAAGATCCCCTGGAGAAGGATATGGCAACCCACTCCAGTATTCTTGCCTGGGAAATCCTGAGGACAGAGCAGCCTGGTGGGCTGCAGTCCATGGGGCCTCAGAGAGTTGGATGCAATTGAGCACACACACATACAAATGATAGATACTTCACACAAAATTTGCAAGAAGTATCACAGTATTTTTCTGATATTCTTTGTAGTTAAGAAACCAGGCACCAGGGAGAGTTACCCTGAATTTTTAAAGCAGTTAAGAGTGTCAGAAAATATAATTGACTTGATATCACCACAAAATACAATCAAATTAATATCAAGGTATGCCAGTTACGAATTTGCTGCTTCTTGGCTCCAAATGCACCATTTTTGTTTGCTCTTTGAAAACTGTTCTGGTTCCTTTAGATACTTTTCCTTTGCCACCTGGCATGATGTTAAGCTTTGTCAGCAGAGAGAGTGCTAGAAAGACATTGGAGGAGGAAAAAGGTTTTTTACTTCCTGATTCTGTGTGTGGCTCCCAAGGACACAGTGCCTGGGGAGATGGGAGGTGTGTGGGGTGGGGTGCATGGGGGGGCTGGGGTGCATCAGGGGTGGCTGGGGGCGTGGGGAATAGGGTGCATGGGAGGTGGTGAGGGTGGCGGTTGGGTGCATGCGGGATGGTGGAGGGTGTGGGAGGGTGGGGTGCATGGGGGTGGCCCCCAGAGGCCAGTAGCTATCCCCCTCCCCTATGCTGGCTCCCCAGTCCTGAGCAGTTCTGTAGCCCAGTGCCTCTAGCGAGTCCTAACTACTTCCCCACCACTCCAGACAGTTAATTTCCAGCAAATTATTAAAGGACCCGGCACCACAGCGATTTCTCTGTCCTTCCGTGAGCCACAGCCAAGCTCTCTCCAACAGAATGTGGGGATCGCAGCCTGGGGGAGCAGGGCTTCCCCTTCTGTGCTCTCTCTCAGCCCTGAGGGTAATGGCCACTCCTTCTCTCTGCTATTCCTGCATGCTTTCGAATTCCCATTCCTTCTGAACTAGCCCATCCTCTCAAACCAGAAAGGGAGGTCAGCCAGTCAGCACCACAGCCAGAGTTATGCCAGTCAGGAAGTGATCATGAATACACTTTTGAACTTCGCCTTTGGAAAATCTATGGCCCGGCCACTATCAGATCTCCACTTCTTTGCAGCACTGGCTCCAGACTCAATTCCCAGGTGGATGCATCTGACGGATGCCTTTCTCCATAACTCTTAGGTGCTCTGGAAAAGTGATTAGCTGCTGTTCTCACCTGATTGTCAGGGGAAGACGTAAAGAAACATTCATAGGGAATTCCCTAACTATAGGAAAGCAGTCCGCATGCTAAGAAGTCAGGAGGAAAGAATGACAAATGTGCTCTGTCCTTTTTGGCGTTAGTGCAGATAACCAACTACTTTTGGCATTGGAGCAATTAACCAAATGTTTGTATGGATTAAAGTAGGTCATGCTGAAACCCACAATTTTGTATTCTGTAGTAGCTTTATGATCACCAGAGAGATGAAACACAAAGCATGACTTTTCAAAAAAAAAATATACAGTGAATATATAATACTGTGTGTAAACTAGATACCTAGTGGGAGGCTGCTGTGTACCACAGGGAACTCGGCCCAGTGCTCTGTGATGGCCTGCTGGTGAAATGGAGGGGGCGGTGGGAGGAAGGTTCGAGAAGGAGGGGATATATGTGTACTTATGGCTGATTCACCAACACATTGTAAAGCAATTATCCTCCAATTAAAAATAAAATTTAAAAAATGCACAGTGAATTTTATTTTATATTTACTTATTTTTGGCCTCAAGCCTTGTGGGATCCTAGTTCCCCAACAGGGATTGAACCCAGGGCCACAGCATCGAACGTGCCAAGTCCTAACAACTGGACTGCCAGAGAACGCCCCACAAAGTGTGACTTTTAAAAAATTAAAGTCCATAAGATAAAAAGTTAATACAGCAATAGATGTTTACCTTCATTCCAACTGCAAATCAAGAAAATATGTAAACCAAGAAATATTAATAGTTCTCATGTTTCTTACACCATACATTTTTATTAGTTTTTACACTGTACATATTCAGTATGTGGGGACAGTGCTTTAACATTCTTTTCTAGTTTATAAAGTGAGCCTCAAGCCAGTGTTCAAAAATGGCCACCAAGCTCTCATTTTTTTTTTTCCTTTCTGTCTTTTTCTGAAGTACTCAGATTTGGTAATCATGTTGATAACTGTTCTGGGCATATTGCTCCATAATTATCCCAATTATCCTAACAGTTACTACAACTTGGGACTCATTTTCAGAGTAAGACTATAAGAGAATATAAACAGTATTTGAAAATAACTTCTGTAGAATAACATTTCATCTGCTAGGCTGGCAGCTGGGAGAGTTTAGAGCTCCATGCACTTTTCCCAAAGAAAGGAAACACATCCTTCCTGGACAGGACACACCCGCGTGCATCAAAGATACCTTAAAAAAAAATTATTTTTAAACATCTGTGAATTGGCATTTCATATTCTTGTTTACGGTCTTCCTAGGTGCTGCTGCTGCTAAGTTGCTTCAGTCGTGTTCGACTCTGCACGACCCCATAGATGACAGCCCACCAGGCTCCACCATCCCTGGGATTCTCCAGGCAAGAACACTGGCGTGGGTTGCCATTTCCTTCTACAATGCATGAAAGTGAAAAGTGAAAGCGAAGCCGCTCAGTCGTGTCCAACTCGCAGCGACCCCAGGGACTGCAGCCCACCAGGCTCCTCCGTCCATGGAATTTTCCAGGTAAGAGTACTGGAGTGGGGTGCCATTGCCTTCTCCGCTAGGTGGTGCTAGTGGTAAAGAACCCACCTGCCAATACCGGAGATATAAGAGACATGGGTTTGACCCCTGGGTTGGGAAGATTTCCTGGAGGAGGGCATGGCAACCCACTCCAGTATTCTTGCCTGGAGAATCCCATGGACAGAGGAAACTGGCGGGCTATGGTCCGTGGGGCCACAGAGAGTTGAATGCAACCAAAGCAACTTAGCACACAGGCACACACATTCTTGATTACATATAATACTTATTTTTCTGTGCTTTTCTAGGCAGCCGTATTTAAAACTGGCATTCTGACTATAATACACATCAGAATTTTGGTTGATGAGTTTACTTCTGTGCCTTTTACCAGAAGTTGGCTTCTGCGCCCGCAAGGCCAAGTGCCAAGTCCTTGAGTATGTACCGTTTCTAAAAGAAATGAAAACTGGGCTTGTGTGGCCTCTCTGGAGAAGCTGCTCACCTTCCCTTTTTCCAGTGCCTACCACCTCGCTCTGTCCTTGGCCACAACTGTGCTTTTTTGTGTGTGGGGGGGAGTGGTACACAGGATAGTGGAAAGAGAGTGAGTTTTGACACAGAAGACTTAGTTTTGGATCCTAACTTTGTCATTTACTGTGGGCAAACTACTTTAACTGTCTGCAGCTCAGCTCTTCACTTGTAAATTGGGAATAATATCTGCTTACAGGTTGGTGGGTAAGATAATGTACCTAAGCTGCCCATTACAATGCCTAGAAAATAGTAGATGCTCAATAAATGATAGCTAGTATTAAAATGTTTTCAAGTGATTGGCAAGTAAAGTCTAGAATCACAGTGAGGGAGGAATATGCTATTGAACTCGTTTTTTTCTGCCGATTAGAGAAGAGGAAAAACCCACACACAGGAGGATTTTTATGCTGCTGACTATAATTTCCACATTTTCCCCTAGTCTGAAGTTCCACTGTTACTTTTAAGATAACTTTTTCTCTTCTGGTTAAGTGTGTGGCTCCAAGTCTGGCTAATTCTTTTTAGTTTTTCAAAGCTCACCTCAGTCAGACTTGCCTTTTGTCCATTCTCCAAACAGGCAGAGTTTATTTCTATCTCAGAGCCTTTGTACTGGCTGTTGTTCTTGCAATATCCAGAGCTTTGTACAGCTGGCTTCTTCTCATCATTGATTTCTTGGATCAACTGTCCCAGAAATGAATTTTTTTCCTAACTTCCTCAGGTATCACCATCCTCCTCCCAGCCAATCAGCTTTTATCTTATTATCCTGTTTTATTTTCCTAATCATATGCAGTGTGGAAATATTCCATCCTATTATGGATTTATTTATATATATATTTACCTGGTGCCTCTGCATGTTTGAGATAGTGATTTATAATCAGAAATATATTTTTGATCTTCATCCTGTTTCTGGCACAGAGTTCCTAAAACCCTTGGAATTTTCTATGTCATAAGAGTGATAGAGGTATCTTGCTATTCAATCTCAAACCTCTTTCAACCCATACCTGAGTTTATATTAATACAGTGAATTTTTAAAAAGCATCTAAGGCTGTGACTGGTTGCCAAGGGAACCAACCAGGTGATTAGAAGGTTGGAACTTTCAGAACTTACCCCCAACACCTCTGGGGAAGGAAGAGGGGCTGGGTGATGAATCCAGTTAATAACGGCCAATGATTTAATCAACCACGCCTAAAAAATGAAGTCTCCAGAAAGCACCCAAAGGACAAGGTTTGGAGGACTTCTAGATTGGTGAACAAGAACATAGCCACATGCTGGGAGGCTGGCCCACTCCAAACTCCATGGAGATAGATGCTTCTGTACATGGGACCCTCCTGGACCTCACCCTGTGCATCTCTTCATCTGGCTGTTGGTGAGTATCCTTTACTAACCTTTGTAATAAGCTAGTAATTCAGTAAATAAACTGTTCTCCTGAGTTCCATGAGACACTCAAGCAAATTAACTGAACCTGAGGATGCAGAATGGGAATTTCTGATTCATAGCTGGTAAGTCAGAAACACAGCTAACCAGCTAAACATGTGATTAGTGTCTGAAGTGGTTTTGGGGTGGGGGGCAGTCTTGTGGAACTGGGTCCTTAACCTGTAGAGCTGAGTTAAACTGTAGGGCACCCAGCTGGTGTTGAAGACTTGCTTAATGTGTAGAAAATCCAGGTCTGGTTTCAGAAGTGAAGTTGTGTTATAGCAGAGTGTTGAGAGTGGAGGAAACACACAAGACTGTGTTTTCTTTAGTACATACTCAGTGGCTCAGCTGTGTCTGATTCTTTCTCGACCTCCTGGACTGTAGCCTGCTAGGCTCCTCTGTCCATTTCCTTCTCCAGGGATCACAGTGGGGTCTCCTGCATCTCGCTCACTGGAAGGTGGATTCTTTACCACTGAGCCACTTGGGAAGCCCATGCATTTTCTTTAGCCCACTCCACCAGAAAATAAGCCCTCTGGGAACAAAGACTTGTTCTGTCTTGTTTCCAACTGCTAACCTTGTGAGGATGGAAATCTCGAGCAAGGAAGGAGACTTTCAGAGAAAAATGCCAGCTCCAAGGAAAGCATTCTTGAAACATGGAGACCCCCAAAATAATAAAAGACATAAACTGACTTCTTGGATCAAATTATCCTTGAAACAAAACCAACCTCTTGGATTTTTTATGGGAACCAGTTGATCAGGCTAGTTCCTGTTGGTTTCTATTCTTTGTAACCAGAACAGTGACTCATACACCAACAAATGGAATCTCCAAATCAGATCAACCAGCCACCAATTAGGGTTTAAAAGGAATGAACTGCCATAAGGCTGCAAGCATTGCTGGCAGAATCCTGTGGTTGCTGGCCCTCTGTGTACCCCCAGGGACCCACACCCACATGTAGGAAGTGTGGGTGCTCGAGTGGAACAGCTTCCAGCTAGAGACTCCCCCACATTGGCAGATACCCTTCCTGCCTATCTTCAGTCCTTTGTGCCATCCTCCTGATGAACAGAATCCAATTTTTAGGGGAGGTTAAAGCTAATTATGATCATTGTATCATAATGCTTGATTCTTGTCAACAACTCCAAACCTGGATTTAACCTGGGGGTGGGGGGCAGAGTGGATATCTACCTTCCCTTCCTCCACAGGGCAGGAAGAAATTGTCTTCTTCCCTAAACACTGGACTCCTCCCAGGGCTGATGACTCTGACCTCCCTCTCTCCCTGCCCTCAGCACCCCACCTTTTTTAGGTTGTGAAGGTAAAGCAGGTGGTGGTTGATTTTAGAAAGGTTTTCTTTCATCAGTTTAGAAGGCAGTGGTTACTCACTGGTAACCGCATTGCATAATTCAGGCTGTTTGTAGACTGGATGCTGTTAATATGTACCTTCCATACCCCACCATGAGGGAGAATGAGGGCAGCGTGTGGGCCAGGTAGGTGAGTCCACTGTGAAGTGCCCCCTAAGAATATCTGCAAAGGAATAAGCCTTAGAAAGCTGACACATACCAGAGCAGAGATAGAAAAGTTAGTTGAAAGAATTAAGGCAATTAAGACTTGACTTTAACCTGATTGATTATACTGACTTGTTTAGAGAACTGAACTCTAGAAGGAGATGATCAACCATGGACTTGTAAAAAGGGAAGCCGTAGGTTCGAAGGCAAACTGTCAGATTAAGCACAGTCCACAGAAGAAGAGAGTTTAGGAGTAAATTTCAAGTATTCTAGTCTCATCAGCAAAGCAGGTCTTAAAGGGACCTAGGTGAAGGCAATTGATGGTTTATGGCCTTGGCATATGTCCCCTCCTACTGGGAAGACCATTCTATTGAGAAATGGATACTTCATGTTATCTTAACCCAATAGCATGAAAGAGCTTTCTTTCTAACATCTTCCCAATTCCATGTTTACCAATCAATCGTCTGAGGATGACTTGGCTTTCTGTGTATAATCTAGAGGGTGAGTCATGTAGACTTTGAAGGCTGTGGTCCCTTTTGTACTATAACTAATAGGCTGGTATTCTGATTTTGTGCATTATCAACTTGGTTAATGTGGTACACTCCTGAGGACTTACTTCTAGAGCAAGCTGATAAAAGAGGTCTGCTGAGCTCCTGAACCAAGCACCAAACCTGTTCTATGGTAATAAGATTCCCCAAGGGTAATAAGTGCTGTCCTAGGAGAAGTTACCCACCTTTCCTTATTTGACGTTTACCACTTCACTCTAACTTTGAGTACAAATATGTTTCTGTACATAGAATGGTGGAAGGAGTATGGGTTTTGCATCCTAAGACTTGAGTTTTTTTTTTAGTATTTGTTTATTTGACCTGTGTTACATCTTAGTTGCAGCACTCAGGATCTTTTATTGTGGTGCACAGACTCTCTAGTTGAGGTGCACATGCTTAGTTACTCTGAGGCATGTGGGATCTTAGTTCCCAAACCAAGGATTGAACCTGTGTCCCCTGAATTGCAGGGCGGATTCTTTAACCACTGGACCACCAGGGAAGTCGCTAGACCTAGGTTTTGACTTGAAACAAGCTATCTAACCACTCAGTGCCTCAATTTCCAAATTTGTAATTTGGGGTTTATTCAGTGGGGTTAAATGAAGGGAGAGTAGATGCTCAATAAATTCTCTTTACAGATGTTGACAAGGGTGCTGCAGACTGCCCTCCAGATTACAGCGTGGGAAGGAAGTTCCATTGAACTCACTCCTTTTCTTCCCAATAACACAGAGAAAAATGTTTAACCCTGATCCATTAACACTCCTTTTACCTGAAAAATCCAGCTCAAGAGAGAGCTCACTGTTACCATAATTTCCACTCATTTTTATCATTCTTGATTAAAGCTGCAGCTCCTGCATATATAGCCGATGGATCCCTTTTCCAGAAATGATTCTCCTCCTCACTCCTCTCCTTCCTGCCCTCTGGTCTACAACCCAGATAACTTCTTAGTTCTTCAAAACTCAGCTGGGACACATAGGCCTTTAATTTCCTACTTTGAGGCCAGTTCCTCCCTGTGCATCACTCTGCCTCCAGAGCTTCATACATTGGCTCCTTCTCATCCTCCAGGTGTCACTGTCTCAGAGAGATCTTTCCTAACCACTTTGAGTGCATTCCCATCCGACAGCTAGTGTCTGTCTCATTACTCTGCTTTATTTTCTTCATAGCATTACCATTACCTGATGATACTGCAAATTATTTTCTCACACAATGTTTAGTCTCCACAAACTAAACTTGACTGGCTTAGATATTGTGTCTGTCTTGTTTAGCACGGGGAATCCCCTGAGCCTAGAACAGAAGCTGGCACACAGTTGTGCTCAGTAGAGACTCCTGAACGTGATAAATGAATGAACATCACCCGTTCTGGAAAGCCTGCCTTAACTACTGGGATTGACTAGATTCTTCTCTGGACCTTCATTGTCATTTGGGCATGATTTTTTTGGCCATGCTGCGCCGCATGCAGGATTTTAGTTCCCCAACCAGGGATCAAACCCGTGTCCCCTGAAGACTGCCAGGGAAATCCTTGGGCATGATTCTTTATGTAGCACTTGAACTGTAGTATTATAATTATTAATTATGCTATTTTAAAAATATTTTTCAGGATCCTCAAATGGTAGTAACCCTTTCAGAGATGAGAAGAGTAAGAGGTAAAACCCTGGAGGGGAGTAGTGTTGGAAACAGGAATGACTTTTGCGGGTGGGAGTGCTAAATCAGTGGGTTCTCAATCAAGTTCTCATGAGGGGTGGTCAAGTGGTTCTGGTGAGAGAATAATCTCTGGCTGTAGCAGCAGAATTGCTGTTGTCAGACTGTCAGTCTGCAGTCAGGTAGGGACTGGGCCCTAAGCCTCCCTCAGCTTCTTAAGTCATGTAGAAGGATTATCTCTACAGAGATGCCCATGCCATGCAGAGGAAAGAAGCCAGCTGAAACTCTGGCTGGCACTGTTGAGGAGTTTCGTTGCAAAAGGGGCTGAATGAGCCTAGTAGTGGGCTGCTGAGTGCATACTACTGGGTAGGGTATAAATGAAAGTGAGCTCTGGGATTTTGCAGCATGAGACAGTACCAAGGCCAAGTCCTATTCATCAAAGGGAGGCCAGTACAAGAACCCACAGCTAGGACTGAGCCCTCTTCTCATGTAGAACACTCTACAATCTACAATCTGGCAATTGCCATCTTGCCAAGCAAAAGGGCTTGAAGAGATAGAGCCCTGATAGGGAACTGACTTTTGAACTGACGTAATATTTAAGCCAAATAAAGCTGCTTAGCCCTGAAGAGACAGAGATAACTTCAACTGAAAAATCTAATGATTTCTTCTATCCCGTCCTCTCCTGCCCTTTATCTAGTGAGACAGTGGCTGGAAACTCAGCCCTTTGTTTTTCTCTCCTTCACTCTTTAGACTATAAACAGTTTAATGACAGAGTCTGTCTTCCAATTGTATCTTTCTACTGTAGCTCATTGGGAGTCATAAATGGAGCTGCATATGCAGTTTTTCATTGTCTAGCAGCCATGCAAAAAAGTAAGAATAAACAGGTGAAGTTAATTTAATAATTTTTATTTAACACAATATAACTAAAGTATCATTACAACAAGTAATCAATATAAAAATTATTAGTGAGAGAGTTCCTTTTTTGTACTAAGTTTTTAAAACTTGGTGTTTATTTCATACTTATAGTACAGCTCAGCTCACTTTGCACTAGTACTCTTCAAGTGCTCACAAGCTATGTATAGGTAGCACTTGCCTTATTGGACAGCATAGGTCTAGCGCAATTCATGAGTAAAAAGTTAAATGCTTGCTCAATAGATGAATTTATGATACTAAATGTTATCATTACATTGTTGACCAAAAGAAAAATTCACAACCTAAAACTTGAGCATGCATGAGTTTGAGTCACTTCAGTCGTGTCCAACTCTTTGCGACCCAGTGGACAGTAGCTCTCCAGGCTCCTCTGTCCATGGGATTCTCCAAGCAAGAATACGGCAGTTGGTTTCCATGCCCTCCTCCAGGGGATCTTCCCGACTCAGGGACTGAACCCCCATTTCTTATGTCTCCTGCATTGGTAGGTGGGTTCTTTACCACTAGCGCTACCTGGGAACACCCTAAAAGTTGAGAGTTATATTTTATTTGGTAGGAATTTTTAGGACTTTAAGCCTGGGAGGCAGCATCTTAAGAAACCCTGAAAAAACTGCCCTGAGGCATCAATGGAGGAGCCAGGTTATACAGAAATTTTGCAACAAAGACCATGTAGTTAGAACTTCCAAAGTTTACTGTTAAAGAAAAACAGATATCCCAAGTTAAGGAAGTTAGGGCCTTTCTGTGTATGGGAAGATGCAAAAGTCTGGACTCACTGAAATTATTCCTCTGATATGCAAGCTCAGCTATCTGGAGTCAGTATTCTGTATTTTAAAATTCTGAGTTTTCTCAGGGCTCACCATAGGGAGTGGCTGCAGTTACATGGCTACAGTTGGCAGGTATTCTTTCCTTCCTGAGTTCCCTCAAGGCTCACCATCTCATGTATGGCAGTTGGCTACAGTCAGTGATGACTGTGACATACTTTGTTTACTGATATGGCAGGCAATATTTCATTTCTTGCTTCTTAAAGTTCGTTCCTTTCAAAGTAAGGCAGAACAATAAAGTATACTTTCCCTTTGATATATATCATCTACAGTGATTTACTGATACTACTTGGCATTAAATTTAGAAACAATATCATTAAACATATATTAACAAGCTTAAAAATGCACATTCAAGTATGACATGCTTATGTCAAATTGTAGCTCAAAAATCCTTACACTTGCAACCAAAATAAATGTATGTATATTTTGTCCTCAGTTGCATGGATGGCTAATACATATGTAGCCTGGTATAATGTACCATTATATGTCACAGAATCACAGAGGCTTTTTTTAAAATTCAATTGACAAGTTCTATATTTAATTATCAACCTGTTTCATTGTCTATTGCTTGACTTCCCAATAATCAACAACCATGCTCACTTTGCTTAATTGGAGATTAATTCAATCAAAAAGGCAATCTGGGCTTTGTGGGAATTTCCTGTTGTGCAAAATAATCTTCAAGACTATCTAGCTAATTATTTCCTATTGTGTACTCCTGGAGTTGGAAATATTTGCTCCACTGCTAAAAATATTTTTCTAAGGACAAAGCTGTTTTCTTTCTCGTGTCTGTCCTTACTGTCTTTCAGTGAATTTTAGCATGTCCAAAATGTTTAAATCCCATCCTCAAATTGCTATTGGTCACAATCAAGTGGTGTCTCTATCACCTAGTTACTTTATGAAGGTATCAGTGACATTGGTTCTGGAACAGAACGAATGTCATGAGCAACATTATGGAGTATAACCATTATTGAGTGGTCCTCTCCGCCAAGTAACTTACACCACCACTCCACAGTGGTCCCATTGCCACTTTCCTGCTGAGAATGTGTCTTACTAGGTTATTATCTATAGTGGATAAGAAATTTCATATAATATTAGTTGTGTGATGTATAGAATCATCAGTGACCCCTTATCAACAGCATTCCTGTGTCATAATGAAACTGAAGGGAAGAACAAACAACTCAGAAACTCTCATCGTTTCCCACCAAAGTACTACAGTTTCCCTATCTGAGGAGATGAGGCAGAGTCTTACTTAAGTCCATAATTATCCTCCTTTAGATTCTCCCAGTGTTTCAACGCTTTCCTGCAGCCTGAATTGCTCTCTATTTCCTGCGGGAACTAGATGGTGCTTATCCTGTGGGTTTGCTATACTGAGAATTATGAGACCCCTTCCTTCTTTCAACAACCTTTTATTCGGCAACTACCACATATCAAGCTCAGCAGATACAGTGGAGAATGGGCCAGGTGGAGTCACTTCCCTCAGAGTATATGATATGGGCTAGCAAAAATCCAAGAATTAGGACAAACTCCCTGCTTAGGCAAGGCCCCTTACCTTCCTCACTGGTGTCTAATCCCAAACCAACATGCTTTTAGGTTTAGTTTGTATAAAGGCTACAATATTATCTACAACTCTGGTATTTACAATAAGTTTACAAATTCTTGGAGATGTATTCTGCTCCAGCTTGTAATGCGGGCACGCCTGGCTGCTCTAGGAAACTAGAAAACGTTAAGATTGAATTTAAATCAAGTATTTTAGAAATCTTACAGGTGAATCGTAGCTCTGGTTGCTAGGCAACCTGGCGGACTCTCCAGCAGGGACCAACTTGCCTCCCACACTGGACCATCTCTCCCCAGTGGTGGGACGCGGAGGCCTCATTGGTTCTCATCTCCTCTCGCTGAGCTTCAATTGGCCGGAGAACCTCTCACTCCGCTCCCGTTGGCTCTCGCCGTGTCTCGCCGCTCTGTCATTGGTAGGCCGGCTCTCGGGCCACCACACGTCACTCTCTCACCCCATTTTCTCGGCCCTCCGGCTTTGTCCCCGCCCCTTCCCCCGCCCTTCCAGCCACGAGGGAAAACCCTCAGCGAGTGCCTCCTCTAGTTTCCTTCGGATTGGTTGAAGCCGGACTAGGGGGCGGGCACTACGGGGCTCCTCTGCCGGCCACGATTGGCTGCTGGGGCCACTGTCCCGCCTCTCACGGACTCCCGGCCTTGCCGGAGTCTGGTGGGTCCGCGGCTATAAAGCTAGTGGCTGAGGGGGAGGCGTCTCGCACTGTCCCTTCGTTGGTCGCTCACTTTCTACGGCCACCGCCCGGTCATATTTGGGTGAGTGTCCCGAGGGGAGGAGGCGACCCTGGCTGCTGAGGCCTCGCGGGCAGGGTGAGGGCACGGCGGATTGGTGTCCTTGACTAGGCCCGAAAGAGCTCCGGCTCCGTCCGGGTCAGGGCTAAGGTTTGGACCTGGACCTGGAGGATAGGGCGTCGGGAGCGGGGACCGTGCGGGGCTTCCCCTGCCAGGGACCTGGGGCCGACCGCGGTGGGTCCTGGAGGACGGGGGCGTTAATGTGGGCAGGCGAGTCGCAGAGGGGAGAAGGAGAGAGGGTATTAAGAGGTAGGCTTCTGATGACATAGTCAGGAGCTGGAGGTGCCAGGGGAGTGGCTGTGACCACCTTGAGGGGATGGGGTGGGTACATGAGGGGGACGAGAAAGGAGCTGGCCTGCTAAGGTGTTTCCGGAGCCTTGGCTTCAGGGTGGACGCCGAGGGATGCAGAGGATCACACTTGGAGCTTGTAGGTTGACAGGGGGTGTGTCGTCTTGCTACTTAAAGAGTGACTGGGAGGAAGGGAGGTGGGCAGCGTTGCTCTTCGTCCCTAGCTCAGGTGCGAGAAAGCATCACAACCGTGGTTTAACCTGGCTGACTACTTCAAACTCTTGACTGCTTCGGTCTGTGCTTGCTTCCAATATCACAGGTTCCTGCCTCCCACCTTCCTGCCTCCATATTTTTAAAGCCCATCTATATATGTCTCCTCCGTGTTCTGAAAGTCCGTATCTCCCTCCTGCTAATATTAATAGCTTGTTATGATGATGTAATGGGCAGGCACCAATAGGGCTTCACACAGTAGGCTTTGGATTGAACCAAGGACTTTTCAAAACTCGATATATGGAGTCTTTGAAAAACGTGTAAACTGCCTTGGCCAGTGGTAGAGAAGGGATTACGCTGACCCACCCTGGAGGAGAGTTTTGGACAACAGGTAATGTGAGGCTGTCCCTGCTCGTTACACTTGCCCGCCGGCCTTGGTTTAGGGCATCACAGGCTTCTTTGCTCACCTCTGCAGCAGCTCTTCCCTCAGACTGATGCTCTTGCCAACCTGCTGCACCTGAGATGTTCTAGCCGCTGCTGAGTAACATTTGCTGTGTTCCAGAGATGAATTATGAAAAACAATGGCAAAATAAATTACACGATTAAGACACAAGGAAGGGCTAGTAAGCAGATCTTTCCTTCTGAGGTGGAGTTTGGACTTCTTCGCACAGATTTCTGTTAGAAGGCTAACTGAAAGTCCTTACCCTATATCTGGGCCAAATGGTTCTTTGCAGCTTGAGATATCCAAGCAGTCTGTGGTTTTTTATTTTTAAAATTTGAGTTAGTTTTTTGTGTGGATGAGGAGGGCAGGGATAGCATATCTTATGGGAAAGGAGAAAGACTTTATTTTCTGTGTGTCTAAACTTTGCAGGTCTCTCTCCTAAGTTTGTAAATTTGCACGTAAATCAGTTCCAGTGTAGTTCAGTTCAATTCTAGTTTAGTAAATAATCCCAGTTCTCAGAAGGTGTTTCAGATGGGGAGAGTTATATGGATATTATGTTTGGGGCCATAGAAGTCCACGTCATTTGTTGAACTAATCCTGGGCCTTTGTTTTTTTCTTTCTTTCTTCTTTTTTTAAATATTTCTCCAGAGTGCTTTTACATCTTGTTTCTCTTAACTGAGGGATTGATTTTGAGATTTTTTTTTTTTTTTGGATTGATGTTTTAGATAGCTTTTCTCACGGGAAATGCAAAACCCTAATACTGGTGTAATATGTGTTTCCTGGGGATGCTAGCATTATTTAAAACAGCATTCAGTAGAACTGAATGCAGGGAGATGCATTGGGGCTGTAGATGGAGTTTAATGGGCTAAATATCAGAATCTCTATTCAGTTTCATTTGGAAAAGAAAATACTCATAATTTTATGTTGGGTTTATTAAAAAAACCAAGCATCATAGGATGTGATACTTTGTTTCTCAAGACAGTGGTATAGATTAAAAACATATTACCCAATCTAATGGGAAGGCGATAGGACTCAGTTCTTAGTAATCTAGTCATCCTAATGCTGGGCTTGTGGTAGTGCCCGCTTGCTGCTTGTTAACCAAGTGTAGTGAGAGCAATAGAGAAGCTAGTCTTTCAGAGCTTACAGGCTTCATCTTTGGAAGGCATGGACCTGGGGGAGTGTGCATTTGGGAATGACATAAGAGCAACAGGTGTTCTCTTCTGATTCCATATGAATACCTTACACTTTTCAGGGAATAATTGAAACCTACCACTTACTTTGAAGAGCAGCAGAAAAAAAAAAAGCCTTTTTTTTTTTTTTTTTTTAAGCTTCTGGACACCATTTGGGGCTGCAGCTCATCTTAAAGGGATAGTGAAAAGAATCCACTAATGAGGGCTGCTGCTGTAACTAGTTGAATCTAAAAGATTTTTCCTCTAATTATTATAACTCCAAATTCAGCCACTCAAAAAATGCAATTGTGTGCCCTTTACTCCAGCGTCTCAAAGGGATTTTAAAAGAATCAAAATATAGCCCTTCTCCCAACAGGAGTCTAAGTATCCCATATGCTTAAGAAGACTGCCAGAAACTAGCTTTCCACTGACAGTATACTGTGAAGTTGTCAGTGCCATTGTGAATGCAGAGCCTGATTAGAAAGCTCGAGGAAACGTTCCTGGAAGAGGGAGTCTAGAACAGGACCTTGAAATATGAGTAGAGTATCTGATAAGCAGACCAGTACCTCTGGGGGGAGGCAGGGTGTCTGTATTTTTTTCTTAGGGAAATAGACCAGAGTTGTACAGATGTGAGCAAGGCTTTCCTAACAGTAGTTTTGCTTGCCGCCCCTCCTAAGGAGGAAACGTTGCCAGCTCATTCTCAGTTAAAAAGGATTCCAGGATTTCTTTCCTGTAATGGTGAAAAGGATCAGCAGGTAACTGCGTGTGGTTTATTGTGTACCAGAATATGTACTGGGTGAACTTCTCTGACCACCTCTTTGAATCCGTGCTAACAAGGGGGCCAGAGGAGGAATTCAGAACACTGAATAAACCCCAGGAGAAAGTTGGTTGGCCCTAGGCAGTCTCATCATTCTTCAGGGGTGTGTGTGTGTGTGTTAGTCACTCAAGTCGTGTCCAACTTTTTGTGAACCCATGGGATGCAGCCCTCCAGGCCTTCTGTCCATGGGATTCACCAGGCAAGAATACTGGAGTGGTTTGCCAGTTCCTTCTCCATCTTTAGAGATCTCTGCCAAACTCAAAATGCCTGTGATTCATTAACTGCCTCCTAAGCCTCTATCGCTTGCTCTGAAAAGACCTGTTAGAAATAAGCTGATGACCTGCTTGAGCCTTTGGCACTGCTGTTTTTGTCCAGGTAGAGAAGCCTCCTAGTAGCTGCAGAAGAGAATGGAAAGCTGCGGGGTTGGGGGGAGGTCCCTTTCAGATTGATTCTTTCCCAAAGCGGCATTTGTGGCCTCCATTTCCTGTCGACTCCAGGCCTCTATTTCTCCTGAGAACTTGAGTAGCTTGGCAGTTCCGTGCAGATCTTTCATCTTCTGTGTCTTTCCTCGCTTTCTCTTGTGCACTGAATTCACTCCCTCCCTTCTCCCTGCTGCTCGCTCTATGCCTTCCCACGTAAGCTCCCTCCCTGATGTAAATAATCAAAATTGAAAGAAGGAATATTGGCAGTTCAGGAGAAATTCCCTTGATTAAAGTAGTGTCAAATGCATATACATACGTGATTTCAAGAAGAAATATTGTGTTATTTAAATAGTTTCAACACTTTTCAGAGAAGAGGGAATCATGCCCCCCCCACTAGTCCCCATGGAATGCTTAATTTGCAGATTACAAAAGCATAATTTGAGGTAATCAAGAACATAAAATTAGTTCTTTTCTCATTGTATATATTATCCTGTCATCAGGTTTTTGGAATACAGCAGTCTTATCTTTTCCAATAAAACTCAGAATCTATTTAAGGTGGGGGGAAATTAATGAAGTAAAAGGAACTAAGTCTATAAGCTCTTAAATGATCTAATTATGTGAAAGCAGTAGAGCTTTACTGAATAGCATCTGAGAGTACTCTCCAGTTAATCAGGCAAGGGCAGATGCTGTATTCACCAACAATTAAATAGAGACCAAAGGTAATTGTGTTTGCGTCCAACAGGAACTGTTCCAAGTAACAACCCTTCAAAGTAAATGGACAGAGGAAAATGCTCCAAGGTCACCTTCCATTTTGTTTCCACATAATTTAAATGATGATAAAGCTTAATGATCCTCGGTCTTGATATCAAATATCTACCTTTTTAACCCAAGCTCTAAGAGGAAAATCACTTTCTAAAAGGTTGGGGTAGGTGAAAGTGACCATGTTGAAAACCAGGAGCATAAGATTAAATAAATGAAGGTAATTAGCTCTTGCTAGAAAGATTGTTTTTGTTTGAAAAATACTAAGAAGTAAGATAATAATCAGTGTATTGGTGCTTTATATTTTTTACAAATTTTATCTTCTCAAGCATCCTTTACGATGAACTGGGAGGGCAGGTATTACTCCATTTTACAGATGAGGAAATTGAAGCTCAGAAAGGCACAGGCTGTCATTAAAGTCTCAAGCTCCTAAGTGCAGAGCAAGCTCTTGAATGTGTAAGTCTCTTTACTCCAGAAATTTGTTAGCCTAGTACAACTTATATTCCTCTCCCTCAATTCTTGAAAACTCTTTTCTTTAGTAAAGAAGATTACTACTCTCCCAGCATCATACTTGGTTTAAAGCCTGAATCAGTCATATGAACTACATGTATCAACTTATTACCAGGACTGAAACTACCACTGTAAGAGCTAATAAAATAAGGAGAGAAAAGTTTTATAATCTTTAAGTACCATTTTTTTTTTTCTTTAAGCAAAGTCAAATTCTGTTCTCTATAATGTAATTGGATCAGGAAATGTTTATTTTAACTTGCTTTGAATTGGAGTCATTATTTGATATACGACTTTAAAAGAGGTTCTTATTTGAAATTCCTAGTGTCTGAAGGAGGAGACAGAGTGACAGACCTGGAGACTGCAGTTCTTTATCCCTCACACAGGTATGGCATCCTGTCATGCTGCTCAAGGAGAGTTTTCCTGTCTAATGGAAGGGGGAATTTTTAATTTTTATGCTAGGACAAATAACCATTGTGTGCACTACACATTCTTAAAACCCATTATAGAATTTTATTTTATCTTTTAAATATTAGTGCCATAATGCTTCAGAAGACTAATTTTGTGTTTATTAAACTAATGTTTACAATCTAGAAACTAATTTTCAAAATTAGTGTTTGCTCATAAGAGGAAAAAAATGTAGAGAATAAAATGTAATCCTATAAACTGCTTAATCAGAAACAGTCACAGGTATGCACGTGTACCAATAGTGCATGTTGAATTACAGCCTCAAAAGATACCCATCTGGCCTATGGATGAATGTGTACAATTATGTGAGACTGGACAGTAGTTATAAATGTGTTTGAACCAATAATCTAATTATTTGCAGCTATTGCTTACTTCTGTAACCATGGAGCTCCCCTTATGATTCTGCTTTTTTATGCTTCAGCTTTATGATTTCTTATGGTTGTTACTAATTTTAGATTAGAAGGCTAGTAGAATTTCATTTATTCAACATCCAGCTTCTAGCCTATGCCAAGCGTTGTACTGGAGACTAGGGACACAAAGACGAACAAGGTAACACTTCTTGCTTTCCAGAAGCTCCTTGTGCAATGCAAGAAAGAGGCTTGGAATAGTTTTAAATAGCATCTTATCAAAGGTCAGATGTGCATTTTAGAGAGGTGATCCTAGGACAGGGGAACGATGGAGGCAGAGAGCTCAGTTAGGAGGCTGGCATCATGGTCCTGGGAACTGAGGCCGAAGTCCCTCCCTGATGGGCCCTGAGGAGCTAGGTTTGCCCTTATATCAGCATCCTTAGCTGATTTCCCTGTTTTTTTGCCTTTTTTTTTTTTTTTCCTTTTTCTTTTCCCATCTGTCTGTCATTCACAAACTTAAAAGATTCTCAAGGGATCGTATTGGTCTGTCTTGTGTCCTCCTAGGCAGGAAGCATTGACAAATTGTTCACAAGGAAGGTGGGACCTGGTGCTCCTACTGTCCACCAGAGGGGGTGAGCTTTCACTTTAGGACAGATTGAGTCTTCTTTTGGTCTTTGTTGGAAGATAGCTTTGGAAGGTTCACAGAGTTCTGTGGTAAAAGTGTATTTTTCTCCTCCTTTGTAAAGAAATTTTAAAGGAAAATTTACGTCTTTTTATTGAAAATCTCAGATCTTTAGCTGGTCTTTTTTTCTTGCTCTAGTTTATGTCTGGCCTATATCAGAAGCTATTTGAGAGGACGACATAAGAGCATACACTTAATAGAATATAAAGTAAAGATTTTAGACCAGAAACTATATCGATCTTTTTGTTGTTTTAAATGCCATGAAGCCAGTTTACTTTCTGATTTAATATTCCTCTCTTTCTACTTTTCTCACTCTCCCTCAATTTCAACCAAAAGGTAAATATTTTAAAATTAGATGGTGTTTTACCAAGGCTTCCCTTGTGGCTCAGCTGGTAAAGAATCCACCTGCAATGTGGGAGACCTGGGATTGATCCCTGGGTTGGGAGGATCCCCTGGAGAAGAGAAAGGCTACACACTCCAGTATTCTGGCCTGGAGAATTCCATGGACCATATAGTCCATTGGGTCGCAAAGAGTCAGACACGACTGAGCGACTTTCACTTCACTAACTTTTACCAAGGATGTAACAAAAATACTTTGGCTATCAAAAATCCTCAGAGAATGAGCAATGTTGACTGAATTAGACAATATAAAAAATTTTCCACACCGAAGTCAGGCATGATTTACTTCATGATTCACTTTGATGAGTATGGGTTAATTTAGGTACATTTTTTTTTCCCCCTGAAGTGAAACAAGTCACTTGTTTAACTCTAGGAGACTTAATAATAGAGTTATACCTTATTTAGTAAGTACCATATAATAAGAACTAATCAGAGCTGGTTTGATTTTGATAAACATAGATTAATTCTGGAATTAGAGCTTTGCTTTATGGCGTAAACTGGTTCATATCTTCAGAAGATTATATGTATTTTTCCACTTTATTTCCAATAGCACTGCAAGCTATTGGACCAGGCAGGGGAAATTATACTGTCCTCATCATGTTTAGAGCAGTTTGAAGAGTTGAAAAGAATGTAAAGGGTAACCTTGTGGGAAAGGCTGGAAAAGTGGTTAATCCTACCGCCTCTGTTTTGGTGATTTAAAGGGTAGCATATAGGAGGGGTTCTTTTTATAAGTATATGGACTGCTTTTTGTTTTTAACACTAGTTTTTTCCTGTGGACTATGAAGATGACTTAAACATGTTTTATTATAAACTTAGAATATGCCTTGTGACACATTAGTCTCTTTAGGTCTTCATTTCAACCTCAGTGTAGCTGAGTTTAGATTATCGTAAATCGATGGGCTTGCCTATAAGAGGGAAGAGATGGGACAAAGTGGAGAGGTGCTTCTCTGCTCACGTTAGTGTATCTGACAGTGAGTGATTCTGTCAAGAAATACAACAGTGAAGGCTAGAAATCTGGGAGTTATCTACCCTAAACATTTCATCCTTTTCCTACCATCTGGTCAATCACAATTTCTGCCAGTTTTTTGCTTCCAAAATTTTCTGAAGTTGCTCCTTTTCTCTTCATGTAGTAATTACTCTGTTTCATGACCTATATCTCATTGGGCTTCCATATCAACTTCCTAATTCAGATCCATTCTCCATGTAGCACCAGTGACTGTGTAAAATGGAGACTCACACTTTTCTGCCTGTGACCCTCAATAAGGAATCCACGTTGTATTGCAACCCAGGATACACATGAATAATTAAAACAAAATTTTCATGAAAAATTCTTGGCATTTACCATGTGCTGTGCAATCTGATATTTTGTTTGGTTTTAAAAGATGTTTGACACTCACTAAATTGATCCCAGAATTGGAAAAAGACTGATCTGAACATTAATATAACCATGTTGTTTAAAACTCTTTTGATGGCTTCTTACTGCCTTCATGATGATGCTGAAGCTCGCTAACATCACATGCCAGAACCTTTATGACTCAACCCTTAGCTGGCTCTCCTGACCCACTACTTGCCTGATCTACTCATTGGGCTCACATTTCACTTCAGTAAATTAGTATAACTTTTCATGGTTCCTTGTGGTGTGCCTTTGTTTATGTTGTCCATTCTGTGAAAACTACTACCATCTGCTTCTGCAGAGCTTTACTGATTATTCCAACTCATTCCTAAGACTTGGGTCAGGCCCCAGTAACCAAGAAGCCTTTCTTCTCGTTCCTTCCCTGGTTGAGTTAGGTAGTTCTAACAGAATGAGACTGGAATGTCTCTGTTGTTTCACTTGTTTATTGTTATCTTTGTAGCTTCTTATCCCACAAGACAGTGAATATTTGAAAGGGCAAGGTTTACCTCCTATTAAACTTATCCTGAATGTTTGGCATTTAACATGTTGTCATTGGATGGATGGATGAAAAAATAAGATTCTTATATTTAGAAGGAAGATTCAACTGGCGCCCCTTAAGGCCTTTAACTTAAGATTTTGTGACTATGTTTCCAGGTGCTTATTTTTCAGGCTTTAATACACTCATATCTTGATAACCTACAGGCTAAGGGTAGATCTTGTGATTTAAGGACAGCATCTCTGCTTGAGACATTTTCTCAGGATTTCAATAATTAACAGCCCACTATGGCAGCAGCCTGTGATTTCATTATCGCCAGTGCTCCACCTGTGTTGGCAGACTGGCAGAAGAAAAATGACCCAAATACAAGATGTGCCTTTTGTCAGTGGCAGCAGCAGCGAGAGTGTGGGGCTTTGGCTCTCACTCAGCAGCCGGGGTGCAGCCTCAGCAGGAGTGTGCGCTCATGGGGTCCGAATAGTAACCGTCTTCCCCCCTTTTGCTCCTGTAGCCGGGCCAACAGAGTGGTGACCATTTCCCTATATTAAAATCCTCCTCGTTAGAAACATCTCGAGTAATTTCTCTTTTTCTGATTGAACTAACCTCTAAAGAAATTGAGGCCCTGACAGGTTATGTGACAGGTTATGTGACAAGCAACACTCTTGAGTGGCTAGCACATTTTCTTTGCACTGTTGGTGAACAAATCTAAACACTACTGAACGTTGGTGTGGCAACAGTGCAACTTTTAAAGGCCACTTTTTTTTAAAAGGGATTATTTTAAGAGGGGTTGTCTAAGATGCCATGCAAATAATATGTGGGTTATGGTACCAGTTTTCAGATTTGGATCTGTTGTGTTGTTTTGCCTGATGTAGAAGCTAAATGATAATCTTGTGCTCTCATGATCATTTATCACCTGTACACTAGCTGTGGAAAGTACAGAATATTGACTTTTGACCTATTATGGGTCCGGGAAGTTGTCTTTGCTTTAAGTTGTAATCATTTGGGTTCTAGATGGTGGAGTGGGGGTGGGGGTTACTTTGGAAGGCTGAGATTTTAATAGCAGGGGCCTTGAATAGAGTGCCATGGCAGACTTGACAGTGTGACTTTTCTACATATTGGGATTGTTTAGATCAATAAAGAATGCAATACTGTTTGATCTAATTAAAACTGTTAGTAGGTAACAGGTTTATGGTTTAGTATGTTAGTTTAACTAAAACTGTGAGTATTTAAAGTCCCATAAAGTCAATAGCTGTGAATAATCCATATATGGAAATGAATGAATGACTTTTTGAGTGGCCAGGAATAGATCAGATACTTGAGTTCTGATCTGTGGGCCATGTTACTAAATTCTCATTTATCTTATAGTTCTTTACAACATAGATGAGTCTTATTTCAGTTTTCTTTACCTCTAATAATCATTTTTTTCATTTATTTTTATTAGTTGGAGGCTAATTACTTTACAGTGTTGTAATGGTTTTTGCCATACATTGACATGAATCAGCCATGGATTTACATGTGCTCCCCATCCTGATTCCCCCTCCCACCCTCCCTCCCCATCAATCTAAAGATACCTAGTTTTGAATAACCTGTAAGTCTTTCTAAAAGATGATAACTTTAAATAATAATAGAGTCAATAACTCTGCTCATACTATCATTGCTACCTCCACATATTAAAATTGACTGTCCTAAGAATATACTAAATTTAGAAATTAATATCAATGTTGATTTCTCAAGTTTGAACTTGACAGTCTACAACCTATAATCTAAAACAATGTTTTGTTTTGTTTTTTCTATTTTTCTTAAGTTCTTTCACCATGCCTGGGTCACTTCCTTTGAATGCAGAAGCCTGCTGGCCCAAAGATGTGGGAATTGTTGCCCTTGAGATCTATTTTCCTTCTCAATATGTTGATCAAGCAGAGTTGGAAAAATACGATGGTGTAGATGCTGGAAAGTATACTATTGGCTTGGGCCAGGCCAAGATGGGCTTCTGCACAGATAGAGAAGATATCAACTCTCTGTGCATGACTGTGGTCCAGAATCTTATGGAGAGAAATAGCCTTTCTTATGACTGCATTGGGAGGCTAGAAGTTGGAACGGAGACAATCATCGACAAATCAAAGTCAGTGAAGACGAATTTGATGCAGCTCTTTGAGGAGTCTGGGAATACGGATATAGAAGGAATAGACACAACTAATGCATGCTACGGAGGCACAGCCGCTGTCTTCAATGCTGTTAACTGGATTGAATCCAGCTCTTGGGATGGTATGTTGCATATTTTTCCAAAGAAACTCTCCTTGAGGATGAATAGCCCCAAATACCATTTGCAGACTTTTACCAGTTATGCTTGTTTGAACGTGTTCAGAAAGATAGCTATGACTTTCAACTTATTTAACTTACAAGTTAGTTCTCTTTATCATGTAGGATAAAATTATCTATCAGAATTTAGTCAGAATATTTTTTTTTCTTTACCGAAGATAAGAAAATATGATACATTCTGGGAAAATACAATACTTTCAGTTTGTATGTATGATAGGGTGTCAATCACCTTCTTGTATACTAACAAATAATATTTTTCAGGACGGTATGCCCTGGTAGTTGCAGGGGATATTGCTGTATATGCCACAGGAAATGCCAGACCTACAGGTGGAGTTGGAGCTGTTGCTATGCTAATTGGGCCTAATGCACCTTTAATTTTTGAACGAGGTGAGTGGGAAGTATTTTTTTTTTATTTGTACAATATGCTGAGAAATTTAAAAATTAGAAGCTTGTACTTGGTGTTCATAAATGCAGGCACTACCTGCTAAGAGCTTTATGTGTATTATCATATTTAGTCTTCATAGGAATCCTATGACATAAGTGATGTCATCCCCATTTTACAGAGGAGTAAAATGGGTTTAAGTAGGGTTGCTAACAACTGGGAGAAGTAACTTGCCCATAGTCATATAGTAATTTGTTTTCAATTCAGAGCAATTGTGATCTCCCAGTTAGGTGTATGAAACTTGCATAAAATGTTGTATATCAAGAAGCTTAGGCCTGTCCATGGATATTGTTATGTTTCACTTCAATTACATACTCGTTTCACCTTGTGATTTCTATTCTGCAAGTGATGAGTTGACTAGATTTAAGAAAAGTTCCCAGATAATGCAATTTGCTTACTAACATACATCAGGAAGCAGACTTACATGGACCTCTTCCTTTTTTGTTCTACTAGGACTTCGTGGGACACATATGCAACATGCCTATGACTTTTACAAGCCTGATATGCTTTCTGAGTATCCTATAGTAGATGGAAAATTGTCCATACAGTGCTACCTCAGTGCATTAGACCGCTGCTATTCTGTCTATCGCAAGAAGATTCGTGCCCGGTGGCAGAAAGGTGGGCTTTATCAATTTTCCTTGGTCTTGCTATCTGTTGAGGGCAGTGTAACATACTCACTGTCTTTAGTGAGAAACTGCTTCATGGGCATCCTTCTTTAGTGTTTTCCTTTAACCATTGCTTCCTCACCCACCAAATAGCATAGTTTTCCCACAGTTTCTGGTAACATGTAATTTAAGAGGACAGGTAAACTTTGCAAATGAAGTTTATTTCTGTAAAAATACTTAGGATGACTTTACCCAGTAAGAATATCAAAAGTAAGATAAAAGAAAGTAACTTGAAAAAAAAAAAAGAAAGTAACTTGAATCTGGTACATATTCTGAGAGAGGTAGACAGTTGCAAATAAATTTTAGTTTGCAACTGTGATCTGGAGAAAATGAATGAAAATAAATTACCAAAGTGACCCCCGCCTCCCCACATAGTCTTTTTGTACTTGACCTGTGAATTCATGGGCTTCCCTTGTGGCTCAGCTGGTAAACAATCCTCCTGCAATGTCGGAGACCTGAGTTTGATCCCTGGGTTGGGAAGATCCCTTGGAGAAGGCAGAGGCTACCCACTCCAGTATTCTGGCCTGGAGAATTCCATGGACTGTATAGTCCATGGGGTCGCAATGAGTTGGACACGACTGGGCAACTTTCACTTCACTTCTGTGAACTAAAACTTGCTGTTTTAGTGTCATCGTCAATCTCTATCTTTAACCCTGAGAAAGTGCTTGAGATACTGAGAAGGACACTATTTGAATTAAAACCATGAAAGCATACAGTATTATATAAAGTATGCTTTTTCCATAGTGCAAGTTTGCTTTATAGGGTTTGTGAGAGAGGGTTAAAAATAAGATTCAATAACAGATATTAGAAAACATAGTGGCTTTAGATAAGAAGCATTCTTGAAGTATGTAATATATACTGTTTACCAGTATTTAACAGTACAGTGATTTTCTAACATTTATTAGAATGTGCAGTAAGAAATATACTTTGCATTGTTATGTGCAGTTAAATGGAAACTAGTGTCTTCAAATTTTTTTGCTCATGCTGCAAGTTATACAGTTTACTCTTTTCTACTTTTTTTCATTCAACCAAAAAGACAACCTCTTAATTTATTAAAATTTAAAAAAAATACTGGCCTTGATCCACTAAATTGATTACACAGCCCACTAATGGATTGTGATAGTTTAGTTTGAAAACCAATAATAGTGTATATTATTCTATTTCTGGATGTCTTTTTGACACAAATTTTAAACCATAGAGATATTTCATTATATAGTATATTTTTTATTGCTACTTAAAGATATAAAGACATCCCAGCCCTGTTCTAAAATCAGATTTCAAAAGTTAGTGGCTTAAATGGATTTCATAATTTCTTTGGATTTCTCTTTCAGAGGGAAATGATAGAGATTTCACCTTGAATGATTTTGGTTTCATGATCTTCCATTCACCCTATTGTAAACTGGTTCAGAAATCTCTAGCTCGGATGTTGCTGAATGACTTCCTGAATGACCAGAACAGAGATAAAAATAGTATCTACAGTGGCCTAGAAGCCTTTGGGTAAGAGGAATTACGATTTTTCTCCCTTCTATGTGAGAGTATTTTTTTATATTAGTTAAACCACTATTTATACAGACATGAAAATTTTAGAGTCAAAAGAAGTCATCTTGTCTAACCTATTTAATCAGTGAAGAAACCGAGTCCCAGAGAGGTGGTCGCTCACCTATATGAATTCTTTAGTCTTTCCTACTCAGATTTTCTTATTTCCTCCTCTTAGATCTGTTCCTATTGTCACCTTGATGATGTAGCCCCTCAAGTGCCTGCGTTTATAGAGCAGCGTCTTCCTTCTTCTCCCTGCCTCTCCTCTGCCCACAGCCGTTCTGCCCTTGGCCACGCCTGATATCTGCTCTCATACTCCTTCCGTTTCCCCCACTTTTTGGGCCTCCTGGCCTGCCATGCCTGTTAAACTCTTGCTGTTTCTCCTGTGTCCCTTCTCCATCTGATAAAGTGTTTAACACTTGCTTCCTATAAATGTGACTCTTCTAATTAAATAGACAATATTATGGACCTGAAATAGTAGTATATTCTGTTTGGTGATGACAGAGCTGTAGTGGATTATTAACGCATTAGAATTATGTTCTCTTGATTATTAAAGAAAAAGAACTTTTCAGAAAAAGGGCTGTATTTGTACAGCTGCTATATCTTACCTAGCAACTGGCATACTGCTACTTGGTGTTTAATAAATGGGAAATCACCCTCATATACTTCGATTAGAATAGTAGTTAGGTCCAGTAAGTAATATAGTAAAAATAGAGTCTTTGGACACTGTAAGATTATCTTTTTTCTAAAATTCTCAGGGATGTTAAATTAGAAGATACCTACTTTGACAGAGATGTGGAAAAGGCCTTTATGAAAGCTAGTTCAGAGCTCTTCAATCAGAAAACAAAGGCATCTTTGCTTGTGTCAAATCAAAATGGAAACATGTACACGTCTTCAGTGTACGGCTCCCTGGCTTCAGTTCTTGCACAGTGAGTATAGATTCCCACTGCTTCAGTCCCCTTGTCTGGGGATGTTACATTTCTGAGACCAGAGCTGCTATCAGGCATGTTGGTGGCACAGAATGGTCTTTTACTTCCAGGTTCTCTAGCCTATTCTCTATTGACTTGAAGGCAATATGGAATGAGGCTATAGTTATTTATCCCAGAGTACTAAATTTCACACTAGCTTTCCCCGCTGTTCTCATGTTCTCTTGACCTACAGTTGAACCATAAATCCCCAGCTGACAAAGTAGTTTATTTTAGAGCATAACTTTTCTCAACTCCATCATTTCTAGAGAGATAAGAACTCTTGTTTTCAATCTGCTTACTGTAAACAGTAAAACTTTAGGTCAGATCCCTAGGCTTAGGATAAAGTTTATTCCAGCTGTGGTTTTCTGCCCACTGTAGTAGGATGAGTTAAACTTTAAGAGCTTTTTTCCCTCCTACATAGGTACTCGCCTCAGCAGCTGGCAGGGAAGAGGATTGGTGTGTTTTCTTACGGCTCTGGTTTGGCTGCCACTCTTTACTCCCTCAAAGTCACACAAGATGCCACACCAGGTAAACGCTGAGTCTTTTAACAACAATGTACTGAGAACCTACTGTGGTAAGGCTGACTTAGCAGGCTTCTCAAGTGAACGCTTAACTCTCTTCCATAGATGTTTATGACATTTTAATCTTTATTACTTCTTTCAGCACTCTGCCCAAAAATTCTGCTTTAACTGGGTAAATGGCAGGATTATGTCTGAGTCAGAATATCTTTCCTTCTTTCCAAGTCAGGAAAAAAAAAACTGTATAATGAGCTTAAAGATTTTTTTTTTTTTAATGGTATAGTGTTTGACTTTTCCTTCTTTGGCAAGTAATTTTATTTTTATCTATTATCTCATTTAAAAAATTATTTATTTATTATTGGGCCGCGTGGGATCTTAGTTGCAGTGCTTAGACTCTCTAGTTGTGGTGTGCAGACTCCATAGTTGTGCACGGACTCCCCAGTGCCTGGGCTTTGTAGTTGCTCTGAGGCCTCTGGGGCATGTAGCATCTTAGTTCTCCAACTAGGAATCAAACACTTACTTGCTCTGCATCACAAGGCAGTTTCTAAACCACTGAACCACCCAGGAAGTCCCTTTTATGGCATTTTTAAAGCATAGGTAGAGAAAGGGAAGTGTCCTTATTTAAGGCTGGCAGCTTTTGAGTCTTCACACTAATGATTGAGACTGATCATAGGAGTGAATAATACCAGACCATTTCTTGTAGGCTTGGTGGTTTATTAAGTTACCTAATGTCTATAGGGATGTGATCGTAGCTGTATTTAAGGATACTTTTGTGTCCTCCCTGAGCAGGAAGGAGCAAAAATACAGAGAAAAATGGACTTGGCATTATTCTGAAACTGTTGGTTGACTCTAGACAAGTTATTTATAGTTTCACATCCCACCTATTTCCTCAGCTGTCTACTGGCCAAGGCTGAACAAATGTCTAGTCAAGGCTCATAGGAAGCCACGTCAAATAAATAACATCTTATCTTTTAACTAAACAATAGCCTGTAGTTCTGAAAGAAATGAAAAGTTGTTTTTTCCCTTTGGCAGCATTCTGTTCAGGCTTTGGGATATGTATACTATTTTTAGTGTTTTAATGTTGCAATTATTTGCTATTTTAGGGTCCGCTCTTGATAAAATAGTAGCAAGCATATGTGATCTTAAGTCAAGGCTTGACTCAAGAACTTGTGTGGCACCAGATATTTTTGCTGAAAACATGAAGCTCCGAGAGGACACTCATCACTTGGGTAAAAGCATTAAATTATAAATATACACCCAGGAGCCTACTGGAGGGCTGTTTTGTTACCAGATGAGTTATACGTTATAACTCCTTTTTCATATCCTCTGCCTTTCTTTAGCCAACTACATTCCCCAGAGTTCCATAGAGTCCCTCTTTGAAGGAACATGGTACCTGGTTCGAGTAGACGAAAAACACAGGAGAACTTACGCTCGGCGCCCCTCGCTGAACGACGACACTTTGGATGAGGGAGTAGGTCTTGTGCACTCGAGCAGTACAACCGAGGTGAGTAAAGCTCATTGGGTTTGGTCTTGGGCTTTGATTGGATAAGAAAATCTCCATCCCCAGACCTCCTGACTGAGGTGACCTCACTGAGATTTATCCACTTAAAGGACTGTCAATAAATCAGGGTGATTCAGAACCTGGGCTTTGGGAGTGGGTTCCAGCTGTGCCATTTTCCAGTTGTATGCAGTGCTTTGCAGTTATTAGTATTTTTTAGTGCACAGTAAGTACTAGGTTTTGTTTTTTTTTTTTAGCAATACCAAAGTTTAAAGCAAAACTGAGAAGGCTCACTTGTAGTTTGTGTCTTGGTCAGAGATGAAGCAGGGGCTGGGTGTTGAGCCCCTCACATCCCTTCTCTCAGGCCATTGTCTAATCTATCTCCAGATGTCGAGAAGGAATAGTAATTGCTCTGACTGGAATTCCTGTTACATGCTAGTCACTTTTTCGGTTTTCTACGTAAACCCTTAGAAAAACCCCCTTGAGGTAAATGCTACTGTACCCATTTTAGAGATGAAGCTGAAGGAAGTTAAATGACTTGACCAAGCCAGGCTTCAAACTACAGACTTTAAAAGCTTGGAGGTTATTTATTTTATCCACTCAGCACAAATGTGCTGAATGCGTAGTCTTGCTTTTTGAGGCAGCAGATCAAGCCACGATTGTTTGAAATCAAAGGCAAGATATAATAAGGGAAATACTGGGTACGGTAGATAGATCTCTGTGGCCCTCCTATCCCTTGCTATAGGGGTAATCATATCATACGTTCACCATAAGGTAAAGAATGGACATTTTTGCTCCCTCCATGAAAAGTTCTATAGAATATATATTTAGCATAAGCCTCTCCAGAGCTGCCCTTTTCCTATTAGAACTTTGGTTAGCAACATGATTCTTCCTGGGGGGAAAAAACTCTTAAGAGGCAACCACATTTTTCTTTTCTTTTGTTTTTAGCATATTCCAAGCCCTGCTAAGAAAGTGCCAAGACTCCCTGCAACAGCAGCAGAACCTGAAGCTGCTGTCATCAGTAATGGGGAGCATTAAGATACTTCTATGAGGTGGAGGACTTCAGCGGGGTTGGGGGAGCGTATGGGAACGGTTGGGGGAACGGGACATCTGGGGTCAATTTTAAAAGATTACATGTTGCTTAAATTTTTACGTGACTGACATGGAGCCTGGAAAACTGTTGTGTTCTTGAGAAAGTCTCTTTGCTCAGTTTGCTAACATGCTTCCTGTTGTGGTCTAGCCAATGCTTGCTGTACCCGATGGATGTTAAGGGCTCTGTAAGACTTCATACCTCTCTGGCCATGTGTATGCATGAAGCTTAGTTTTCAAATGTAGCCTGAAATCGTGCACTTCTGGTGAGGAAAGCAGTGGTACTAGTCTCCGATTTTAATTTTTTTAAACATGTAAGAATTTTATACTTTGAACAAACAAGATTCCTGAAGGTTCCTGTGGTTTTTGAAAAAAAAGTTTTTAGTTTAGGGAATGTGTGGTTTTAATGTAATATGCACAAACCTGGTTTGAAAATGAGAAGACAGACACACTCTTTTTCTAGAATTTGTGAATTCGAGAGAGAGGGAAGAGTTGGGACGGTAACACTGGTTCTGGAAACTGTTGCTTTAAATCCAGGCCGGCAGTGATGAGTTACTGTCATGACCTCTGAACAGAGGGATGCCAGCACTGAGCAGTCTCTGGTGTAGATAACATGGTACCTTTGAGGGCTATGGATCTGCTCCCTAGGTCTGCTCCTGACTCAGTTCAAAGTGTATTTTGTGGAAGAGCCTTGAGATGTTATTGGAGCTGTGTATGAGAAAGCTTGTGGCTGTGATCCTTCCCTTGTACCTTATTTTGAGGAATAAATAAAACATTTTTCTGGCTGCCTCTCAAAAATTTTAAACAAAAAGGAGGATAGGGACAGGGCATTGTGAAGTTGTTTCTAATGGTTCAGTATTATAAATCCAACTTTAAAGACTGACAGCCTAAATTCATGTTGTAAGTATTCCTTTCCTTTTTTGTTTTTGTATCTGTTCAGTGAAAATTAAAAGATTCAACTCAAGTTTTTTACATAGTGTGACCAGCCAAAAAGTATTCCACTTCTCAAGGTCTGGAAGTAGGATGTATAGAGTGTTTTCTCAGACTTTTACCTTAAAAATAACAATAACAAACTATCACTTGGAATGAATAAGACTGGTTCGACAGTTTCTTAGATCTTTCTGGTGCTGAACTATGACATGAGCCTTATAGATTGTAAAATAGAGATAGTTGGAACTAATGTACAGAATTAAATTTTTTAAACTTTATTTGCTGTGGAATTCTGTGAAGTGTCAGTTATCCAAAATAAACTTACACAAATATGAAATGTAATGTTTCAGATTGCAAGGTAATACGTAATGTAGTGTTTGTAACATACTCTTAATATTGACTAGTGGTGATTTGATTTGTACAGTCATGATTTGTTGAAATGACTTCATTTTAACATACACTGATGTAGATTAATAATGTAAGTTCAGATTTAAAGATTGATGGGGAAATGGTGCATGTAATACTTTTTGCAAGTATCGGGAGTTCAGTATGTTTTGAAAAGAGTAATTTAACTTTTGGGGTGTCAGGAAATGGGTTTTCTCAAAGTCCATTGCCGGCAATGGGCAGGCCTTGTAATACTGGCGCAGAACATTAATTGTACACCTTATTAACAGTGAGGTGGATAACTTTGAATAAAGTTTTAGAGAAATATTTCAGATACTTGAGTATTCTTTTTTTTCCCCTCCTGAACTAACAGTTTAGGCAAGAAAGCAGCTAATAGGCTATTTTTAAATGCAGGCATCCATTTCATTTCAGTTCACTGATTCACTAACTCTTTCACCAAAATTTGTAAACGTGATATAAGCAGGGTACTCTACTTACATCATTTACATCAGAAACAAAGATTTACAAGATATATGATTTTGCCTTCAAGGAGCAATTTGTCTAGTATGGAGGAACATATACTGATAGTTTATTATTCTTATACTCCAGACAAAGAAATTAACTCCCAAATTAACATGTATAAATTTTGCCACAAATAGTTGTGAAGAGAGTTACTGTGTTTTCCTAACAACAACCAAAGATTAAGGGTTGGCAATTAAACATTAAAAGCAGATTTTATATCTAATATAGAACTGCCTGCTACCAACTAGAGCCTCCACCCTGAGTGTCTCAGGTTGCTGGTGTTCTCCCAGATGTTTTATAGAGAGAATTTTTACATTGGCAGTAATATTGGATGAGATAATCTCAATTGCTATGAACTTTTAGGGTTATGTGAACCAGGAATTAAATCAGAATATTTTCTAGTACTGATCAGTTATTTTATCATGCTGTCATGTCTAGATTCAATACTTAGTAATAATTTTATTTTCTGGGCCAGTCTCCCAATTTCTCTGGGTGACTTAGAAGATAAGGCCTGTGTTCTCAAATCCTGCAGTTCTAGGAATTCTAGATCCTAATTCTGCAAAGTCTAAGGTCCTAATTAATATGACTTTGAGAATTCTATCCTTCCCCTTCTCCTTTTTGGAGTTTTTGCAGTTAATTTTCTATTTTTTTTACCTTCTGGATTTTGTTTACTTCATGAATAGTGATGGGTACATTGAAGGTGAATGCTAGACAGAACTCAAACAGATGCAGACTGCTACTTCTGATCCTCCTGGGACTTGTTGAAACCCTTCATCTCTTGTTTGCTGTTTGAAATGTCCTGACACACTAAAGTAGAAAGTGGAGAGACCAAGGAATGTAACAGGATCTTTAAATAATTTAGAGCTATGTAATCTTCATATAAAAGCAAACACTTCCTTTAAAATTTCTAGCAACCACTCTTAATTAAATTAGAAGTTCCTATTTTTTTCCTAGTTGGTCGTGGTTTTTTTTTCCCCCTCAAACTAGTGCAAAGTCATTACTATGGTGCTGAAGATTATGAATACCAAGCTTCAGGAAGTTTATATATTATCAGGGGTCTAGCTTATAACAAAAAATGTACTTTTCATTTAAAATGTTTAGAAGTGCAAAACAAAGAATTCACCTTTTCTTTGTCTTATTTCATTACTGTGCAGGCATCTAGAGTAAAAAATAATAAGTTTTGAACTAAAGCTTCCTTTTGCCTCCACCTCTTTCTGCATGCTATTAAACTAGCACCTCCACTTCATCTTGGCAAAGCCTTGTTGACCTTTGGGGATCTCCGCTCAAGATCTGCTTCCTCCCTGAAGGCTGCCTGGACTACCTGAGTAGTAAGCACTTCTCACCCTACATATCAGATTTCCTTATTCAAACTTGTCAAGTACTGAGGCATCTGGCCCCTGCCTATTCAGTATCACTAAGGCCTCCCATGTTTTCATTGCCGCGCCTTCTCTGCTCCTCAAATATGCCAAGTTTATTCCACCATGGGCATCCCTCATGGCTCAGAGGGTGAAGAATCTAACTGCAGTGCAGGAGACCCAGGTTCAATCCCTGGGTCAGGAAGGTCCCCTGGAGAAGGGAAGGGCTACCCACTTCAGTATTCTTGCCTGGAGAATTCCATGGACAGAGGAGCCTGGCAGGCTACAGACCATGGGGTCACAGAGAGTTGGACATGACTGAGCGACTAACAGTGTCACTTCACTTACTCCAGCCTTAGAGCCTTCCATCTGTGGGCACTTCAGGCCTCCTTTGCCCTGCCTTCTACAACAGTCACATTTGTGACAGCTGCGTCCATGCGGTCTCTGACCAGGATCTCAGAGAATATGATGGTACCTCTCTTGGGATTCCTGCTGCACACCCCTCGTTTTGGTCTCTCTTGACAAGAGTGGACCCTTACTTGCTGGTCGATAAATGCGTCGTCCTTTCCCTCGCCTGGGCAGGGAAGCCTTCCAGACTGGTAGTTCCTCTGCTGAACTCCAATCGCCTGATAGCTCACTTGGTAAAGAATCCGCCTGCAGTTCAGGAGACCCTGGTTCAATCCTGGGTTGGAAAGATCCCCTGGAGAAGGGATAGGCTACCTACTCCAGTATTCTTGGACTTCCCTTGTGGCTCAGCTGGTAAAGAATCCGCCCGTGATATGGGAGACCTGGGTTCAATCCCTGGGTTGAGAAGATCCCCTGGAGAAGGGAAAGGCTACCCACTCTGGTATTCTGGTCTAGAGAATTCCATGGACTATACAGTCCGTGGGGGTCACAAAGAGTCGGACACAACTGAGAGACTTTCACTTCACTTCACTTCAGCCAATTTGGCAATACATCCTTTTATTGGCTTGCCTCTTTTATATTTCATTTCTGCATTGTAGGAACATTTCCCAAATAAATGACTTAAATGGAAGCCTCTATCTCAGGCTCTGTTCTTTTGGAGAAGCCAGGCTAATACAGTTGGTACCCAGAACAGCCCGACCCTCAGGATAGATGGTTAGAGCTGGTTTACTGACAGTCATGGCAAAAACCCCACTGCTATTTGTAGTAGGCAGAATGGTTCCTGCCGCAGCCAAAGATCTCTGCCTCTGGGAACCTATGAATATGTGACCTAACATGACAAAACCGGAAGTGATCAAGGTTGAGGACCTTGCAATGGGGAGATATCCTAGATTGTCCGGATAGGCCCAACATAATCACAGAATCCCTTAAAAGCAGAGAATCTTTCTGGGCTGTAGGCAGAATGAGATGTGACTATAAAAGGATGACCAAAGAGATGGCCCGTTGCTAACTTTGAAGATGGGGAAAGGAGATCACGAGCCAAGGCATATGGGCCACGTCTACAAGCAGGTAAAAGCAAGGTAGTGGGTGCTCCCCTGATGAGGAACCAGGCCTGATGCCACCTGGATCTTAGCCCAAAGAGACACATGATGGACTTCTGTCTCACAGCACTGTCAATAGAACGCTAATGTGCTGTTGGTAAGCAGGGTGCTGACAACCCTGGCTTGCAGGAGCAGCACGATTACTACTGAGACTGTGGTCTGTAGGTACAGATGGAAGATTAAATACTGGATCATGTGGTACCTGTGGCACCTGATGGAATGGGGCAATGATAAAGCCTCTGGATCTGGCTAGCTTTTGTCAACTGTTTTGGAAACCCGTGGGGCTTGGGAGGGCAATGACAGGTTTAAGTCAACTATCAGCTCAAGGTTGAGGGCAGGAGGAAAAGGGGGGTGACAGGATGAGATGGTTGGATGGCATCATTGACTCCATGGACTCGAGTTTGAGCAAGCTCCAGGAGATAGCGAAACGCAGGAAAGACTGGTGTGCTGCAGTCCATGTGGTCACAAGGAGTCAGACATGACTGAGAAACTGAACGACAACAATCAGCTCAAGGTATACTGAAAGTCCACAGGCCTTTGAAGTGAGAGTTAAGGAGAGCTTCTCTCCTGTAGCAGAGAGAAAACTACATAAAACAGGCACAAGGTCTATTGTAAGTTAGGCTGAGCTGCAAAGGAAATAAAATACTCAGTCTTGACCATTCCTTATCAAAGTTGCAGCCTCAATAACAAGAGTAGGACAAGGCAGGGTAAACAGGGTAGATGATCCTGCAAATGCTGAACACCAGGATCCCGCGAGTGTGGGGCTGGTAGGAGCGGCTTGTACTTCCTTTCCTTGAAGAGCCTGCCGACACCCGAGGATGCTTGACCTCCTCAAGATGTTCTTCCAACACCCTTATTCTCCAAACAAGGAACTGGTCCTGTCTCGACATAGTCTGAGCAGATAAATACAACCTCTGTCAGGGAGAAAGTACCCAGACACTGAGGGGATTACAGAACCTGGCTAATATGCTACTGTCAGGAACCAAAGGGGAGTGTGTGCAATCAGATCCTGAGGGTAGCAAGCCGGGGATGAAGGTGGAGGCAGGATGACGGAGAGTTTATTGTCATGGGAGCCTGTCCCCGTAAGGTGAAGGACACCTGAACCTGGTCCTAATATTACTGCTGGGATGGCTGCTGAGGTTTGGATGTGACTCTGGCATACCAACGAGGTGGAGATGGTGGAACTGCTGTGCTATACGATTAAGGAAAGGCTCAGAAAGTTCCAAGAGGTGTGACTGTTAGAATGGATTCATTATGTGAGTCTGAAGAACCACCTAAGTTCCCAGGCCACTGCCTTCACGCAGGCAACAAAGACTGCGGTGGGGAGGGGGCACCCCAATTCCCACAAGCTCAGTGACAACCGCCCCCTGCAGGCAGGGATGACAGTAGGAAATGCCGTCATGAAACGGGGCATGCATGGGATTCCAGAATGGCAGAGGCCATGTTATCATTACTTAAAAGTCAGAGGCGAGGTGGACATGGGCAGTGAGGCTAGAGTGGGAGTCAGGATGCTCAGTTTGCAGGGCTTTGGGACAATGGCTAACAGATCAGAGTTCTGAGTGACAATTTGTAGAGTGTTACTTGACTTGTATAACCAAAAAGGAAAGAAAAGAGGCAAGCTGTGAGCAGAAGGCTGGTGTAGCCTGTCACAATGAGAAAATTATGATTCCAGATCTGAGTTAATTTACAGATCCAGTGCACAGTGAGGGGGGAGCCAAGATTCCGTGACGAAAGGCTCTGCTACAAGTGCATATGATATGTGCACCCCGAATGTTTAAGGCCTGTTGGATAAAAAGTGTGAACTGAAGTGGACACCAGAGGACCCAAGTACCATTACAGCCCTATGTGTAGATAGAGGGGATGGAGATCTGTGGAAACCCTGTGGTGGCTGAGTTCTGGCCAAAGTCTGTCTCACACTGGGGGGCTCATCTTGGGGTCCTTTTCTTCGTCTCCAAGTACCTATTTGGGATAAACACATTTAGACCCCTGACCTGTGGAGTAAGAACCATTTTGAGAGGAGGCACCACATGGAGACCTCTGAAAGTATGTCACCTCCCCAGTCATGTTAATAACTCGTAAGTAACCACATGAGGAAGTGCATCCGTCAGTGTCACCATCGGAGAATAAAGGACCCAAAGGTCATGGGTTCCATCATAACCTCGTTAATGTACTTTAATTTACCCATCAGACTCCTAAAGAGAGCAGATGGCTAATGAAGGATGACGGCGGACCGCTGTTAGTCTCAGTTTTCACTGCCATATTGGATGTGAATTTTACACAAAGACTCTAGCACTGATATGCAGCTATTTGGGGGGAAATTTTCATTCTCATTTTACATCAAAAGGGAGGATTGAAAACAGTTAACAGACATACAGAAAAGAGTTATGGACACCGGGGGCAGGGGTTGGGGAGAAGGAGAGCTTAGGACATATGGAGACTTGGAAACTTACGTTACCATATGTAAAACAGATAGCCAATGGGAATTTGTTGTACAACTCAGGGAACTCAAACCGGAGCTGTGTAACAACCTAGAGGGGTGGGATGGGGAGGAAGGTGGGAGGGAGGTTCAAGAGGAAGGGGACATGTGTATTCCTCAGGCTGACTTATGTTGATGTTTGGCGGAAACCAACACAATCCTGTAAAGCAATTAGCCTTCAATTAAAAAATAAATTTAAAATTAAAACAAAAAGCAGTTCACACTTTCCTGGGATAGACAGACATTCTCACTTATTCTATTGCTGTGAGGCAAGGTGAAATCTCCTGCTCTATGTCACAAGATAGTCTAAAAGGACCTTCATCATCTTGATGCTCTGCAGCACTTTATGCTGGTCCATGCGACAGCACTCTAGGCGGATGTGGCATCAGAAAGTAGCGAATCCTCCAGAGGCCGTACTAAGACTTGTGTGTGTCAGAGTGTGGGTGATAAGTTCTGTGAAAAGGCAGGGGCCGGGCCCCACTGATGAAGTGTGTAGGGGACCAGTGACTTGAGGCAGATCTCTGTATGTTGCACCTTGTACCCTCTATCACTGAGATAGAGACACAGGGTTTAGTAGGTCTCTCTGGGTTTTGGAAACACACGTGTTGCACCTGGTATATTCCTCCAACCCATTTATCAGGGCTGCTGGTTTCAAGGGATGCCACAGAAAAAAAACCTACAGTAGTTTCAGGCCTCAGCGAGATTGCCTTGCTACTCTGACTGCCTGAGTGGTGCTTAACATGGTGTGTTCTTTGGCCACCCCTGCAGGATCCGGGAGTGAGGCCACGCTTTCTGCAACAGAAAACTTCTCAGGCTCTCGGCATGTTTCTGGGCCCTAGGAGAGACTGAACACTTGATTATGGGTCACCAAGGGACCAAGCAGATCTCCTCATGAACTGAGCATTGTCAGATCCACAGTCATACATTCAGACAGACAAAGCGACCATTCATCCTCACGGAGCTGACATCTACACAGGATATAGGTTCACCTGTCCTGTCTTCCATGAATCCTCCAAGACCATCATGCTAGGTCCTAGAGACTACCTGACCCATTGTCATGTATATTACATAACATTGCCTCAAGTACCACATCTTTGGTAAAAGCAGTGGGGGCAATGGGCACATGACCATGGGATGTACTTCTCTTACTAAGTACCTCAGCAGCAGAAGCAGCCAGCAGAGACAGAGTGATGGAGCAGCTCAATTAAGAAACCAGCCATAGGACAGCATCCTGCGGAGCTGGGGTGGTGACCCCCAGGATTCAGTTACATGCTTTAACACTGGCTCACAAATATATGTTCCTTGCTGGGCACCAATGGATGGAAGCAGGATTGACTTTTCTTACTATGACAGTCTCTGATATCTCAGTTGGTAAAGAATCCACCTGCAATGCAGGAGACCCCAGTTCGATTCCTGGGTCATGAAGATCCCCTGGAGAAGGGATAGGCTACCCACTCCTGTATTCTTGGGTTTCCCTTGTGACTCAGCTGGTAAAGAATCCACCTGCAATGCTGGAGACCTGGATTCAATCCCTGGGTTGGGAAGATCCCCTGGAGAAGTGAAAGGCTACCCACTCCAGTATTCTGGCCTGGAGAATGCCATGGACTGTATAGTCCATGGGGTCTCAGAGTCAGAAATGACTGAGTGACTTTCACTCTCTCACTCACCATGACAGTCAAGGACCCTCTTGAAGAATTTGTATTTCCATACTTTGGCCACCTGATACGAAGAACTGACTCATTGGAAAAGACTGTAATGCTGGGAAAGATTGAAGGCAAGAGGAGAAGGGGAAGACAGAGGATGAGAAGGTTGGATAGCATCACCAACTCGATGGACATGAGTTTGAGCAAGCTCCGGGAGCTGGTGATGGACAGGGAAGGCTGGCATTCTGCAGTCCATGGGGTCACAAAGAGTTGGACATGACTGAGTGACTGACTTGAACTGACTGAGCAACTAACACTTTCACTTCTGACTCCAAAGCTGGGGGCAGGGCCTCATAGTCTGTTTTAACACGCCTTCTGGGTGATTCTGCTGACCTGGAACTTGAGAATCACCCCTGGGACTTATTTGACTAATCCTACTGCATTAAGTCCTTCCAGCTCTCACCCCAAGAAGGAGACTGACAGCAATGGATCAGACTTAATGGAGGAAGAATATGAGGAGGGCTGGGGGTGGGCTGTGTCCAATCATAGACTTTAGATCCTTTCAGCCATACTTCCTTCTCCAGCCACTGATGCAGCAACCATTGGGGCAAGTTGGGTGGCTTTGCGCAGCCCCTACTTGATCGAATCTTGTCTCAGGGCCAACTGTGTGTACCTCTTACTTCCTACCCTGGGGTTGCCCTGGCTCTAAGGCATGAGAGGCATGGGGAACCCCCGTGGCCCTCACTCATCACAATCTAGAGGTGCAGGTGGGAACGTGGGGCCCCAGGAGCTGCTGGATAGACACTTTCCCTTTGACTACCCTGGGCAGACTCCTCAGATGTGTTTCCTAAGGCTCCTCAGAGCATCCTACAGGACTGGGTGACAGTCACCTGGAGCACGGGCCACCCTGTAGTGATCCTCCCTGCTTCTCGCCTCTACCCTCCCTCCTGCTCTCTAGGATCACTTCCCAAATCAATCATTCTACATGGAGTTCTGTCCTAGGCTCTGTTCAGAAGGAACCCCATTTCAAACAGTTTGCTGCTTGGAAAGCTCACGGCTGGCTTTCCAAGAGTCACTCCTGCTCTCATTCAGATCTCAGATCATTGGCTACTCAAACCGGCCTTCCCCAACATCTAACACAAAGTGGCAGCTCTCTGACATCAGATTACTGTATTTGAATTATCTGTGTAGCATCTATTACTATCGGATATTTTAGAAAATGTTGTTGCTGTTGTTAGTACCTTTGCTCAGCACGAGACTATTCCACACAGGAGAGGAAGGACTTGGCCTATTTTTGATTTTGCAGGATCTTAAACAATGCCTGGTATATGGTAATGTAACACAATGTGCGTGCTCAGTCCTGTCTGACTCTTTGCAATCCCGTGGACTGCAGCCCGCCAGGCTCCTCTGTCCCTGGGGATCCTCCAGGCAAGAACACTGGAATGGGTTGCGCATTTCCTCCTCCAGGGGATCTTCCCAACCCAGGGATTGAGCCCATGTCTCTTGTGTCTCCTGCATTGACAGACAGATTCTTTACCATTGAGCTAGCTGGGAAATTCATTCAGCAGTGGGATTCAAACCCACACCTCCAGGGGAGACTGCAACCTGAACACAGCACCCTGGACTGCTTGGCCATCCTATTTTGCAGCACCGTAGAGCAGGCATAGCACATGGTTGGCACTGTGTAAATATTCCTTAATTAACTGAATGAAGGCTGGAGTTTGAGAATAAGACAAGATTGCAAACCAAGCTAGAATCCGAGCTAACAAACATTTGGGAGGGGCAGGGGGAAATGCATATCTTCAATTTAAATTTATTTAAAAATTACAAAAAGTCTCCACTCAAGTTGGTGAAAAAAATTTAAAAGCAGCAACAATGATCTTAGTTAATTACCAGCAGTCTAATGCAATTTATAAAATTGAACAAAATTTGGATGTGTGTCTTATGCCTCTATAAACACGGGATCCTTTCTTTAGGTCCTTGTCTTTAGGGTCTGGTAGTATCATTATTGGAACACTTTCCAAAGCCTTTTTCTTTTGGACTCTATGCAGAATAATTCGATAGACCCCTGTGATGGAGCTTCGGGCATCTCTCCCTTGGTTATTGCGAATGTGCTCTTCCGTAATGCCCAAGTGTTCTAAAGTGCTTTTGACCTCATTTTCTTCTTCTTTGAGGCTGCTGGTCTCTGACAAATGTTTGGGATCTAGCTGGAAAGGCTCCAAAGGGGTGGGGTATGGCACCCCTTGCATCCACTCATTGTTCATGATGGAGTCGATTCCGTACCTCTCCGAGGGTACTGGCTGGAGGACTCCCCGGATGAGGCGGAGGCAGGGCTCCGACACGTGCGGAGGCACGCTATAGGTGCCTTCCAGGATGCTCTTCTTCAGTTTGGCCACCGTCTCTGCCCGAAATGGCATGGTGCCAGTCACCATGAAGTAGAGAAGCACCCCCAAGGCCCAGATATCTACATAAACGCCGACGTAGTGCTCATCTCGAAAAAGTTCAGGCGCCGCGTAGGGTGGAGACCCACAGAAAGTGTTCAGCATTTCACCTTTTTTACTGACTGTGCTGAATCCAAAGTCGCCCACCTTCACACAAGTATTATTGGTATAGAACACATTTTCTGCTTTCAGATCTCTGTGAATAATTTGGTTTTCATGCTGTGGAAGAAGACAAAGAAGGGAAAGTCATCATTCTCAAAGTAAAAACCAAATTAAAGATACAGTAATTGCTCTGCAACAGTGAGGTGATGTTGGCGTAACAATAGAAATTCAATGGAGATCAACTTAAGTCATGGCAGACCTCAGACCTTGCGAGCTACCCTGGCGTACGTAATCTTTAGCCAAATGTAAAACCCGAACCCTCCAAGCAGACCAAAGGTTCTGTTCTATGGAGTCAAGACTGAAGTCTGTCCCACACACATGGACTCAGGAATGAGTGCCAGAAGTAAGACTTAGATCGGCTTCCCTCATACCTCAGCTGGTAAAGAATCTGCCTGCAATGCAGAAGACCTGGGTTCAATTCCTGGGTTGGGAAGATCTCCTGGGGAAGGGAATGGCAACCCACTCCAGTATTCTTGCCTGGAGAATTCCATGGACAAAGGAGTTTGGCAGGCTACAGTCCATGGGGTCACAAGAGTCGGACTCGACTTAGCAACTAAAGAGAGAGCGAGAAAGACCTAGATCTTGTGAAACACGATGAAACAGTAATCCTTCACCTCTGAGACCATATATGGGCTTTCCTGGCTGAGCAATCTCTTGACTAGGGCCAACCTCAAGAAGAAAAAGAGCCCTCCTCCGACCCCCTACCCCTGCTCCTTTGGATGGGCTCCTCTAACTTTATACAATTCAGTAGAAGGGAGCAAGTTATAGTGGGCAAGTTTCTGGCAGCAGATCCCATCCCACCCTTGCATTCTGGATCCAGACAACCTTGAAGACTCTTGACCAGTTTAATGCCAAGGGCGCTTGGGAAATGGTTTTATGCTACTTTTCCGGATGGACCTTCTGGGGTAAGAATCCAGGCTTTGGAGCCTGACATTTTGATTAGTTCTAGGTTCAACTATACCGGTTGTGTATGTGAGTGTCAGCTTCCTTCTTTGTAAAACAGAACACTGAGTACCACCTCCTAAGGCTCTTATATGGACTTTCCTGGTAGCTCAGATGGTAGTCTCCCAGCAATGCAAGAGACCCGGGTACAATCCCTGAGTCGGGAAGATCCCCTGGAGAAGGAAATGGCAACCCACTCCAGTATTCTTGTCTGGAAAATCCCATGGACTGAGGAGCCTGGTGGGTTACACCCCATGGGGTGGCAAAGAGTCGGACACGACTGAGGGACTAACACACACACAAAGCTCTTGTGAGAACTGTAAGTGATGCTTGTGAGAATTTTTAAGTGATGCTGAACTGTAAGTGATGCTGTATCTGCAGTGTCCAGCATGGTCCCGGCATACAGCAGGCAAACCCAATAAAATCCAGATCTACGCCTGTCATCCTCTCTCTTGGAGACCCAAGAGCTGGAGAAAGTCACGGTATGGAGCCTCAGAGGACTCAGCCTGCATTCTCGACTGCTGGATCCTCTCTGCTCTCCTGCCCGATCTCTTTTCCGAGTAGAACGTGGAAGATCCCGACCATCTGCTCCACTTCTTCGTATTTGTTGTTCAGTCGCTCAGTTATATCTGACTCTTCGTGACTCCATGAACTGCAGCACTCCAGACTTCCCTGTCCTTCACTATCTTCCAGAGTTTGTTCAAACTCATGTCCATTGAGTCGGTGGTGCCATCCAACCATTTCATCCTCTGTCATCCCCTTTTCCTGCCCTCAAACTTTCCCAGCATGAGGGTTTTTTCCAATGAGTTGGCTGTTCGCATCAGGTGGCCAAAGTACTGGAGCTTCAGCTTTATGCGTGCTATAGGTCTGGCTTAGTTCTCGGCCTGGGGAAAGTCCACTCCAGCACAGAGTCACTTAGGTGACAATCGGTGGGACCACAGGTCTGAAACAGGCACCACTATCAAGCTTAGGTTCTCCCTTGCTCACTTCTTTTTCTTCCCCCTCTCCCTCCCAAATGTGATCTCAGGGTCCCTAGGTCACTAATAACCTGCTAATAATTTGGCCAGGAGCTCACTGATCCCAGTTATTATCTCACGACATCCAAGCAGAGGAGCAAACTAGATACAGCTTCTCAGCTAACACAGATCCCAGGCAAGTGTCTCTTTCTGCCAGTTACACTGAGAGCTGGGCAAACAGAGCGGCCAAAACTTCTGCACTAACAGAGTGGTACAAGTGGTGGTCAGGACTGCAAGTCCGAGTCCTCCTGTGTGCCCAGTAATATGGCTGTTGATAGAGAAGACACAGGAGAATCAGTTCATGGAGGGCCTGGGGAGTGTGCTTAAGGAGTTCCAGATTTATCTAAAGAAATAATCAGAGAACTAAAATCAGAAAGACACAAGCAAGTGTTCGTGTGCTGAGCATGAAGTGTTGGTGTGGAGAGCTAGGAGAGTTCACCAAACACATGAAGATCAGTGCAGGCTGAGCCCAGACTGAAGAAAGCTTCAGAGAGAGACAAGCTGAGCTGGGTCAGCTCGGATGAGATCGGGAATGTGAGGCATGAGAAGAGGGGTGAGGGCATCCTAGATGCAGAAGGAAGGCAAGACCAAGAAGCAGCCAGAAGCCAGCTCTCTGAGTACCAGGAGATGGGGATGGAGGAGTGGGTGTGGCCAGGGAATGGATGACGGTCATCCAGCTGCTCAGAGTGACTCCTGCCAACTTCCGCAGAAGCCAGGAGGCTGCCCTGTAACTGAGGCTCCTGGGCATCACTTAGGAGGTCAGGAGCACAATCCCAGCCAGACATCGGACTCTCACAGAAGGGACAGCTATCTGCCCTTATAAAGGACTGAAGCCCTCAAGGATGCTTAGATCAGGGGGCCCTGACCCCCAGTATTGGCCCAGGGCCTGATAGAAACCAGTTTGCACAGCAGGAAGTGAATGGCAGGTAAGCAAGTGAAGTGTCACCTGTGTTTACAGTTGCTCCCCATCACTCGCATTACTGCCTGAGCTCTGCCAAGGACATTAGATACTCAAAAGAGTTCGAATCCTACTGTGATCGGTGCATGGGAGGGATCTAGGTTGCAAGCTCCTTATGAGAATCATCCTGAAACCACCCCTTACTCCCTGGTCCATGGAAAACTTGTCTTCCACAAAACTGGTCCCTGGTGCCAAAAAGTTTGGGAACTGCTGGCTTACACAAAGGTAAACTAAAGCCCCATGCTTCCATCGTGGGGGGAATGGGAGCTAGATCTTCCCTCCTCACCCTGCTCACCATATGCTTCACGGCAGACACAATCTGGGAGAAGATGAGCTTGCTTTCTGGTTCTGAGAACTTCCCTTCCGTGCTGATCTTCCCAAAGAGCTCCCCTCCCCCTGCATACTCCATCACCAGGTGGAGCTTGGATAGAGTCTCCACGACCTCATAAAGGCGGATGATGTTGGGATGGTGCAGTTTTTCCATGCTGGAGATTTCGCGGGATAGTAGCCTTTGGGTTTTCTGGTCTAACTTGGTCTTATCCAGGATCTTAATGGCCACCTTTTCTGGAAAAAAAGAAAAAAAGTCAAAGGATGTGCCTGAGTTCATAGCTGCCTAGAACTGGAAGGAACCTAGTCCTTTTATTTTTATTTTAATAGACACAGAGGTTAAGTGGCTGTTTCTAGCTCAGAGAGCTCCTAGCAATTTTCGAGTTCAACATCGGTGCTGGTCCCTAGGATCAGTGTGACTCTACCATGTATAGGTTTTAATGCCAACTTCTGCCTCCCAAGGAGGTTTCAGTTTGGTGAGGTTTATCCAGTTTTCTGGATAAAGCACTTCTACGTAGCCAACAGAGACTCTCTTGATCAGGTCCAAGCCACCCCTTCAGCCTCACTGTCCATCACTCCTGTCCATGGTCCCCACCTCCCCATGTACCCTTCAGTCGGTTACAGAATGTTTTGCAGTTCACTGAAAAGGTCTTGTACCTTCACACCTGGGATCTCTTCTCTACCTGCATCTACCAGGACTATTTCTCTATCCGGCTCATCACTCCTTCCCTATCTTTACTCAGTTAATGACAGATGATTCTTCATGGCCAGTCTCAGAAACAACCTCTTCCAGGAAGCCTTCTATGACATCTGTCCCTGGAAGATGACATCCAATTTCTGTGTATTCTCTGTACAAAAATCTCAGCACCCTGCCCTGTAAACGATGACTCCTTACTCGTTTCTTCCTCCTACCCCCTTCCCTGCCTGGGCCGTGTTCTGATTTGACTTTGTCAGTGCCTGGCACACCATGTACCAGCATGGGAAACATCAGTGCTCAGTGTGGGTGAAGTGTTAGAGAGCCATGAGGAGATCGGCACTGCAAGGTACCGCTGGTGGGAGGACTAGTTGGTAAGATGGTTCTGGATTGTAGTTTGGTTTTACATCTTGAGAGCCTTAAAAATGGTCGAACACTTGACCCAGAGTTTTTCCATTTTGGCAGTTAATCTTAAATAATCTGATGCATATACAAGATTGCTTGTGTAAGAAGACATCGGTGATACAGAGAACAGCTTAGGTGTCTAGCAAGAGATATAGTTAAAGTGTGGCTCACCTATCTCCACAATGGTACAGAGCTATCAAAATGGTATGTGTAGTGATTAAAATAATGATGTTGATTTTTATTGATGGACATGAAAAGACATTCAATATAGAACATGTGAGGGGACTTCCCTGGTGGTTCGGTGGTTCAGTGGTTAAGAATCCGCCTGCCAATGCAGGGTGCATGGGCAGGATCCCTGTTCCTGGAAGATCCCACATGCTGCAGGACAACTAGACCCATGAGCCAAAATACTGAACCCCACACTCTAGAGCCTGTGCTCCACAACAAGAGAAGCCACTGCAATGAGACGCCCGTGTGATGCGGCTATAGAAAGCCCGCGTGAAGCAACAAGGACTCAGCGCAACCAACAAATAAATAAACATGAAAAACAAAGAACATGAGGAAAAACAAATATGCATTTGCATAGGAAAAAAAATCTGGCAAGATAATACAACAAAGTGCTTAGAATAGTTATATTATTAATAGGCGGATCATGGATGGTTTTCCTTTGTTAATTTTCCTACAATTAATTATACAATTAACATCAATAAATTATGTATTAAAAATGGTTAATGTTTGAAAATGAATGAATCCCTACTAAAAACTGACACTTCATTTTTTTAGCTCAAACTGGACCAGACTTTGATAAGAACTTTCTAGGCGAGAAAGCTTCGGAGAACACAGGACGGCAAGGCACCTATGTGACCTACTTGAAAAACAACTTCTTTGAAGAACTCTGGCACAGTGTTATCCTCAGTCGCTTGGTCATGTCTGACTCTTTGTGACCCCCATGGACTGTAGCCCACCAGGCTTCTCTGTCCATGGAATTCTCCAGGCAAGAATACTGGAGTGGGTTGCTATTTCCTTCTCCAGGGGATCTTCCCAACCCAGAGATCTAACCCAGGTCTCCTGCATTGCAGGTGGCCTCTGAGCCACTAGGGAAACCCAAGGACACTGGAGTGGGTAGCTTATCCCTTCTGCAGGGGATTGTCCCAACCCAGGAATCAAACTGGGGTCTCCTGCTTTGCAGGAGGATTCTTTACCAGCTGAGCTACCAGCTGAGCTTCTATCTTCCAGGCGTGGAAATGGAAGCCGCTAGTTTAAAGAAAGAGTGTCAGCGGTTTTGTTAAAGTAGGTCTTCCTGCCCGGAAGACAGCGGCAGGGTTTCCCGGTGCCTGATGTACTGGGATGTACACACTGGCTCACGGTGTACGCGGTATTGCAATATCATCCGGGAGGCTCTACCGAGCGGGGCCCTGTGGGCTCCCGCGCCCTCCCTCCGCAGGCCATCCTCCAGGCAGAGGGACGGACCGCCACGGCCAACCCCTCGGGGTAGGGAGGGATGGATGGGGGGCGGGTAGGGAGGGATGGTTGGGGGGTAGGGCCCCACCCCGCCTCGTCGTGGCTTTCCTAGTCTTCAGTCTTTGGGATTAAGAATCCGGGCAGCTGTTCACTTGAAACAGAAACTTTGGTTTTGCGTAGCCCGTTAGGCAAGCTATTATTTTATTTATTAATTTTTTTATAATTCGCACAGCACACAATCCACCCATGGTGTGCAATTCCATGGGTTTTTTTAGTACACTTGGAATTGTAAAGCCACTCCCACAATGCAGGAGACCTGGGTTTGACCCCTGGGTCGGGAAGATCACCTGGATGTAGGGCGCGAGCTGTTCTTTTTAAGGGCTGGAATAATGAATTCCGTCCTTGAGTCTGGCAGCTTGCCTCTAGGAGAGGCCGCCTCTCCGCCCGGTCCTCCCAGCAACCGCCCGGCTTCCGTTCAGACGCGGGTCCTTCTCTGCCGCCCCCTCCCGCCTGGGAGCGGCACGCTCGCTCCACGCGCTGCGTGCAGGTCAGGCGGCTGTCTCAAACCGCTCTTTAACACCATTGTGGTTTTGGTTTTTCAATTGTATACCTGAGTGGTTGTGAGCAGAGGCTGCCCTCCCGGGACCGGGGTCAGAGTGAGGCAAGAGAGGAGCTGTGGGGGGAAGCCCTTCCTGACATTCTACATCCTCTGCCTGCTCACTCTAGTCCCAACCTGCTGCCTCCACTTCCCGTTCAGATTCTAGCCATGCCTCCTCTGACGTTAATGTACAATCACAGGAAACATTTAAAAAGCCCTGGTGTTCTGGATTGCCACTCAGTGGTAGAAATCGCAGTTCCATGAAGAACTAGGTCTCTAAGCCCACCCCTTCAACAAAAGTTCAGGCAGTACCTACTGTGTTCCAGATGGTGAAGAAGACAGACATGTGAGACAGAGGGACTTTGAGAAAAACCTTAGTGCACTGTGGCACGTGCTAGGAAGGGGTGCAGACAGGAGACCAGAGAGCTCCCCACTCAGAAGTGACACGCCCTGTGACCAGGAGGTGAGGAAGGAGGCCCAATACCTGGCCACGGAAGGAGAGAGTGTACCACGTCTGGGCAAGATGCGGTGTTTGTGTCTGAGGATCCCACTATGCTGGACATTGAGAATTGGAGGGGTGGGGTGGAGGGGAAGGAGTCACTAACCAGCCGGGAGCAGTAGGCAGGTGTCACATTACCCAGAGCCTTAGAAGTTTTTTCAAGAAATGTGGACTTGGGTCTTCCCTGGTGGTCCAGTGGTTAAGAATCTGCCTTCCAATGCAGGGGAAATTCGAGTCCTGATCGGGGAACTAAAACCCCCATGTGCCTCAGGGCAACTAAGCCAGCCCGCCCCACGCCCTGTCACTACTACTAGAGAGAAGCCTGTGCACTTCAACGAAAGGTCCCACATGCTGCAACTAAAACCTGATGCAGTCAAATAAATATTTTTTTAAAAAGAAAGAGAGAAATGTAGCTTTGAAGGAAGGAAATGAAGAAATAGGTTATACGTGAAAAAAAAAAATGTTGCCTGACCTATCAGTAAACAAAGAATGTTGCAGCCATCAAACCTTCACATTACAGCCACTGAAGGTGAGCCCTGAGGGAACTGAGGATGGAAATGGGATGCCAGCCATCAAGCAGTCAGCCCTGCAATCACCCCCATCCGCAACCCCAGCCCCCTGCACCCGAGGAGACTCAGGATGAGAAAGCACAGGATATTGGCTCCATTAGCTGAGGTGCAAATCCAAGGAATGATTTCATTGAGTCCAGACTCTTGCATCTTCCCAGACATAGAAAAGCGCTGAATTCCTTAACTTGGGATATCTGGTTCTCTTTAAGAGTAATCTTTTGAACTTCTGATTATCTGGTCTTTCTTGCAAGAACTCCTATATATTCTAATGACTCCTTTACCACTTCAGAGCAATCTCTCAGAGATATCTGAGAGACTGTGTTCCCCTCTTAAGTCCTCAGTTTTGTCTGCTGAATAAAAGATAATTCTCAACTTTTAGACTGTGCTTTTCATTTTCAGTTGACAAGGACATGTTAAGAGGTACAAACTTCCAGTTATAAAATAAAGGTCACAGGGATGTAATGTATAGTTCAGGGAATATAGTCAATAATATTATAATAACTCTATATGGTGACAGATGACTTATGGTGATCATTTTATATTGTATAAAAATAATGGATCATTATGTTGTATACCTGAAAGTAATATAATTTCTTTTTATCAGGAAAGCCCATTATAATATTGTAAGTTAATTGTACTTCAAATTTTTTAAAAAATTGCCTTTATTTTTAAAGAAGAATAAAACATTTTATTCTCAACATTTATTCTTAAAATGTGGGAAAACATTTTAAGGTTTTAAGGGATTGTCATAATCTGATTTCCATTTTATTTATTTATTTTTTTAATTTTTTTGGCTGCACTGGGTCTTCCTTACAGTGAGCAGGATTTCTCGAGTTGCAGCTTGAAGGTTTTCATTGTTGTGGAGAACAAGTTCTAGAATGTGCAGGCTCTCTAGTTGTGGTGTGAGGGCTTAGCTGCTCTGGGGCATGTGGGATCTTAGTTCCCCAACCAGGAATCGAACCCATGTCCCCTGAGTTGCAAGGTGGAGTCTTAATCACTAGACCATCAGGGAAGCCCCTTATTTCCATTTTAGAATGAGTACCCAGGCTGCAGTGTGGGGAATGGAAAGGAGCAGAGGATGCCTAAGAGCAGGGCAGTGTTTTTGGAGGTGATGATAGCAATGGCAGAGAGAGGACTCTTGGTAGTGGCAGAGAGGAAAGAAAGAAGCAGAGAAATTTGAAAGTTAGACCTCCCCTTTCTCTAAATTTAGTGAAAAGACTGGCATATTCTTTAAACCAGGACTTGCAAACTCAAATGTCTCTAGAGGCTAGGGTGGAAATAAGGTGGCAGGCTTACTGTAAGGCAACAGGGAGTAGTGGGGACTGTGGCGTCCTGAGGAATACATGCCTCAGAGCAAAGGGGCAGCTGCTACTCAACTTCAGACAGTTGTTACTATTGGGAATGTAGACTCAGTGTTGCCAAATCGAATGTTTTTCAAGAGACATCGGAATTGTAATGTAATCAGTCAACAACTACTTCATAGTTTTCAAACTTAGAGTGGATCAACCAAAAATCTGTCTTTAGGACCAAAGAGATAAGGGGAAGGAAAAGATACTAGAACCTAAAGAGTGCTGTGTAGAGACAGCTGCCTTGAGAGGAGCCGAGACCATTCTTCCAGAGTACAGCTGACCCAAATCAACCTCACAGTCAGGCTGGGGGGACAGAGCTCAGATTCTCGCTCTCCTTCCCTTGATCCCCTGCAAGATCTCCCTACAAACCAAAGCCAGCTGGAAACTAGAGGACTACAGGCTGGGAAAGAGAGGAAAAAGAGGAGTGGAAAATGGACCTGGGGAAGCAGACGGGAGATGTCCAGCACAGCAGGCTTGGAGGGTGAGCGAGCAGGATGCAGTCGAGTGAAAAACAAGGGGAGGTACCCCGAGTCATGGAGTCAGGGAAGATTTTTTAACACTTTCCCTGGAGTCTACGTGTTAACTAGAGGAAGGTAGGGGAGAAGCAATAAGGAGATATATATATGGAGGTGAATAAATATATAGGGGTGTATAGGGATGTATAGGAGAAAGGACCTTGAGGCAGGACAGCCCCTGACACCTTAGAGGACTGGTCTATACACCTTTTTGATTAGCTTCCCTTACTAATAAAACATTTTAAAGCACTGCTCTAATATATGTATATTTACAAATTAGATGCATGCACTATTAATATCTTTTTGCCTTTTCATACTGTTCATGGTGTTCTCAAGGCAAGAATGCTGAAGTGGTTTGCCATTCCCTTTTCCAGTGGGCCACATGTTGTCAGAGGAGAAGGGGATGACAGAGGATGAGATGGTTGGATGGCATCACTGACTCAATGGACAGGAGTTTGAGCTAGCTCCAGGAGTTGGTGATGGACAGGGAGGCCTGGTGTGCTGCAGTCCTTGGGGTCACAAAGAATTGGACATGACTGAGTGACTGAACTGTAACTATAAATATACACACTGTTAATATATGTAATCATAGATATTAAAAACCATGCAATTACAAATAAATATTAAAAAAGGCTTTAATATTTTCCTCCCTCATCCCAGTGGGCACCCCCACTTAGGCACCTCCTGGGGTACATGAACCCTACTTTGGAGACCACTGCCTCCGAGGAACTGAAAGCAGAGAGTGGAGCTGGCACATGGGGAATGAAGGAAAAGACAAGCCAAGATGAAGCCGGAGAGTCAGTCAGGACCAAAGTCCCTGAGTCATATTCTGGACCTTAGATTAAGGACATTGAGAAATCATGGGAAAGTTCTTTTACTTTTTTCTTTATTTTAATTTATATTGGAGTGTAGCTGATCAGATGGTAAAGAATCTGGGGAGCCCTGGGTTCGATTCCTGGGTTGGGAAGATCCCCTGGGGAAGGGCACGGCAAGCCACTGCAGTATGCTTGCCTGGAGAATCCCATGGAGAGAGGAGCCTGGCGGGCTACAGTCCACGGGGTCGCAAAGAGTCAGACACAACTGACTCTCTAAGCACAGCGCAGCACATAGTTGATAAACAACAATGTTGTGTTCGTTTCAGCTGAACAGCAAAGTGATTTCAGTTATGCATGTATCCATTCTTTTTCAAATCCTTTTCCCATTTAGGTTGTTACATAATATTGAGCAGAGTTCCCTGTGCTACACAGTAAGGCCTAGTTACTTACCCATCTGAAACACAGCAGTGTCAATCCCAGACTCCCTAACTATCCCCCCTGCCCCCCACCCTTCCGCTCTGGAAACCAAAAGAAACCACTAGAAAGTTTCAAGCAGAGTTTGCTTACATGACAGCCCTGCATTTTCTAAAAGATCATTTCTGGCTGCAGTGTGGATAAACACGGATGAGGGAGACAGATTACAACAGCTTAATCAACTAGGAAAGGGTGAGATATTTAGAAGGCGGAGTCAGTAGGACATGGGGTTCAGCTAAGGTTTAGGGTTGAAGAAGAGGTCAAGGTTTCTGGGTTGAGGAACTGGGAGGATGAGGGCATGTGCTGGAGAAGCGTCTTTATTGTTGTTGGCATGGGTTTGTGTGCTCCCTCAGCATCTCTGCTCTCTCTCATCCTATCCACTCAGCTAAAACACACCTGGCTACACCCAGCCTCTCACCTCCTCTCGGCCTGTGCCCGTGCCGTGACGATGATGGCTTGTCTCACTTTGAATTCATGATTTATTACCTTGGGTGCGTCTGTAATGCTCCTGGCAAACACTTCCTTTGTCTGGCCCCAAAACACTCCTACACTTTTAGATGATACTTTCATGGCTTCTTTTCTCCCATCAGTTCTTTAATACTTTCTCTCCTTGCTCATAGCTGAGTGACTTTGCTTTCTATTTTATTGAGTAAAGAAAGCAATAGAAGAGAATTTCCTCAAGTCTTCCAACCTACCTGAATCTGTGCTCATAAACTGTCTTCCTTTCTGTTCCTCTGGATAAATGGTCCCTGCTCCTATCTAAGGCCTGGTTAAGATGCCTCTACGTGTTGAATAGATTCCATCTACTCTCATCTACTCAAGAATAGGCATCCAAAATTTCTTCCTTCTCTCCTGCACATCAATTTTAACCTTTCTACTTAATCTTTTCCATCTGCATACATTCATGCTATTTACCCATCTAAAAAAAATGAAAAATCTTTCCAACAAAAATACATACATGCTAGCAAAAGACTGTACTAGAATATTCATAGTAACATTATTCATAGTAACCCCAAATTGGAAACTATCCTCATGTTCATCAATAGTAGATTGCATAAATTATAATATATTCATACAATGAGCTGCTGTGTAGGATAAGAATGAAGCATATAAACTACACAAAATAATAGAAATGGTTTTCCCAATTTTTTTTTTTTTTTTCGGCTGTGCTGTGAGGTTTGCACCAGTGATTGAACTAGGGACCCTGGCAGCTGGCTCCTAACCACTGGACCACCAGGGAAGTTCCTGGTTTTCACAAATTTACTATTAAGCACATGAAATAAGACAAAAGAAGACACACTCTATGAGGTCACTTACATAAAGGTTTACAGGTAATCTGCGATGTTAAAAGTCAGGATAGTGGTTACGCTTGTTCAGTCGTCACGTCATGTCCTACTCTTTTGAGACTCCATGGACTATAGTCCACCAGGTTCCTCTGTCCATGGGATTTCCCAGGCAAAAACACTGGAAAGGGTCGCCATTTCCTTCTCCAGGGGATCTTCCCGACCCAGGGATCAAACCCGGGTCTCCTACATTGGCAGGCGATTCTTTACCACTGAGTCCCCAGGAGAGCCCAGTTATACATGGGGATGTAGTAAATAGAAGCGGGGATGGGGAGCCTCTGAAGTCCTGGGGATGTTTTCTCTTGAACTTGGTGGTGGTTATATAGGTCTTTTTTAGTTTGGAAAATTCATTTAACTGAATATTTCAGATTTAAAAACTGCATTTTTGTGTTTATGTACACTGAACATCTTTAAAAGTTTTTGAGAAGCCACAGAAAAACCTCTTTTGACCTCACTTTCCCCTTCAGCATTAGACCTGTTTTTCTCATTCTCTGTGTAGAAAAACTCCTTTAGAGAGTTGGTTCTATGTCACTGTCTCCAGTTCTCCCACTATATATTTTTTTTAATTTATCTGTTTATTTAGCTGAGTTGCCAAATAAATCAGAGTTGCGGCACTCGGGCTCTTCTTTGCAGCGCACGTGCTTCTCTAGTTGTGGCGTGCTGCTTTAGGTGCCCCCAGCACGTGGGATCTTAGTCCCCCAACCAGGGATCAAACTCGTGTCACTGTATTACGAGGCAGATTCTTAACCCCTGGACCACGAGGGAAGTCCCACCCTGGTTATTTCTTGAACCTAAGAGATAATGCTACTAAAAATGCTCTTCTCAGGGTCACTGATGACCTCCAAGTTGCTAAGAACAATGACCAGTTCTCAGGCTTCATCTGTCCTCCTAGAAACATTTTTGTCACTTAGTTTCTGAGAAAACACACACTCTTGGTTTTCCTCCTACCTCTCGCCACTTCTTCTAAGGCTCCTTTGCTGTGTTCTTTTCATCTGCCCAGCCTCTAAATGTTGGGCACCTGAAGGCTCAGTCCTTGGCCATCTCTACAATCATTTCCTTGGTGATCCCAGGTGCATAAATACACCTGCCTATAAGGCCTCTCCATGGGGTTGTCTCAGTTTGGGTTCCGAACAGGTCATGAGGTAGTGAGTGATTCAACTGCAAACAGTTGATGAGGAATGATACAACTGTACCCAGCAAACAGTGGTAGAAGAAGGAGGAAGTGAGAGAGGAAAGGAAAGGCAGCCAATTAAGGATGTGTTACTAAGCAAGTTATCAGTTAATTCTGCATGACTGTTGGCATAACTGACACCATCCTGGGCCCATACAATTCCTCCTGTCCTTCCACTGACCCTATCCAGGACTTCACCATGTAGTAAATCACTTTTCTGTTGTCAAGAGCTTTGTAGTTAACATTGTTGTTTACTCACTAAGTTGTGTCTGACTCTTTGTGTCCCATGGACTGTAGCCTGCCAGACTACTCTGTCTATGGGATTTTCCAGGCAAGAATACTAGAGTGGGTTGCCATTTCCTTCTCTAAGGGATCTTACCAACCCAGGGATCAAATCCAGGTCTCCTGCATTGGCAGACGTTGGCAGGTGGATGTTTTACCCCATAGATGTTGTTTAAGGATTGTTAAGTTCAGGTGACCTTTATGCTCTGTTAGTTCCCAAATAATGATAAAGACTTTTGCTGACATATTCCCAGTACCCACAAGACTCGTTACCTTTTCAATCATCTTGATTTAGGAATACACTTCCTGTTTTACGTGCATACGTACCCCCATATCCTAGGTTAACTCTAAAATTGTCCCAGTGGCCCTGCAGTGCAGAGTACATCCTACAAATGCTTCCAGATCAGTCTGTCCAATCCTGATCCCACCTTATGAGTAAGTTACCCTTTAATAAACTGATCCATGAGGTTTATGGACCTGACTGCTTCATTTTTCTGTGGGTTTTTGTTGTTGTTGTTGTTGTTGTTCCCTCCATCCTCCAAAAATCCTGCTGCAAGTTATCATTTGAGTCTTACTATGAGAAGAGTGAGAGAGTGGGGGTACATCAACTACTGCCAGTAACTGGTTGTTGGATGCTCTTGACAGATGTTAATTCCCCTGTATTTTTGGCCTCCCATGCATGCAGGAAAAGCAGCTCCAGCAGCTAGAGAAAGCCCAGAGGCAAAGAGATGAGAGACAAAGGTCCGACTTGCATGCACTGAGATCGTAAGACCCAAAGAGGCACAAGTGAGGCACCAACAGCCTCTGCTGTGCTTGTACGTCCAACGTGTACGTTCAATACTGATCTCTTCCACCCCAAACCCGTTCCTCCTAGTCTTCCCAGTTTTGGTAAATGGAAACTATTCTTGCAGTCAAAAACCTTGAGTACTTGACTCTTCTCTTTTACACTCCACTTTCAATCTGTCAGCAAATCCTATTATCTCTACTTCTAAATATAGCCAAAAGCCAGCCCCTTCTCAGCCTCTCACTGCCCTCTTCCTGGCCCAAACCACTATTCTCTCTTGCCTGGATTATTCTGATAGGCTCCCAGCTGATCTCTCCTTTTCTGCCTCTGACCCCTTGCAGCCTATTTTCAACAGAGCAGCCAGGGTGATCCTATTAAGCATAAACCAGGTCGCATCATTTCTCTGCTCCCTTCAAGGGCTCTGGTTTCCCTTGTAGGAAAAGCCAAAGTCCTGACAATGCCGTATTGCACATTAGCCCTCCATAATCTGGTCCCTGCTACTCTCCGCTACGACCTGCCTCGGTCATTTCTAGAGTATTACAGGCACTCTCCCACCTTGATGCTCTTCTGCAGACTGTCCCCTCTGCCTGACCACGTTCCCCCATGGACCCCGTGGCCAGTTTCCTCATTCTCTTCAGTTCAGTGATCATTGGACTGAGGATCAATGATCCTTAGGAAGGCTGTCCCTGGGCATCTTGTCTAAAACTGCAGTCCCCAAGGCTCCACCTCCTTCCCTCTACTCTATCTTCCTTCTTGTCTCTTATCACTACATAACATAATGAATATTTTCCTGGCTCATGTTTGTCTGTCTCTCTCCACTGGAGCATAAGCTCCACAGGACAGACCATTGTCTATTTTGTTCACTGCTGTATTTCCAGTCCCTAGAAAACTGCCTGTTACATGGGGGGTGATCAACAAATATTTGTTGAATAAATGATCTCATTTAATGCTCACAAGAGCCCAGGATAAGTATCCCCATTGAAGTATAAACTTAAAATTTTTCTTTTTCATTTACTATCATGTCCCAGGCATCCTCCATGTTACTACAGACTCCCCATAATCATGATTTTTTTAATAGTTGTGTGACTTCCATCCAGTATATATGCTTTAATGTTCTTGAGCATGCCTGTATCATTGGATCATATAAATTATTTTTAGTCTTTTGCATTATAAATATAGAACATTCTTTTGTTATAGTAATTCTGGACTTTTTCTTAGGATGGATTCACCAAAGCCAATAACTATTCTTAAAGCAAGAGAACATAATTTTATCTATTTTCATTTTATTTTTTTGGCTGCACTGGATCTTCATTGCTGCACTCAGGCTTTCTCTAGTTGCAGGGAGTGGGCTGGTCTTCGATTTGGTGTGTGAGCTTCTCATTGCGGTGGCTTCTCGTGTTGCAGCTCGAGAGTTCTAGAGTGCACGGGCTCAGTAGTTGTGGTGCTGGGACTTAGTTGCTGCAAGGCACATCGCCTGCATTGGCAGGCAGAGTCTTAACCACTGGACCACGAGAGAAGTCCCTTTAATTTATTTTTTAATCGAAGCACAGTTGGTTTACAATATCGTGTTAATTTTTGTTGTACAGCAGAATGACTTGTACACATATTTTCATTATTTTTAATATTCTTTTCCATTTTGGTTTATCCTAGGACACTGAATGTAGTCCCCTGTGCTATACAGTAGGACCTTGTTTATTCGCCTGTTTGGGGTGTGTAATAACACTCCCAGCCCATCCCTTCCCTACCCTACCCCTCTGGTAACCACAAGTCTATTCTCTACGTCTGTGAGTCTGTTTCTGCTTCACAGAGAGGTTCATTTGCATCATATTTTAGATTCCACTAAAAGTGATATCATACATTATTTGTCTTTCTTTTTTCTGACTTATTTCAGTTAGTACAATAATCTCTAGTTGCACCCAGCAAGCATGATTTTAAATTGCTGCTTTAATGAATGTACCCAAGAGGAGGAATTGCCTTTAAAAACCAGTGGGGGGACTTCCTTGGCAGTCCAGTGGCTAAGATTCTGTGCTGCCACTGCAGGGGGCCCGGGTTCAAACCCTGGTTGGAGAACTAGATCCCACGTGCTGCAACTAAAGATTCCGAGTGCAGCAACTAAGACTCGATGTGACCGAATAAATAAAAATAAATATTTTAAAATACAATAAAAAAATAAACACCAGTAGGCCTTATTGGTTAAGCTTTACTAGAGCCTGTGTGAGTCTTTCCAGCTCTGTTCTACTGGGAGACTACAGCATGAGGAACCCACCAGAGAGAACTGCTAGGCATGGCTCCCTCCCACATCTCTTCTCATTACTGCTGGATTTTCAGAGAACGTTGTTATACTGACTTAATTCACCAAGTATTGTTTGAATGTTTATTACTTATATTGCATGTGGGGGAAGCCTGAGGATCTGTAAGACAGTGTCTGACACCAAGGAGCCTGTGACCAGGACATACAAGACTTTCACTCTGTCTGGATTTGTTAGGCTCCAAACCTTTATTATTCATTCATACTTTCTCTTGGGCTCCAAGATGGTCATTTAGCTCCTCTACTTCATGACCTCTGTGTATCTCCAAGTCAGGGCTTCTAAATCTGCCCTCTCAAATCCATTTCTTCTCCAGTAGTCACTATTCAGAATAAGTCATTGAGGCTGGAAACCTGGGAGACATTTTTAATTCTTCCCCTCCCTGTCCCCTCCTCCTTCTCCCCCATGCAGTTGACCACAGGTGTTCCAATATTCTGAAATAGTCTTCAAATGCATCCTCTTCTCTCCATCCTCACTGTCACTTCCTTAGTTGAGGTGGACATCATCATTCGTCTGGACCACTAGACGAATACTTGTTCTGACATCCCTGACTCTTGGCACGCCTCAACTTCAGTTCACTTTCCTCACTAAAATAATTAATAATCACTTTGGGGGCTTCCTAGGGAGCACAGTGGTAAGAGAATTCACCTGCCAATGCAGAAGATACAAGAGATGCAGGTTCAATCCCTGGGTCAGGAAGAGCCCCTGGAGACGGGAAGGGCAGCCCATTCCAGTATTCTTGCCTGGAGAATCCCATGGACAGAGGAGCCTGGTGGGCTACAGTCCATGAGGTCGCAAACAGTCAGACATGACTGAGCAACTAGCACTTTCACTTTCACTTTTCATTCATTTATTTGGCTGTGTTGGGTCTCAGTTGTGGCATCCGCTATCTTTGATTTTTGCCAATAAGCAGGATCTTTAGTTGCAGGGGGTGGGATCTAGTTCCCTGACCAAGGATTGAACCTGAGCCCCTGCATTGAGAGTGCAGAATCTTAGCCCTGGAACTACCAGGGAGGTCCCCCTCACTGAATTACTTTTAAATCTCCAAACACTCCTCACCCTGGCTCATCCCTCCATTCACTTTACATCTCTCTCTGCCTGCCATCCCCCTTCCCCTTGTATCATTTCTCTGCAAACCTCAAGACATAACACAGCCTTTCCTGGTCGACTGACCCTTTCCTGATCTCAGGTACGGTCGAGCACATCCTTTGTCCCTCACCCTGTGACAGCACTTATCAACTGTTTCCTGTTTATCTCCATTACTTACTGAGAGCTCCTGTCAAGCAAGAGCTGTATCTTATTCACCTCTGCAAGGCACGGGAGAGTTAATCATACTTTATTAAAAAAAAAAAAGAATGAATGAGCTGATGAATAAATAAATCGAGAGAGAAGGAGGAAGGGCTCTAGGAACATGAGACCAGAGTGACAGAGAAGAAGGCAGGGAAGAAGGGGTCAGGAAGGGCAGCGTCAGAGAAAGGGCCAGGCACTGTGGACGCCTTTGCTTTTGTTTGAGGCAACAGATGGGACATAAAATATTCAGAAGCCGAGTGTGTCATCTCTTTTGAGAAATTTCTCATCAGCTAAAAGGGGACTCGTGGTGGTTTCAGCCTGCCCTATCTGCTTGCAAGGCCCAAGGGAATCTGAGCCATTAGCTATAAAAATAAACTCCAGCCAGCGGGAGGTCTGCATGGAGCCTTCTCTCTAGGGATCATGAGCAGCAGGCGCCTTTTTATAAACCACTGTCCTGGGAGCTACCCCCAGCACTGAAACCTTCCACTTCCCTGCAATCTACTCCGTGGTCTTATCCAGATTGTCCACATTTCCTAGAAAACCTAATGACAGTTTGGGGCCAGCTGGCTTTGTATGGGAACCACATTTAAACAAATAGCTCTTCAGATGATGTCATCTGACACGGCTTGGTAATGGGACAGGGTATTTGGAATTCCCAGCAAGGCTAAACCACTCCCTGATAAATCTTCTCCCATTATAGAGGTGAAGATTTTAGAGGAATGTCCCTCTGTCTTTCTATCCCAGCCCCCTCCAGGTAGCTAATGTCCTCCTTCTTGTCACAAGTCACAGTCCTTTAAAAAAAAAATTCTTTATTTATTTGGCTCTGCACCAGGTCTTAGCTGCAGCATTGGTGTTCAGTCACTCAGTCATGTCCTACTTGTTGCCACCTCATGGACTGCAGAAATCCAGGCTTCCCTGTCCTTCATTATCTCCTGGAGTTTGCTCAAACTCACATCCATTGAGTCGATGATGCCATCCAACCACTTCATCCTCTGTCACCCCCTTCTCCTCCTGCCCTCAATCTTGCAGAATCTTTAGTTGCGTCATATGAACTCTTAGTTTCGGCATTTAGGACCTTAGTTTCCTGACCAGGGATCAAACCCGAGCCCCCTGCCTTGAGAGTGGGGTGTTTTAGCCACTGGTCCACCAGGGAAGTCCCACAGTATTCTGGTCTTCACTCTGTCATCCTCCCTGAGTTCTTGCTTCCTAATACATGAACTGCCTGGCTCTATCTTCATCCTCACATCAATTTTGCATCTGGGTCCCCCTTCTTCACACTCTCAGTTCCTTTTGTTCGCACCTTCCTATTCTTTCCTGGGCTCTGTTCCGGGAGAACCAGAGGAGAGATGAGCATGGGACCAGGATGAGGCCATCAGGGCACAAGTCCGCAAGTCAGGAGGTGAAGTCCAGGATTCATTTTCCTGTTGCATCTGTACGGGCGTGCAGTGACCTGCCGTTACATTTTCTGGCTTTGTTTATACGTTGAACTTGTTGAACTGGTTTTTCCTTTGCCTGTCTTTCCCTCCTTTGCCCCCATACCGTTCCATAAGCAGAGGATACCACTGAACCTTTGATAACAGGGCTCCTCTGTGGAGGGTTAGGAGTGAGGAGAGCGTGACAGTGAGGCCACGGAGGCACTGTCAGCACAAGGAGGAAAAGCCATGCTCTCTGAAGTCCCAAGGACTGGAATTGTTAATTCTGTAGTCACCATGTAAATGCCAACTGTTGCTGATCCTCTCTCTTCTGTCCTCCTCCCATAACAGTGTCTACAGAATTAGATGCTCTGCTGCCGTTGGCTAGTGGCAGTTCCCTGCTTAGCTGGTTACAGTCTCTGTGATGATGTGTGATGATGATGTGCTCTCCCTTCTCAGAGATGCTTCTTTGGACTTTGGGCTTTTCTGACAGTGAGGTGGGCCATGGGACCCTAGGGGCTGCCACTGCCTTGACGCAGGTAGGCCCTTGACTCAGCGGTGGCCCATCACCGACTGGCCAGCGAGCACTTATATTCTCGCTCTTTAAATTCTGACCTGCAATAGGATGAGGCTGGTTGGATGGAGATGGGCAATAAAGCTGAGAGATTACATAGATTTGGGAAACAGTTATTGTTGGTGACGTGCTTTAGGATAATTAAGCACAGAAAACCACTCTGCAGAAAGAAGTGTGAAGTAGAAGTGAGAAACCATGTAGCCCAAGAGAAAGGAGAGGTGGAGAGGGTAACCTCCATCCCTGAAACCTGGCTCCACCACCCCGCTGTGGGGCCACAAAGTTCCCCTGCACACAAGTCACCCCGTCACTGCACCGAAATCCTAAGGCAGCTTGGATGCAGCAAAAAAGGAAGCTAAGTTCTAACCCTGCCTCTGCCTGTGACCTCAGGACAGCCACTCCTGAACCTCTGTTACTCCCATTTGTAAAACACAAGAGGATGAGATGAGGCCAGTGTCTACCAAAGCGGAAGCTTGAACATTTGCGGGGCATGCAGTGATTTTAGTGCAAGGAAACGGCCTCAAATAGCATCGAACCACAGCATGAAAAGGTTATTTTCATATCATTTAAGAGTTAAGAGTATCAGTTAAGAGTTCTCCCTTAACTCTCCTAAGTAAGGTAAAGAGAAACTCAGATGGGTTTTTGGCATGTTTTAAATTACTTTCAGTCACTTGTTAAGTTTCCTTTTAAAAAGTCTTTTTAATGTAAGATATCACACTAGTAATTTCTTATATTGGATACATGTTGAAATGACAATAGTTTGGACATAGGGTATTAAATAAAATATTGTTAAAATTGAAAAGAAAATTTGGCCACCCTGGATGGCCTGTAGGATCTCAGTTCCCTCAGCAGGGATCGAACTCATATCCCCTGCAGTGGACACGTGCAGTCTTAACAACTGGACTGCCAGAGAATCCTCCCATTACAATTTTTTGAAAGTTGTTAAGAGAATAGATTTTAAAAGTTCTCACTATACACACACACACAATTGTAACTACATGAGGGGTTGAATGTGTTAAATAACCTTATCCAGGTAATCAGTTTGCAGGATATACATATATAAAATCAGAATGTTGTACTCTTAAACGATATTGTACATCAATTACATCTCAATAAAGCTGGAAAAATAAATACAACTTTGAAATTTGTTTGCCTTGTATTACTTTTACCACTATCTTCTATTCATAGGTTTTTAAGACATTCATATCAAATTTCCATCTGAAATAAGTGTAAGTAAAAAATAGACGTGCACAGTGATAGCTACCATTTATTGAGTGGCTACTATGTTCCATGTAGTTTATGTTATTCCTAATTTTCCTAACAATTCTAAGAATCATTATCTCTGTTTTACAGCTAAGGCAACTGAGGACCAAAAGAATGAGTATGAAGTCAGATACCCAGCAAGTGAATGAACAAGGATTTGAAGCCCATGCTCTGAAGCCCTTGTTTTCAGATTTGTCTGTTTCTTAAGCCCACATTCTTTCCACTCTCTCTTGATTCCTCTCCACGAGAATCGAATATCTGAACCCACATTCAGGAAAGAGTTCCAAGTTGGCCACATTCAGTAGGCTTTGCTCAGACATCAGCCCCTGTGTCCTCTCTGCCATTCTGGGTACTCTCTCCTTTCTGAACTCCTCTCCTGGTTTGCCTTTATCCAATTTCTTGTCTCCCCTTCCTGATCAAGTCTTCCAACTGCTATCTCAATCTCCAGCCCCTCATCTCTCCCTATGTGTTTTATCTTCTGCCCCCTCACTCTTGCTCTAGACCATTGAAAAATTCTTTTGCCCTTCACTCTTCCTCTAGACCAATGAAAAGCAACATCTGTCCTAATTTAGATTTAAATCCTATAGGCTTCCCTGGTGGTTCAGACGGTAAAGAATCTGCCTGAATGTGGGAGACCCAAGTTCAATCCCTGGGTTGGTAAGATCAGATGCTCTAGAGAAGGAAATGGCAACCCCCTCCAGTATTCTTGCCTGGAGAATTCCATGGACAGAGAACCCTGGACACCTACAGTCCATGGAGTTGCAAAGAGTCAGACATGACTGAGCAACTCACACAAACACACACACACACACACACAAAGATCTGGAGAATTCCATGGATAGAGGAGCCTGGACAGCTACAGTCCATGGGGTTGCAAAGAGTCAGACATGACTGAGCAACTAACAAACACACATACACACACACGCGTGTGTGCGCACGATTTACTTTTATGTAATCAGTGCTCCTGGCTGCATTCTGTCAGTGAGGCACCCAAGGCTCACAGCAATGCTGTCATGCACCCAGGTAGGTAAGATGAGTAGCCGAGATGTGAAGGCATGAACCCAGACACTCGGGCTCAGAGCAAGACAGAAGGGGACCTAAAGCTGCAGTGACTTGGGTGTGTGTGGGGGAGGGGGGTTGTGGGGGGAAGGGTGTGTGTGGTGCTTTCTCTATAGGGATCCAACAGGGATGAGAGTGGAATGGGATTGGAGGTTAGAGAAGAAGAGACAAGAAAATTCTAACATAAGAAAGAACACCCTTGAAGACGTGGTGGCAGCCTGGGTCCAAGGAGAATAAATGTCAATATGGGACTTGCAGGGAGACAGCAGAGCCCGTGGGCTTTAGAAAGGCAATAGATGATACTGAATTGCAGGTGCTCTTTTTCTGCCTTGTAACTCCATTATGTCGATCTCCAAGCTTAGCTAATTTCTAGGTAACTTGGAGAAGTGCCCACGTGGTTTCTCCTCACAGCTCCTGAGGCCAGCGCAGTGGGCACTTCTGGTCTAGAGCCCAGAGGGGCCAGCAGTCAAGCAAGCATGGGTCTGTGGTTGAAAGCAAGGAGCTAACAACAGTGAAAACTGGTGCAGGGCAGACAAAGCAGAAAAGATCCTGAGATCAAGTGCCTTTTCCCCAAACCTCACAGAGGCTGCAGCCTCAGGTAAGGAGGAGGGGCTGGACCCCGTTATCCACTGGCCATCTGGGAGGGTCCCTGTGCCATTGGTATTGGCACACAGATACAGCAGATGTTACAAATAAGGACTGGGACGTGAGTGGCCTTGGAACCAAGCCACACTGCACTCGGCTTCTCCAAGGCAGAACTGGAGAGAACACCCTCAGTGTTTGAGTTCACCTGCACGGTATGGCAGAAGAGTTTTTGGAGTCAAAATCATCTAAGGTGAAACTGCTAAAGCCACACTGGACTTCTTCGGATCTTAGTTTCCTTATCTATAAAGTGAAAATAAAAACACTGAGCTCATACCATCACTGTGAAAATGAACTGCGATAACGACAGACAGCAATTGCCCTAATGCTTGCCCTTAGCAGGGACTCAGTGATGCTGCTCACCGGTTTCCCTGGCCCCAGACTCCTAACCTGCCCCCCAAACCAGGTCCCCACACCCTAGACATCACCCACAGAGGTCAGTTCCTACCTTTGGTTAGGGAGTGAATCCCCAGCTTGACTTGGGAGAAGTTCCCACTTCCAATCTCCCCTCGGATGCGATAGAAGCCGATCCGCTTGCCCAGAGTGATCTCCCTCACCACCTTCTCATCCTGGGACATGTCCTGGGTCAGCTTCTCAAAGGGCGTCAGCTGGCGAGGCTCTCCCTCCTCGTCCTCCTTGGCCAACTCCGTCTGACAGCCACTCTCCTCGCTCTCCCGCCGACCCCATCTGGCACAGTGGGGGTTCACCAGGCCGCCTCCATTCACAAACACAGCAGTCATCGTCCACGGCAGGCTCACCGCTCCATCTCAGCAGAGGCACCGAGCAGGGGCAGGATGGGGAGGAGCAGAAGGGCCCAAGGGGGACGGGAGATGGGACTTAAAAGGCTGTAAGGGCCCTGTGTCCTTGAGAGCTGGGCAGAGACTCCTGGATGCACAAACCCCCTTCTGGGCTTCAGTCAGCCGAAGGCAGAGACCAACCCCAGCACTGCCTACCCAGCCAAGCCCAAAGCCGCCCACCTCACTTGAGACATTTCACACCTTCCTTCACAGTGAACTTCCCCGCTCTAACTGGACCATCAGGCACACATCCAGGTACCCTAGCCTTGCTCAGGCTCCAAGAACTTTCTGGCAGGCCGTGCTGATGCTCTGTGGTAGGTGGCTCTGTCCCAAAACAAAGGCTCCAGTTTGCTATTTCCTTTGATGGTCAGAGAATCTTCTGCCCTGGTGTGTAAAAGCCCCCAGGAGGCCCCCAGGTCCCCGCTGCTGGCGCTTATCTCTGATCTTCTTCATTTTGCACTTTTGCTGTCAAGTCGCAGGTCCCGGGAGACCTGACAATCCAGACTCCAGGAAAGAAGAAACTTGCAAATCAGCCTTCCGGTCACACTGGCAGCTAGAGGATTAAATCCCTGCAATGCCACCTTAGCCGGCCTTAATTTAGACGAGCTTGCCTCTAAGCCGTGAGCGGTCTCAAAAATTTGGTGGGTGCTGATTCATCCTAAGAATAGAGAATAAGAAAATACATTGGCCCGTGTTAACACATTGGACAGCGTTGATAATGAATGCAGAACTGCTGGGGAAGCAACAATCGAAAAGCATCTACACATTTCAGTTCTGACTCATATCACAGTAAATGCTTCATCACATACGATTTGGTCAGAAGAAAATGTACATGCACACAAACACACCTGTCAACATTTCAGAAAATCCCTCACAGGCTGTAGTATTCCTAGCAAAATGACATCTCTATTTTTGTTTCTAGTAAAACAATTTTTCTTTTTCTTGATATTTAGGGAAATATTCAGGTTGCCTTGGCTTGCTTTAAAGCGAGACTTTTAAAATTATATAATAGTTTCATGATTATAAAGATTTCCTATTAATATTAGTTTTCAAAAGTTCTTACATTGATTCAAATAACGATGTATTTCCTGATGCAAAGAGCCAACTCATTGGAAAAGACCCTGATGCTGGGAAAGCTTGAGGGCAGGAGGGGAAACAGGCAACAGAGGATGCAACAGTTGGATGGCATCACCAACTCAAACTCCAGGAGACAGTGAAGGACAGGAAGCCTGGCACGCTGCGGTCCATGGGGTCGCAAAGAATCGGACATGACTTAGTGACTGAACAACAACAAATATTCCCTTAACCCTGTATGTTCTCGTAGGACTTTTCCTGCAGGGGGTGCTCCTGCTCTTTCTTTCTGTAGTATTCTTTGTGCATGCATGTTCATACTCAGTCACTCAGTTCTGTCTGACTCTTTGCAATCCCACGGACTGTGGCCCACCAGGCTCCTCTGCCCGTGGGATGCTCCAGGCAAGAACCTGGAGTAGGTTGCCGTTTCCTGCTCCAGGGGATCTTCCTGGCCCAGGGATGGGGCCTGAGTCTCTTGTGCCTCCTGCATTGGCAGGCAGGTTCTTTACCACTGGACCATCCTGGAAGACAGGTATTTCATAACACAGGCCAATTTTTCTCCGAGGCTTATTTTCTAGGTATTTCTATCAGCGGTGAGTCTCCAGGCCCAGCAGCTTATTTTAAAGGTTCAGAAACAGGCTATTGTCACTGGAGGGCAATTGTCTATGGCATCCTCTGTGATGAGCAATATTGCCCAGCTGGGGTATCTTCAGGCTTTCTTCTATGTAGCCTCCAGCAAGAAATAATCACTTCCTCTCTGGATCCCCACAGCACTTTATACAGTTTCCAACAGGTCTCCTTTCCCTGAAAGTGGGGATGGGGTTTAATTCCCCTGTGTATCCTGCTCCTCTCCTGTCTTTCTCAGCATGGAGCATGATGTCCTATATAAGCAAAGTGTTCACTAAATGTGTGTTGAACTTGATTTTTGGACTTAAGCATTCTGAAACAAAACCTGAGCAAAAACATGAGAAACTGCCTTGGAGATGGGAATTCCCAATTCTGTTTGATGATATCGAATTATTACAATTAGGTACAGCATGGTTTACATTGCTATTCTGTGTAAGTATGGGGTTGCTGAATAAAGAGAAATAAGGACAGGCAAGAGGAGGTTACTGCCAGCACTGTGCCTGTTCCTACGTGGGGGAGGAGAAGCTGGACAAAGGATAAAGGGGCCAGGTATCAATAACCACACACATCTCCAGGCTAGAGTCATGCTAAGTCACTTCTGTAGCCTGTCCAGCTCATCTGTCCATGGGATTCTCTAGGCAAGAATACTGGAATGGGGTGCCATGCCCTCCTCCGGGGGATCTTTCCACTCAGGGATTGAACCCGAATCTCTTATGTGTTCTGCATTGGCAGGAGGGTTCCTTATCACTGTCGCCACCTGGGAAGGCTCAAGAGTCTGACTAGGGTTTTTTAAAAGATATTTTTTAAGATAAAAAGAGCCTTGATCCGCTTGAGGAAAATCTAAGTCACTTGTTCTTAAGCCTTCTGAAGTTGCACACTCCTTGGAGATTCTAATGAAGTCCGTGACCCTACCTCGAGGAAGAAGCAGCCACACAAAGTCTGCATCCAGTTTTACGGGTTCACAGATCCTCTGAGAACACCCCTGTACTTCAGATGAAGAAGCTCTATGAAGATCTCCTCAGATTCCTGACAGAGCGAGACCACACAGACAGGAAGTGCGGTAACAACTGTATTGAGTTGGCCAAAAGGTTTATTTTGGCTTTTCCATAGGATGTTATGGAATGAACATTTGGTCAAACCCAAATGAACTTTTTGGTCAACCCAAACGAACTTTTTGGTCAACCCAATAATTCTGGAAGAAACTTTAGTTTCGCTTTCACAAAGAGAGTGCGGCCTTCCGACAAGATGCAGCGCTTGACCACCTGGTGTTCCTGCAGGTTGGCTCTACGCCCTTCCGGGGCCTTCTGCAGGTCCAGGCCTGCCTCTCTCCGAGCACTCCACCATGGTGCTGTCACCATTGCCGACCTACTTGTGCCCCAACTGGATAAGCAAGCACCTGGGGGCAGGAACCTGCACCTTATTCTTCCAGCTCCCAGGGCTCAGTCCAGTCCTTGGCATTTGTTTGATACACAGTTGGTGAAGAAGGAATGAATTAACTTACCCAGTCATCGATCATTATATTCAAGTATGATCTATCTAGTACAGGTAAATATTTTTATTTATAGACAGATAATGGGGCTTCCTAGGTGGTACTAGTGGTAAATAACCCACCTGCCAGTGTAGGAGATGCAAGAGACACAGGTTCGATTCCTACATCGGGAAGATCCCCTGGAGGACAGCATGGCAACCCACTCCAGTATTCTTGCCTGGAGAATCCCATGGACAGAGGAGCCTGGCCGGTTACAGACCAGAGGGTTGCAAAGACACAAGTGAAGTGACTTAGCACACACACAACACCATTGCAACATTTACTTGAGTTATCCAGACAGCTTATTTCACTCCACATTTTCAAGACCCAAGCTACCTTCTAGGGGGCAATAGGATTCCTGGTCCCGCCTTCTCTTGTAGGGAAAAGCTTAGCTTGAATTCCCCCATATGACTGAGAATTGCTATAGGACTGCTTAGAAATTCAAAAGCTTTGGTTAACCACTTGTAAAAGAATGAAACTAGAACACTTTCTAACACCATACACAAAAATAAACTCAAAATGGATTAAAGATCTAAATGTAAGACCAGAAACTATAAAACTCCTAGAGGAAAACATAGGCAAAACACTCTCTGATGTAAATCAGAGCAGGATCCTCTATGACCCTCCCAGAGTAATGGAAATAAAAGCAAAAATAAACAAATGGGACCTAATTAAACTTAAAAGCTTTTGCACAATAAAGGAAACCATAAGCAAGGTGAAAAGACAGCCTTCAGATTGGGAGAAAATAATAGCAAATGAAGCAACTGACAAAGAATTAATCTCAAAAATATACAAGCAACTCCTGCAGCTCAATTCCAGAAAAATAAGCGACCCAATCAAAAAATGGGCCAAAGAACTAAACAAACATTTCTCCAAAGACGACATACAGATGGCTAACAAACACATGAAAAGATGCTCCACATCACTAATTATCAGAGAAACGCAAGTCAAAACCACAATGAGTACCATCTCACGCCGGTCAGAATGGCTGCTATCAAAAAGTCTACAAACAATAAATGCTGGAGAGGGTGTGGAGAAAAGGGAACCCCCTTACACTGTTGGTGGGAATGCAAACTAGTACAGCTGCTATGGAGAACAGTGTGGAGATTCCTTAAAAAACTGGAAATAGAATTGCCATACGACCCAGCAATCCCACTGCTGGACATACACACCGAGGAAACCAGAATTGAAAGAGACATGTGTATCCCCATGTTCATCGCAGCATTGTTCACAATAGCCAGGACATAGAAGCAACCTAGATGTCCATCAGCAGATGAATGGATAAGGAAGCTGTGGTACATATACACCATGGAATATTACTCAGCCATTAAAAAGAATGCATTTGAATCAGTTCTAATGAGGTGGATGAAACTGGAGCCTATTATACAGAGCGAAGTAAATCAGAAAGAAAAACAACAATACAGTGTATTAACGCATATATATGAAATTTAGAAAGACGGTAACAATGACCCTATATGTGAGACAGCGAAAGAGACACAGATGTAAAGAACAGACGTTTGGACTCTGTGGGAGAAGGTGAGTGGGGGATGATTTGCGAGAATAGCATTGAAACATGTATATTATCATCTGTGAAATAGATCACCAGTCCAGGTTTGATGCATGAGACAGGGTGCTCAGGGCTGGTGCACTGGGATGACCCTGAGAGATGAGATGGGGAGGGAGGTGAGAGAGAGGGTCAGGATGGGGAACACATGAACACCCGTGGCTGATTCATGCGAATGTATGGCAAAAACCACCACAATGTTGTAAAGTAATTAGCCTCCAATTAAAATAAAGTTTTTTTTTAAAAAAAAGAGAGGAAAAAATAAAGAAATTCAAAATCTTCCTCCTACCTGCCCCGTTCAGGGGATCAAGTCTCCCCAAGCACCCAGGCCTCATGCCTCCTGGGATTGCTCTCCGATCCTGGGGCACTGCTTGGCCAGGGCTTCTCTGCTTTCCTGGCTCCCCAACTCTCTCAATTTGGGGTCTATATCTTGAGCTTCATTTTGGCCTGGGATTTACAATGGAGTTTTAGACTTGCTACCCTGATTGACTTCAGGTGCCCCCAGGGATTTCTCCCTTTGCCCTTCTAATTCAGCGTAGAGGGAGAAGGGCTCTGACACAAATGCCAAGTGTAGTCAGGCTCTATTTTGGATTACATCCCCTATATCCACACATTAAATTTCTTACACAGTGGCCTTGAATCAATTGTCTTGCCTTAAAGTCCAGAGACTTTAATTATCTGTTTAGATCAGATAGCAAAGTTGTTACAGTTTTGCAAATAGTGCTGTGGGATTGTATTGAGAATGAATCTCAACTTGTTGGGAGAACTAGCAAGCCAACTAGAAAAAACTGAACCCCTATCTCATACCTACTCTCAAATAAATTCCAAAATAAATCACCAAATAAATGCAAAATAAATGAAATCATAAAATACTAGAAAAAAATCAGAAACTATTTAATGATCTCAGAGAAGACCATAAAATAAAATACTGTCTGACTAAATAAAATTATATTCTGTTAACACAACATTGTAAATCAACTATACTTCAATAAAATAATGTTTTAAAGCTATAACTTTCCATTTGCTAAAAGTGTATCATAAACAAACAAAGCAAACTGAATGATAAACTGGTAGAGAAAACTTTCCAATTCTTATGAAAGACAAAGAGCTAATTTTCTAAATAAGGAACTATTTTTTACAAATTAATAAGAAAGAAAACAATATTTCAAAAGAAAGTGACAGAGAGCCTGAGCAGACATTTCACAAAAAATACAAATGGCTTTGTAACATACCAAGAGATGCCCAATCTCACAACCAAAGAAATAGACATCAAAACTATGCTGAAATTATGTGAGTTTTTTTGCCATGCTGCATGGCATGCAGGATCTTAGTTCCCAGACAGAGATCGAACCCATGTCCCTTGCAGTGGAAGGGCAGGGTCTTAACTGCTGGACACCAAGGAAGTCCCCGAAATTAGATTTTGTACTAATTATATTTAGAAACTACTAAAAAAAATTATAATGCACTGGTTAGGGAGGGAAACAGGAGCTTGCATTCATTGCTACTGAGGATATAAATTAGTACAATTCCTTGAAGGACAATTTGGCTATAGCTATTAAAGTACAAGGGTGTGTAATCTTTGCCTCAGCTATTTTACTTCTAAAATTTATCCTATACGTGTGTAGGATACATGTGTCTTTGTGTATTGACACACATATTTTGAATATAAAGATACATATTTTGAATATAAAGATACATATTCACTGCTGCATTGTTTTACAGTAATTGTATATAGTATAGTAAATAGTAAAGACACTGCATTAATGCCCATCAGAAGGGATCAGTTGAATAAGATACACTACATATATATACAAAAATAATGGATTACTGTGCTTTTGTAAATAAAAGAATGAGTTATGATATCCAAGAAATATTGTTAAGAGGTCAGCAGAGTATACATAATTTGATATCAGAAGTATAAGGGGACTTCCCTGGTAGTTGAGTGGATAAGACTCCTTCCTCAGAGCCCAGGTTTGATCCCTGGTCAGGGAACTAGAATCTCCATGCTACAATTAAAGATCCCACCTGCAGCAACAAAGACCCAGAGCAGCAAATAAATAAATAAATAAATTTTTTAAAAATGAGAAACAGGAGGGTATGCCTGAGAAACTAGCAATAGCTATTGCCCCCAGGGAGGGGAGTTGTTGGACTGGGAATTGGAATGAGAAAAAGGTGTGTGTTTTTCACTACTCTTACACGGTTTACTTTTTTTCTTTCATGTGCATGCATTTACCTTTACAAAAGAAAGTTAGGACTTCCCTCGTGGTCCAGTGGTTAAGAATCTGCCTGCCAACACAGGGGACATGGGTTCAATTCCTGGTCCAATTCCTGGCCCAGGAAGATTCCACATGCTGCAGGCAAGTAAGCCCTCATGCCACAACTACTAACCTCTGCTCTAGAGGCTGGGAAGCACGACTACTGAAGTCTGCGGGCCCTAGAGCCTGTGCTTGGCAACAAGAGAAGCCACTGCAACGAGAAGCCCACGCGCTGCAACTAGAGAAACCCTCCTCGAAGCAAAGACCCAGTGCAGCCAAAGATAAATAATGTTTTTAAAGAAATAAAAATATGTAATGTGCTGCCATCTTACACAATTGGTGTACAAATTTTTTGCTTTACTTTTGGCTATATAGGGAGACTGCCATCCGTGCATGCATGCTAAGTCACTTCAGTTGTGTCTGACTCTTTGTGACCCTATTGACCAGGCTCCTCTGTCCATGGGATTGCCCAGGCAAGAATACTGGAGTGGGTTGCCATGCCCTCCTCCAGGGGATCTTCCTGACCCAGGGATTGAACCTGCATCTCTTATGTCTCCTGCACTCTCACACTTGATTCTCTAATACTAATGCATTGCTTTTAAAATCAAAAGAAAATAAGGAGCTTCCTGTTAAATGAGGAGTAGCTCTCATAGTCAACAAAGGAGTCTGAATTACAATATTTGGGTGCAATCTCAAAAATGATAGAATGATCTCTGCTCATTTCCGAGGCAAACCATTCACTATCACAGTAATCCAAGTCTATGCCCCAACCACTAATGCTGAAGAAGCTGAACAGTTCTACGATGACTTTGAAGACCTTCTAGAACTAACACCGAAAAAAAAGATGTCCTTTTCATCATAGGGGACTGGAATGCAAAAGGAGGAAGTCAAGAGATATCTGGAATAACAGGCAAGTTTGGCCTTGGAGTACAAAATGAAGCAAGACAAAGGCTAACAGAGTTTTGCCAAGAGAACACACTGGTCATAGCAAACACCTTCTTCCAACAACACAATAGGTGATAACTCTACACATGGACATCACCAGATGGCCAATACCAAAATCAGATTGATTATATTCTTTGCAGCCAAAGACGGAGAAGCTCTACACAGTCAGCAAAAACAAGACCAGGAGCTGACTGTGACTCAGATCACGAACTTCTTATTGCAAAATTCAGGCTTAAAGTGAAGAAAGTAGGGAAAACCACTAGACCATTCAGGTATGACCTAAATCAAATCCATTATAATTATATAGGGGAAGTGACAAATAGATTGACGGGATTAGATCTGATAGACAGAGTGCCTGAAGAACTATGGATGGAGGTTCGTGACATTGTACAGGAGGCAGTGATCAAGACCACCCGCAAGAAAAAGAAATACAAAAAGGCAAAATGGTTGTCTGAGGAGGCCTTACAAATAGCTGAGCAAAGAAGAGAAGCTAAAGGCAAAGGAGAAAAGGAAAGATACACCCATCTGAAAGCAGAGTTCCAAAGAATAGCAAGAAGAGAGAAGAAAGCCTTCCTCAGTGATCAATGCAAAGAAATAGAGGAAAATAATCGAATGGGAAAGACTAGAGATCTCTTCAAGAAAATTAGAGATACCAAGGGAACATTTCATGCAAGATGGGCACAATGAAGGACAGAAACGGTATGGACCTAACAGAAGCAGAAGATATTAAGAAAAGAGAGCAAGAATACACAGAATAACTACACAAAAAATATCTGAATGACCCAGATAACCACGATGGTATGATCACTCACCTAGAGCCAGACGTCCTGGAATGGGAAGTCAAGTGAGCCTTAGGAAGCATCACCACAAACAAAGCTAGTGGAGGTGATAAAATTCCAGTTGAGCTATTTCAAATCCTAAAAGATGATGCTGTGAAAGTGCTGCACTCAATATGCCAGCAAATATAGGAAAACTCGGCAGTGGCCACAGGACTGGAAAAGATCAGTTTTAATTCCAATCCCAAAGAAAGGCAATGTCAAAGAATGTTCAAACTACCACACAATTGGACTCATTTCATACACTAGCAAAGTAATGCTCAAAATTTTCCAAGTGAGGCTTCAACAGTACATGAATCAAGAACTCTCAGATGTTCAAGCTGGATTTTAAAAAGGCAGAGGAACCAGAGATCAAATAGCCAATATCTGCTAGATCATAGAAAAAGTAAGAGAATTCCAAGAAAACATCTACTTCTGCTTCATTGACTATACTAAAGCCTTTGATTGTGTGGATCACAATAAACTGTGGAAAATTCTTAAAGAGATGGGAATACCAGACCATCTGACCTGCCTGCTGAGAAATCTGTATGCAGATCAGGAAGCAACAATTAGAACTGGACATGGAACAATGGACTGGTTCCAAATCGGGAAAGGACTACATCAAGGCTGTTTATTATCACCCTGCTTATTTAACTTATATGCAGAGTACATCATGCAAAATGCTGGGTTAAATGAAGTACAAGCTGGAATCAAGATTGCTGGGAGAAATATCAATAACCTCAGATATGCAGATTACAATACCCTTATGGCAGAAAGCGAAGAAGAACTAAATAGCCTCTTGATGAAAGTGAAAGAGGAGAGTTAAAAAGCTGACTTGAAACTCAACATTCAAAAAACTAAGATCATGGCATCCGGTCCCATCACTTCATGGCAAATAGATGGGGAAACAATGGAAACAGTAGCAGACTTTATTTTCTTGGGCTCCAAAATCACTGCAGATGGTGATTGCAGCCATGAAATTAAAAGACCCTTGCTCCTTGGAAGAAAAGCTACATCCAACCTAGACAGCATATTAAAAAGCACAGACATTACTTTGCCGACAAACGTCCATCTAGTCAAAGCTAAGGTTTTTCCAGCAGTCATGTATGGGTGTGAGTTTTACCGGAAAGAGAGTTGAGCACTGAAGAATTGATGCTTTTGAACTGTGGTGTTGGAGAAAACTCTTGAGAGTCCCTTGGACTGCAAGGAGATCAAACCTGTCAATCCTAAAGGAAATCAGTCCTGAATATTTATTGGAAGGACTGATGCTGAAGCTGAAACTCCAATTCTTTGGCCACCTGATGTGAAGAACTGACTCATTGGAAAAGACCCTGATGCTGGGAAAGATTGAAAGCAGGAGGAGAAGGGGACAACAGAGGATGAGACGGTTGGATGGCAACACCGACTCAAAGGACATGAGTTTGAGCAAGCTCCGGGAACTGATTATGGACAAGGAATTGTGGCGTGTTGCAGTCCATAGGGTTGCAAAGAATCAGACATGACTGAGCGACTGAACTTGAACTTGTCCAGTTAAATACAGAATTTTACACTTTCATTTATCTTTGTGTGTGTGTCAGTCACTCCATCATGTCTGACTCTTTGTGACCTCATGAACTGTAACCCACCAGGCTCCTCTCTCCACGGAATTCTCCTGGCAAGAATACTGAAGTGGGTTGCATCCCATTCTCCAGGGGATCTTCCCAACCCAGGGATCAAACCTAGGCTTCCTGCATTGTAGGCAGATATTTTTTACCATCTGAGCTACGCGGGAAGTCCTTCATTTATCTCTAGTTCCTTCCAAAACTCCACAGTAGGAATAGGAAGGGGAAAAAGCATAAACCCATTAGGATAAACAGTGTAAGAGAAGTAATAGCAAGATGCAAGGTGTCCACATGTTTTGGGGAGATGGAAAGCAAATTGAAGAGGGATTAATGACTGCAAAGAAGGTAGAGAAAACTGCAACCTAAAATTCCACATCAATTCAATTCAGTCACTCAATTGTGTCCGACTCTTTGTGACCCCATGGACTGCAGCACGCCAGGCTTCCCTGTCCATCACCAACACGCGGAGTTTACTCAAACTCATGTCCATTGAGTCAGTGATGCCATCCAGCTATCTCATCCTCTGTCATCCCCCTCTCCTCCCGCCTTCAATCTTTCCCAGCATCAGGGTCTTTTCCAATGAGTCAGTTCTTCACATCAGGTGGCCAAAGAATTGGAGTTTCAGCTTCAGCATCAGTCCTTCCAATGAGTATTCAGGACTAGATTTCTTTACTATGGACTGGTTGGAATTTCACATCAGGACACGCCAATGAGATGCAGCTTTCTGAACACTCGAGAGACTTCAAACTGTAAGAGACCAGCTACCTCAGGGTCTGGAGGAGTGAAGAAGACCAAAACCACGGGGGCTGTCTGAACGCAGAGCAGTGGGCGCCCAAGCCTTTCTGTCCTCAGAGCACGGCTGCTCTCTCTGCTCACACGGAGCAGCTCAGGTGCAGAAGGCACGGGATGGGCCCTTAGCTCAGACTCCAATATGGGATCTCCCGCCCCCTCTTCTCTCTGCAGCCCGAAGCTCTGAGCTTCCTGAATAAAGGGAAACAGGTACAAAAGCTGCCGGGCAGGGGGTTTCTCTTTTGGGTAAAGAGAAAAGACCTCCTGAAACCCATATTAGGAGGGTCTCCAACCCGCCTGACCACCCACCGTGCAGTCCCCCAGGAGCCGGTTCACTTGCAGGCAAGGAGCTTCCAATCAGATCTGAGTGCCTTCTGCTTAGAATGAATGTCCAGTCAAGAGGCACCAGACACCTGAGGAAAGGCTCCCAAATGAAAGCAAGCAAGCGAACCCAACCCAAATAGGAGCGACCAAAAGGAACCTGAAGAAAACAGAAAGCGACACAGGACAAAAGATAAAATACTGCATCCATATAACCAGAACAAAATACTGAAACCAAACCCAAACCAAAACCCTCAGAGAACAAGAAAGAGAGCTCTTGGAAACCGAAATTAAGGAATTCAGTTGAAGAGCTGTTTAAAGAGACCGCAAAACAGAGAACCATCCATTCACCAAGTCCAACATCTGATTATCAGAATTCCCGGACTCACACTATTGTGCTCCCAATAAAGACACACGGTTTCTATTGTACTTGAATTGCCTGCAAATCTCAGAAACTTCAAAGTTAGTGATGAATGGGGAAAAACTCCAGATTCTCACAAATTCCAACAGAATATAAAAGTAGAAGAAAAAAATCTAACTAGAAAGATACATCCTGCTTGGCAATGAATATTCATTTTTATTTTGCAGGATTTTTTTCCCTAAAGACTTCTCTTAGATGCCTGGAAGCAGAAATCCAGATTAGAGGTTGTGAAATTACTATAGTTTATATTTGGACTGCTTTCTAGTAGTGTCCTAAAATATCAAGCTATATCATGTTGAAAATAAGCAAATAATGGAAATTATGACATACCTAATTGCAGACAAAATCCTCCCTTTTCTTAGATGATAGCATGGGTTGTTATTGTTTTACTCTCTGCCCTTTTGATTTTGACCAGTTTTTATGGACATTAATGAGAGCTTAGAAACCCAACCAGTCAAAAATACAAGTCTCTTCACTGTAGATCAAAGCCTCTGGAGGAGGCAGAATGGTTCTTAATTATTAGCTTACTGTGGCTACATAGCAATGCATTAAATAAGATTAAAGAAAACGGAGCTTACTCGGTCATTTATTTTCTTGACTTGCAACCCACTGTGAAAATAATATCAAAGAAAACCATTTCGTCTTTGTTCTCTTTGTCTGAGTTTAAATTATAAAACTTCTGGGCGAGGCTCACAGACAACCTCTTCCTTGGTCGGCAAGGCCAGGCACGGATTTGCTTAGAAAAAAAAGCTGGGTTTTCTCTCCATGTGGTGACAGGATGGGAGGACAGCCAAAGTTCCTGTAATCCTCCTCAGATGCGGTGGACCCTCGGGGGAGATCATTAGCAAACACGCTCCATTTGAAAATCTATTTTAACATTTAAAAATTATTTGCACCTTATTAGCTTCTGGCCCCAGCTTTGTATTCCCCAACACAGCCATCAAGATCCCCAAGGGAGGCGGCGAGCAGGGATGTCGGCATTTAGGAAACTGCAAATGGAAAATGAACGTATTGACTCTGCCCTGGAGATGAACAGCAACGTGGCTCCTTGACACATTCACAAGCTACTTTCCCAGCCTCCAGGCTAGGTCTCCCCATTGCCCTTACACTGTGACCATGGCCGTCCACCCAGGCTGATGGGCTTACATCAGTCGACTTTTTCCACACTGAGCTCTGCCACCGTTGAGGTTCTCTTGACCATCAAGGTCACAGACTCCAATGCCCAGGAGGGCTCTGCAGATGTTCACGGGGCGTAGCGCAGCCCCCAAACCCAGCATGATACAGCCGCCAGGCCCAGCAACCACATGGGCAGCCACGCTGGAAGGCAAGCTTGCTTTTCCTAAGCCTTTTAATCCTTTAAAGGCAACTGGAAATCAATCAATTTTTAGTCAACTCTCTCAATCTTTAAATGGTGGTTCAAATATTTTAAAAACACTGTGTGGCCATGTGAAACAGAACCCTCCAGCCAGATTTGACCGTCAGGTTGCTAATTTACCAATTCTGCTCTAGGTTTTATAGGAACATCATCAGAGAAAAAGGCAAGGGGAGTCAATAGATCCATAGTCAAATACACCTGGGAATGATGCATGCTCACCCTTCTTAGATTTCTGCATTAGTACCTCACTATCTTGCAGTATTTAAAACACATACACAAATTAAATCTGTTTTTTGTTTGTTCGTTTAATTCAGTGTTCTCTGAGTTTATTTGACCATGGAATTCATTCTTACAGAATACCTTTATCTCATTGGCATTTTCTTACAACTCTGATTTCAGAGTTAGACAAAGTTATAAAATCCTCAATTAACTGTCAGTAAGACAGCTGTAAGAATTTGGGCCCCAAGAGGAAAATTATGAAAACACTTCACAATAAAATGAAACAGAAAATAGATTAACCTAGTTTAATCCACAAATGTAGCTAACTGGGTGAGAGCATCCCACCTCTGTGAGGTGTAGGATGACATAGTTTCTTAGTGATTAAATAAGTATCTTTTAACCTTGGGAATATACCATTTTTGTATCTGTACAAAAAAATTTTTTTTGTATCTGTATTTAAACCTATTTTGCATCTGTACATTTTGTATAGATACAAATCCATTTTGTATCTATACAAAAAAATACATCATTTTTGTATCTGTATTAAATTTTTATATAATGCAGTTTTAAAAATTGTTAAAATCTACTAGATCAAAGAATATAATATTTACAGTATTTCACAACAGGCAACAGTGCAGTGGATGACTGCGTGAATGAATGGATGAATGACATGACAAGCCTGCGAGGTGAGGTCCTGTCACTTCCTTTCCACCGACTAAAACAGTAAACAAAACCAAGGCTATCTGAAATTAAGAAAGTTGTCCTTGATGTCTTGACAGTTTACTCAAAGATAGTGAAGACTGTCTATTTAAGTCACCCTTACAACATGTGAAACCAGGAATTTTAAACACGTGAGCAAGAGAATGGGGACATGTTCCAGTAGCGACATGGCAGAAACTCAAGCCCTTCCCCATTAAGTTATAAACCTCAGTTATAATTCATCTCCAAAACACAGGTCTTCCCAGCTTTTCTGAGAGAGCATGGCTGCCTCCAAACAAATAAGGAATAGCATTAAGATACAGAATGAAATCATGGGTTGAATCACAAGCAGGTGGCCCGGAGCAGAAAAACAAAATGTATTCTACAATTCCTCAGAAATAACTAATTTAGGAAATGCAGTACAGGAACATTCATGCCTATTTGCAGCTCATGGCTTATTTTTAGGGGGTTAAAAATATTTGCAAGTCAAAGCAGAAACTGCTCTTTTCCTGCCTTATAACTTTCTTCAACTCTAATGTAGTGTGTTCACTAAGAAGCAGGAATAAACTTTGAGGGATGGCCAGAGGGGATGTTAGAGAAAACGTTTTTTTCTATTTGAGCAGAACTCCAGAAAGTCTAACATGGCAGGAGGGGCTGGAAGGCTACAGTCATACAGGAGAACAGAGCTTTTACTTTCATCATCGTAAAAATTTCAGGTGGATTTGAAATAGTTATTAAGATCCTCACATCTCTCATAAGTGATCCCTTTACACAGTATAAGCAACACATCTGAGCATTCTTAAATATTTACACAGCAGTGGAGGTAAGTGAGCAAGGGGTGTTGGTGGCAGGGGACAAGAGAGAAATTACTAAATATAAAAAAGTGAACAAATCTCAGCATGCAATAGTGATTTGCACTAATAGAATAGAGAATTTTTAAAAATCTTCATAGATATGGAAACTTAATGTGTACTACAGATGACATTTCAAACCACTGGCAAAAGATGATTCAGTTTATGATGCTCGGAGGGACAGAACTGGGAGGCAACTTATGTAGACTTTAGCTCTTCTACCACCTAAATTCTCCATCAAATTCCCCCATTCTTTGATATAGATTATTCATATTTTCTTAAATGAATGTAAAGGGCCGTGGAAACACACCTCTTCCAGTAATATTACTAACCCAAGACTCAACTATACACAAATTCAGGAGTCACTATTTGGTGGTGGGACAAACCACATATATATGCACATTTGGGTATTCATAGAAAAAAGGTCTGGAAGAATACATTTTGAACTGGGAAGGGGCAGGGAAGTGGGTGGTACAGAATTGGGGGTAGTGAAAGGAGTGTGGTGGAGGAAGCTAGTTATCCCCCTGCTAGCTGTTCTTTCTTTCTTCTCTTACAGTGGCTTTCAGCCTTGACTGAATCAAAATCACCTCAGAGCTTTTTAAAGATGCAGAAGCCCAGGCCCTGTCCCAAACATTCTGATTTAATTGGTCTTGGAGGAAGGCATGCCTTTTTATCTGTTTTTCAGCTTCCCAAGTGATTGTGTTGTGTAGCCAGATTTGAAAACCACTATTCTACCACATTGAAGTTTTATCTGGGGACTTCCCTGGTAGTCCAGTGGTTAGGATTCTGTGCTTCCCGTGCAGGGGGCATGGGCTCCATTCCTGGTGAGGGGACTAAATATTTCTATTTTATTATTTATGCTGCATCTCATGGCCAAAAAAAAATTTTTTTTTAATCTGGACACATTACTACTCAACTATCAGTCTGACCTAATGTTATACAACTTTTACGATGTTTACAGAATGAACTTGTTTCATTTCTTCATGTATTTCTGTATTGTTTGAATCTTTTATAAAATATATAATTACTTCCAAAATTAACTAGATAGATAGAAAATATGTGGGTCATTGATAGAAATAGCAACTGCAGAGACTTCAGATTTTGGTTTTCTGGTATCTCAAAATATTTCAAATCATGTATACAAAGTCACAAATACTTATTGAGGACTGGCCATATGAAAGAAAATAAGGTGACATGAAAAAGTATGTCATTGTTTTTAAAAGTACCACATTTACTTAATTTATGAGGAACAAACCAACTTCGTCTAAAGAATTTCATCCATAATTTTCAGGTAACATTGTTAATCTAAATTTCATTGAATTTCTGATTACATTTAATTTGGTAAACTTTGTTTTGCTTTATAGCTATTTATAAGCTACAAGGAAAAAGAATATAAATGGAGTTTCATATTCATACATTGTTTGGTGTCTTTAAAGTAGAATTTTTATTTATAGTTATCTAAATAAGTCCAAGGAGTTGTGAGAATTTTATTCCTTCAAAAGTAATTTTTACATGACACAAGTTTGAGAAACTTGGCTTTTGACAGTGAGTCTCCCAAATCAAAGGACCAGATGGGGTTGTGGAATTAGCACTGACTCAGGTCAGAATGAGGTTCAAATCTCAACTCCCACTAAAGTCTGCCGGGCCTTAAGCAAGTCCCTTCCTGTCTCTGAGCTTTAGCGTCTTCACTGGCAAGTGAGAGTATTGGACCCCATGACAGCGATAGATCATTCCAGCCCTGACCTGATGTTGTTGATTTTAACAATGGAGGATGAATTCCAACGTGTTTATGGGAAAAAGGCCTCCTGAAGCCCAAGTGTCGCTTCGCCCCCTTCTGGACCTTTGTAGTCTTCGCATGAGTGAGATGATAAAATCCAGAAGCCTGCATGGACATGCTGAGATAGGAGAGTCCCTTTTCCGCTCATAGACAATTTAGAAAGCCAGATTTGAAGGTTTCTTATAGACGCATTAGAAGACAACCCAGGAAAGAAGAAAGGGCAAAGGCCACCGAAGGAGTAGGACATGGGAGTGGGGTGGAATCAAGACAGTCTGACTCACAATTTTGTCATTATTCCTCCCATAGAACACCTACTACTGGCTATCATTTCTCAGGCGTCTACTATGTGCTGTCGGAGAAGGCAATGGCAACCCACTCCGGTTCTCTTGCCTGGAAAATCCCATGGACGGAGGAGCCTGGTAGGCTGCAGTCCATGGGGTCTCGAAGAGTCGGCTACGACTGAGCAACTTCACTTTCACTTTTCACTTTTGTGCATTGGAGAAAGAAATGGCAACCCACTCCAGTATTCTTGCCTGGAGAATCCCAGGGACGGGGCAGCCTGGAGGGCTGCCGTCTATGGGGTCGCCCAGAGTCGGACACGACTGAAGTGACTTAGCAGCAGCAGTAACTATGTGCTGTGCTCAGTCATGTCTGACTCTTTGCAACCCCGTGGACTGTAGCCCACCAGGCTCCTCTGTCCATGGGATTCTCCAGGCAAGAATACTGGAGTGGGTTGCCATGCACTCCTCCAGGGGATCTTTCCAAACTGGGGATCGAACCTGTGTCTCTTATGTCTCCTACATTGGCAGGCAGGTTCTTTACCACTAGTGCCACCTAAGAAGCCCTTGCCGCAATATTATTCACATCCAAGTTATCTCATTATTATCACTGAGTCCAAGACACTGTCAAATTTTTTTAATTATTTAATTAAACGAATGGGTCTTCATTGTTGCGTACAGGCTTCCTCTAGCTGAGGACAGCGAGGGCTACTCTAGTTGCAGATCGCAGGCTCTAAGTGAGTAAGCTTTGGTAGTTGCGGCTCACTCATTCTAGAGTGCTGGCTCAGCAGTTGTGACCGAGTGGGCTTTGTTGCCCCTTGGCATGTGGAATCCTCCCAGACCATGGTTTGAACCCATGTCCCCCACATTGGCAGATGAATTATTAATCACTGGATCACGAGGAAAGTCTCACCGTCAGATTTTTTTTTGGATTATAGTTAGTCTCTTTAGGTGGTCTCAGAGCTTCTATTTTATCTGGTGCCCACCGGCCAGGCAAGTCAGAAGCTCTGAAACCAGCTCAGACATGGTCTCCTTCAAACAGAGCATCCAGGAAGATCCTTCTGAAAGCTGTCAGATCATGTCACTTCTCTATTCAGAACCCCTGGATGCCTTCTGTTCTCATTTGGAGTAAAAGCCGGGGCCCTTAAAACGACCTGAATTCAAGGTTCTGCCCAGTACAGTCCAATTCCCCTTTGATGTCATCTCTTCCAATCTCCACCTCACTCAGGCCACCCCAGCCACACTGGCTTCCTCTCTCTTACTTGAGGGTACCAGGCCCAGTCCCCCACAAACTAGTTCAGGATCACTTTAGGTGTTACCTCATTCACGATGCTTGTGCACCCACCCACTTAAGCCAGGCGGAGTTCTCTTTTGTACGTCCAACACCTGTAGCTGGCATGGTGAATTTCTCCATCTCTTTGTACAATTAAGACTTCTATGTTGTCTGTCTCATAAATCAGATGGTAAGCTCCTTCAGGGTGATGATCATACTCTCTTATTTGGACTATTTCTATAAGAGCTACAGCAATTGGGATGGTGTAGAAGGATAGACTGAAAGATCAAAAAGAGTCCAGGAACTGACCCACACAAATGGTCCATTATTGATTTTCCACCAGGGCACCAAGCCAATTCAGTGGGGAAAGAAAAGTCTTTTTTTAACAAGTGGTGCTGGAAATACTGGATGTCTGAGTAAATAAAAGTTGAACCTTAACCTTATCCTACACCATACATAAAAATTAACCTGAGATAGATCATTGACTTAAACATAAAACCTAGCACCATAAAGCTTCTATAAGTATACATAGGAGAATATCTCCAGGACCTGGAAAATTCTTAAAGAGATGGGAATACCAGACCACCTTATCTGCCTCTGAGAAATCTGTATGCAGGACAGGAAGCAACAGTTAGAACCAGACATGGAACAATGGACTGATTCCAAACTGAGAAAGGAGTACATCAAGGCTGTATATTGTCACCCTGCTTATTTAACATCATGAGAAACGCTGGGCTGGAGGAAGCACAAGCTTCAATCAAGATTGCCAGGAGAAATATCAACAACCTCAGATATGCAGATGACACCACCCTTATGGCAGAAAGTGAAAAACTAAAGAGTCTCTTGATGAAGTTGAAAGAACAGAGTGAAAAAACTGGCCTTTTCACTCAACATTAAAAACTCAACATTCAAAAAACTAAAATCATGGCATCCATCATCACTTCATGACAAATAGATGGGGAAACAATGGAAACAGTGACAGACTTTATTTTCTTGGTCTTCAAAATCCTGCAGATGGTGACTGTGGCCATGAAATTAAAAGATACTTACTCCTTGGAAGAAAAGCCATGTTTCACCTAGACAGCATATTAAAAAGCAGAGACATTACTTTGCTGACAAAGGTCCGTCTAGTCAAAGCTAGGGTTTTTCCAGTAGTCATGTATGGATTTGAGAGTTGGACCATAAAGAAAGCTCAGTGCTAAAGAATTGATGCTTTTGAATTGTGGTGTTGAAGAAGACTCTTGAGAGTCTGTTGAACTACAAGGAGATCAAACCAGTCAATCCTAAAGGAAATCAGTCCTGAATATTCACTGGAGAGATGGGTGCTAAAGCTGAAGCTCCAATACTTTGGCCACCTGATGAGAAGAACTGACTCATTGGAAAAGACCTTGATGCTGGGAAAGAGTAAAGGCAGGAGGAGAAGGGGGCAACAGAGGATGAGATGGTTGGATGGTATCACTGACTCGATGGACATGAGTTTGAGCAAACTCTGGGAATTGGCGATGGACAGGAAATCGTGGCATGCTACAGTCCATGGGGTCGCAAAGAGTCAGGTATGATTGAGTGACTAAACTGAACTGAACTGAACTGAACTGAACAAGTAGGACAAGATTTTTGGATGGGATACAAAAAGCATAAACCTTAAAAGGGAAAAAATTAAGTTTAACTTCATTGGCATTTAACATGTCTGGATATCAAAAGATACCATGAAGAAAACCAATAGGGGTTTCCCTCACAGTGCAGTGGTTGAGAACCCACCTGCCAGTAACAGAGGGTACAGATTTGACCCCTGATCCAAGAAGATCCCACATGCTATGGGGCAACTAAGCCTGTGTCCCACAACTAATCCATGTGCCCCAAGTACTGAGGCCCATGTACCCTGGAGCCTGTGCTGTGCAACAAGAGAAGTCACTGAAATGAGAAGCCCGCACGTGGCAACTAGAGAGTAGCCTCTACTGGCTGCAACTAGAGAAAACCCTTGAGCAGAAACAAAGACCTGCTTAGCCATTAATAAATTAATTAATTAAAAAAACTGCTTAGGAAAAAAAAAAAAACTGCTTAGGTCTTTAGAAGAAAACACACTTAAAAAGCATTTTAAAAAAAAAGAGAGAGAGAAAACCAACAGACAAATCAGAGACTAGATTATATATCCAAGACTCTAAACAGTATCTGGCACACACTAAGAGCTCAGTTAAATATTTGTTGAGCTAAGGTACAAAACACCAACTCTTTTCCATCAAAATACATGGATATTCTAGCGGTACAGGGCTTCCCTGGTGGCTCAGACGGTAAAGAATCTGCCTGCAGGGCAGGAGACCCAGTTTCGATCCTTGGATTGGGAAGATTCTCTGGAGAAGAGAATGGCAACCCACTCCAGCATTCTGGCCTGGAGAATCCCATTGACAGAGGAGCCTGGTAGGCTACAGTCCAAGTGGTCCCAAAGAGTCAGACATGACTCAGCAACTAACACTTTTACTTTTCACATACAGCTGAGGTGTCAATATCCTATGACTATTGAGTGGGCAGTGCCAGTTAGAGGGGAAATCTGCCATACTGGAGGAAGGAAAGTGATCATGATTCACTAGTAGAAATGCAAACGGGTTGTGAGTAAATTCAGGAAAATGTGTGCAGGTCACCAAGACCTGTAGAAAATCAGACAAAATGAGGCTTGAGTAACAGGAGAATACTCACTGCAGGAAATTAGCTAAAAACACAGGAAGAATTTCACCAAGTGGAGCAGAAAGCATATGCCTCACTCTCAGTTGCCTCGGTAATGCTAATGATTTTACAATGAGAAACACAGATGCTGCAACTAGCCAATAAAGATGAAGCTACACGTGATCTGGAGTTTCCCAGGTGGCTCGGTGATAGAGAATCCACTCGCCAAGGCAGGAAGATGCAGGAGGCGTTGGTTCCATCCCTGGGTCAGAAAGATCCCCTGGAAGAGGAAGTGGCAACCCACTCCAGTACTCTTGCCTGGTAAATCCCATGTACAGAGGAACCGGGCAGGCTATAGTCCACAGAGTCTCAGAGAGTTGGACACGACTGAGCGACTGAGCACACACTCACAGGAGATCTACCTTAGATACTAAGAGGATTAGATCTGAGATCTTGAGAGTTCTATCACAGGCAAAGGGTGGAGTCAGGAAGGGAAAATTTCTAGTGAGGTAAAAAAGGGCAAAACTGATCCTGAACACTTGAGACTGCTTCTGTGGATGACATAGATCCAGGCTGACTGTACATTCTGGTTTACTTACGGTGTACAGGTGTTTCCCAATGTGATTAATTATCATCTCTTTATTCGCTAAAGTGTCCTTGTTTGGATGATATATATTGTGATTATTTTACTTAAATGTGTTATTTCCGTCTCTTAGTTTGAATACCCAGTGAGGATAGATAATCATGTAGCTCAGGGGTCCCCAGTACCTGAGCCACAGACTGGTACTGGGAACCAGGCCACCAGCAGGAGGGGAGTGGCAGGTGAGCGAGTGAAGCTTCATCTGTGGCTCCCATTCGCTCGAACCATCCCTCACCCCCCGCCCCACCCATGGAAAAATGGTCTCCCACAGTCCCTGGTACCAAAAAGCTGGAGACTGCTGATGCAGTTGTGAATTCACTGTGTTACTTCTTCTACCTATTAGCATCCATTCCTGGAGGGAGAGGTTCCTTCCAGGCCAAATAAGAGCGAGCGCTCACTGTCCTAACGACCAGGTTAAGACTACTGACAAGTGTATAACCTGATGTTTAGATTGCTTCCCTGCTCCTTGCTCTAATCAGGTGAATTGAGCCGTAGAAGTCTTCAGTGTAATCAATTTTGAATGAACATAGTTCTATTCTACTCCTAAAGCCACTAATTATATTCTAATCAATACTTTCTTTTAAAGACATGTAAACTGAGGCAGAGAATGATCTGGTTAAATGACTTGTCTGGGATCATTCAGGGTAAAAATCTAGATGAGATTCCCATTTATAGTAAATGTATTTTCAGCTCACCATCACTACCATCATTCATTCATTTAACAAACATTTATTAAACACCTGTTATGTGTCAAAAATCCCCTTTCCACATGATGAGTTTACTAAGGATCCAATGACCTGGATACTCATGAGCATGAGTATCTGCAGCTCAGATAAGCACACTGGGAACCAATGTTTGGGGTTTGAAGTGTATTCTGTGTTTCTACAGAGAAAATTGAGTGGAAGGGACCCTGCTGTTCTACAGTGAGACAAATCTTGATTGTACAAGTGAATGGTACTTTAAGGGTCCGAGCAATACAAGTGGGTTATAGAACACTGATGGGGAGTGATGGAGTAGCAGGGTGGGAAGGGTTCTTGCATTCAGTAATGGAAATAAATATCCAAACTTTCTACTGTATCTTTCTAAAGAATTTTTTTAAGCCTTAAAAAAAAACTTTCATGGTGCTGCTGTCTTCCAAGATAAAACCAGCTAGGAACACTCATTAATTAGTGTTGTGAATGGCTCATACATTTACATTAGGAACATCACCTGTGGAGACTTTGATTCCCGAGTTCATTGATCTGACACAGCTTTGAAATCTCTGGCAGGAATTCATTAAAAGCAACCTAATTTGAAAGAAAAACAACTGCTTTCTTGCCCTCTGAATTATCTATCCAGGGGGCTCCTCTCTGTTCTGGTAATCTTAGGAGTAGAGATGGTTTTCCAAAGGGAGAAAACAGCTCTTTGTCACAGTAATTGCTTAACAAAACGAAATAAGCAAATGTTAAGAAGAGAGTTGCTTCATAAGGACTCAAACTGTAAAATGATAAATCCATATTTATATGATTGACTGATACGAAGAAGATTCCTGGCTTTACTGGTGGCTCAGACAATAAATAATCTGCCTGCAATGTGGGAGGCCTGGGTTCGACCCCTGAGTTGAGAAGATCCCCTGGAGAAGGGCATGGCTACCCACTCCAGTATTCTTGCCTGAAGAATCCCACGGACAGATGAGCCTGGTGGGCTACAGTCCACAGGGTCACAAAGAATTGGACACGACTGAGCAACTAACACACACACACAAGAAGATGCCTAGGTACCTAGTTAGTATGAAAATGAGAAGTCTAAAATTGTGTTGAAATTTACTGATAATCTCAACTAACTATTCTAGTCCTTGTTTAATATGTTATTACATCAGTAATAATAGCTAGCTCTTACACATTACATACTATGTGGTAGGCACTATTCTAGGAGCTTTATGTGTATTAACCATTTAATCCTTCCATGCATTCTGGGAGGTAGGTACTAGCATCTCAATTTTACAGAAAAGGGAGGTCAGGCAACTATCCATCCAGGATTCAAGCCTAGACAGGGAAGCTCCAGTCTCAAGACTCATCTTAACCACTACAGTGGACTATATAGTTATTTCCAAAATGTTCTTATCATACAGTAGTTTTTATGTCTAGGATTTAATATTTGGCATAGGGAAAGCTGACACTTTGTTCTATGCATCTCTAACCCCACTCCAGTACTCTTGCCTGGAAAATCCCATGGACAGAGGAGCCTGGTAGGCTGCAGTCCATGGGGTCGCTAAGAGTCAGACAGGACTAGCGACTTCACTTTCACTTTCCACTTTCATGCATTGGAGAAGGAAATGGCAACCCACTCCAGTGTTCTTGCCTGGAGAATCCCAGGGACGGGGGAGCCTGGTGGGCTGCCGTCTGTGGGGTTGCACAGAGTCGGACACGACTGAAGCGACTTAGCAGCAGCAGCAGCAGCAACCTGGTACAAAGCAAGCTTTCAACAAAATGTTGTGGGCGAATGAGTGAGTACCAGATGTAGATCACAGGTTTTCTCTCAGTTGCTTCCATCTATCACCAATAGCTGTCTTCTTCTCCTTCTCACTGCCCACCCCTCACTCTACCAACTTGGTTAATAATAAATGTATTTTGTCTTCCTTCTGCTCAGACCTAACCAACAGGCTTGCACGTCTCATCCTTCAATAACTGGACATCCTGCTTAGGACCCACTAAGGGAGCAGGTGGTCCAGTGGGGATGTGGGACACAAGGTGAGACCAGCTCAGAAGAAGCACCAGTTTAGACCCACAGGCACTGAGGCAGAGATTGCATCCATTTGGGGGACACAAGGACTTACAAGACTGATGTTCTCTTGCCTCATTCTCCAAGACGTGCACCAGCCATAGGATGCTTCACTCATTCATTCAACGTTTACTGAGCATCTGCTATGTGCCAACACTGCTAAACCTCAGTTACATGTGACACTGAATGAGAAAGACATTCTCTTCTTTCTTCTCAGTATGATTATTACCTCTCCCCCAATAAGCACAACTCACACAACCTTGCTCTCTTAATGTCTTTGTTATTTGTCTCTACATCTTATCGGGACTCTCTTTCTCTAGGAGTTCATTTATTATCTGTATGGAGATCATTATTCATTCATTTATATATTTAATAAGCATCTACTATGTGAAAAACACTGTTCCAGGTGCAGGGGATATGACTGCACAAAGTAGAGAGCATTTCTTCATTGGAGGGATTTGTAATAACCCCCAACTCTATTTACACTTGTTTTCCTTTCTTTTCTCAGCTTCTCTAAAAGACATTAAATTAAATAAACTAATAATTATAACAATATGCTGTTTTATTTTTAACATAGATACCATAATTATAACAATAATAGTACAGCAAAGGGGAGGTGGGAATGGAGCTATAAGGGGTGAAGTTTTTTGGTTTCACTAAAAGTGAGTTCATATCAATTTAAATTAGGTTCTGGGAGCTCCCCAATGGTCTATTGGTTAGGATTCAGTGCTTTCACTGCCATGGCCCGGGTTCAATCCCTGGTAGTAGAACTGAGATCCTACAAGCCTCACTGTGCAGTCTTAAATAAACAAACTAGGCTCTGATAAATTAAAATGTATATTTTAAGCCCTACAGCAATGACTTGGAAAATAAGTAGAAATATATAGTCAAAAAAATAATTAAAGGGCTATCCACACGCAGAAGAATGACGTTAGGCCCCTACCTCACACCACAAACCAAAGTTAACTCAACATACATCAAAGATCCAAATGTAAGAGCTAAAACTATAAACCTCTTAAAAGAAAACATAGGCATGAATCTTCACAGTCTTGGAGCAGGCAACAATTTCTTAGATGTGACACCAAAAAAATGAGAAACAAAAGGCAGATAGACTGGATATCATCAATTAAAAGCTTTTATGCTTCAAAGGGCACCATTGAGAAAGTGAAAAGACAACCTACAGGATAAGAAAGACTTTTTTGCAAGTCACGTTTTTGATAAGGGATTTGTATATAGAAATAAAATAAATATAAAATAACTCAAAAATAGAAGGTAACTCAAAAAATAACTGAATAAAAAGATATATATATATAACCCAATTAAAAATGGATCTAAATAGACATTTCTCCAAAGAAGATGTACAGGAGCCCATATTATATATATATATAAATATATATATATAAAGGATGCTCAACATCCTGAGCCATCAGGGAATGCGAAACCACAATGACATCCCACTTCACACCCACGAGGATGATAGAATAAAAAAAGTAGGTGATAAGTATTAGAGAGGATGTGGAGGAACTGGAAACTTCATACACTGCTGGTGGGAATGTAAAATGGTGCAGCATCTTGAAAAGACAATCTGTCAGTTTTTAAAACAGTTGAATATAGTTATCTCATAACCCAGCACTTCCACTCCTAGGTATATATACCTTAGAGAAATGAAAACATGTTCACACCAAACCTTATACACAAATGTTCGCATATAATAATTCATAAAAGCTAAAAAAGTAGAAACAACCCAAACATTCATCACCTGATGAATAAATAAATAAAATGTGGTATATCCATACAACTGAATATCAGTCATCAATAAAAAGAAATGAGGTACTGATATAAGCTGCGACAAGGACAAATCTTGAAAGCATTCTTCTAGGTGAAAGAAACAAAGGACTAAATATTGTATGATTCCATTTACATGAAATGATGAGAGAATAGGCAAATCTATAGAAACAGAAAGTAGATTAATGATTGGTTAGGGTTTGTGGGGAATGTGGCTAAGCAGAGCAGCATTTCTTTTTAGAGTAATGAAGATACTCTAAAGTTGACTGTGGTGATTGTGATGATGTAAATATACATCTCTGTGAACATTCTAAAAGTCATTGAATCATATACTTCAAATGAGTGAATTGTATACTATTTGAATTACATCTTGATGGAATATATTTATATTCCATTTCTTTAGAAATGTAAGACCCCCTCAGTGCTCCTCCCCTCCCAACTTTTCATTTTAGAGCTTAGGAGACAAGGGCCCAGAGAGGTTACATGACGTATCCCTGGTTCCCAAAATATTGGGTTCGCCAACAAGTTCGTAGAGGTTTTTCCATAACACCTTGCAGAAAACCCCAAACGAACTTCTTGGCTAACTCAGTACTTTGTCTTTGGCTCACCTCTTCCAAAATGCCTTCATTCATTGAGTGAACACTTCCTTATCTTTCTACCCAATCTGTGACACCATTCTTTATCGCACTACTGAATGGTATTAAATGCATTGATCTTAAGACATCATTCACATTTAAAGTCAAATTTTGCAGCCCAGAGAGAAAAAAAGCAGCCCTTTTATCTCCATGACCACTATATCTGACGTCTCAGCTGTTGTAGCTTTTCCTTCTTCAGTTGTCATGAACAATTCAAATTTCACAGGAAGCTGGCCTCGGACCAGCCAGGAGCAAACTCACGGCAAACTCCTTACCTGGTTTCCATAAAGAACATTCCCTCAACTCACTTCACAGAAAACCATTCCTGAGGTCTTCAGTAAAGAGCAATTTAGTCCATAAAAATACAGCATCTCCACATTCTTAAATGCCCTTGGGAACAAACATGGTAACAAAGGGTACTTACGTGTCCTTATAGGTGGATATCCATAGGTATACCAGGATCAAAGATTAAGTTGCTTTTTAAAAATCAAATATCAAATAAATATTTATCTTGATGAGAAACAGAAAATTCTCTAAAGTGTTAGTCACTCAGTTGTGCCCTACTCTTTGCGACCCCATGAACTGTAGCCCACCAGGCTCCTTTGTCCATGGGGATTCTCTAGGCAAGAAGACTAGAGTGGGTTGCCATGCCCTTCTCCAGGGGATCGTCCCGACCCAGGGATCAAACCCCCCAGCCTCTGGTTTGCAGGCTCTCTAGAAAGGCAAGAAATTCATCAATCATGTAGGTAAAAGCAGTCATTCTGGATTTTATACGAAGAGAAAATACATTAAAACCAAACTGGCCTTCCAGGTGAAGGGAGTAATGTAGTAAATAATAAGGCAAACCCATTAAAGAACATGAGTCATGAAGTCAAAGGCCACGTAGGCTATTTGGCTTGGAAAAGCAAAATTCACTGCTCTCTAAAAGGAGAGGAAGGGCCTTATCATATCTGGCTGCGCCTTTGTTGCTCTAGGAACCGCTGGGCACCGGTGTCTGCACAGAGGACCACGGTGACTGAGGAGGAGAAAGACAAATGTAATTAGAGGTGCTGCCTTTCCCAGAGCAGGACCAATCTGGGGCTGATGGAAGAAGGAGTGATTACTCAGTGTTGGGAGGCAGTTTGAGTGGTGCCCACCGGGGAGCAGGAGGCTTTCAGAGCCAGTTCTGAGAATTGCATACCGTTCCACGGTGCTTCAGCTAATTGACCTGGTATTTCTGGCTGAAAAAAAGTTCCCCAAGGAGGTGAGTGAAAGTATATAACAAAGATCTCTCATCTCACAGGGCAGACCATGAGTAGAGCGTGAGCTCTAGAGACCCAGGTATTATTCAAATGTATAGAACCATGAAAAGACCACAGACTGAACAAGGAAAGATTCTGCACTATGCATCAGGAAGTTTTCTGCTGTGATTCTCAGTCCACACTCCCCCTCCTCCCTGCCCTGTATGACCTTCTAGTTGGAGTTTTATGAATTATTTATCATTGTAAAGATAAGGGGTGTACTGGGGAACAGCCATGAGGCCCAGGAAATGGGCACATCTTTGGGACCTTCATGATAAGAGTCACTATTCATTTCCTTATTGCACATATAAGGAAAGATACCTACGAAGTCCAGGATGTGCAGTACCCAACCATTGCCAGGGAGGAGGGCAATGAAATAGGGGTAGATATGGAGAATAAAGAAACTTCTTCCACATTTCATCCAGCTTACTTCTGTGGTTGTTGCTAGTTGGACTATTTATGACTGATTGTGATAGTGATTGTCTTAAGGACTAAAAATATACATTCATCTCCACTGATGTCCGGGGGGGATGCGGCCTCTCTCTGGTGACTGTGTGTATAAAAGTAACTCATCTCTGACACAGTAAATTGGCCCACCCACCTGGCATGGTGGAAATGGTGACATAATTACCAGGGGACTGTAGAATACACCCCCCAGGCAGAACAGGGTGATGGAAGACAACACGTGGCACTACGGGGCCAGCATCTGGACAGCGGGCCTGGGGAGGGAGCTACAGCTCTCACGGAGAATATGTGCTGGTGTGCGCTTGTTTTTGTCTGTTTCTTAGAAGTTACAGCTTAGGGAATCCCTAAGAAAACAGAGCAATGAACAGTGAGGACCAGGATCATGGGGGGAATTCTCTTCCCAACTGAGTTCTTGATATTTCAGAACAATCCCAGAGATACATTTAGCTGCTGTCTGGGACCTTGTTCTCAGACAAATTGGGGGCCGGCGGTGGATTCGTTATGGGTGTCTATGTCTCCATCAGGCTGCATCTTCTCCTTTTGTCACTGGGCACGGTGCCAGAGTGAACAAGGAAACAGGGTTACCTTTGCTCGGAGGAGCCACCTACAAGGAGAGGACAAGAGATGGGAGAGAGAAACGCAGGTCCCTGCTGAGCCCTCCTGTCTGAGCCAAGGTTGAGCCAGGAGCCTCATAACAGAGTTGTGCTGAGACAGCGGTTATGTCAGAGGCTAAATCTGACCCTGAGGATTTTCAAGTTTGTGAATACTTATTGGGGGCCCTAAGAAGAGGGCATTTTAAAATACCCATGGGAGTCTGGACTAAGCGCAAAGGATGGAGGAACTCTGCAGGGGGAACAGATGCTGGAGGCGTGCCTGCTGGGAGGGTCCTCTGCCACATGACAGGAGTGATGAATGGTAGATATCCATGGTCACCACTCTGCCAACCAAGCCAGAAATCTAAGGGCCAGGCTTCCCTGGCTCAGTGGTAAAGAATCCAGAATCCACCTGACGGTGCAAGAGACACAGGCTCCATCCCTAATTCGGGAAGATCCTGCTTACCAAGGACCAACTAAGCCCATGTGCCACAACTACTGAGCCTGTGCTCTGGATACTAGAAGCGGCAACTACTGAGCCCACGTATTACAAACACCGAAGACCACGCACCTAGAGCCCGTGCTCCACAACAGGAGAAGTCACTGCAACAAGCAGCCTGTGTACAGAAATGAGAGAAAAGCCTGTGCAGCAACAAAGACCCAGCACAACCAAAAATATTAAATAATAAATAAAATTACATATGTGAGTGTGTGTGTATTAAAGAAATCCCAGCACCATCTCTGGCTTCTCTCTTTGCTGAACCCAGTCACACAATCCTGTTCATCCTCCCACTTTAAAACATTTATTTTTATTTATTTGGCTGCATAGAGTCTTAGCTGTGGCATGTGGGATCTAGTTCCCTAACCAGGGATCGAACCCAGCCCCCCTGTATCAGGAGCGCAGAATCTTAGCCACTGGACCACCAGGGAATTCCCCATCCTCCCACTTTAAACCACCCCAATCCTTTTACTGATCATCCTGACCACCACTTCTACAGGGCAGGGCTGGATCTCACAATTCATAGAGATGCACATGCTTTAGGGCACTGAAGAGGCAATAGACGTCTTAAGATATTTTGATATTTGATATAATTTTTGGAATGCATCTAAACAATCACCATAAGAAAAATCAGAACTTGGGTTTTCTTATTTTACGATTGAAAGTGAACGTGTTAGTCACACAGTCGTGTCTAACTCTTCCTGACCCCATGGACTGTAGCCTGCCAGGCTCCTCTTTCCATGGGATTCTCCAGGCTAGAATACTGGAATGGGTTGCCATGCCCTTCTCCAGGGGATTTTCCTGATTCAGGGATTGAACTTGGGTCTCCTGTACTGCAGGCAGACTCTTCACTGCGGAGTCTCTGCTTAAATTTTGATTTGCATGTAGGAGATGATGAGGGTGATAGCCTTCATAGGTCTTAATCCCCCTAGTAGCTACTTGGCTGAAACAGTCTTCTGGCAGACTTTTCTACTTCCTGTCTTGCCCAGTTCAGCTTTATTCTGCAGCAAACCACCTGCAGGATCTTTCTAAAATGCGGATATTACTTTCCCATTTAAAGTCCTTTATTAAAATGACTATAGGACAAAATTCAATTTCCATTGCACAGTACAGAAAACTCTGTAAGGTCTGGGTCTTGATTTTATTTCCAGCCTCATTTCTCATCTCCCAGGCTCCCTCTCATTTGTCCCCCTCCATATACCCTGATGGGTTCAGGACAAGCTGCCCCAAAATATGGCACCCTAGTATTTTCAGCAGGAGGGTCACTCTAGCTCTCTTCCCTGAAACATGTTATATAACCCTCAGGTGAGACAGCCTTCCCTATATCTGGAGGAAAGAAGCGGCCTTATCTCTGAAGACAAAGGGACTTAAAGAAGAATCCTAACAAACAGGTCTTGCTAAGTTGACTACACTCAACTCTCCTCCTCAGCCTATCACATTCTTCCATGACTGTCCACTTGTCATCAAATTCAGCGTAAAACACTTAGATCTGTTTCTTCGGGTCTTCATTTCCTTATCAAGGCTCCCATGTCACATAAAATATATAGTAAATAAATGTGTATCTTTTTTCCTGTTAATCTGGTTTTATCATTTAATTTCCAGATCCAGCTAAACTTTTCCTCCGCTGTGTGTTAGTCACTCAGTCACGTCTGACTCTTTATGACCCCATGGACCATAGCCTGCCAGGCTCCTCCATCCATGGGATTTTCCAGACAAGAATACTAGAGTGGGTTGCCATTTCCTCCTCCAGGGGATCTTCCCAACTCAGGGATCGAACCTGGGTCTCCTGCATTGCAGGCAGATTCTTTACCATCTGAGCCCCCAGGGAAGCCCTAAGCCTGAGGCATACCAAAATACCCAAGATCCCATAAACATTCCAGGCTGCTTTGTGCTCCTCTCCCTTTGCACATGACATGCCCTCTCCATGGACTGTTTCCATGACCCACTCACCATCAAACCTGCAAAACACTATCCTTCCTTGAAGTCTTCCTTGAGTTTCTTTTTAAAAATAATTTACTTATTTTGGCTGCATGGGTCTTCGTTGCAGCATGTGAACTCTTAGTTACAATGTGTGGGATCTAGTTCCCTGACCAGGGATTGAACCCAGGCCCCCTGAATTGGGAACATGGAGTCTTAACTACTGGACCCCCAGGGAAGCCCATCCTTGAGTCTCTTATATCCATAGTGCTCTGAGTATTTTGTGCATTCCTCTGTGTATATCTGTGGTGTCAATGTGCACACATCTCTGTTCACCTTTAGACTATGACGGAGCTGACAGCAGAGATGGTCTATCTCATCTCTATCTCTAAAGAGTGCCTGGCACATCATAGGTTCTCAATGTATGTTTGTGGAGTAAACAAATGAGAAAATGAATTAAAACAGGTTTCTTTTGTTGATAAGCAGAAAATTATTTTAAATTCTCATTTTATAAGAGATTAATTTCACTGCTTTTCTTATTTCAGTCACCCAATAGTTGAAATTCTACACATTCAAATCTAGACTAAATTCCATTCTCTTCCCATTCTTTTCCTTCTCTTCTCCTTCTGGTACTCCAGGCAAGAATTTAGCTCCTTCTCTGGTTTTCCCCATGAACTCCAACATTCTCAACATCTTCAAATCCTGTCTGATATTTGAGTTACTTGGGTACACATTTGTCCTCCCAACCAGAATGTGGGTTTCTATGGAGTAGATCCTTATTCTTATTAATTTCAAGGTTCTGGGTGCCCGGCACCCAGGAGGAGTCCATAAATGCTAGCTGAATTGAATTGAATCATACAGATACTTTAAAAGGTAGTGTGATGAGATGGATGAAACTGGAGCCCATTATACAGAGTGAAGTAAGCCAGAAAGATAAAGAACATTACAGTATACTAACACATATATACGGAATTTAGAAAGATAGTAATGATGTCCCTATATACAGGGCAAGAGAAGAGACGCAGAAGTACAGAACAGACTTTTGAACTCTGTGGGAGAAGGTGAGGGTGGGATGTTTCGAAAGAACAGCATGTATATTATCTGTGGTGAAACAGACCACCAGCCCAGGTGGGATGCATGAGTCAAGTGCTCGGGCCTGGTGGGCTGGGAAGACCCAGAGGAATCGGGTGGAGAGGGAGGTGGGAGGGGGGACCCGGGATGGGGAATACATGTAACTCTATGGCTGATTCATATCAATGTATGACAAAACCCACTGAAAAATAAAAAATAAAAAAAATTTTTAAAAAAAAAGGTAGTGTGGATCCTGGAAGATACAAAAATAGATATTTATCTCATAGACATCCTTCTCTGGCTAAAAAACAAAAACCTCAACACAAACAACTGTTGTATCATGAAGAAAAATATGGTAAAAATTCAAAAAGACAACCAAACAAAAAAAAACCAAAACTCTCTCAAGGCTGTCTCCTAAAACAAGAGCAGGTTTGTTACAAGTGCCCCTAACCCGAGCACCTCTGGCTGGAAAATTTCTGAAACCTTGTGGGTTTGTCGAGATGCCCCATTGCTTCTGTACAGTATTCTAAGGTTCCCAGAGAAGCACACCTCGAATGTGGGTAGACATTCCTAAGAAGGCTATTTGAGTTGGAAGCATCCAATGTTTACAGACCAAGGCTTGCTCCTGCCCACAGACAATAAAAACAACCTGATTATGGCTTCCCTTTGGAAGGTTACCGAGGTTAAAAAGGATCACAGAACAAGAAGGCTCCATCTCCCTTCGTTTTTATTTTCAGAATGTGACACGTTAGTAGCCTCCAGCAGATTCTGTTGTCTTTAAAGCATGAGGACTAATCCCTGTTCTATTTTCAAAACCTTCTCTGCATTCCTCAGTTCCTCCAAAATGGTTCTGCAAACACACACACCCATGCACTTGCTTCTGCCCTTCTCCCTACTCCTTGCCTTCTCTGTGTTTACTCTTCCCTGGGGAAGCCAACACCAACACTAATTAGCAGTGAATTAAATCCCACCGCTAGGACACTAGAGGGTCAGTGTTTTCCCAGCATTCCTAGGCAGTCCTCCTCCCTCGCCCTAAGCCCAAAGACTCACAGTTAACTATGCAGCCCGGAAGGCCAGTCTGAGATCTGAATCGATCATGCACTTTTTTCCTACATCTTTACCTTTCCTATTGGAAAGCATCCTTTCATGCCCAGGAAGCCTGACAAACCCAACTTCCCTGACTGGGGCACACTTGCTCCTTGTCTCACTCAGTCTTCAGGGCCCTACTGAAAAACCACCTTCTCAGTGTTAGACCAGGCAGAACTAGCTGTTCTGCCCTCTGAAATCCATTTATTTTTTAAAAAATATCCACTTAGTATTACTACATATTTTCCTTCTCAAGGCGATCTACCCCACCCAGGGATCAAACCTGGGTCTACTGTATTGCAGGTGGTCTCCTGCATTGCAGGCGGATTCTTTACCAACTGAACTACCAGGGAGGCCCAAATAATTATTCTAATATTCACTTATTTGGCTGTGTTGGTTCTTTTAATTAAGTAATTAATTTTAATTGGAGGCTAATTACTTTACATATTGCAGTGGTTTCTGCCATACATCGACATGAATCAGCCATGGGTGTACATCTGTCCCACCATGTGCTGGTTCTTAGCTGCTCAAGAGCAAGCGCTGGCTCAGTAGTTGTGGCATTTGGGCTTAGTTCTCCATTGGCACATGGGATCTTAGTTCCACAACCAGCAATGGAACCTGGGTCCCCTGCATTGGAAGGTGGACTCTTAACCCCTGGACCACCAGGGAAGTCCCTGAAATTCATTTTTTGATATTTTCAGATCTCATTCTGATATTCTAACTTGACATCTCATATCTGATCCCTTATCAGGTCATATTCTAATTATGTTTGACCTTTCTAGACTGACCTCTGCTGCTTGTTTACCTTATATCCTCAATATTCCCCAGCAGCCAGTCCTAGGATATGGTAGGCACCAAATCAATATTTGCTTTAAAAAAAAGACTTAAAACATAATATATATAAAAGGTGATGTATTTTATATAAACCTATAAACCATGAACTAATGGTCCTTTGGAAGGTCATTTGGAAGCAGTCATACTTTTAGTTGGTGTAAGCACAGTCTTACTAACATTTTATTCAATACAACAGAGAAGGTATACTAAAAGCTACTTTTATTAAGCATTTACTATATACCAACACTGTGTTGCTTATATTATTGATTAGTCATTATGACTAACACTGTAAGACAGATACTAAAATTCCCATTGCATTGATTAAATAATTAAGGTTTACAGAGGTTGAGTGGAGCTTCCCAGGTGGCTCAGTGGTAAAGAATCCAGCTGCTGATGCAGGAGACACAGAAGAAGCAGGTTCGATCCCTGGGTGAGGAAGATCCCCTGAAAGAGGAAATAGCAATCCACTACAGTATTCTTGCCTGGAAAATTCCACTGACAGAGGAGCCTGGCAGTCTGCAGTCCAGTCCAAGGGGTCGAAAACAGCTGGACATGACCGAGCGACTGAGCACACACACACACAGGTTGCACAATTTGTCCAAACTCAGAGAGCAAGTGAGTGTCAGGGCCAGCCTGGGCCCCAGACCCTCCTGATTCCATCGGCTGCCTCCACGTGGGGTCACTACAGAGGAACAGGCCCCTGCCCTGAGGTCCAAGCTTGGCCCTGGGCCAGAGACAACAGCGAAGGCAGGCAGGAGAATCGGAAAGGAAGAGTCTTTCTTTTTCATTGGAGGGTGATTGCTGTACAATGTTGTGGTGGTCTCTGCCGTATATCAGTGCAACTCCATCATAATTATATATGCGTATCTCCTCCGTCTTGAGCTTCCTTCCCTAATGAAGAGTCTTCAAAGTGCTTTCTTTTTTAATAAACCATTGGGCCTGATGGACATCAGTGACAGTACAAATACAAATGAAAGTATCCTTTGTTCCCAACGATATAAGGATATAAACTGACTTGATGAAACTCTAGATAGCCCTATGCTATTGGATGACAACCTACCCAGAGAAAAAGCAAATAATAATTCACAGTGATTATTATTGCTGAACAAGTCTGAGTGCCTCAAAGAAAGCTATAAATAAATAAGAATGCACAGCAATATTTGCTGTATATGTATACACCAGAAAAGAAACAAGCTATACTTTAAGTTAGGTCACAGCTCAGGCCATCTTGGAATAGAATATCTATTGCAAGTTTAGCAGACTGAACAAAAAAGCAAAATTACAAGCCAATTTCACTCCCTAATGTAAATACCAAAACTGTAAAACACACAGTACTAAATCAAACCTGGCAGTGTGTTTATAAAAATATGATTGACTAAAACTTCCCCCAAGAATATGAGCATGGCTTAATTATAGATGATGTGTATATTTAACACATGAATCAATTAAAGGAGAAAAATAAAAAAGCATCTCAGCAGGTACAGAAAAAACATTCTATAAAAATGTATACTCATTAAAATTGTTAGCAAACTAGGAATAGAGGGGAACTTGCTCAACCACGTTAAGGCTATTTACCAAAACCCTACAGCAAACATCTTTTTAAATGACGAAATATTAGAAGCATTCCCACAAAATCAGAAAGAAGACAAAACTGCCTGCTAACACTGCTTCTATTCAATATTTACTGAAGCAACTAGCCAATGAAAGAAGACAAGAACTAAATACTGAAAAGAAACAAAACTATTCTGATTTGCAAAGGTTTTTCTTTTTAGACCTTCTCTCTTGCTGTTCTTTTTAAATTTTTTTATTTATTTTTAATTGGAGGATAACTGCTTTACAATATCGTGTTGGTTTCTGACATACGTCAACTTGAATCAGCCACAGGTATACATATGTCTCCTCCCTCTTGAACCTCCCCCCCACTTCCCACCCCATCCCAACCTTCTAGGTTGTCGCAGAGTATCAGTGTGAGTTCCCTGCTATTAAAGCAAATTTCCACTGGCTATCTACTTTCCATATGGTTATGTAATTGTTTCCATGCTCCTCTCTCAACCTGTCCCACCTTCTTCTCCCACTGTGTCCACAAGCCTGTTCTGTACACAAAGATTTTAAACACTGAAAATCCTAGAGACTCTATTCATAAACTGTTAAAACTAATAAGTAAGTTTAACAGTGTTGCAGGAAACATTGCTGCAAATTCAGTAACATTTGAATTCACCAATAATAATCTTGTAATAACAAGGAAGTATAATAAAACATGTTCCATTCATATGAGTAGCAGTAAAATTCATGAGATACCTAAGAATCAATCTAACAAAGGAGGTTAAAGAAACATAAATAAAGAGAATTATGGAAACTTATTGGAGAATATTAAAAAAATATCTAACAAATGGGGAAAAAAATACATTAATAACACAATACTCACTATCAAAAACATGTAAACTCATCCCCAAATGAATCTATAAATTTAGCAAAATTCAGTTTTTTTGGTTTTCTGTATGAGCATGCTTAAAATGTTATGTTGAATCGTATTCAGTAACACATACACACAAACACACTTGTTTCATTTTCACGCTGTAGATTGGTACACTTGCTCTCATCTCCAAATTTCAGGTGAGCAAACATGTTTTGTACCCTCTAAAAGAGTATCTGTAAAACTGTTACATGAGTCATTCAGAATAGCCACAGAAATGCAGAGTTTTATGCAACTTTCTAAAAAGGCAATGAGTTGTCCTGGGCATGAAACGGGGAGGAATCTTTCTCAGTATTTCCACCAGTTTCCTCGATTAGGAAGTACTCAGCAGATGATACTATTTTCTGATAAGTGAAAAGCTGAAGAAACAAAAATCCTACCTGAGGAAGATTTCATAAAAATAAATGATTTTTTATGAATGGGGAAGAGAGGTTAGCAGAGAAGGTAGAGATGATAACTTCCAGGGAAGAAAAATTCCTAAAAATAATTCCAAACCACATTAAGGGTGGTCAGAGATGGGAGCATGGAATGGGTCAGGAATTCCTATTCCTTGGTACCTTGAAGACATCAGTCCAGCATTACCATCTCAACAGGCAACTTAACTGTCAAAATCTATGACATGGTTACTCCTTAAAGTAGCAGTGTGATATTGGGATACTAATATATTCATCTACTTTGTAACATAATATTTCCCATGGGAAAACCTAAACAAAAACTGGTTGGGATATTTGAACATGCAACTTATCTTGATTCTAAGTCTTTCCTTTCAAAATTCAAAGTGATAGTCAAGTATGGTTGCAAAACATAAGGGATGTCTTTTAGAAAGGACGTCATAGCAGATATGGGAGTGGAGGGGTGGAGTTGAAGAAGAGTCAGCCAAACTGTCAAAATGATAAGACTAGTGAATTGCGGTTAGAACATCATGTGAAATCTTGGCGTGTTATTTGTCTATAGTTGTAATCTAGTCCCCTAATTAATAACTACTGTTTAATGAGAGGCTACAATAAATAACAAGTGCCAATAAGTAGGGAGACATAGAATTTGTCATTCAGATCAAGGCACTTTTGAGAATTGAAGGGGGTGATAGTAATAATCACTCTGGGACAACAGGTGTAAACCAGGGCTTCCCGTGACCAGGTGAGACATAAGGTTGCCCTGTCAGGCAGTGATGAGGGCGTCCCCGCTGGCTCAGGGGTAAAGAATCCACCTGCCGATGAGGAGATGCAAGAGATGTGAGTTCGATCCCCGGGCTGGGAAAACCCCCTGGAGTTGTTGTTTTTCAGTTGCTGAGTTGTGTCTGGCTCTGTGACCCCACGGACTGCAGCACACCAGGTTCCCTGTCCTTCACCATCTCTGGGAGTTTGCTCAAACTCGTGTCCCTTGAGTCGGTGATACCATCCAACCATCTGTTGTTGTTTGTCTCTAAGTTGCGTCCAACTCTTTTGTAGCCCCATGGACCATAGCCCACCGAGGTTCTCCATCTATGGGATTCTCCAGGCAAGAATACTGGAGTGAGCTGCCATTCCCTTCTCCAGGGATCTTCCCCATCCAGGGATCAAACCCACATCTCCTGCAATGCAGGCAGATTCTTTACCACTGAGCTACCTGGGAAGCCCACAATTAGGTTTAGATGAGGTCATAAGGGCGGGGCCCTCATGATGGGTTTAGTGACCTAATAAGAAGAGATCAGAGAATGTTGCCTTTTTCTCTCCCTCCCTCCCATGTGATGGCACGGCAAGAAGCCAAGAAGGGCACTTTCAGCAGAATCCACCAGCCTGCCACCTTGATCTCAGACTTCCAGGCTCCAGAACCGTGAGAAAATTCATTTCTGGCACTTAAGTTCCCAAGTCTATGGTATTTTGTTATGACAGCCTGAATAGACACATACATCCATCTAGAACTGCTCTTCGGCAAGAAAAATAAACTTATTTTAGCTGAAATAATGTCTTAGCCTCACCTTCCTTAAACATGTTCCAATCACTTAGATTAACCTGTGTGCATACCTGCTCAGTCCCTTTAGTCGTGTCCAACTCTGCAACCCTATGGATTGTAGCCCGCCAGGCTCCATTATCCATGGGATTCTCCAGGCAAGAATATTGGAGTGGGCTGCTATGCCCTCCTCCAGGGGACCTTCCTGACCCAGGGATCGAACTGGCGTCTCTTACGTCTCCTGCATTGGCAGGCAGGTTCCTTCCCACTAGCACCTCCTGGGAACCTACAGTCAGCAAAGTCACTTAATATGAAGCCTATTTTATAATAAAGTGTTGAATATCCTATGCAACTGACTGACTACTATACCGAAAGTGAAAAACAGAAGGTGGTCAGTGCAGAGAATGGCTGTAAGGATTTCAGGGGTTTGCCCTGGTGATTGTGTGCCTGCCTGGGAGCTGCAGCTTGCTGCCCCTGCCTGGCATCATGAGAGAGTATCGCTGGCCTGTGAAAAGATTAAAATTCAAAACTGGAGGTCTGGTTTCTACTGAACGTGTGTGACTTTCACACCATCGTAAAGTTGAAAAATCCTAAGTCAGAAGCAGTCTGTATATACTTTCTTCCATCCTTATAGCAGCCCTGAAAGGTGCCTGCAGTTTTCCTCATTTTTCAGGAACGTCAAAAGAATTTGGTAACTTGTCTAAAGTCATACAGGCAAGAAGCATCAGAGTCCAGGCTTTTCTGACCTCAGAGCCTGTGCTTCAGCTGAGCACACCACAGGTGCTCCGTTCTCCCGGTCTTGTTATTAACAGATATTAACCATGTCCCTTGTTTTGTGGTTTTGGTAAACCTTTTTTACTTTTCTTGGCAAGGAGTAGTCACCCAAGCACACAGGCTGGTTCTCACGTGGGTATGATGTGCCATCCGGAGAGGGTGACTCTGAAGGAAGCTTGAATTTAGGTAAGACAGAAGCGTCCGTCCTCAGCTTCTGTATCACCTTCTACATCTCTCCATCCAAAGCCGGATACCCGACCCACAATCCTCTGCAGAACCTCTCTGCCTGCTGGGAAGATAGTAACTCTCTAGTACATGTGACAGGACAGAACACACACCCACTAACATTCATTTGTCTCAGTGTTACATGGAGTGCTCTCAAGAGGCATGGCTCTTCACTGGGCTGCTCAAGGCTCAATTCCAAAATTCTGGACACATTGCTAGATTGCCTGTTTCTGGCCACACAGGTCCTGTGTGAGAGCAGCAAGCTGGTGACTCTCATGTCCTGGGGAGAGACCAAGTCACGGCAGCTCTCCCAGGAGATCAAAGCAGCTCCAGCTTTCAGGATGTGCTTGCACACAGAAGCCTTTTCATTGGCTTCCCAGCCTCATGGAGTTGCTGAGGTTCCAAGGAAAATTCAAAAGATCAGATCCACATTCCATGTGGGCTCTGCTGTGTGGGTGGGGAGACCCACACGTCCACGGGTGATGGCCCCACTGACTGCCACCCCAACACTGCCGTCTGGTTCTCACCCAGCCCTCCCCCTCCTCCTCCATAATCTTTTCACACAAGTACCCCCCCACTCTTTCTAATGCACACTTTTCAGGTGCCATCTCCAGAATACTTTCATTGTGTAGAGAAAGAGAAGGCCTCTCTTCATGGTAACAGGGTCTTCTCAAATTCACGATGGGAGGACCCCTCTCTACATCTGTTCTAAACCCAAAGGGGTCCAGAAGGAAGAATTGGCTTCCCAGTCAGCTGGTTCTAATGAAGAACCTAATTTGTAAGGCTGTGTGTTAGGATGGATACAGGAAGCCAATATATCAATATCAACCAGAAGGATACCGAATAATCAATGATATGGGGAAAAAGCTCAAACTATAAAGACAAGTGGAAAAATAAACAATAAAATTATATGTACAACATTCCTTTTTTTTCCCCTTGCTTTAACTACCAAAAAACAACCCTCTGAAATTTTAACCACAGTCATCTCTCTAGTTGGAATTATTGATGGTAGTAGAGACGGAATAATAGATTATTTCTTTTAACACTTATTTCTGTACTTTTGACAATAATACTAGCAACATTGATATTTATTGTATGCCAGGCACCATTCTAAGAACTTCACATGAATCAACTCATTTAATTCTCACAACTATGTGAGAAGGTTGGTGCATTACTATAGGCCCCCAAAACCGAGGCATAAACTGGTCAAATAATGTGCCAAGGTCACATAGTAAGTCACAGAGACAGGATTCCAACCCAGTAGGCTGGTTCCAGAATTAGACTTTAGCCACTGTTACTTGCTGCTTCTGGAATATGTACTGCTTTTGAATACATATTTTATAATGTCTTATAGTAAGGAATTATGTTTCTTTAAAACTAAAGAAAATAAGGGTCTCCCTGGTGGCTCAGCGGTAAAGAATCCACTCTCAATGCAGGAGACATGGGTTCAATCCCTGGTCCAGGTCGACCCCACACATCGTGGTGCCTCTAAGCCTGACTGCCACAACTATCAAGCCTGTGCTCTAGAGTTGGGGAGCTGCAGCTACTAAGGCCTGCACACCTAGAGCCCATGCTCAACAAGACAAGCCACCACAATGAGAAACCCACACACAGCAACTAGACAGCTGCAACTACAGAAACTAGGGAACTAGCCCCCACTTGCCGCAACTAGAGAAAAGCCCCTGCAGCAGCAAAGACCCAGCACAACCAAAAATAAATTAATTATTATTTTTTAAAAAGATTAAGAAATAAAAAGAAAAAGAAATATAAGACAAAGTAACCAGGGAGAGAGAGGAGACAGGATGAAAGAATAAGGGTTTAGCAATGAGTCAGAAGAAATTACTCCATGCTAAACATCTCTGGATTGGTTTCCTCCACGTAAAATGTGAAGGCATGTAAGTCTACATTCTAGAGAGATACCAGTTCTGCAAATTACCAATAATTGACGTGAAAGGTTTGAAAGCTGTACCAGCATTTTAGACTTGGCTTTCATATCCTATAACAAATTTGCTGTCTTTGTGCTTAGATTAACACCTTTAAACCAATATGTACATAAAGCAAATGCCCAAAAAGCACCAAAATTATTAGTAAAGTGAAGGATATGATCCTATGTGATTGACAAAAGAGATCAGTTTTTGAAAGACAAAAAGTAGTGAGAACAGAGAAACTGGTCTGGCAGCATGCATGATTCCAAAGGACAGCAACCAATTTATTCAAAGGCAAAAATCCTGAGTTGATACAATTAACAATAATCAACACATGACAAGGAAAAGAAACCAATAAAACAGAGTAATTTTCCAAGTGTGTCTACATCATTATTTCCCCGAAAGTGCAGGATGTGTTTTCTGGCTCCACCAGGTAGATGAACATAGCCTAGAGAAAGTGGATCTGTACTCAGTGAAATTTCATTTTAAAAATGAAAGACCACCACAAGGTCCCAGACAGAAAAAACAGATATCATGCCAAGAATCTAGCACCAGAATGGCACTGAACTCAGAAACACTGGAAGCTGGAAAAGAATAAATCAATGCCTTTGGAAATTTGCAGGAATGAATTTCCAGCTGAGAATCCTATACTCAGGCAAACCATCAATTAAGTGTGACAGTGAAACAGACTTTTCTAGACATGCAAAGTCCCCCAGATTTACTTCCTATACCCCCTTTTAAGAAGCTATTTACAGCAAAACAGATGCTTTATAAAATGAAAAGCATAAACCAAGAAAGAAGAAGACAAGGGAACAGGAAGAACAGGTAATCAACACAAAGGCGGGGTGAAGAGAAATCTCAGAAGGCCCCTATATGTCCTGGCCATCAGAAAACTGGTTCAGACTGGAGAACTGAGGGGGTCCATTCAGAGGGCTGGGGTGGGGCCCACAAGGAAGAGGATTGGCAGATGTAATTCATTGTGTGAAAAAAACCAAGGAGAGGCATTTTAAAGAGCCACTAGAATAAACAATGATAGGTTCTAAAGAGCAAACAAATGAAAAACGATTTTCCCCAAAAAGTTGTACAGAAAAAGAAATACATCCACAGTCCACACCTGGCTCCAGTGAAAAATAATTACACGGTCATTGTCATGCAGATGCAATGTTGATGTAATTAACATTGTGCTGTCACTTGTGAGAAGCACTAATAGGGCAGAGCTTTGCACGGAGACGTGTGCAAGTTCTTTCTTCCTGCACCCTCCCTTCTCACCATCCTAACACAAGATATCAGGCCCTCACTCTTCCTTCCCACTCCCCTGTAGAAAATCCATTTTACTCAAACAATGGCTACCAACTTGAAAGAGCAATTCCTCCATTTTCTGTCCTTGACCAACTATTTCTTTTTTTTTTTTTTAACTTTTTAATTTTATATTGGAATACAGCCAGTTAACAGTGATAGTTTCAGGTGAAGAGCAAGGGGACTCAGCCATACACACACATGTATTCATTCTCCCCTAAACTCCCCTCCCATCCAGGCTGCCACATAACCCTGAGTAGAGATCCCTGCACTATACAGAAGGTCCTTGTTGGTTATCCATTTCAAATATAGCAGTGTGTACATGTCAATCCCAAACTCCCTAACTATTTCTGAAATCAACCAAACTTTGGCTGCTCTGGCTAGAGTCCTAGGAAACATCCAGTCCTCCTTCCCTCTCTGGAGCATTCCCCTGCCTGGTGTTTGTAAATAAAGGATTATACTAATGGAGCTCTGGATGATTTTTTCCCACCAACTGTGTTGCAAAAATGGAGGAAGGGGAAGTTGGAGGGGAGGAGTAAGAGAGCTATTTCCTCCCCTGTAATAAAAGAAAGTGTACAGATTCTGTCTAAAATTGATCACTCAAGGACCAGCCACATAAGAGAATTATTTCCAACTAGGGAAGGATGTGATCAAACAGCTAAGAAAGAGCAGAGCAATCGTAACCCAAGAGAGGGACTGTTTTTTTGTTAGAATCTTTTAACATGCTCTAATCCATAAAATTATAGATGAATGCACTCAGTTTATAACAACTTGAGCAGTTTTTAAAAGTGAAGCTTGCAACTTAAAGTTAAGAATGACCCGACTAAATGATCCAGCCAACGCAGAGTAGAAAGTTTTCTTGGTGGCTGAAGGGTTGAGAAGAAGCAGGTCTAGCCAGCAGACGGGAAGGTCATACCACTGGAAGTGAATTTTGGTCCAATCTCAATCCTCCCAGAGAGCCTCTAAATTGGAGAATTTGGCTAAATACGACAGCAAGAGCTTTCTTGAAAAGCATCAGGTTCTCTGTTCTCTGTGGAAGGCGAAGAGTAGAGTTTGTTTTAGCTTCCTGTTTCCCAACTTGGGTTTTTTTGTTTTTCTGGGTAGCTCCCATTACACTAATTTTTTTTTTTCCTTTTTACTCCCTTCCCTTTAATCTGTGAGTTTTCTTCGCAAAAGTGAGTTTTCTTGACTCTTTCCCCCCTACTGTTCTATTTTTCTCTTAATCCCAAATTCTTCCTGCCATTGTACCTTGCCTAGATTTTCTGAGTCCTCCCTGATACTCATATTCCTACACATGCCAGGTGGTTTTAGTTTTCATCTCTTAATTTTCCAAGTAGTTACCTGAAATGACTTGAGTCTTTTGAACACAACTTGCCTATCCATAAAACTGGTTAATATTCCTCAGGATGCTATATGACAATGGTTAAGCTATCTTTGAAGTTCTTGAGAAAAAGTAATTTAAGAACTGTGATCTGCTTAATTCAAATTGTAGACACTGTCATCATAAGAACTTGGACTATTTTCTTCTTGTCTTGAAATTTATAACTTCAATTCTAGAGAATGTTTTCTAGAATGACCATGGAAAGTGAAAACATAGAATGAGACTCATTTTATAAACTGATTTTAGTTGTCATTTCAACAACTGCAAGAAAATCAGCAAATGAATTAAGAGTCTTTAGTCCTTAGAGAAATACTATAATGAGATTCAAAGAATGCAGTTGGATTTTCACATTATATTTTACTTTTTAAGTTTCTCAAAATGGAACTAGATATTTGGCTGAAAACATTAACCTATTAAAACAAGTTCTTTTTTTAATTAAAAAATTTTTTTTAATATTTATTTGACTGCATGGGCTCTTAGTTGGGACATGTGGGATCTAGTTCCCTGACCAGGGATCAAACCCCAGATCCCTAGTTTACAGAGGGACTGGACGACCAGGGAAGCTCCACATTCTTTTTTTAAAAAAAAACAAAACTGTAAGTCTAAAGACTGGCTTTAAAATTTTCTAATCATATGCTATAAATATGTAAATTTAATTTATAGGTTTCAAAGCTTAGGACTTGTGAATGTGTAAAGAATTAGGGTCCTTTAAAGACATCAACACGTACTAATAAAAGTATTTGAATGGGACCATTACTCTGCCCAAATTAAACCTTTTTAACTGAAAATCTGAGGCCAAACCAACAGCATAAAGGGCTCTATGGCCTATCTGTAGTTATTACTGGGAAATTTAGGTTTCACACAAAACTGCCTTTATTCTAAAAGCAGTTGTTATTAGAAAAGAGCACACACCTCAAACTAAATATCAATCCACATTTTCCCCTAGCACAGAAGGAGACCTCTCTGAAGGTTTTTCCAGGCTTACCACTTAACAGTGGTCAAGCCAAAAATAAACCTATGAGGACTTTACTAGGCAAATTCAACAGCATACAAAACACCAGTCCGTGGAGAGTTGGACTTTTTCCCTATTAGCCTCTTTCTGGGCTTTCCTCTCGCATTCCTCCACCTCCTAATTAGAAAGCTAATTAGGAGTCCAAATTTAATGCTAAATGGGGAGAGAGATCTGGTCCCAGGCCAGGATTCCTTTCACATCAAACACTCTTCTCGGTCTCCCTTCCTTAGGGCAGCTGAACTGTGGGAAGAGAGCCGGGCCAGCAGGACCAATTGGCTGAGGGCAGTGTTTACGCTCAGCTGTCTGCGAGGGAAGATCTGTTTCACAAACTGCAAACTCTGCAAAGGTAAAATTAAACAACACGCCTCAGGAGAAACAAGTATCTTCTAGGCTCAATTATTATTACCATGGTAACGTGAGGGGCTTGGGGAGGTCTCCTCAAGAATGGTTCCCGGTTCCATCCAGGCAGCCTCTCAACAGTGCCGGGCGACTTCTCCAGTTACCATGGCAACCAAAATTAGAAGTGCTTTTGCAACACTAACAGAAACCATCTTTTGAAGCTCTTCTGTGAATCACATTGAATACTGATGATGCAAGCTTGAGTGATACATATTTTACAAACATTAAAAAAAATCATATTGCCATAAACAAATACTCGTTTTAGAGTCCCCTTTGCAATCTTAACCTTGGAATCGATCCTTCGGTCTGGTTTTGTTTGTTTCCCTTCTGGATTCCCGCGGCCTCGAGTGCAAAGGCGATTTGTTTAACTTCCAAACTTGTCTGAATTGCACGGGTGAGAGCTTAAAATGTGGTTCCTTCGCTCTGGGTTTGAAACCGGGAGAGGAAGGGGGTGGGGGAGGGTGGGTATAACAGAGAGCCCTCTTGTCTAATAAAGTCGAGAGGACGAAAACCGGGAGGGGGTGGAGAGAAGAGCCGGGAAGGGACGGAGGAGGAGGGAGAGAGACGGGAAGGGAAAAGCGCAGATGGCTGAATCTCCGCTGCTCTTACGGGGGCTAAGAGCACCTTTATCGGGTGCCTTGACCTCTCCATCTGCTCAGATACTGGGTCAGGCACACGCTGATCGGAAACGGCATTTAAAACACCCTGTTGCGATCCTTTCCGGATCGTGTCGCCGAATCCTCGGGCTGCTAATATTCCTGAAGGGACCTCAGGGAAGAAGAGACAGGCTCTTCTTTACTTGTACAGTCTTTCCAAAGGAGCGTCTTTCTTTAGGGCGCGTCGTGGCGTGGGGTGTGATGGAGGGTCCACTCCTCTGGACCACCGCCGTTCGCTGTCAGGGCCCTTCACTACCCACTGCCCGCCGGGGTCACGCAGGTCCCCGGCACTCGATTCGAACTCGGCGGCTCCGGGTTCGCGCCCGGGGGGCGCTGGCAGCGCGCAGCTGGGGTACGCGGGGCGAGCCTGGGGCTGCGCGCACAGACCCGGGTGTCCGCACCCAGCCGGCCCTCGGGGACACAGGCACGCACACCCCGGGCGCACGCCCCCAGGCACGGGCAGGCTGCTTGCGCCGGCACACCCCGGCCTCCGCCTCCAACGCGCTCGCCTCCCAGGCGCGATGGGCCTCGGAGGGGGCGGCTCTAAAGAGCGCTAATCTTCTCCTGACCCCAATTCGCCCACCCCCGCCGGGAGTTGGGTCTCTCTATGCCCCGGGGTTCCAGGGAGGACAGGCGTCCCTGCTCAGCACCCAAGTCGGCAGCCTGGCGGAGGAAGGGGCGGCCGGGTGGGGTGCCGGCTGCGAGCCCCGCGGCCCTCGCTTACCTTGGTGGCGAGCTCCGCTGGCGGGCTCGGCTGCGCGGCGCCCGGCCGGGCTCTCTGGGCGGTGGGCTCGGGCGCGGGCGGTGCGTGGGTGTCAGAGCGCAGTGGCCGCGCCGAAGGCTCGGGAGCTGTCAGGGGCGGCAGTGGCAGACCCCGCCCACCGGCCCGGCCCGGGCTCCGCAGCCGGGACTCAGGCGCCCCGCAGCGTTTCCCGAAGGACCAATCCGGAGCGGGGGGCTGGCCCGGGGGAGGGGGAAAGGGGAGGCCGGAGGGGCGCCGGGACGCGGGCCTGGACCTCGTAGGCCGGTTTCTATGGCAGCCGGGAGGGAGGGGCTGAAAGGAGGCGCGGGGTGGGGGGGTGCGCGCGGCGCGGGGACACCCAGCGTACACACTGGAGCAGGGGGGGTTGGCGCTGCCGCAGAGAGGAGCGCTCCTGGAGGATGGATGGCAAGAGGCGACACGGCTCCCATCAACTCCCGCTGCCTGCTGAGTCGCTCCAGCCTCTTGATAAAAAGGGTTTCCGTGTCCTTGGGAGACCCAGTAATCTTCCTAACAGAACGGGGTTTTCTAGCAAACCACCGTGGCAGCTTCTTCAGGTGAGTCTGGGAGCGTTTAAGCTTTGCAGAAAGAAGTGCTAACGCCACCCTCAGCCCGGATTCCTCGAATACATTAGGCCCGGCCCCTCGGGGGCCCCTTGGGCAGTAGATCCCCAGTGTCCTGTGTCCTCCCCAGCTACGACTTTCCGGCTCACGGTAGGTGCCAAGTGTTTTTCCAGTTTACGAACAAGGAGAGAATGCGATTCACCGAATACTAAAGAATAGAGATGATTTATTGAAGTTCACGTCCTTCATTTTACAGAAGAAATTGAAGTCGGAGAAGTCAGTTGACAAGGGCCACAGGGCTGGTTAATGGCAAGACCGTGACTGGTGGCCCTAAGTCACAGCTCTGCGAACGATCTTTCCACCTCCTCATGTGGCTGATCCCCCATAATTGCTAGGGTGTATTGACAAAAGTGAAAGAGCTAAGGAGAAAAATAAACTGAGTTTAAAGCCCTTTTATGGTAGAAGTTAGGGAATCCAAAGATTCCTTGTTTTGCTACTTGCCAGTAACTGTTATAAATACTTTCACAGAGTGACTGATTAGATCCTCACAATAACCTTTTCGGTTAGGTGCTCTGATTACCGCCCTGTTTTGACAGATGAGGAAACTGAGGCCCAGAAACTTATTTGACTTGCTCGAGGTCACGCAGCTGTCCAGTACTGATGCTGGGACTCGGACCTGAGCGTCTGACCCAAGGTTGGTGGTCTTCCTCAGCCTGTGCTGCCTCTTCGTGTGATGATTAAAGGGGCCAGAGCAGGAAGGGCAAGAAATAAAACCTTGGACAGCTCCACAGACTGACCATCGGGATTGGCAGGAAAACCAAGAGAACCTGGAAAAAGTGCTTTCTTGTTTTATAAGAGTGGTTATAAAGGTTCTCTGTGAGGAAAGTGTGCCTTTAAAGAGAGGCCTTCTCCTCAAAGACAAAAGGACTTTTTTTTTTTAAGGAGTAATCTTAAAATAGTACGTGCCATCAGTCTTTCTAAAACCATGAGGTACAGGATAAATCATTGCATATTTTAAATACAAAAGACTCCTTGAATTCTACAACATGACAATACACAGAACAAGAATTCATAAAGAAAAAGCCTAGAAACCAAGAGCCTCAACTTCCCAGGTGACACATACTCTGTCATAGGTCATCCCATGGTGCCCCTGCAGAGCAACGCTTGGCAAAGCCAATCCTGGATTCCAGAGAATTAAGAGGTTACTGAAAACTTTAGGCTACCATAGAAAAGGAAAACTTAAAACTCAGCTTCAGAAACCACTTCTCCTAAAGTCCACTAGCCAGACTTTTTTCCAGGAGTCACCCGCATTCCTCTTGGAGAGAGACTGCTAGGTCCTGCTCCTTTTCAAAATATAAACCCTTCCTTCATGCCTTCCTTTCCCTTGGGGGTCCTGGGATACTCAGTCATACAGGACTGACTTCACACTGAATTCCCTTCACTTGAAAAAAATGTTGTTTTTCTCCTAGACAGGGTCATTCAACAATAGGCTAATTACAATGTAACAGTATATAGAAAAGTTAACATTTTTGTTTTGAATAGTATGGGGGAAATACTTTCAACATGTTAAGTGAAAGCAAAAGTTACAAAACAGAGTGACACAGATTTGTGATATATATAACTGGAAGGAAATACACCAGACATTAGAAATACTTTTTCATTATCTGGTAGAACCTCAGGTGATCTAAGCAATGTTAATACTTTCCAGTGGTGTTTGCATTTTCTAGAATGGGCTGTATGTCAGAAAAAAATTTTAATGTCAGAAAAATATTATTTTCCAAAAGAAATAAAAACTGTAAACTGTAAAACCTATAAAGACAGTATAGTTTCAGGTTATTGGAGAGCTCATTAAAATTTAGTGTATTACAACAAAGGAAACTATAAGTAAGGTGAAAAGACAGCCCTCAGACTGGGAGAAAATAATAGCAAGTGAAGCAACAGACAAAGGATTAATCTCAAAAATATACAAGCAACTCCTGAAGCTCAATTCCAAAAAAAAATAAATGACCCAATCAAAAAATGGGCCAAAGAACTAAACAGACATTTCTCCAAAGAAGACATACAGATGGCTAACAAACACATGAAAAGATGCTCAACATCACTCATTCTCAGAGAAATGCAAATCAAAACCACAATGAGGTACCATTACACGCCAGTCAGGATGGCTGCTATCCAAAATTCTACAAGCAATAAATGCTGGAGAGGGTGTGGAGGAGAGGAACTCTTACACTGTTGGTGGGAATGCAAACTAGTACAGCCACTATGGAGAACAGTGTGGAGATTTCTTAAAAAACTGGAAATAGAACTGCCATAAGACCCAGCAATCCCACTGCTGGGCATACACACAGAGGAAACCAGATCTGAAAGAGACACGTGCACCCCAGTGTTCATCGCAGCACTGTTTATAACAGCCAGGACATGGAAGCAACCTAGATGCCCATCAGCAGACGAATGGATAAGGAAGCTGTGGTACATATACACCATGGAATATTACTCAGCCGTTAAAAAGAATTCATTTGAATCAGTTCTAATGAGATGGATGAAACTGGAGCCCATTATACAGTGAAGTAAGCCAGAAAGATAAAGAACATTACAGCATACTAACACATATATATGGAATTTAGAAAGATGGTAACAATAACCCTATATGCAGAACAGAAAAAGAGACACAGATGTACAGAACAGACTTTTGGACTCTGTGGGAGAAGGCGAGGGTGGGATGTTTCGATAGAACAGCATGTATATTATCTATAGTGAAACAGATCACCAGCCCAGGCTGGATGCATGAGCCAAGTGCTCGGGCCTAGTGCACTGGGAAGACCCAGAGGAATCAGGTGGAGAGGGAGGTGGGAGGGGGGATCGGGATGGGGAATACGTGTAACTCCATGACTGATTCATGTCAATGTATGACAAAACCCACTGCAATGTTGTGAAGTAATTAGCCTCCAACTAATAAAAATAAATGGAAAAAAAAATTTAGTGTATTAAACCCTGCTCCCTTGTGTTAGCAATAGCCAAGTACATTCTCAGAAACAACTAATTATTAATAGAAGAACTGATTCTAATGCAGGAGGTCCTTGTTCTGTACTTTGAGAAGCACTGACAGTGGCTAAAAGTTTAGTTTTGAGTCATAAAGCTACACCCTGCCTCTTAGCTTTGTTCCTTACTAATTACATGACACTCTGGCTTCATGTACCTTCATCTGTTCTCTCATCTGTAATCTGGGAGTTGTGAAAATTAATGAGACAAAGTTTCTGGTAAACAATGAGCTAGGTTTTCTTAACACGGAGTCCCATGGACTTGGATGGTTGGCAGGAGGCTCCCCCATTGAGAACATATTTGTCCACTCCTTTCATCAGTCTCTAAGCAGTTGGGGCCCACGTGTCAGAACCTCCTCAATAAATGCTCAATAAAGGGTAGCATTATTATTTCAAGTTCTGACATATCTCCCCAACTTTAGTGCTGTTCTAGCAAATATAGGTACATTCTACTCTAATTTAAAGTTACCTGGTACAGAACATCCCTGTTGAATGTGAACCTGAGCTGTTCATGAGGTTTTCCTACCTCTGCTTTTCTTCTTCCTCTTCCACTAGCCAGAAGGGAGGGATATTTGGAGAGATATGGGAGGGATATTTGACAAATGTTAGGGAGAAGACACAGAGCAAAAGTTTTTCAGACTGTGTTGCTGCAGAGTTGAATCTATAACTCAAAAGGCATATCCTGTTTCAGGAAAATTTATGTATGCTGTTTAGATTCTAAGTGCTACCTGAATCTGAGACTTCATGTCTTAAGAGACAATTCAGAAACATTCTCAGACAATATCTCTTTGACTATGATCTCTGTCCCATGTTTATCTTTCTTTCAGAAATTCCAGTTGAACATTATGTGTCAGACCTTCTCATTTTATCTCATGTCTTTCTTGCATTTTCCAGATTTTTATCTTCTATTTACCTTCTTTCACATTATGGTTAGTTTCTTCAGATCTATCTATTTCACAGATTCTCTCTTGTACTGCAATTAATCAGCTGTTTAATTGGCACACTAACCTCACAAGCCTTGACAATGCAAGTATAATTAGCAAACCAAATTGAATCACAACAATTAGGATTTATTAAAATCTTTTTCCTTAATTTTATAGGTACTTTTAAAGAACCAGCAGGAAAGAAACATTTATTTGAGGTTTACCCATGTATTATTTCCCTTATTTATATTAATTTCAAGCAATATTAAACCAAAAGAACTAAGATTAGTATGATAATTGTTTTTAAAAGTTTTCTCTTATGTGTATGGAGAGATATTCATGTAATGTTAGCAATAATTATTTCTGATTAATGAACGTTTGAACTGTGATGTTGGAGAAGACTCTTGAGAGTCCCTCGGACTACAAGATCAAACCAGTCAATCCTAAAGGAAGTAAATCCTGAATATTCACTGGAAGGACTGATGCTGAAGCTGCAATACTTTGGCCATCTGATGCGAAGAGCTGACTCATTAGAAAAGACCCTGATGCTGGGAAAGATTGAAAGCAGGAGGAGAAGGGGACAACAGAGGATGAAAGGGTTGGATGTCATCACTGACTCAATGGACATGAGTTTGCACAAGTTCCAGGATATGGTGAAGGACAGGGAAGCCTAGCATGCTGCAGTCCATGGGGTCGAAAAGAGTCAGACACAACTGAGTGACTGAACAACAAATGAGTCTTGGAGTGGCTTTTAACTTTCTTATTTTTCTAAAATACATGAATCTTTTTGTTGAGCAAGTATAACAACAACAAAAACAACAAAGTAGAAAAAAAGGTTGTACATTTCAGTGACTGGGTGAAGTGCCAATACTTCCCCTACCAAGTTAGGTTAAATTTTGTTGATATTCTGAGTACTTTAATTCACTTTAGACATTCCTGCCTCATCATTTAGTCATTAGTGTTCAATACTTAGCTTTCTTCCTAAAGGTAAAGTACAATGAATAGAGGGGGTAAAAAAGAGAAAAAAACTCAAATTGTAATCTTGAGACATTTTCATTATAAAAGTAATTTTCTTTATAAAACTTGAGTTATTACCTGAGATTCCTACTATAATATTAATAGCATCTGTACTCCAACCTTTTCTTGAATATGTAGCCAAGTATAGCAAAGTGCGGTGCGATGCTTAGTCACTCAGTCGTGTCCGACTCTTCGGAACCCCATGGACTGCAGCTCTTCAGGCTCCTCTGTCCATTGGGATTCTCCAGGCAAGAATATTGGAGTGGGTTGCCATGCCATTCTCCAGGGGATCTTTCCAACCCAGGAATCGAACTCAGGTCTCCCGCATTGCAGGGGGATTCTTTCCTGTCTGAGCCACCAGGGAAGCCCAAGTATAGCAATAAGTGTTGTATTTTTCTTAATAATCAGCACTTGGGTATTATTATTACAGTTGAACAACGAACAGATGAAGGCTCGGGGCCCATTGATCCTTTGCCGAAATTATCTCATGAAAAGTTTTAAGAACCAAATAGTTACTTCTGTTTTTGTCTTTAGTTTTTAATAAGCACCATTTCAACTGGACTAGGGTTCTGAATCTGTTATTCCCTCCATAATGTTTCATAGCTGTATCTAACAGATAGCTATTATTTCACAGGACACAGATACTGCTCTAACACACCTCTAATAAGGTGGTCTACCAGGCGACAGAGTTAATGATCAGCTCTTCTCTTAGGTGAGTTCATACACTGACACCTGCTCCTCAGCAGATATTAGCCATCATTTTGTCTCTAAAGTGTATATGAATTACCCAGTGGAAAGAAAAGTATTCAATTATTCTGATTTTCTAGTTTTTATTATTCTTTAACAGATCATGTCTTTGTGGCATTTTCATTTCAGAAACAGAAAAGCAATTCATTACTAAGTAGAATGTTCTTGATTAATATGAAAAGACAAGACCATTGTCTTAGTCCAGTGCATTACATGAATAATCAACATGGACAATAAGTAACAAGATATTTTGAAAGTAGCACCTGACTACCTATAAAAAAAGAGCCCCTCAAAATGTTCACACCACTGGCTAGTCATCTATGCTTAAGTCTATGTCAGCCATTCTCCAGGGGTGGCTCCAGGACTATCAGTATATTACCTGGGAATGTTAGGAATGCAAATTCTCAAGTCCTAATGCTAACCCAGACCAATTGAGTTGTGTTTTAACAAAATGCTGTTGCATGCTGTTGTTGAACCATTGCCTAGACGGTGCAGTCTCTAGGCAAGGAGACAGCAAGGAGCTATCAGAAGGCAATTTGCTATGAATCTCTTGCCACCTTTTCTGATCTCCTGTTCCCTCCACCTCAAACCCATCAAGGGCTGATGTAAATTCCAGAAGGAAAATGGCTATTTTGCTTATGCTCTGTGCAAGCCAACACTGTCAGCCACAAAGATCTCATACAGAATTGACTGTAGTCTGTGAAGTCAAGCTCTCTGGTTTCAAATACTGGCTTCACTTTCCACCAGCTATTTCTCATCTCCTCATCTTAGTTTCCTCTATTTGTAAAATGACAGCTAATAATGTAATTACTTCAGGAGGTCATTCAGATGATTAAATGTAAAGTGCTTGGCATAAGTGATTCATAAGTGATGCTATTTTGTTACAAGATTCCTCTCCTAGGCTGTACTTTGGTAAAAGTATCAAGGTGGGCATCACTTCAGTTGTATAATTACATCATATTTAGTGTCATATTAGGTGGGAAAGTTAGGCGAACAATTATGAATTCACATGCTGCCTTCCTACGTATCATGTCAACAGAATTAAGGAAGTAACGTTTATAGAACATGGAGTAGTTAACATTCAGCTTAGGTTTCCCTCTCCTGATGTAACAAACACAAAGTTCAGTGTTAAATTCAAAGCTGCTATCTCCAACAAAATCAGGCTAAACTTTGAAGGTCACTTAGTTGTAATTTTACATGACGGTTATAAAACTTTTTCCACGTGAATACTGTCATGACCATCTGATCATTTAAAACAGTAACATTGAAGATGTGCATTAAAATCCACTTGATTTACCAGTGGACATTTTATCACATTCAGGCCTCAGTCAATGCTGTTCACTTATTCAAAGTATAAAGTGGGTAATTAGCCTAGAAGATTCTCATAGACTTTTAAAATCTTGAAATATTACTTCAAAATTTAATGTAGTAGGATCAGAAGCACTTACCTTTCCATGAAAATATTTCTACTTTCAATATTAGGAAGAGGGTTGCAGCCTATTTTTAATGGTAGGATTGTAAGATCCTTCTGTTTTTGTATTCTGTTCAAAAGGCTTCTGGGTTTTAAATTTGACATTGGGGTTCAGTTAGTTTCCCTTTGACTCCCAGATGATACATGTGGTATAATTAAAAAAAAAAAAAAAGTATCCTGGTTCCTGGCAATGAGTTCTTAAAACCCTTGCAATTTCGAGTGATATCTTCTGTTATTCCTAACAAGCCTCTACCTGAGTTTATGTAATGCAGCGACTTAGCTTCAGTCACCAGTCATCAACCATATGGATTAGAGGGCTAGAACTATGGCCCCGCCCCCAAGGGAAGTAAATAGACAAGGCTGAGGGAGCATCTGGGCAAACACATCCATGTGCTGGGAGGGGGAGCACCAGGCTAGAACAGGATGTGCTGTGCACCCCGCCCCCCACCTCACCCCTCTGCCCTATGATCTCTCAGGCTGTTCCTGGTTTGTATCCTTTATAATAAACTACACTCCATAGTGCTTTCCTGAGCTCTGGATCATTCCACTGAATCATTTAACCTGGGAGGGAGTGGGAACGTCTAATTTGTAGCTAACCAGGCACAAGTGTGGGCACCCTGGGGACTCTTTGGCTGGTGTCTCAAGTGGGGGCAGTATTGTGGATGTTCAGTTGCTAAGCTGTGTCCGACTCTGTGACCCCATGGACTGCAGCATGCCAGGCCCCTCTGTCCTCCACTATTCTCCTGAAGTCTCAAATTCATGTTCATTGAGCTGGTAATGCTATCTAACCATCTCATTCTCTGCTATCCCCTTCTCCTTTAGCCTTCAATCTTTCCCAGCATCAGGGGTTTTTCCAGTGAGTCAGCTTTTCTCATCAGGTGGCCAAAGTATGAGCTTCAGCTTCAGCAACAGTCATTCCAATAAATATTCAGGGTTGATTTCCTTTAGGATTGACTGGTATGATTTCCCTTCTCACTTTCTGGAATCTGTGTTAATTCCAGGTACTGTCAGAATTGAAGGACAGCCAGTTGCTGTTTAGGAATCAAAGAACTGGTGTTGAACAGTGGAGCAGGGTAGATAGGAGAGGCTCTCCTGTCATTTTCCAGTGCTCTTGGGATTCCTGTGGGTGACCAACATCTGCAGTACTACCCAGCTGTCACACTGTAGACCTAGCTAACAACTCCAGTAGGAGTAACACGAGAACAAAACATCCCGTTCAGTACTTCAATATACATTATCGTTCCCTGGAGGCTCAATGGTAGAGAATCCATCTGCCAATGCAGCAGACTTGGGTTCAATCCCTGGGTCAGGAAGATTCCCCTGGAGAAGGAAATGGCAACCCACTCCAGTATTCTTGCCTGGGAAAACCACGGACAAAAAAGCCTGGTGGGCTACAGTCCATGACGTTGCAAGAGACATGCAAAAAGAACATGACTTAGTGACTAAACAACAACATGCAAAATGTTTTAGGAACTGCAAGGTTTACTACCAGCGGGTACCTTTCCTTGTCTTCTGTGATAATCTAACTTACTGGCATTTGGAGCACACATAGCCTTCAAACCTTTTGGGAAAAGTAAATGAACTATATCTGTTCCTCAAACCTGCTTTGAAAGGTCTTGCCAACTCTGAAAACTCAAATGATAATTTTAATGCTTTGCTGTGCCTTTGTCCCTGATCTCTACATTGCAGTCAGGGCTCTTGAAAAATTATATTTAAAAATAAATCTTGCTTCATACCTTGGCTTAGGGGCACAGCATGAGTTATTTTCAGCATTCAAAATCCACTAGATACTAACTAGTAATTTATATACTTGAGACCACTGTCAGGAATTTAAACATTTTTAAAACTATAACTCAGGAACATGGACATCTTAAGGCAAACTGAAAATTTCAATTAATTCTATCATCAGAATTTTCTGACTTCAAAGAAAAACACGTCTATATATATAAAACATAATTATGCCTTGTAGCATTATGCTTTGTAGCAATACCCAACTATCAAAGAGAACAGACTTGGAAATGTTCATACACTTCGATTCAAAATAAAGACAGTCTCCTAATTCCTCTTATCTCTAAATCCATGAATTCTCCAGTCATGGAAAGCCATTCTCTTCAATATACTTCATAAATGTGATAACCATTTAACATCAGGGTTACCAAAATGTGTTATGTGGAACTGATCTTTTAAATTTAACACACTCTTAGTGGAGAAAGGATTTTTAAAATAGGCTCTACTAAAATCCCACTGGTTACTGTGTCCCACCATGTAAAATAGCAAATATCAATCTCTTCCTTCTTACTTTCTTTTGAATTGATTTTTGAGGATTGGAGATATATACTGAGAATGTTATATCTCAATTCATGTATCAGTCATATTAGTACAGATGAAAAGGCACCTCTGATCACAAACCAAATTAAACACTGGTTAAATTGAAAAAAAAGAGTCATAAACACATAATTTTAAAGTTTACTTTAAAAATGTAAATATCTCCCAATATTTAACAGGTAAAGAAAATAGCATATTGGTTTATTTTCTGTAGTTGTTATATTTTATTTTCCAAGTAATACTGATTAAAAATATTTACACACCTACTTTTAAGTCCACAGTTTAGCACTCTTATTTGTATGGCTTTAAAAGTTATAGCACAAGATCTTTACATTAAGGATTAGGGGGAAAGATTCATTCAAAACAAAGCCTGATATATTATATACATGTTTTTCTCTGTACTTTATTTTAAATACATTAATTCTTAAATGATGCTCATCTTGTTTTCATCTGGTGGTAAAATACTAGTGCAACTTTTCATCAAAATAAAGTTTACCACAGATATAAATGAATTTTCCCAATTGAAAATGGCCCTTCAGCTGCCATTAAATGAAATTTCTCAACCTAAGTGAAAAAGAATTGGTAGCTGTCATTATAAGAAAAAAAATATAAAGTACTACAGCATCACCTACACTGCTTACAACACAAATTTTGAAAGAACTAGAGATGCTTTATAGAAGTTTAGTTGGTTTTGAAAAGGCACATGGGTGTATGTGTGTGTTTTTTTTTTTTTTTAAACATTCTAGAAATTCGCCACCACCACTCTGTTTCTGTTGCAGAGATGACATCTATGACTATCCATCAGGGCAGACAAGAAATGTTGTTCAAACTAAAGGAAGCCAGAAGCCAAAATTTAACTGCACAGTAACAATGCACTTTTCTTCATGCAGTCTTGTTTCCTATATATTCAAATTTTCTAACATGCATTAGAATACATAAACTTGTATTCTAATGATTTTACATTTGATTTTACAACATGGGGGGGGGGGGGGGAACACTTGAGGAAGGACATGACCAGGGAAAGAGAGTAAGAACTCTTACCACAATGAAAATATACATTCGTACCCAACTATATAATAAGAATATAATCCATTTAAGTTTTCCAGAAATATACTTCTCAAAGCTTCCCATTCACTTATGGGAAAGATCCCTCCTCTGTGGCAAAGTGGGGGGAAATCAGTCTGCTTCCATAGAAACAGTTCAGCACAACAGGAAAGAGTTTAACTTTGGTCCACATGTCTGTTAGCCTAAGGACAGTCACACTGCCCATCATCAGTTCAAAAACCCAACAGATAACTTTAAAAATATATGCATTTGTTATTTCATTCTAAAACTGGCATAGGTGTTCTGTTCTCATTTCCTGCCTTTTCGGCTTGGGAATCCACTGTTGATTTGGTCTCTAAAGCCTCAGCATCTTCGTGTTCTTCTGTAGCAGCCTCAGCAGCATCTGCTTGGGGAGGCTCTCTCTCCTCTTGGTTCATGATTTCAGGGGTCACTTGATCCAAGTCTGCTTCTAGAAGCTCAGTTTGTACTTCCACTGGCATCTGATTTACCCGTTCAACATGCAGCTCCTCTACATGGACTTCAGTACCTTCTTCAGTCTGAATTCGCCCCACTTCTAGATAACTTACCTGGACCTGCTCTGGAAGCTCACTCAAGTGTGACTCGTGCACCTGGCTGTCCTGGAGCAGATCTGGATGGACCTGTTCCACAGTCACTTGTGCTGAATCCACCTGAACCTGGAGCAGTGGTAACACATGCACCTTCCCAACTTGTTCTATAATAGTCATTGACGTCACAGGTTCAGTTTGCACACGTGTTTCTACTGAAAGAACTTCTTCAGTTACCAGGCGCTCTGAAATATTGTGAGTATCACTGAGATGCCTCCTTAATTCATTTCCTTGCATAAACCACAAGTCACACAGAGTACAATGGTTGGGTTTATCTCCAGTGTGTATCACCAGGTGATCTTTGAACTGGTCCCAGCTGTTAAACACACTATTACAGACCTGCAACAACCAAATAGTTAGTATTAACACTTAACATTCAAACTGAAGAAAATACGGGATGTATTTAATCTGTGTAAGGAAAAAGTTGCAGATTTTTCGGAATATGTTATAAATATAACGTCTGTAAGATAGTCTAAGGGATTTCATAAATCTTTTGTTTATTTGACTTTTTAGTTGTTGTAGCTAACAACTGAAATCCTTTTTGGGAAACATTTTAATATTTCCTTCATTGTGTAAATGTCATAAATTCTAGGAATATAAAGGTAACAAACACTATTATACTTTCTTACATAACATCAACATTAAGAACAATCACACCATTTGGAATAAAAACACTAACCAAGGAAGAAGAGCCCATTACAGCTGGTCTGCCTCTTTCACCCTGCTCCAGAATTCCAATGACTGCTCTATGGTTAAGAATAACCACAGTTTCACACTACTTGTTATTTAGGACATAATGTTAATAACATTAGTAACATCTAGGATTGGGTAAAAACAACAGTTTTCCTTATAAAAGCAAGACAATTATCTTCTTTAGTCTCATTTCTTTCTGAACTGTCAGCGCCATACTTTTGGTCTAGGCTTGTTACTCATTGCTTCTAACAATTTCAAACACAGACTTCTTTCCTCAGGATAGAGTACACCACATCCCCACATACCTGACATTCATAGAGCTTCTTTCTCCCCTTTTTTGCTCCCACTCCAGTTTGGCATGCAGTCAAGTGACATTTGAGGGTACTATTTCTAGCAAATCGTTCATGACAATTTGGACACTCAAAAGGTTTTTCACCTGTTAGAATTATAAAAAAATATTGACAAATCAAGAAAAACAGAAAATGCAAAATTTTTTTTTTTTTTTTGGGTAATTCTGATAGTACTGTCTTGAATTGAAGAGCAGAACTTATAACTTTGATGTTTCTACCACATCTAAAAGACTATTCTAAGAGGTGGAAATACAAGTTTTTAATGATTCTTATAACTGTGCTCTGGCAAAGAAATAAAAAAATTTGGATCTGAATGTTGTTCCATGCTTTTGCATTTCTTAAAAAACTGTCTATTTTCCCTTAGATAAAAATCAAAGTCAAATTCCTTTTCGAGGACACGCAGGCCTCTCCATTCCACAGCAATTTTTGAGCACTTACTGTATTGCCAAGCATGTGCTAGGTAATGAAGATAAATTGTCTTTATTTTAAAAAGTTTCATAGTATAGGCCAGGGTATTTCAGGAAGGTGAAATACACGGACATAAACAAATGGAATATAGCATAGAAAGCCTGTTACAGAGAAGAGGGCAATGAAACGGGCTGTAGCAGCACAGAGGAGTGATGAATTCTGCCTAAAATGGACTAAGAGAGGTTCAGGAAAGAAAGTTTATTCCAGGAGGAGGCAGAGAGCTGTAAAACAGCATGGCGGGTGAGGAGTAAGACAGGAGGTGTCATACAGACTCCCAGATTGCTGGTTTAGAACACCAACCAGAATAAAGAACAGAGATGTTTAAGGAGGTGTGCAGTAGGATATGCTGGGGAAGATTGCAAATTAAGTTTTGAGTCTGGTGAGTTTGAGGTACTCAGAGCAAAGTGGCAAAGTCTGGTAGACAGAAGAACACTAAGGAAAGTTAAGGAAGATATTTCAAGAAGATAAGGTAGTAAACAGTGTTGAACCGAACAGAAATGACAGGATAACAGGGGGTTGGGGTCACGCTAGCAAGAACACTGGGAGTGGTATGGGGCAATCAGGATCCACGCTACAGTGGGGGGTAAGGGAGAGTGAGTGAGGCAAGTCAATGAAAACAGTCAGTACAGAAATTCTTTCAAGAAGGCTTGGAAGTAAAGAAGAGAAGTGGCTCAATGGGGACAAGTCAATAAGAGGTTCTTTCAGCCAGAAAAGAATCATTACTTATTTGCTAAGGAAGAAGGAAGCAGTGGAGAAGGAGTAGTAGGAATGACAGGTGAAACATGGTTTTGGAGAAGACACTGAGATGTGGGATTCAGGACTGGCCTTGAAAAACAGGAAAATATCTTTCTCTGTAATGAGAGGAGGACACAATGAAGGAACCACACAGGTTTCTCCACACCTAAGCTGGGGTGTGGACGGGGGCTCGAGTACTGCACTGAAGGTCTAGAATGGCAATTAGGAAAGGAAAGGTACACACCAGATACCAAAGGCCTAACTTAAGGTCTGATAAGACTTTTTGCCAGAAGTGCTCAGCAGGGAGCAGAAGTAAATGACTACAATAATTCCAGGATGTAGGGTTCAAAAGCCAAGGAAATGTGCTTAGAGCACAAGAAAAAGTGACTCAGGAAGTATACAATGAGGATAAGATGAAGTAAGAAATGGGGCAATAAGTGAGGTTTAAGGGATACAGAAGGACAGGCAGTCTAAATGAGGGTAAATGAGGCTGAGTCCCACAGCCAGAGGAAGGAAAGCAGGAGAGAAGTCAAGAGAAAGGATGATGCCTGGAGAGAACAGGAGGAAGATTTCAGAGGTGGAGCCTCAGAGATGATCAGGTCCCAGACGTGACCCTCATACTCACGTGGAACCGACACAGTCAAGGAATAACTCTGAGCTGTGTTTTTTCCCTGAAAAAACAACTATAGCTTATTTTTTATATAACTTTCATAAGATGAAAAAATTAATGAGGAAAGATCTAATCACCTAGAATTACTGTTGGTACAGAAACTCTTTTACAACTCCCCAAATGTTGGAATATTGCTAACTAGAATGGTTTTAATAGTATATAATTTTTCACTATAAAATGAAGCCTACAAATAAAAATTGTTGTTAACTTCTTTAAAGGGCAATTTGATAATATTTGCCAAGATTTAAAATGCACATATCCTTTAACTTGGCAATTCTGTGAAAAATTAAGTTACTTAAACATGTACACAAAAATTATGTACAGGTATGTTTGCTGCAGCACAGTTTGTAGTGAATGGTAAAAGACTAGCAACAACCTAAAACTGTATCATCATGAGTGATGAAGTAAATTAGGGCATGCAGGTAACTGAAATCCCATATGGTCACAGTGACAAAAAAAAATACACTCATGAATGTTTCACATATTAAAAAGATTTCAAAATAAATTAAATGGTGTAACACTGTACTGTATGCTGCTGTTTGTCTTTTTTTTTTCCTCAAAAGTTCTGTGTTTATGGTTATTTGAAAATGCAAAGAACATATCTGGAAAGATAAACTTAAGAAAATGAAGGCAGTAATTACTTCTGGGGAGACCTATTTAAATAGCAAAGAGATTGACTTTTCAGTGCACATTATTTGAACTTCTGCTATTTAAAAACTTAATTTAATAAAGTCTAGAAACAGTAACAAATTATACTTTAGATGTGTAAAAAGTATAATCTTCAAAGTGCTTTTATCAATTTCTCTTGTCATAACCCTGTAAAGTAGGTGTCATTACTCTTATTTACACAGATAAGGAGAGAGATCCAACAATAAAGAGACCAGTCAAGTTCATCAGGCTGACAAATGTCAGAAATGGAGCCTGGGAATCCCAGTGCTTAGGACTCCACACTTTCACTTCGGGACCCAAGATTCAATCCCTGGTCAGGGAACTAAGATCCCACAAGCTGAACAGTCAGGCCACAACAAAAAAACTGGAGCCTGAATCTAACACTGGTTTCCAAACCCGTATTTTTTCCTAAGCTTCCATACTACCTCCCTGGAAAACTAGGGAACAATTATTTGAAAACATGGTTACAGGTCATCTTTAAGTTCTCTTTCACACTGGGTGTCCCACAGGTATAGCAATCAGTATATCTGCTCTCTCCCCTCATCCCCAAATTTTACCCTTCTGTATTTTTCTAACTTATTAAACTTTTGATCACTAAGCCACCCAAATCAGAAAGCTGGGAGTCACCCTCTCTTTACCCCTTACTTGCTCAGTCATGTCCGACTCTTTGTGTTCCTATGAACTGCAGCCCACCAGATTTCTCTGTCCAAGGGATTCTCCAGGCAAGAATACTGGAGCGGATTGCCATTCCCTTTTCCAGGGGATCTTCCTGACCCAGGAATTGAACCCAGTCTCCTGCATTGGCAGGCAGATTCTTTACTGTCTGAGCCACCAAGGAAGCCCCTCTTTTATCTCCACATCTCACCAGTCACCAAACCCTGCTGACTTTGCCTACTTCATGTTACACCTTCAAGCCTTTACCATATTACTGCCTTTATTCAACCCCTCATCCTTGTTTAGATTACTCAAACAACTTCCTAATTAGACCCAGTAGGCTTCACCCACTCCAATCCTGCCAGTTCTGTCTCTAAAGCATAAATTTAATCAGAAATCTCCCTGGTTAAATTTCTTAAAAGTTTCTTAAAAGTGACCCAGTGTTCCAAGATAAAATCTAACTCATATGGAGCATTTATCTAAGGTAACTCTACATGATCTTAGCCTCATCTCTCATCACTTTCTCTCCTGTCCTTGAACCACTGGCAGATGATCCATGATGCCAAAGTGCATGTCATACAGTCAGCCCCAAAACTCTTTAGCTGCATCTCCTGGCGTTCCTCTACTTGGACCCAATTCTCTAGCCATAATAACCAGCTAACAAGTACTCCATATGAGTGACTTTTCTCTCCTCGTATCTGTACACTTAGCTTCTTTTGCTGGAGGGCTCGTCTCGTGGCTAACTCCTTTTCCTTTGAGAATCATCATAGGATAAACCCTCTAGGAAGCCATCCTTGTCCTCCACCATAAACAGCATAAGCAGGCATTCCCATAAGACTCTGTGCTTACCTCTATCAGCACTCAGCTGACTGTGCCTGCTTGTCTCTCTTCACCAAACTTTGAACTCCTTGAAGGTAGGTACTCTAAACCTCCATGACCTAAAGTACGGAAACCTTACCCTTTTCATCTCCCTGGCTGTCCACCAGTCCTGACATGTTTGCCTTGGAGAGATGAGGGAGATGGGCAAATACTGCCTACCTATCCGCCAGGTCGAAACAGATAAGCAAATGTTCGCAAAGGTATAAACATGCTTGGGATTGTTTATAAATGTATTCATCTATGTAATGTGCTAACATAAGGCAGATAAAGTAAAAACAGTTAATAGTGAAGTTTCATGTAATTAAAATTTCATAATCAATAATTTTTAATAATAATTCAGTGTTTATGTATATCTTTTGAAAATACAAAAATTGGCAAGGTGTAAGAATGACAATTAACTTCAAAGTTAATACTGACTTTGCTTGATAGCATCAATATCAACAAACTAGTATTATAAAAACACTGTGCTCAGCCTACACATTAGGAAACACATGAAATGGTTTCTATAACACTAATAAAAAAGAATTTAGACACTCAGCTTGAAGTGAGTGTGGAAAAAAAATAAACTTCTAATATAAAATATTTGTTACTTACCTGTATGTTTTCGAAGATGCTCTTTAAAATGTCCAAAGTGGTCAAACTGCTTCTCACAGTACTGACATATGTGTATTTTTTTCCCAGTCCTCTGCTTCTTACTGACTCCACCTTCTTCAAGGTGGTAACAACTGAGGTGCTGTTTCCACGCGCTCTCCCGAAGATACCTTTTATTGCATATTTCACACTTGAAACTCTCAGTGGAGTGTGATTTCATGTGTTCCTTAAAATGGTAAAACAATTTAAATGAACGGTTACATTTCTCACAATGGAACAAGTCCTTCACATGTGACAGCTGAAGTTCCACAATTTCAATACCTTCTACCTGTTTGCTTGTGGGGTCAGATGCACAGCCGTCTTCGTCTTTACTCTGCCCTTTTCTATCGCCTTGGCGGTATTTGCTGGTAATATCTGCCAACAATGCCAGAGCGGAATCATCAGAGGAACCTGTGCTCTGAATGTACTTTATGGACTGCTTGGCAGAAGCCACTTCCTCCAACGTTTCGATGCCTTCATCTTCCACTTCGATTGTGCCTTCGGCAATCTCCACCTCAATTTCAACAGGTTCAGATTCTGCAGATGGCAATGACTCAGTGATAACATTTGAAGTTTCTGCAATCTTTCTTTTTTTTGCTTCATTTTTCCCTGTGGTATTTTCCTCTAGTGGAGCTGAGTTTTCTTTGTTTCTGAAATACATAACACAGGGGTTTAAAAATTCTCTAAGACCAATCAATCCTATTGAGCTTTTTGGAAAAAACTGATAAGCTGATAATAAAACTTGTATGGAATGGCAGAAAACCAGATTGCAAGACTTATATTAGCTGACATCCAGACTTATTACAAAGCTACAAAATTTAGACAATCTGACTGGCCAAAGGATAGACATGGAGATTAATGGAGTAAAAGTCCAGAAATAGACTACACGTGTGTAGCTAACTGATTTTTGAAAAAAGGTTCCAAGATAATTTAATGGAGAAAACATATGACAGTAGTGTTGGAACAATTGCTATCTGTATAGGAAAAATAAACCTTGACCCTTACTCACTTAACATACACAAAAAAATTAAAAATGGATCACAGACTTAAATGTAAGAACTATTACACTTTTAGCAGAAAACTGGATAAAAGTCTTTGCAACTTCAAAGATTTCTTAAGTAACACGCAGAAAGCAAAAACTGTGAGTAAAAACTGGTAAGATAGTTTTCATCAAAATTAAAAACTTTGTCCTTTGAAATACATAGTTATTAACAGGAAGGCAAGCCACAGACCAGAAGAAAAATATTTGCAAACATATTTGTCAAAGGTTTTATATAGACAATATAAAAAGAATTCTTACAATTCCATAAACTCAATCTCTTCAGACAACTGTTGGGAAACAATTCCCCATGAGTCCCTCGTGTTTCTGTGTATCTTGTGAAGACAGCTTTACTTACTGCCCATATAACACTGTCCCTGCTATGGGACAAAGGTCAGGCAGGTTTGTCTGCAGCCCATTCTGAAAGACTTTGGTTTCCCAAGCTGGGCCTTCTTCATCTGTGATGAAAACCAACCACATGCAGGCCACTCTATGTCACCTCTGGGACTTGAGGAAGGGAAAAGTGGCACAAATAAATAAAGTTCTTTTTTCTGACCTACGAGTCCTGTTATCTTCTATCAGCATCCGTGAGATCGTGGCAGATAATGTGCTGGCTTGCAAGTAGGGTAACATCTCTGATCCCTCACAGATCTTGCCAGATATTGGCAACCAAAAACAGGATGCTGAAAAAGACAAGACTTTCTGGAACAGGAAGGATGAGACCTCACAGAGCAAATGGAATTTGAGGAAGTCTGCTGGAGCTGACATCAAACACGTTTACCAAATTGGAAGGTCAACAATTGGTTCTCTACTGACTTGCCTACTGCTCTGAGCTGAACTGTGCGCACTCAAAAGATATGATGAAGTCCTGACCCAATAACTATGAACGGGACCTTATTTAGAATGTCTTCGCAGATGTAATCAAGTTGAGGTCATCAGAGCAGGCCCTACGCCATGTCCTCGTAAGAAGAAGGACACTGGACCCAAAGAAAAGGCCATATGAAAACAGAGGGAAGATGGCAATGTGAAGATGGAGGCAGAAACTGGAGTTATGCTGTCACAAAGAACACCTGGGGCTACCAGCCTACGAGAAAGGAGAAAGTCAAGTCAAGGAAGGAAGGATTCTCCTCTAGAGGCTTCCGAGGGAATGTGGCCCTACCAACAGCTTGATTTAGGACTTCTAGCTTCCAGAACTGTGTTAACACATGCAGTGTGTGGTACTTTGTTACGGTAGCCCCAGGAAACGAAAACACCTACGAATAAGGAAAGGTACACTCTTTTGAAAAAGCCATCACTGCGGAAGTCAAGTCTGAGTTAGTTCAGAGGCATAAACCACGTGGCCCCAAGTGGAAAGCAATGTGGATGGGGCTGTTGAATCAAGAGAACCCCCAAACAGACATTGATGGGGTCTGCAACGACCTTTCTGCCTGACACAGGGCTTTGAGGGGGATGAAAACACTGGAGGTTTGTCTGGCTGAGCCACATGCAGCTCAGGTGCTGCTGGAAACCAAAATGTACCTTTCTCACTGGCACAGTCACTTTCTCTCTCCACAGCATTTCCCCTTCTACCTTTTCCCTTTGCCCCTAACTTAACTTTACCTGCTTGGAGAAAGAGAATTACAGTTGAAGCCAAAGTCTCCTTGCTCTCAAGGGTAAATAGTGAAGACACCATACACATCCAAGCATGCTAAGGAAAACTCCAGGACGGTAAAGACACAAACTGCCACAGCTCTACTATATTCCACAGATGTCCAACTCACCATCCCATCCTCCTCCTCAGAGAGCGGAGGTGGTTGCATTCAAGTGCTGGGAGTTTGGGCAAGGTCACAGAAGGAAAGGGAGGTTGTCCTTTGGGTGGGGCTGATGTTACAGGAAAATTCAAATAAACATTGTGGCCAACACAATACGTACTGTCACTGCTTTGACATCTGTATGCACAGCAGAGATTGGTGTGGTACGGGCATTTACTACGTCCCTGTAAGTACCAGAGATGGACCATTTCCATGGAGAAGAGCCGCATGCAGAGAAGAGGCACTGGAAGAAACCCCCTGACACCAGCCACCAGGAGCTAGGTCAGGGTTTAGCATGAGTGTCTCTGTCTCTTGATGTTTACATGACTGATATCCTACTGACTGGCAAGCCCAAAGTCTCAGTCTGAAAAGCCCTAACTGTAGTGTCACGACATTTCTACCAGCAGAGACTGCTGATAAGTGATTAAGTGAAACTCGCTCAGTTGTGTCCAACTCTGTGACGCCATGGACTGTAGACCACTACGCTCCTCTGTCCATAGGACTCTCCATTCAAGAATACTGGAGTGGGTTGCCACTTCCTTCTCCAGGGGTTCTTCCCGACCCAGGGATTGAACCTGGGTCTCCTGCATTGCAGGCAGACTCTTTACCATCTGAGCCAAGTCCAGAGACTGCTGATAAATCCTAACAAAATTCAGAGGACTGCTCACCAAGTAAAATTTCTTGGGACTAGATAGGCAGATTCATAACATTCAATTCCCTCCAGCAGTAAAAACAAAATAAACAAAAAAACAGCTTCTCTACCTCCTCCCTCTTCCCACCAAACATGAGGCCCAGTAACTCACTGGATTTTTTAGGTACTAAGGAAAGTATGTGCCTCACCTGGGCACTCTATCAATACTTTTTTCTGTATATTACTCAGTCTGCAAAGCAGCACCTTTTAAGTGGGCCTCCAACCAACAGGCTGCACTGGAGGTTTCCATATAACTGTAGCACATTCCCCACCTTCAGGGATCCCCTAGTCTAATGACTTCTTTGAGCTCTAAGTCTGAGACTGATACTTTTGCAGATTATAGCATCTGCTACTGGCAGGCTGTCTCCACCCAAAGATATTCCTTGGATTTTGGACTTGCCAATTCCTTGACATGGCCATGAGGTACACCCACTCTGACAAGAAAGGGTTAGCTGCTATTTGATTCTTGTTAAAAGTGATGCCTGATCCATGGAAGCTTTGAGACTCTCCAGCATGATATTGCCATTTCGGACTGTTAACTAAAACTTCATGACTATCAAGGTAAAAGGTGCCCAACAAGTCTCACTGGTCCCAAAGAAATACTTACATTCAAGAAAGCAGTTGAACTCTTGGCTTTACATGAAAAAGTGGTAGCACCCCTGCTGCCCAAAGAAAGCCACTAGATCAATGGGGTCTTTCATTCACTGGTGGCCCAGCTAAGCTGAAGGCTGATGGTATTCACTGGGCTGCCAGATGCTCAGTCTCAGCACCAACTTTGCAAAACCAAAAGTGGACACAGTTGCTCTGCTTAGAAGGCAGAACTCAAGGATGTTTTCGTCACTCTAGACGAACACACACTCTGGACGACACTCTCCACAATGAACCTTGAGATATTTTTACCGACTCCCGAGCTACTGCAAATGGCCAAGCTGTCTGGGAGACCTGGAAATCTTGGCAGATTAAAGACACCCATCTTGAGGGTCAAAACTATGGAGACAAAGAGCTGTTGATTCAACTATCTGAGTAAGTAGTTTAGATACTCACGGTAAAGGCCTGTTCTCTAATGATACCAACTGGAATCAAGATGCTTATCAACCTACACTGTCCAGATTTCCATCACTGCTGCCTACGTCCCACATTATTCTGAACCTGGTGATACATCCACCATCAGAGACTGAGCAGAAAGTCCAGGACCCTATTCTTCTGATGGAGACGTTACTATAGCATGTCAGACTTGTGACACTGGCCAAAAGTTGGCCTGTCGTATAGTGAATGAAGCCAAATCATACAGGGCACTGTCTCCAACTGCTCCTGGCAGACTGACTACACTAGACCTTTGGACCCATCTCAGGGCCATATGCCTCTCAACTACTGACACTTCTTCAGGTTATGCTGCTGCTGTTCAAGCCTGAGCCACTGGTCTGGCCACACCATCCGGCTCTGGGAACTGAGCTGTGTCGTATGCTTAGCTTTCTGGACCATCTGCAGTCTGATACTGATGCACCAAATGCCACTCAATCGGCTGTTAGTCAAGGTACTGTTAAACCTTTCAAGCTTTCTACCATCCAGATACTGGTGGTGTAGAGAACTGCAGCAACTTTCTCAAACATTGACTCAGAAAACTTTCTGACTCTACCTCCCTCACTTCTTCCTCGTCCAAAAATCCAGTAGGCAGTTTAGTCATCAAATTCCACTATCCCCAGAATCATCTATTTTTGGCTGCCTCCTGAGTAATAACGATCAAGGCAGATGGAGTGGGAAGTTACATAAACCTCAGTGGAAATTCAGGGTCCGCTGTGACCATTCTTAGACATGATCTTCTTCCTTCTGCCTAATGGCAACCTGGGGTCAGCCTGGTCAAAAGTGGGCCCAGCAGATCTGGATTCTCTTATGGAATGGACATCATCTTAGATCTAAGCATAATGACTACTTGGTTGAATATATGCTCGCCAAGTGTCCTTAGATTGGTTCTCATGACCCAAGGTGGAAGAAATAATAGGTATCTTAAGTTTTATAAAATGTCCTTGTCCCTGACCATTCCAGATGAAAGGTCTGGGTAAGAGAAGGAGAGAACTGGAAATGAGGTTAAGTTACAGCTACTAGAATGGCACACATCGGTTTTGTGGGGGTAGAGGGAGAACCATCACCCTGGAACCTGGAGAGAAAACCTCGTAGACTTCAGGAGGTACAGAGGAGGAAGAGACATTAAAGGTCTCTGTCCTTCAGGACCACTCTGAGTCTTCCTCAGGTAGGAAAAGGCTCTCGTTCAGGTTTCCTCAAGTGCTGCAACTTGCAACTTCTTGATCTGTCGTCTCACACCAAGGGCTCTAACAATTCAATCACCATCTCAACTTTACCAGGAAGGATTTTGCAAAGAGTTGGGGATGGCAAAGACTTATATGTCCCATGCAAAAACACCAGATGTTTGCCTGCTACCATTACCAAAGCTGAGGCTCAGTTCATGAGGCACCTGACTGCCACTCAGCTGGCATCCAGGTGCTCATGATAAACAGAATGGATTAAACTGGCTGCCCTTAGACATTCTCTCCAAAAACATGGCCTAGACACAATCATTGAAGCTGAGCTGGGAAAAGGAGAGGCCATGCTGGTGACAACATCAACCTGTGAGCCAACTGAAGAAGGTTGCCCCACTTTGGGGGCACAAACAAATTGTAAACAACACTTTATTCCAAAAGCACCTGTGTGCTCCAAGGACTGTACTTCTTGTATGAAGTCAGGTACTAACTTCCTTCCCTCCCTATAAATGCCTTGCAACTCTTGGTGGGAAGAAGACACCATCCAATGTTTAGGGAAACACCACTGGTGTATCAATTTAGTTCTCAGATGACCATATATCTCTCCAAAATGAGGCTACTTAAATAAAAAGCTGGTACAAAACTTGTGCCTGACTCAATACAATGTGATCAATGATACCACTTGGGCTCTGGAAGGTATTCATTTTCACCTCAAATCACTAGCCAAGGTTATTACGGAGGCTACTCTTGCCCTGTGGACCAATAATGAGACTGTGCAATTGCTAAAACATCTTGCTATACTCAGATTGATGCTTACAGCTAAGTAGAAAAGCCAATACAAAAACTAAAAGAGAAAGCCACCTGGCTTTCTAGGGATTTACTCAGTTGGCTTAGTGCAGGACCTTAGGGGAGTGGGTGCACAGTTAAGCTTAGCACTGCAGGGTGGCCATATCCTGCTACTTGGAGTTCTACTGAAACAGCTGTCTTAATTAAATCCAGTGTGAGAAAAACTGAATGGATTTGGTCCAAGTCCCCTATTGGTCAGATTAATCCAAGTAGTTACGGAGTAGCATACTCATGAGAAAATTCACCAGAAGCTGAGTGTAGAAAAACCATACTGGGGAAGAAAATTCTCCATGGATCCCTCAGATTTCTGCATATCTTATACACAAACATAGAGCCAGTCTTGTTCTGTCTTCCAAGTTGTCTATATAGCAAATTACCTTACAAAATACAACCTTTCTACCTCCAGAATAGAGGACAATTATTTATTGTCCAGAATAATAAAGACAATGGCCTCTCTGGGGAAAAACCTGGGCAGGTTTGCTTGCAACTCTTAATAAAAGATGTGAGTTTCCTAAAGCCCAGAGTTTCTCGGCTGTGATGTAAACCACTGAGCGTACAGTACACACGAAGGTGATGGCACCATTCCGCATGGGACGCAGGGTACAGAGGCGAGAGGAACTGGTGTGAACATGAACTTCAGGCTGGTCCATACGCTGTGAGAGAAATAAAGTCCTTTCTGACTCATGAGTTTCATGTCTTCTGCCAGCATCCATGAAACTGTGGCATGCCAACTTATTAGCTTGCAAATAGGATAAAATCTCACACCTGTCACAGTTCTTGACAATATCCCAACTTTAAAAATGGGCAAAAGATATCACAAAGAAGATAAACAGATGGCAAAAGAGCACATGAAAAAATGCTCAACATCATTAGTCATTAGGGAAATGCAAATTAAAACCACTATATACTTACCAACTTAGCTAAAATAAAAGTCTGATCATATCAAGTATTAGGAAGGCTGTGGAACAGTTGGAACTCTTATACACTACAACTGGAATGCAAAATGGCACATCACTTTGGAAAACAGTTGGGCAGTTTCTTAAAAAAAAAACACAAAACTAAACATATCCATAATACAACCCAGCTATTCCACTTCTAAGTATTTACTGAGAGAAATGAAACCATATATATAAAGACCTACAAATATTCATAGCCTTTTCATTTGTAACAGCCAAAAACTGAAAAAAATATCTAAATGTCGATCAACAGATGGTGTATGTTAGTCGCTTAGTCATGTCTGACTCTCTGCAACCCCAAGGATGGTAGCTGGCCAGGCTCCTCTGTCCATGGAATTCTCCAGGAAAGAATACTGGTTGGAGGTTGCCATTCCCTTCTCCAGGGGATATTCCCAACCTAGGGATCAAACCCAGGTCTCCCGCACTGCAGGAAGATTCTTTATCATGTGAGCCACCAGGAAAAGCCCAGATGGTATATTCATACAATGGAGTAACAGTCAGCAATAAAAAGGAACCCACAGCAACATGGACAAACCTCTAAAGCATGAGGCCAAGTGAAAAAAGTCAAGCATGAAAGACTACACAATATAGGAAGCCACGTATATGACATTCTAAATAAGCTAAAGCCACAGTGATAAAAATCAAGATCATTGGTTGCCTGGGGCTGGGGATCACAGCTGATTGCAAGGTTATAGGAAAACATAGGGAGATGGGAATGTTTGTGGTGGTGGTCACACCACTGTGTACAGTTAACAAACTTCAAACTTTACATTAAAATGAGTGAACTGTATTATGTGAATTATATTTCAAACAGTTGAGGAAGAAAACATCTATAAGGCAACTGCTGCTTCCTAACAAGTAACAGGAACCTTCTCATAGTTTTAAATAAAAACAATGATGCAATTTCAGCAAAATAAGGTCCGAGAATCTTTTCCAGTGCCATTCAAAAAGTTTACCACTGTATTTCAAAAATACATGCATACTGCAAATGCTAGAAGAGCATTTATTCACCTTCTCTATCTGCAAAACAGTTATACAATAAGTTTCTCAATATAGAGTTGCCTTCACCTGTTGACTTAAACACAACTAAATTATGCAATTTTTATTCCTAGATTTCGTAATATTGACATACACATAACCTATTAAAAACAGCCAATATGTAATACTGCTACCTTCCTGAAGAACTCTTCAGACTACACTGCATGTATAACTGGTTCATCAACAATTCAACATGCCAACATATTTATCTTGGCAAGCACTGATGGCTGTAATTACTGTAAGGACCTCAGTCTTATAATAAATCTTCTAAAGGTTCTAAATGGCTGTACCCAGCTATTCTTACCCTTTGACTAGACACATAAATTCAGTTAAATGCCTCCCAAATCCAACCTTGTCCATTGTCAACAGAATATGTTCCGATGTTCTGCTACTCAGGACTTTCCCTATAGTGAGATGCTACTCACTACCCCGAGCAGCAAATGGACCACACAGAACATGCTTTCAGAGAGTTCTTATACAGGATTTAACCAGAAATCTGATGCTGCCGAATCTACCTCCACTTTAACACAGTATGATCTAATCAGGTACATATCCACAACACACCTTTATTTTTGCCATTCGGATCTCAGCTCTCTCTGCAGAAGAATGCTGGCCTGGTTTTAATCGGCATGCACCATTCATCCATTCATAAATGTTTACTGCACACAAACCATGTGCCAGATGCTAGTCACCAGAGAATATATACACACCAACTTCCTGTCAGAAAACTCTAATCTTGAACTCTGTCACCAAACTAATTAAAAGTTCATTAGGAAAAAAAGTATTTTTGGATATCTACAGTTCAATTATTTCTAAATTATTTTAAATTACATCTAACTGAACCACATCAGTGAGTCAGACTAAATCATTTTGTCCCATGTGAAACTGATTTTTACCAAACTTCACCTTCATGTTTTACCAATGACCTATATCGAGGGTCCTAAGAAACAGAGCCAGGGGCTACCACCAATAGTAATTCACATTTAGAGTCCTAAGTGCCAGACTCCAGGCTAAGCACTTTACATTCATCCATTCAACCCTCACAAATAATCCTATGTAGAAAGGTCCTTTATTAATCCCATTTGACAGATAAGGAAACTGCACAGCTGATAGGAGGTGGAGTAATTTCATTAAGGCCACATAGCGGCAGAGCTGGCATATTTTCGAGGCAGCCTGTCTCCAAAGCTCTTGTTCTTACACACTACATTACAGTGCCACTATTCATTATATAAGATGTTAAGGTATTTATTCATGATACCACTTAATGTCTTCCTAATAATTTCCTATGAGAAATTATGTGTTTTAATACCAAGAATGGCTCCTAAGCAATTAATTTGTTCTCATCCTATAACCATAAATAATTTAACTAACATTCAGTCATGTCCAACTCTTTGCAATCCCATGGACTATCAAGTCCATGGAATTCTCCAGGCCAGAATATTGGGAGTGAGTAGCCATTCCCTTCTCCAGGGCAATCTTCCCAACTCAGGGATTGAACCCAGGTCTCCCACATTGCAGGCAGATTCTTTACCAGGTGAGCCAGCAGGAAAGCCCTCTTTTATACTAGGTGCTTCAGAACTCAGAGCTACATTTAGCCTATCTGGCAAGTACAGACTCAAATGGCATGTATTTTTGCCACCATATTTCTAACTTCACTGATTATCACCTCACCTGGCCTATTTCTTGTATCTTCACCAACTTTCTCACTTATTTTTAAAAATACCATGTTAATCTTTGTAAGCCAAGCATTTTTTAGAATAAGCCTTGGTACAAATAATTAACAACTTGACTCCACAGAATAGTGCTCAGGAACCCAGAGAATTCCTTAAAAATTGCCTAGCCCTCCTTATCTTATTGGGGCTTCCCAGGTGGTCCAGTGGTAAAGAATCCGCCTGCCAATGCAGGAGATGCAAGAGACATGGGTTCAATTCCTCGGTCAGGAAGATCCCTTGGTGGAGGAAATGGCAACCCACTCCATATTCTTGCCTGAAAAATTCCATGGACAAAGAAGCCTGGTGGGCTATAGTCCATGGGGTCACAAAGAGTCGAACACAACTGAACATGAGCATGTCTTATTTAATTAAAAATAAAATATGCTATCTTTGTTAATATATTAGGACAATTTTTACTGTAAGGACAAGAAATCAAGTGTGAGGGAAAGAACAATCAGCAACCAGCAAAACTTAAAGCATGCTAAATCACGTTAGTCGTATAAGACTCTTTGCAACCCTATGGGCTGTAGCCTGCCAGGCTTCTCTGTTCATAGTATTCCGCAGGCAAGAATACTGGAGTGGGTTGCCATTTTCTTCTCCAAGAACTTAACAGATCCTTAAATATATTCCTGATTTCAAACTATCAGTTCTTTATGGCATGACACATACGATAAATTCTTGCCTAAGAGTCAGGGTGAACATGACTGAAAGTGACTATCTGCGCCTCATTAAGGAAATAATTACCTGACTTCAAGGGCTTTGATAGCTTCTAGCATCTGTAGAAACTCTGCTGCTTTCCATACATCATTGGCTTCTTCTTCTCCTTGTATCATTAACTTTGCTGTATATGTGAACTCAATCAAATGACGAAAGGCCATTTTACTAACACCTGTAAAAAGGATGTGCATTAACATGCATTCACATTGATTCAAATCTTACAACATTTAGTAATGGGAATAAAAAGAAGCCCAGTGTTTGAAAACAGATTAGCATTTGTCATTTTGGAAGACAACTTCTGGGCAGAATTCTCATTTACAGCATAATATTGTAGCCAAATTCAACACTAACTAGCAAACTACTTTAAGATTTCCTTTCCCAAAGATTTCCTAAGGCTCTTACAGAACAGTAAAATCTATCACTCGAATACACAAATGGGCTGACTACTACATCAGAAGTTCTCCCTCTTGCCAGGAAGCTGTGTGTCAACTCAGCTCCAAAATCATCAATAGCTTTCCACAGCTTAGCAAGTAAAATTCAGTACCATTCTGCCTTTATTTCAAGGTCTTTTACATTATTTTTCTACTTACCACTATTTTTCCCTTCCAAATTTTAAAATGTATCAAACTGACATTATATACTGATCCTCAAACAAACCTGTCCCTTTCTAAGCACTTTCTTGCCCTTTAACACCCTCCTTTCCTGAATTCTTAATCACTTTATTTCTGGACAAATTCTATGGCCCTTGAGGGTCCAATTTTAATGTCATGTCTTTAATGAACCTTCTTTAATACTCCTCTCAGGCTGAACTCTGTACCTAGTCTGATAGTTAAAATTCAGACAACTCTTGACTGCAAGTTACTTGAGGAGAATTTCTGTCTAAACTCACCTCACAGTATCTAACACAAAGCTTCCTAAAATGAAAGCACACAAATTTGGTATAAATAAAGGTTAAAGTCATTTTTATATTAAGCTTCCATAATTCCAAGCTTTCTTTACAAGTTCTATGTTTAGATTTTGGCCCAAAATGATACTATACTTCCCTGAGCTCTTCAATGCTATGTAATATTGCTTCAGTCTGCTAATGTGAGGTATGAAAAGCTACTGACAGGAACAAAGAGAAAACTTTTTGCAGGCTTTTTTATGCTAAGAAATGCCTAAGACCAAACTGCACACAATATGCACAATTACAAAACAAGAATGTCCTCTGGCCGTCCAATGGTTAAGACTCCAAGATTTCACTGCCAAGGGCATGTGTTGTTAGATCCCTGGTCTAGGAACTACAATCCCAAAAGACACTTGGCACAGCCAAAAAAATATAAAAATATTTTTATGTTTTTCCAATGCAATTTATACACCTGAAAGTAGCCTTCCAGACAACAGTAAGAAAGCTGGTGGAATATCCATCATCCTCTGTGTAAGGAAAAATATCACTCAGGAAGTCAGAACTTTCAAGTTTTAGTCTAGGCACTCCATGACTTGTGCAATCTGGGACAAGTCAGAACCTCTGAGTCTCAGAAAACTCATCTTCAAATTGCCTGACAACAATCTGAATATTGAAAAGCACTATAGAATACAATGTAACTTGACCAAGTTACATGCTACCAAATAAGCAACTAAAAATAACTAATTCACTGAAGGCTAATTTTATTTGGGCTCCTAAGTCTTTCTTCTCTTGGTCTTTTTTTTTTTTTTTTTAAATATTTAACTGTGGCACACATGATCTTCAATCTTCATTATGAACGCAAGCTCTTAATTGCAGTATGTGGGATCTAGTTCCCAAACCAGAGACTGAACCTGGGCTCCCTGCATTGGGAGCACAGAATCTTACCGACTAGACCACCCAGGAAGTACCTCTCCTGGTTGACTTTTGACCATGTTATTCAAGAGTAGCCTGAGGAACAAACAACTAGATTTTGCTTCCTTTTTTTTAAGATGTTTTGATCAAACATTTAAAAGTGAATCAAAAATTCTTCCTATAAACAATGTGCAAATTTTTCCTGAGGTGGAATGAAATTTGGGTTTTTAATTAAACACACACACACACATATACATACTATATATATCAAGCAGGCCTCTAAATACTTTAGAAAATTATCAACTGACTTAATATTCATAACAACCCTATGAGGTACTATTATAATTCCCATTTTAAAGAAATTGAGGCACGGAAAAGCTAAATAACTTGCCAAAGTCACATAGCTATTAAGTGATAAAACTAGAATCAAACCCAGATGGTCTGGCTCCGAAGTTCATGATAAAGATTTTTGAACATGATGATGCTAAGGAATATTCCTTCTTGGAAGAGTCTGAATACCCATGGTCTCACTCACTACGAGACTGGCTGCGATCTCTTACTCATACGTCCAAAGTCCCCCACATTTCTTAAAACCAAAAGTTCCCAATAAATGTGGCAGCAAAATTTGATCTGAACCAACATGAGGCTATTTATAATCTTTATCCCACTTACAGTAAATTTTAATAAGCTATGTTGCTTATTAATAATACACTGGATTATTATTATTTGGTTATAGGATACTGCCCCAGGCCCCAATGGGAATACTGGGAATACACATACTGGATTACCTTAGGAAAGTCTAAAAGTTAGTAATTTAAAGAAACAGTTGACCTTCAAGGACCTGTGGATTTAGCTCTCAATCTTGGTTAATCAGAGTCACCTGTGACTTAAGCATGGGTTCCTCATCTCCAGAATCACAACTGAGGTAGTGAACTGTTTTTTATAACCACCGAGGTGCTTCTTAGGTGGCCAGTCCAACACTGGAACTAGGAATAAACCACGGACCTGACTAATTAGTTAACAGGAACCAAACTTACAACACCTTTAAGACACCTGCCCAGGTAAGTGAAGGGTTGGTAGGTAATGCACAGCCCTGCGAAAATATTTTATACTCTATCAGGACTAGTAGGCTAACTTTCAAATTTCAGCCCATGTTTTCAATTCCTTACTCCTTTCAAAATATAAGTGTGCAAGAAAATATAATTTTTTAAACGAGGTATCTAAGAAAAATGTTAATACAAACACCTCAACCTGGGTCATTGTTTCCATTCAGAAAGAGGCAAAGGGTTGAAGGGTAGAGGTCATTCTGGAATTTCTCTAGTCTATAGAATTCCCCACTAGTGGAAAACTCCTACTCAACTAGGATGTATGAACATGTCCTTGCGTGTTTCATTCTTGATATTAGGAGCTAAAATTTTGGACAGAGTTGCTGTTTGAGAGAAACTAGGTGCTTATGGATCTGTGGTTTCAGGGGAAGTAAAGAATGGATTTGGAAAATTGGAAGCTCGGTTTAGAAGGCTGTTGTGTTCCAAACAAGGAAATCAATGTCTGTTGAAGATGTAATATGGTGTGAATCCAAGTCACAAAGCTTAGCTGGGATGCTTCTCAGTTGAAAAAACAATTTTAAGTCAAAGGTGAACCTGTAGTCGTATCAAAGATAAAGACAGAAAAGATAAAGACAGAAAAAGCAGAGAGAGAGCTGGATCAGCTTGCATCTAATGACAGTTCATACTCATAGAACATATTATAATTTAAATTCCCTTTATATACGCTTGTTTTACAAAACCCTAAGGCAGTGGTTCTCAACACTGGCTGCATACTGGACTTATCCTAGGGCAGAGCTGCCATAACTTTTGCTGTTCAAAAGAGTCATCTGAGGATTCTGTTCTAATTCAGTAGGACTAGAGTAGAGCCTGAGAGTTTACAGCTCTCACAAGCTCCTAGGCGATGCCATGCATCCTCAGACCACACCCTGAATGACAAGGACCTAGAGAACTTTGAAAGACAGATGCTTAGACTTCACCCCTCAAATAGTGAACTGATCTGGAGAAAAACCCTGGCTACTAGTACTTGCAAAAGCTCTGCTGGTGTTTCTAATGTGCTGCTAAATATGAGAACAATCACTATTTTACAGATAGGAGTTCCAGTTTTAGCTACGATGAAGAAAGCATACTCCATTCTATCTTGTCCATTGATACAACTAAAGACCCTGGACAGAACATCTAACACAAATATATAAAAGGACTTTGAAGAAAAAATAGAAGAAAAGAGCCTGGGGAGAGAAACAGAACTCAAAGAAGAGCAGTGAGTTTCCTGTTTTATATTTTTGCTCCTCCATAGCACAGCCTGAGGACAGTAAAACTCCCATAACCAGGGAGTAGGTGCAGACAGAAAAAGTTCCAAGAGGAACCGAGTAGAGAACTAGGAAAGGAGATGGAGCGTGTGTGGCGGTGGGGAAAATAACTGTTTTTTATTCCTCTCTCAGCTCTTCCCCAGTTAGAATGCTGCATAACGATGGCTAGCTGCCACCAAGCAGGCACCTAAACTCTATGACAAAGTTCCTCTGGCTGAGAACTAGGAAAGAGACAATCATCTGAAGAGATGGAGAGAATACTTGTTATTTTCCTCTCACCATTTTACCCAGGAAATGGATCCTATCACAGAAAATGTAGGAGACCAGAGAGGCTAAGTTCCCAGTTTTCCAGCCAGAGGACCAGGAAAGGGAGCTCTGGGGAGCTAAAGCACAGAGACAATCAGGAGGGGAGCTGGTAAAAAGTCCAAGTCTGTGTATGCAGTCTTGAGCATACTGCCTAGCTACAGTAATGGGAGGTAGCACAGCAAAGGCTCTGAGAATTAGACTGTGTGTGGACTACCACCCAGGTTGGCACACCTGGGGCCTGAACAGAACAAAGATGTTAATAACTAAATTGGAATTGGATCCACAGCCCACACAAGGCAGTTTGAACCTAATCAGGTTGACTGCCAAAACAAAATAAACCACAATCAAATCAGTAACAAAAACCAAAGCATTACCCAAAGATTCTAACAGATCGCAGAGTATCAAAACTAATATTCAAAATGCCCATGACATCATCCAAATTTACTTGACATATTTTGCAAATTAAAAGAAAAAAAGGAAGATGTTCAGTGTTACACAACTAACGAACTGTAAAACTAAGACTACAACCCAGGTTTTCTAAGTGCATGCCCAGGGCTTTCTCTACAGCCAGGTGACCTAGCCAGATAGTAGTAGTAAAGCAATATCAAAGTTAAAGGCTTAAGAAGACACCGAGTCAAATTGATGCTTTAAACCTGGATCTGGCAAATAAAAACAAAGAATGTTTTTACATGTTTCCTTCTTACTTTCTATAGTTTAAATACTGAAGGTTGTGTGTCCTATACTATAATGAATCCTGACCCAAAGATCAAACCCAGGTCTCCCACATTGTAGGCAGACTCTTTACCACCTGACCCATCAGAGAAGTACCTATAATGGACATAGCACATCAGAAATATAAGAAATAATTCCAAAGTGATTACTCTTGCGAAGAAAAGACCCTACTTCTTCAGGTAGATCAATATTCCACACTCCACTAGCAATACATATTCTAGCCCTGGCCACTTACTTTTTGACTTAGGATTCTGCCCAGAAGTTGCCTCCTCTGTAAAATTCTTCCTCTCTCTAAGCTTCTAAACCACTCATCCTTCTGCTTCCCTTCTTACACCATAAGAAGTGTAAGAATAAAATTCCCTGCAACATTTTTTTTGTACTCTTCTACCTGTTGCCTACCCATGATTAAATTTGGAAACTCTTAAGGGCTGTCTTATTAATCAATTTCTCATTTCCTGGATCTGGCACCGTATTAACACGTATTAAATTTTATAAATAGCCACAATTTAGTAAACTTTGGCAATGCACCAATCACTACGCCAGGCTCTGCACATGTTAATTCAATTAATCATTAGTACAAGTCTACTAACACCTACTTCTCAGATGAAGCAATAAATATGCAATTGAAGCAAAGTACCCTGCCTGGGGTCTGATACCTCAGGTGAATAACTGGATGCAACAGTTATTTGCCTTGTAATAGAAACAAATACCATGTAGGATCCTGGAGTCTCACTTTAGTATGTTTTGAGGATTTCTGTTATGCCTGTGCTCTCTCCATCACAGATACCAAAAGATAATCTATGGATACCAGTTAGAACGCTAGATAAGCTGGCATTATCAAAAAGGATCTTTTAACTCTACGTCTCCTTTACTCCCCTAGGCACCAAATTTTTCCAAGGGAATACTGTTTCCAGGCAACCCGTTCATAACAGAAAATATATATACAGTGAAAGAGATACAAGACCAAAATTCAACAACCCCAAATTTATGTAAGAAAGCTGATTTATTTTCTACAGTTTGGGATTGGGGGTAGAGAGCAAGGTATTAATAGTAGCAGAAAACAAAAGCATGGGAACAGCATAAACTGAATCCCTTGCTAGGTAGGCAACATTAGGTAAGTAACCTTTTAGAGCCTGTTCCCTGGTATGTAAATTGAAAATAACTTACTTCAAAGGATAGATGTGAAACTCAGAAAATGCACACAAACAACACAGCATAATACCTGGCACTTGGTGGGCTATTATTACAAAAAAACCAAGTATAACAATTTCTATTTTAGGACATGTACTGGATGACCCCTTCCATTCTAGACCTTCTACAACCACTTGAACTTCTTTTAAATGTCACTTCAGTTCATCTTTCCCAGCCTTTTCCATATTATAGCAGCCCATTTCACACTGTGCATGTCACGCTAATACATAGGCCTGCAGCATCCTGATCAGTCTAATACATAAGGCCACTAAATAAGATGGAAATTCACTTTTAATACATTTTGAAAAGACAGTGACCACTGGTTGTAGCAATGAAAAAGACTCGTTTAAGGGACCAACAAATACCATTTAACCTAAGTTTTCCCTGGAAGATCATTTTACCAAGCACGTTACTAAAAGTAAAAATTCTCAGGTGTCAAAAGAACAATGTATCCAGTCACCTAACAGGAACCATTGATACCTGTTTCCCATGGTATTTTACTAAATTACTGTCTAAAAAAATTATAATGTTTACTAAACAATGTATTTAAAATAAGCATTTACCTTCTATCTCCACCAAAGGTTCCTGAGTAAACTCCTGAAAGAATTTATAGAAGAACTTGCTGCAGGCAGCCAAAACAGCCTTGTGGGCCTTAAAATGGTGTCCTAGAGAAAAAAAACGAAATCATCATATTCACAAAAAACAAAGTATAATAAAACAAGTTAAAAAATTAAACTAAAATCTTTCTTAATATAATTTTAAAAACTATATTCTGGGCAGCTATCTTGACAAATTTGAATCTCAATTAGACATGAAGCCAGATCTTTACCTCAAAGGCCTTACTTATTAAGTCAGTTTTATAAAGGATATCTTACAACATTTCAGGAGGTACCACTTTCAGGCAAAAGCATATCCTATTCAGTTGAAACTGCTAAACAGAAACATAACTCAAAAGGTTATATATCATTGGAAAAGAGAAGAAAAAGCCACAGAATAAGCACCAAGCTGGATGTGTTTGCTATGAAAAACACTTTAGTATGCCTAATATTTGGAAACTCAACCTATAGCAGACCTATAACAAAGATTAGCTTGCCTTAAGTCTGTTTTCACTAAATAGAAAAGACACCTAAGCTGTGTTTGTCTCCACTGTAATGACAACTCTCAAGACTGGTAAATACCCCATTCTATTTTGGGGGTCACCGAAGCGGGTACCAGTCATGCTAAGGAGTCTCGGAGTCTCTCACATTCTACCTCGAAGACCATTTGGGAAACTAGAAAGAATCAACACTTCCCAAATGACTCCTCTGAGTGACTGCTCAAAGCAGCTTAGCAGCAGAAATCTACTAACCAAACATTCAGAGACATCCTCCCTAACCCACGCCCTCATCTTGCACTCAAGTGTGCAATGGGAACACTTCAAAAGACTGCAAGAAGTTAAAATACCATGATTACGTTTAAAGTGTGACCAGCCTTCTGCAGCACGGTCTCCGTTAAGGGATACTGGTAAGTGTCCTCGGGTCCGAGCGCGCACCCTCCACAGACTTTCGATAGGTAGTACAGAAGGTGGGTAAAAAAGGCGGGTGGGGGAAGGGAAGAGAGGACCTGAAGGCACAAACTTAGCTCCTCAGCCCACCACCCTGCTCACCGTCGACAATCAGGGTGATGTCAGTAAACCGGTCCTGCTCTCGCTGTTCATTCAATCGGTCCAGGATCATTTTATGATGTTCAGGAAACTCCTGAAGGCATTCCATCGTCTCTTCGGCCTCCATGGCCGTCCGGTTGCTCTACAAAAGAGGAGCATGATAATGTACACCCATGAGCTCGGGCTGAGGAACAAAACCCCTAAAGCACAAAATAACAACAAAAAAAACAAAACCCAAGCAACGTGAAAGAAGGGGGGAGGGTGAGGCAAGAGGAGAGGAAGGCGAGGGAAGAAAGAAAGGCGAGCCGGGCGGCCGCCGCGCGTTGGGGGCCGGAGCCGCGGCCGCGGGACTCCGAGCCTGACCTAATTGGAGTCGGGAGACGCGAGCTGGAGCGGGGTGGGCACAGCGCCGGAGGCTCCGAGCGCCGGGGCGCGCAAGTCCGGCAGGGGAGGAGACCCTACAGCCGCCGCGGCCCACTAACGGCCCGCCAAGCCCCTCGGCCCGGCCCTGGCTCCCGCCTTCCCGGGACCCGGTCCGGCCCGCGGCCCACAACGACTCCCGGGTCGCCTCTCCCTCCCCCGCCCTCCCTCTTCTCCCCCGCCCCGACCGGGCCGGCACTCACTCAGGGAAGGAGGAGCGGCCCGGGCCTGCGCGTCACTTACGTCGACGTGCTGCGTCACGGCGTCAGACTCCGACTGACGCGAACGCCTCAGCGCAGACTAGAGAGCGGGAGGGCCACGCCCCCGCCCGCCCGCCCTCCTCTAATGGGGGGGCGGAGCTAACTGAGGATTTGGCGCTCGCGAAGCCTAGGCCGCTCGCGCAGGGAAAAGGAAGTCCAGCTTAGGCGTGGTTAGGCCGGTTTAGAGCCTGGCTTTGTCGGGGGTGGGGCGCCACCTTCCACTCACTCGCGCCACACTCCAGGTGTAAACACTTCCGAGCCAGACCTCAGAATAAACTCGCAACCGGTTCCGGGTGTGCTTTATACCGCTGCCCCCCCCACGCCCCGCCCCGCCCCCTTTCCTCCCGAGGCCTAAGTCTGGCCGCCTTACCTAGCTCACGATCCTCCCTCTCTCCTCTCAGTCCCGAAAGCCTTTCCTTCTCTACTCTCCCCTCTCGGGGCGTAACTCGCCTCGTGCTTTCCCCTACCCCTGAACAGCGCCTCTCCAGCCATTTCCTCGCCAGTGCCCGGGCGCTCCCTCTGCTTGGGTCCGGCCGGCGCACGTGCGCTCGCTCCGACACCCGGTCGGCCGCGGCGCGGGCAGCGGCGGCCACGGGCGCGAGCACGTTCCGGCCGCCTAGGATCTTCCTCCCGGGTGCCCGCCCTCTCTGTGTTCGGCGGGCAGCGCGTGTTTGCTAGACTTAGGGCCTGTGGCTGCTCGGCTTATTTCACGTGGTGCTGTTAACTGCAGCTCTCCATTCCCCAGGTCCCGCGCTTAAAGAGGCCAGTGACCCTTAGTCAGCCCCACGTGACTGGATCATTCGTTCTTTCCTCCGGGGGGTGGGGGGGATGACTTTTTGAGAATGAGACAGTCAAGATTTACTCATTGTTTTCTCTATAAAGAGAGATTAGGATTAAGGATTAGGAAGGATTTAAATAGCTGCCTGCAGGAGTAAATGTCGCTCAGTCGTTTCCCACTCTTCAGAACCCCATGGACTGTAATCCATGGAATTCTCCAGGCCAAAAGAGTGGGTAGCCATTGCCTTCTCCAGGGGATCTTCCCAACCAGGCATCCAACCCAGGTCACCCACATTGCAGGTGGGTTCTTTACTAGCTGAGCCACCAGGGAAGCCCAAGAACACTGGAGTGGGTAGCCTATCCCTTCTCCAGGGGAATCTTCCTAATCCAGGATTACTAACCGGTGTCTCCTATACTGTAGACGGATTCTTTACCAACTGAGCTACCGGGAATCTGGGCTTCTCTACTGCCTCAGACGGTAAAGGACCCTCCTTGCCCATGCAGGAGACACAGGTTAGATCCCAGGGTTGGGAAGATCCCCTGGAGAAGGAAATGGCAACCCACCCCAGTATTCTTGCCTGAAGGAATCCCATGGACAGAGGAGCCTGGCGGGCTACAGTCCATGGGGTCACAAAGAGTCAGACACGACTGGGCGACTAATACTTTAAAGGGTAAATGTAATGATTACTTCAGCAGACATTTATTAAGAGCCGATGTTGTGCTAGGCACTGTTTAGTGTTGGTCACTCAGTCATGTCCAAGTCTTTGTGACCCCACGGACTGTAGCCCACCAGGTTCCTCTGCTGCATGGAATTCTCCAGGCAAGAATACTGGAGTGGGTTGCCATTTTCTTCTCCAGGGGATCTTCCTGACCCAAGTACTGAACCGGGGTTTTGAGCCACCAGGGAAACCTAGGCACTATTTAGGGGTCTAGGAATTGCAATGGTGAACAAGGCATATGTGGTTTCTACCTTCCTGATCTTAGTATGATGGAGTAAATAGACATTACTGAACAGTGAATTTCCTGGGTGCTGACTGCTGAGTGTCATGAGACAGAACAAGATAATCTGGAGGTCAAGGAAAACTAGTGGCATGTATGAAGTTTGAGTGTTCTTAGTCAATAACATGCTGAGGTACGGGAGAGGCTGAAGCTCTCTGGAACTGAAGGAATGTTGCTGGGCAGACCCACGAGCGCCTTGTAAACAGTGTTAAAGGCGTAGAGTTTCTCACGATGGCAAAGGGAAGTCTTGAAGATTGAGCAGGATGGTGACATCATAAATTTTACTTTGTAAAGAGAATTCTCTGGAGAATAGATTAAATGGGACGAAATAGAAGTAGAGATTAGTTGGGAGATTGTTAGTAATCTAGATGAAACCATGGTGGCAAATGAGATTAGAAAATTAACAGAGGGAATTGACTGGTGGTCCAGTGGTTAGGGGCTTGCCCTAGTGATCACCTGCCTGCCAGTGCAGGAGACATAAGAGATCTGGGTTTGATCCCTAGGTTGGGAAGATACCCTGGAAGGGTAAATGGCAACCCACCACAGTATTCTTGCCTGGAGGATTCCATGGACAGAGGAGCCTGATGAGCTACAGTCCATGGGGTCTCAAAGAGTTGATTGCAACTGAATGACTTCCCCTCACTCACTCCATTGGTTAGGACTCCACTCTTCACTGAAGGGGCTGTGGGTCTGATCCCTGGTGGGGGAATTGAGCTTCTACAAGCCACCTGGTGAGGCAAAAAAAAAAAAAAAAAAAAAAAAAAAAAACCAAGGAAGGCATTTTACATTTGGATCTGTATAGAGTTTGGAGGAGAGAGCTAACCTAAGAGATCTGGAAAATTTTAGCATAAAATAGCTGTTGAAGCCATGGGAAATGATGAGATCGTTTTAGGAGAATCTGTGGGGATGATGGACTACTGAGCAGTTTGTAGATTAACTTGAACTCCTGGTGTTTTAATATTATTATCATCTTTATTATTTACAGAGTTTTTAAGATGAAGAAATTGCACCTAGAAATAGGCATTTTAGAAATTCCAATCTATATGGCCCCTTTCCTATAAAACAACAACTAGATTAAGCCAAACAGAGATTGCCATCTCTACATGGAATTTGAACTATCCAGTTCACCACAGTCCCATCACTTTTTAGCGTCTTAGACCCAGTGAACGTCATTCCTTTTTACCTGCCTTTTTCTTAAAGCATTTGAATTTGGACTTTTGGCCTACAGGATCAGAATGGACATGGGTGAAGGACTTTATACCTAAGAAGTATCAATGTTTATAGGCTTAGCAGTAAAGAAAAAACCTGAAAAGACAGTATGGCAGCTGGAGAAAGGAAAAGCAGAGGAGTATGACATCAAGGTGGTCAATGTTTCAAAGAGATGGTATGATCAGCAGTGCCAAATGCTGCAAAGTGCTTAAGTTAAGTCAGGATTAGGAACGTTCCATGGTGGGTAGGGGTGTATAGGAATAAATAAGTAGGTTAACGAATAGTTAGGAAAATAAATTGAGTTGACAATGATCAAACTGTCATTAAAAAATGAGAGAGGTCATAACTTTCCTTCCAAGTAGTAAGCGTCTTTTATTTTCATGGCTGCAATCACCATATGCAGTGATTTTGGAGCCCAAAAAAATAAAGTCTGACACTGTTTCCACAGTTTCCCCATCTATTTCCCATGAAGTGATGGGACCAGATGCCATGATCTTAGTTTTCTGACTGTTAAGCTTTAAGCCAAGCTCTTTAACTTTCATCAAGAGGCTTTTTAGTTCCTCTTCACTTTCTGCCATAAGGGTGGTGTCATCTGCATATCTGAGGTCATTGATATTTCTCCCGGCAATCTTGATTCTAGCTTGTGCTTCTTCCAGCCCAGTGTTTCTCATGATGTACTCTGCATAGAAGTTAAATAAGCAGGGTGACGTACACATTACCCAGCCATAAAAAAAAGAACAAAATAATGCTATTTGCAGCAACATGGATAGACCTAGCGATTGTCATACTAAGTGAAGTAAGTCAGACAGAGAAAGACAAATATAATGTGATATTGCTTATATGTGGACTCTAAAAAAGGTCCACAAATGAACTTATTTACAAAACAGAAATAGAGTTACAGATACAGAAAACAAACTTATGGTTACCAGGGAGTGAGTGGGGAGCAACCAAGCGGGGCAGTGGGGCTGACACACACACACTACTATATATAAAATGGCCACCCCCGTGGCTCCATGGCAAAGAATCCACCTGCAGTTCAGGAGCCACAGGAGACGCAGGTTCGATCCCTGGGTTGGAAAGATTCCCTGGAGGAGGGCATGGCAACCCACTCTGGAGAATCCCACAGACAGAGGATCCCAGTAGGCTAGAGTCCATAGGTTCACAAAGAGTGCCAGGCTCCTGGTACAAAGATGAATAAGACCGAGGCCAATGCAAGAGTTGGAGTCAGAGGAAGCAGGAGGTCCATCTGAATTAAGAGTTCATATACTTGAAAGGCCTCAGAGACAGAGTTACAGTGACAGGAATGCAAGATGGTGATTCTACAACTTTAACTTTTTGTCCCTGTTGGGCACCATCCATTATCTTCTTTCTAAAAATCCTGTCATTTGGGGGGGAAAGCATAACCATATTATATTATACTTTAACTTGCAAAAATCAGAAATTGGTTAAATCAACACTTTAAAGTAGGCTACCATTTTTGGAAACCTGTTTCAGGATTTCTTGATGCTCTAGCATGCCAGAAACCTCCAAAAATGAGAGACGCTGTGCCCTGTTGATACCTGAGAGCCCACAGAGAAGACATAGTCTCAGTCCTCAAGAAACTTCCAACCTAAGGGGAGACAGAGACACATTAACAGGCTATTTCAGTATTAGGTGGACCCGAAGCTTTCTTAAGCCCAGGGTGTGCATCTTTCAAAACAAACCAATGGCCACGGCAACAATGGTCTGGCCAGTAACAGATACTAAATTGAAGTAGTTTAGTGCTCAGGGGAAAAATGCTAATTTTTTCACTCCATTTACTGTTCAGTTTTCAATTAATTCCCATGTCCCATTCTGCTACTCCTATCATTTTATTTCAATAAGGGTTCAAAATGTACTGGAAAAGTTACTTTACCAATTTTCTTCTAGTTAATGTCATCTTATGAAGTGCAATTATCAGTCATAAGTATTTTAGGGAAAGACAAATTATTTGGGTGGAAGTCCCTCCAAATTAAGAGTCTCTAAGACCATCCCAGGTCTCCTCCCTACTACAGGTTATAAACAGGCTGGTCACACAACACAGTCCTCAATGTCTTTCTTTATACCCACTATAATGTTTTATATATATATATATATATATATATTTTTTTTTTTTTTTTTTTTTTGACTGACATCAATCGCTGGACTCTGTTTGCCTGATCCTCGGAGGGAAAAAAACAACAAAATGGGAGTTTAAAAGATTCTGAAGAAATCTGCGAACATATAAGAAAGTGCTTTATCAAGAAAAATAAAGCTCTGGGCTCTGAAACTTACAAAAGGAAGTCCCACATGGTGGCGAGCCAGGGAGTCTCATAGTAAGCCCTTACTCTAACTCAGAGGTTTTCACTTAGACCTAGAAAAACTCTCATTTATCACAATCACCATCAGGCTAGCCTGGACATAGGCATTACTTTCATTATTGTGCCAAGTGGCTGCTAAATCTTGAGTGTTCAAGTTTAACTCTGGCCCCTTCTTGGAATAGCAACAATATGAGATGTATTAGCATATAGATGTGGAACTGGTTACTATTCTCCTGGAGGTTGGAGAAACTTCTGAATGTTTATATTGTCAAAGGGTCCTTGAGGGTCCAAGCGTTGCTGCTCTCATTTTTAAATTTTTATTGCAAACAAGGAACTTACTGAACCCTCCCTGGTTTCACTGTGGATCTTCCTCTTTTCCTTAACTTCTTAATGTTGGAGTACCCCTGTGTATTACTTAGTAATTTTAATATATTTGGAGTTAAATCTATTATGGTAACATTTGTTTTTTATTTGTCTTACTCTTCTGTGTTACTTCTGTCTCATTTCTTACATTATTTTGGATTGATGTTTTTCTCAATTATTCCAGCCTCTATGATGACTTCCAAATGGGACTGGAAGTAGGGTCAGGTGAAGGAGGTGATGGCCTAAGTTGCCAAATTTAAGAGGGGATCAAAACTCAGAAATCAAGATAAATAATATTCTTACACATTGTTTTTAGAAAGCATAATGAATGAAAGACTTCCACTGCCAGAGAGTAAATGTACCTTTCACTGTTTCACTAAGTACACACACAAAAACCCCTATACCTTATGTAAAAAGCAAACATAAGAAAACTCTGAAAGATAAACAGAAGAAAGAAGGCTGAGTCGGGATCTCAGAATCTGAGAAACAACATACTGGTAAGTTTCTGGAATTTTCTTTTGGCCTATATATCCCAGATATGTAGGCAAAGAACCCAGCAAATCAGAGGTGCCAGTGAGCCTAAGGGAAAAAAAGCCTGCTCAACAAACCCCTGCTGTCTCTAGTTGAAACACCAAGACAGGGGCAGCTTCACCAGACATAAAACTTTTAGGAAAAACAAAACAAAACTGGTCTATTGAAGCCAAAACACCACAGGAAAGAATATGGTCCCATCCCTACCCCCAGAAGCAAAACTGAGTGAGGAGCCGAAACGTTTGCCATCTCAGGGCCGTAATGAGGAACCCCAATTCCTCTTCTCTGATGGGGTGGTGTCAGAGAAGGCCAAGCAGGAGCCCAGATTTTTATTCACACCCAGCAGTAACAAAGTCCCCCTAGCTCTTTCCCTGGGGTGATGTTACAGGAGGCCTAGTGGAGCATCAGGGCTCTCACTATTATTCAGCAGTAAAAGGCCACCTCCATGGCCTTGTCAGTAAAGACCAGGTAGGGAGCCAGAACATCCGTTCCTGGCCAGTAATGACAAGGATCAACCTCCTCCTTGGGTGTCAGTGGAGGCCAAGTGAGGAACATGGACTTCTGCCTCCATTAAGCAGTAATAAGTTGCTCTTTTCCTTTGCAGGAGCTCTGTCATTAAAAAAACAAACAGTCAAAACAGAGGGTTTAAATAAAATTCAGAGTTTTATAACTTGTAAAATATCCAAGTTTCAATTTAAAAAGTTATTCATCCTAAGGGAAAAAAATCACTTATTCTACTAAGCAAGAACCAATAGATTTCAAACTATTTTCAATCAATAGATGCCAACAAAAAGATGACAGAGATGTAAGAAAAAGTAGACAATTTTATCCATGATGAAAATGTTTCAAGAAGCAATTATGTACATGGGTGAAATAAATGAAGAAAAATACAAAGCCTCAGCAAAATAATAGAAGATAGAAAAAAAGAACCAAATGGAAATTTGAGAACTAAAAAATTCAATAACTGAAATAAAAAGCTCTATGGATGGGTACAGTGGAAGAACTAAGAGTACAGAGAAAAGAATCAGTGAACTGGAAGATGGAAGAATCAAAAAATAACCCAATTTGAAGAACAGAGAGAAGAAGAAAAGTTAAAAAGAAGAAAGAAAGAGAGAACAGAGCTTCAGGAATTTATGGGGACTACAGCAAAAGAGTTAACATTCATGTTGGCAGAGACCCAAAAGGAAAGAAGAAAGAGTGAGGCTAAAAAAGTATCAAGACTTGAAGAACTAATGGCTGAAAACGTCTCAAACTGGATAAGAGGTGTAAACAATATGGATTCAAGATGAAGAGCAAACTCCAACCAGGTAAGTCAAAAGAAATCAAAATCAAGATACATCATAATCAAACTTATGAAGTCTAAAGACAAATTCTTAAAAGCAGCCAGAAAAGAAGTAAAAACTTATAAGGGAAAAACAATTCAGATGATTGTAGATTTCTCATTAGGAATCAATGTCAGAGGGATGTGGCATAGTATTTTTCCTATTCCTTCCGTTCTATTTGCTGGCTTCTTTTGAGTTTCCAAATATGTGTTTATTAGACTTTCTATTTGCATTCTCGATGTTTTTTTCTTTTTTCTTTTTTTAACCTCTTCTGTATTTTCCATCTCTTGCCTTTTCTCCTTGCTTTCACATGGACATTTTCTTCTGATCTTGCAGCTCACTGATTCTCTGCTCAGGTGTGTCTAATCTTTTAATTTATTGAGTTCTTAATTTGGTTGTTATTTATTTTTAGTTATTTTTACCTTTTTGTTACCATTTCAAATTCTCGAAGTTTCTCAATCTTGTCTTTAATTTTCTCTTTACACATTAAGAGTGGTTATTTTACAGTCTATATCTCATTGTCTGGAGACTCTGTTTCTTTGTTGCTTCTCTTAATTTTTTTTATCATATTGTTTTATTTCCTTATTTCTTAATTATTTTTTCTTGAATGCTGATATTATGTGTGAAAATTTTTATAAATAATTTGAGGCATACAATGACTTTATCTTCCCCCATGACGTGATTTACTTTTGCATTTGGCAGCAGCTCGGGACATTGGTAACTGGGATAAGCTTTTCCAGTGTTAGAGACAGAGATGATTCAAACTGACTTCTTGCTCTTTGAGGAATAATCTACTTCCTGTTCTCTTTTTGCTAGAGTATAGGTTCTTCTGGTGGCTCAGATGGTGAGGAATCTGCTTGCAATATGGGAGACCCAGGTTCAATCCCTGGGTCAGTAAGATCTCCTGGAAAAGGGAATGGCTGCCCACTCCAGTATTCTTGCCTGGAGAATTCCATGGACAGAGAAGCCTGGCGGACTACAGTCTGATTATGTATCTTTGGTAAACTTTGGGGTTCCGTGGTGATTCAGACGGTAAAGAATCCGCCTGCAGTGCAGGAGACCTGGGTTCGATCTCTGAGTTGGGAAGATTCCCTGGAGGGGGGCATAACAACCCACTGGTATTCTTGCCTGGAGAATCCCATGGACAGAGTAGCCAAGCGGGCTATAGTCCATGGGGTCACAAAGAGTCAGAAATGACTGAGTGAATATGCGCAACATAGGTTCTTAACTCACATCAAATCTTCTTCTTTGTCAGTATGCGGATTTGTTCTCATTGCTGGTATCTGCAATGTTATCACCAGCCACATATACGTTATCACCAAAGACTTCTTTAAATATTCCATAACTGTCTATGCTGGTAATATTTTGTCCTTCCTTGAGCCAGACAGAGTTAAAGGGGAAGTAATGCCTATGTCCAGGCTAGCCTGATGGTGATTGTGATAAATGAGAGTATTTTTTAGGTCTAAGTGAAAACCTCTGAGTTAGAGTAAGAGCTTACTATGAGACTCCCTGACTCGCCACCATGTGGGACTTCCTTTTGTAAGTTTCAGAGCCCAGAGCTTTATTTTTCTTGATAAAGCACTTTCTTATATGTTCACTGATTTCTTCGGAATCTTTTAAACTCCTATTTTGTTGTTTTTTTCCCTCCGAGGATCAGGCAAACAGAGTCCAGCGATTGATGTCAGTCAAAAAAAAAAAAAAAAAAATATATATATATATATATATATATATATATATAAAACATTATAGTGGGTATAAAGAAAGACATTGAGGACTGTGTTGTGTGACCAGCCTGTTTATAACCTGTAGTAGGGAGGAGACCTGGGATGGTCTTAGAGACTCTTAATTTGGAGGGACTTCCACCCAAATAATTTGTCTTTCCCTAAAATACTTATGACTGATAATTGCACTTCATAAGATGACATTAACTAGAAGAAAATTGGTAAAGTAACTTTTCCAGTACATTTTGAACCCTTATTGAAATAAAATGATAGGAGTAGCAGAATGGGACATGGGAATTAATTGAAAACTGAACAGTAAATGGAGTGAAAAAATTAGCATTTTTCCCCTGAGCACTAAACTACTTCAATTTAGTATCTGTTACTGGCCAGACCATTGTTGCCGTGGCCATTGGTTTGTTTTGAAAGATGCACACCCTGGGCTTAAGAAAGCTTCGGGTCCACCTAATACTGAAATAGCCTGTTAATGTGTCTCTGTCTCCCCTTAGGTTGGAAGTTTCTTGAGGACTGAGACTATGTCTTCTCTGTGGGCTCTCAGGTATCAACAGGGCACAGCGTCTCTCATTTTTGGAGGTTTCTGGCATGCTAGAGCATCAAGAAATCCTGAAACAGGTTTCCAAAAGTGGTAGCCTACTTTAAAGTGTTGATTTAACCAATTTCTGATTTTTGCAAGTTAAAGTATAATGTAATATGGTTATGCTTTCCCCCCCAAATGACAGGATTTTTAGAAAGAAGATAATGGATGGTGCCCAACAGGGACAAAAAGTTAAAGTTGTAGAATCACCATCTTGCATTCCTGTCACTGTAACTCTGTCTCTGAGGCCTTTCAAGTATATGAACTCTTAATTCAGATGGACCTCCTGCTTCCTCTGACTCCAACTCTTGCATTGGCCTCGGTCTTATTCATCTTTGTACCAGGAGCCTGGCACTCTTTGTGAACCTATGGACTCTAGCCTACTGGGATCCTCTGTCTGTGGGATTCTCCAGAGTGGGTTGCCATGCCCTCCTCCAGGGAATCTTTCCAACCCAGGGATCGAACCTGCGTCTCCTGTGGCTCCTGAACTGCAGGTGGATTCTTTGCCATGGAGCCACGGGGGTGGCCATTTTATATATAGTAGTGTGTGTGTGTCAGCCCCACTGCCCCGCTTGGTTGCTCCCCACTCACTCCCTGGTAACCATAAGTTTGTTTTCTGTATCTGTAACTCTATTTCTGTTTTGTAAATAAGTTCATTTGTGGACCTTTTTTAGAGTCCACATATAAGCAATATCACATTATATTTGTCTTTCTCTGTCTGACTTACTTCACTTAGTATGACAATCGCTAGGTCTATCCATGTTGCTGCAAATAGCATTATTTTGTTCTTTTTTTTATGGCTGAGTAATGTGTACGTCACCCTGCTTATTTAACTTCTATGCAGAGTACATCATGAGAAACACTGGGCTGGAAGAAGCACAAGCTAGAATCAAGATTGCCGGGAGAAATATCAGTGACCTCAGATATGCAGATGACACCACCCTTATGGCAGAAAGTGAAGAGGAACTAAAAAGCCTCTTGATGAAAGTGAAAGAGGAGAGTGAAAAAGTTGGCTTAAAGCTTAATAGTCAGAAAACTAAGATCATGGCATCTGGTCCCATCAGTTCATGGGAAATAGATGGGGAGACCGTGGAAACAGTGTCAGACTTTATTTTTTTGGGCTCCAAAATCACTGCATATGGTGATTGCAGTCGTGAAAATAAAAGATGCTTATTCCTTGGAAGGAAAGTTATGACCAACCTAGATAGCATATTAAAAGCCAGAGACATTACTGTGCCAACAAAGGTCCGTCTGGTCAAGAATGTGGTTTTTCCAGTGGTCATATACGGATTTGAGAGTTGGACTGTGAAGAAAGCTGAGCACCGAAAAATTGATGCTTTTGAACTGTGGTGTTGGAGAAGACTCTTGAGAGTCCCTTGAACTGCAAGGAGATCCAGCCAGTCCATCCTAAAGGAGATCAGTCCTGGGTGTTCACTGGAAGGACTGATCCTGAAGCTGAAACTCCAATACTTTGGCCACCTCATTTGAAGAGTTGACTCATTGGAAAAGACCCTGATGCCAGGAGGGATTGAGAGCAGGAGGAGAAGGTGACGACAGAGGATGAGATGGCTGGATGGCATCACTGACTCGATGGACATGGGTTTGAGTAAACTCCAGGAGTTGCTGAGGGACAGGGAGGCCTGGCGTGCTGCAATTCATGGGGTCGCAAATAGTTGGACACGACTGAGCAACTGAACTGAACTGAAGTGAACTGAATGTGTATGGAAACATGAAAGACCATGAATAGGCAAAGTAATCTTGAGAAAGAAAAATGGATCTGGAGGAATCAGGCTCCCTGACTTCAAACTAAACTACAATGTTACAGTAATCAAAACAGTATGGTACTGGCACACACACACACACACACACACACACACACACACACACACACAAACAGAAATATAGATCAATGGAATAGGATAGAGACCAGAGATAAACCCATGCACCTATGGTCACCTAATCTATGACAAAGGAGGCAAGATATACAATTGAGAAAAGATAGTCTGTTCAATAAGTAGCACTGGGAAAATTGGACAGCTGCATAAATGAATAAAGTTAGAACACTCCCTAACACCACACACAAAAATAAACTCTAAATGGATTACAGACCTAAATGTAAGGCTGGATACTATGAAACTCTTAGAGGAAAACATAGGTAAAACTGTGTTTGACATAAATCACAGCAAGACCTTTTTCAATCCACCTCTTAGAGTAATGAAAAAAAACACAGAACCAAATTAAACTTAAAAGATTTTGAAAAAAAAAAAAAAAAAGATTTTGCACAGCAAAGGAAACCATAAACAAAACAAAAAGAGAACCCTCAGAATGGGAGAAAGTATTTGCAAAACAAGTAAACAACAAAAGATTAATCTCCAAAAATGTACAGCTAAACAGCTCAAAAAAAAAAAAAAAAAAACCCAATGAAAAAATCGGCCCAAGATCTAAATAGACATTTCTGCAAAGAAGACATACAAATAGCAAACAAGCACATGAAAAGATGCTCAACATTACTAATTTAGAGAAATGCAAACCAAAACTACAGTGAAGGAGATTGACCACACTGGATTCGTGTGGTCCAGTGGATAACAGTTTGCCTTCCAATGCAGGGGATATGGGTTCAATCCCTGGTTGGGGAGCTAAGATCCCCATGCTTCAAGATCTCTCTCTCTCTCTCTCTCTCTCTCTCTATATATATATATATATATATATATATATATATATATATATATAATATTATAACAAGTTCAATAAGGAGTTTAAAAAACTATAATGATTTATTACCTCACATTGGTCAGAATGGCCATCACCAAAAAATCTATAAACAATAAATGGTGGGAGGTGTGTGGAGAAAAGAGTACCCTTCTACACTGTTGATGGGAATGTAGATTCCCTATGGAGGAATGCAAATTCCCTACATAGCCACTAGAGAGAACAGTGTGGAAGTTCCTTAAAAAAAAAAAAAATAGATACATGATAGACTATTACTCAGCTATTAAGAAGAATGCATTTGAATCAGTTCTAATGAGGTGGAATAAACTGGAACCTATTATACAGAGTGAAGTAAGTGAGAAAGAAAAACACTAATACAGTATAGTAACGCGTATATATGGAATTTAGAAAGGTGGTGACAATGACCCTATATGCAAGACAGCAAAATAGACACAGATATAAAAAACAGACTTTTGGACTCTGTGGGAGAAGGCAAGGGTGGGATGATTTGAGAGAATAGCAATGAAACATGTATATTATCAATTGTGAAATAGATCACCAGTCCAAGTTCAATGCATGAAACAGGGCACTCAAAGTCAGTGCACTGGGACAACCCCGAGGGATGGGACGGGAGGGAGGTGGGAAGGGGTTCAGGATGGGGATCACGTGTACACCCAAGGCTGATTCATGTCAATGTATGGCAAAAACCACTATAATATTGTTAAGTAATTAGCCTCCAATTAAAACAAATAAATTAACTTAAAAAAAAAAAAGAAAAATAGAGCTACCACATGATCCAGCAATTCCACTCCTGAGCATATATCTAGAGAAAATCATAATTCAAAAAGATACATGCACCCCAATGTTCATTGCAGCACTATTTACAATAGCCAGGACATGGAAGCAAATTAAATGTCCATCAATAGAAAAATGGTTAAAGAAGATGTAGCACATATATACAATGGAATATTAACCACAAAAAAAAGAATTAAATTTGTTTTTAAACTAAACTCTTTCTTTAAACTGACTCATTTTGACTTATGGAAGTTAGGGTACCAAAATATGAATTTCACATTCCGCTGCTAAGACTCCCAAAATTCCATTTTATGCATAATTTTGCAATAATGCAATAATGTTTCCAGACTTCCGGTGCATAATTTTCCCTTGTACTTTCCTATCATGATTAAAAAATCTTAGCTGGAAAAAAATCTAAGCCAAATTCAAAGAATGTATGAGCATGTGGAGGGAAAAGGGAGGAAGTAAACAAAATCTATACCTCAATTTTGACCCCATAAGCCAATTTGATTAGTGATAAACCCAAGGGATAACTCAATCAGGGAACTCCAGAGCCATCTTAAGTGAATGTCAGAGTAGATGAAAACTAGATTGTCCTAGAAATATCCCACCCATCCCCCAGACTGGAGAGTCCAAGGCCAAGTCTCTGGGACAGTGCAAATTCTCTGAAACTCAGCTTTTATCCTTCTCTTATTCTACACACTCTAGCTAGGTGATCTCACTCTTCGTCTTGCTTAATATAAAATCCAGACATTTTATATTAAATCTCCAGCTCAAACATTAATGTTTAGCTCCAGGCTGGTGGCTCTGTTGGGATGCCCATGGGGTACCTCAAAACCATATTTTTTGCATATGAAACTTACTCCTTTCACTGAATTCTATTCTTGTTTATTGATCTCCGCATCTGCCCATTAGTAGAACAAGTCATAAATCTGAGAAACATCCCTTTTTCTTTTCTCTCACACTTTTCTCTCTCTTTCATATACACATACATCTAATTAATGTATTACCAAGTTCTGTTTATGTTAAGCCCCTAACAACTCAGATCATTGAGTAACAAAACTCCTGGAAAGCCATTTGGCAACCTTTATGAAGAGGCATTGACAGTTTCATATCCTTTTACAAACTGTGTAATGTATGTAGGTCAAGGGTACAATAAAATCCCAAATTTTAAAACTATATATATGTGTGAATGTAGGCATCCCCTTCATGGATCACAGCCTCGTCATGGGGAAGCAGCTTTCAGTCCCAAAGAAGGGCAATGCCAAAGAATGTTCAAGCTGTTGTACAATTGCGCTCATTTTACATGCTAGTAAGGAAATGCTCAAAATCCTTCATGCTAGGCTTCAGTAGTATGTGAATTGAGAACTTCCAGATGTACAAGCTGGGTTTAGAAAAGGCAGAGGATCAGAGATCGAACATTCACTGGATCATAAAGAAAGCAAGGGAATTACAGAAAAACACGTACTTCTGCTTCATTAACTACGCTAAAGCCTTTGACTGTGGATCAAAACAAACTGTGGAAATACCAGCCTACCTTACCTGTCTCTTGCAAAACCTGTATGTGGGTCAAAAAGCAACAGTTCCTTACATGGAACTACTGACTGGTTCAAAACTGGGAAAGGAGTCAACAAGGCTGTATATTGTCACTCTGTTTATTTAATTTATATGCAGAGTGAAAGTGAAAGTGTCTGTCCCTTAGTCGTGCCCAACTCTTTGCTACCCCATGGACTGTAGCCCACTAGGCTCCTCTGTCCATGATTTTTCAGGCAAGAATACTAGAATGAGTAGCCATTCTTTTCTCCAGTGGATGTTCTCAACCCAGGGATTGAACTCAGATCTCCTGCACTGCAGGCAGATTCTTTACTGTCTGAACCAGCAGGAAAGCTTCGAAATGCTGGGCTGACTGACTCATAAGTTGAAATCAAGAATGCAGGGAGAAATATCAACAACTTCAGATATGCAGATGATACCACTCTAATGGCAGAAAGTGAAGAGGGACTAAAAAGCCTCTTAATGAGGGTGAAAGAGGAGAGTGAAAAAACTGGCTTGAAATTCAACATTCAAAAAACTAAGATCATGGCATCTGTTCCTATCATTTCATGCAAATAGAAGGGGAAAAAGTGGAAGCTGTGACAGATTTAATTTTCTTGGGCTTCAAAATCACTGCAGAGGGTGACTGCAGCCATGAAATTAAAAGACTCTTACTCCTTGAAAGGGAAGCTATGATAAACCTAGACAGTGTATTAAAAAGCAGAGACATCACTTTGCCAACATATGTCCATATAGTAAATATGATTTTTCCATTAGTCATTTACAGATATGACAGTAGGACCACAGAGAAGGCTGAGTGCCATAAAACTGATGCTTTTGAATTGTGGTGCTGGAGAAGACTCTTGAGAGTCCCTTGGACAGCAAGGAGATCAAACTGGTCAATCCTACAGGAAATCAACCCTGAATATTCATTGGAAGGACTGATGCCGAAGCTGAAACTCCAATACTTTGGCTACCTGATGCTAATAAGAGCTGACTCAATGGAAAAGACCCAGATGTTAGGAAAGACAGAATGCAAAAGGAAAAGGGATTGACAGAGGATGAGATTGTTAGATAGCATCACCAACCCAAAGAACATGAATCTAAGCAAACTCTGGGAGATGGTGGAAGACAGAGAAGCCTGGTGTGCTGCAGTTCATGGGGTCACAAAGAGTCAGACATGACTCAGCGACTGAACAACAATAGGCAAAGCAAAAAGTGAACTAAAAATGCATCAAAATGTTAAAAACTCACTATCTTTTGTTGGTAGAGTAATAGACTCTTTTTCTTTTCTTCCTTAGTTTAGTATTTTCTAATGTTTTATACCAAGTATGTGCTATTATCAAATGTAAGTTCCATGAAGACAGATGCGTTTATTCTTCCCTTATGTATTTGAAGTGCCCAGAACAGTGTTTTGCATAGAGTAGTTGTGTAATAAATAGTTTTAATTAATTAATTAATTTAGTTTTGGCTATGCTAGGTCTTCGTTGCTGTGCATGGCCTTTCTCTAAATGCGGCAAGCAGGGGCTACTCTGCATTGCAGTGCTTAGGCTTCTCACTGCGATGGCTTCTATTGTTTCAGAGCACAGGTCCTAGGCACATGCGCTCAGTAGTTGTGACACATGGCCTCAGCCGCCTTGAGACATGTGGAATCTTCCTGAACCAAGGATCAAGCCCTTGGTCCCCTGCACCGGCAGGCAGAATTTTAACTACTGAACCACCAGGAAGCTCTTAATAAATATTTTTGAATTAATCTTTATAATATCAAAAATAAAATGAAGGATAAATATATTAAAATTCCATTTCTTGTTCTTTCTGGATTGTATATAATATTCATCCCTTCCTTTAGACCACCTGTGGCTAAAATGGTCAGCAGTGGTCATACCTGCAAAGTCATACCTGGCTCTTGATTTTCTTTTTCTGCTCAACTTTACAAAGACTTGCCTTCTATTCTTTCCTTTCACCTCTCCCAGCAGACATTGATAGGAAGAATAGTACAGAGGAGTTTCCAGAAATTGGCATCACAATCATGGTGGAATAAGATGTTTCTTGTTTTTGTCTGCCCCATCAACAACATTAGTTTGGCATCTGTTTAAAATCAAAGGTGTCTTTGTGGGAGCTGTGGGATAGAGCACCATATGCTAAGGGCCTCAGGAGAAGTTTTTCCCACTGTACATCAGGTAATATGCATTTAGACCTTGATTCTGGCTACTGGACCCTGCAGTGATCTGAGATCTAGCTCCAACTTCTCTTGGTTGCGGCCCAGGAGCCCCTGGAAAACACTGTCTTAGAAAATCACCAATGGATGGCATGAGCCTTTTGCGGAAGTCCAAGTTTCCAGAGAGCTTCTAGCATGTTACTGGATGGGGAAAATATGTGTGTGTGTGTGTGTGTGTGTGTGTGTGTGTGTGTGTGTGTACACATATATGAGTTTAGATGTATCAAAGGGGATAAGAATACAACTTGACTTTACTTGCATCTCCCATCCCCCAAAGTAGCACAGTAAGGCCAAGAGAGGTCTTCTTGGTCCATGCTCTTTTTTGAGGGAATGGGAGCCTGTGAGTGTACACCGCTTCCCCAGCTCTGAGATACTGACAAAAACGCCCTGTCCCGCTATGGCAGAATGAAGGCGCTTTGGCAGATGGCAAGTGAGCATGCGCGGAACGCCTGCCCAACTCGGCGTGCCAGTGTGGGTCCAGCGCCACCTTTGGGAAAACTAAACGGAGGCAGTCAGCCCTAGGCCAGGTTCATTGCAGAATCCAGTTCAGTTCAGTTCGGACACTCAGTCGTGTCCGGCTCTTTGCGACCCCATGGACTGCAGCACGCCGGGCTTTCCTATCCATCACTAACTCCAGAAGCTTGCTCAAACTCAAATCCATTGATTGGTGATGTCATCCAACCATCTTATCCTCCGTCGTCCCCTTCTCCTGCCTTCAATCTTTCCCAGCATCAGGGTCTTTTCCAACGAGTCAGTTCTTCGCATCAGGTGGCCAAAATATTGGAGTTTCAGCTTCAGCATCAGTCCTTTCAATGAATATCCAGTGTTGATTTCCTGTAGGATTGACCAGTCTGATTTCCTTGCTGTCCAAGCGATTCTCAAGAGTCTTCTCCAACACCACAGTTCAAAAGCATCAGTTCTTCAGCGCTCAGTTTTCTTTATGGTCCAACTCTCAAATCCATACATGACTACTGGAGAAACCATAGCTTTGACTAGACAGATGTTTGTCGGCAAAGTAATGTCTCTGCTTTTTAATATGCTATCTAGGTTGGTCATGGCTTTTCTTCCAAGGAGCAAGTGTCTTTTTATTTCATGGCTGCAGCCACCCTCTGCAGTGACTTTGGAGCCGCCCAAAATAAAGTCTGTCCCTGTTTCCATTGTTTCCCTATCTGCTTGCCTTGAAGTGATGGGACCAGATACCACAATCTTAGTTTTCTGAATGTTGAGCTTTAAGCCAACTTTTTCACTCTCCACTTTCACTTTCATCAAGAGGCCCTTTAGTTCTTCTTCGCTTTCTGCCAAAAGCGTAGTACCATCTGCATATCTGAGGTTATTGATATAGACCCAGCAATCTTGATTCCACCCTGTGCTTCATCCAGTCTGGCATTTTGCATGATGTACTGTGCATACAAGTTAAATATGCAAGGTGACAATATACAGCCTTGACATACTCCTTTCCCAATTTGGAACCAGTCCATTGTTCCATATCTGGTTCTAACAACTGTTGCTTCTTGACCTGCATACAGATTTCTTAGGAGGCAGGTCAGGTGGTCTGGTATTCCCATCTCTTAGGAATCCAGAGAAGGCACATAAACTGAAGAATTCAACCACAAGAGGGAACAAGAAGAGTGGAGTAGGTGTGTCCATAGCCTGGCTGAGAGAGCCTCAGAATCTCTAGGGGGGCTGACAGAAGACATTTATCTTCACAAAGTAAAGCCTGGTGGAGGTGATTGCTGTTTCAAATGAGAAGCCAATGATGCAACTTCAGAGAACATGAAAAATCTAGAAGGAGCATAAAACCCTGAGAGCACACAACACACTTGGTAAGGTTGGTATACAGTCAAATTCAGAGTACTCTGACCCTGTAATTTGGTGGTGTGTTAACCACTTAACTCTAGAGTAAAGTTTAAAGGATAAGAGTGTTAAAAAATAACTACAGCTACAATAATGTGTATGAATACGCAGTATAAAAAGAGGTAAATTGTTAAAAACATTAAAGGGTGGTAAATGGGTAGTTTATGTATGCAATCAGTTATGTGGCTATAATCATAAGAGACTGTTCTTTCTATAAGATGTTTTATGTTAAGCCTCTTGGTAGCCACAAGGCAAAAACCTACAGTAGATTCACAAAAGATAAAGAGAAGCAAACCAAAGCGTACAACTACAAAAAATCACCAATCCACAAAGGAAGGTAACAAGAGAGGAAGAAAGGAATGAGAAAACTTCAAAACAGCCATAAAACAATGAGTAAGATTGCATTATTAAGTTCTTACCTATTAATAATCCTCTATTTGTAAATAGATTAAATTCTCCAGTCAAAAGTCATAATGGCTGGATGGAAAAAAAAAAGAACCAACTATATGATGCCTATAACAGGCTCACTTCAGATTAAATAACATATATAAGCTCAAAATGAAGAATGGAGAAATATATTTGATACAAATGGAAACCAAAAGAGAGTAAGGTGAGTTATATTTGTATCAGACAATATAGACCATTTGAGCCAAAAGTAATGACTAGAGACAAAAATGCTTATGTAACCATAAAAGTGTCAATTGATGAAGAAACTATATCAACACATACCTACCTAAACATATTATTCAAATACTAATAAATCTGAAGGGAGAAACGGACAGCAATTCAGTAATAGTAGAAGACTTCAATATCCCACTTTCAACAATGGAGGGATCCTCCAGAGAGAAAATCAGCAAAGAAACATTAGACTTGAATTATACTTTACCCTGAATGAGGCTCATAGACATATACCGAAGACTCCAACCAACACATCCTTCTATCTGGGACATTCTCCAGGACAGCTCATATCATAGGTCATAGAACAAGTGTTAACAAATTTAAGAAGATTGACATTATACCAAGTACTTCATTATCACAATGGTATAAAACTAGGAATGAATAACAGTATGCCAACTGGAAAAATAATAAATATGTGGAAATTAAGCAACATAGTACTGAAGAACCAATGATCAAAGAAGAAATCGAAAGAGAAGTAAAAATATCTTAAAACAAACCAAAATAAAAAAAACAAATAAAAAAATACCAAACATATGGGATACAGCAGAAGCAGTTCAAAGAGGAAAGTTTATAGTGATAAATGCCTTCAATAAGAAAAAAGGAAGATCCCAAATAACCATTCTAACTTTACAACTTAAGGAGCTAGAAAAAGAAGAACAAACTAAGCCCAAAGCTAGCAACAAAAGGAAATAAAGAACAGAGCAGAAAGAATGACATAGGGACCAGAAAAACAATAGAAAATAGAAAAAAATCACTGAAACTAGGAGCTGTTTTTTTTTTAAAGATAAACAAAATTGACAAACTTTTAACTAGACTAAGAAAAAAAGAGAGAAAAGAAATAAAAAGTCAAAAATTAAAGAGGAGACATTACAAATGGTACCACAGAAATACAAAGAATCATAGGAAATTACTATGAACACCAACAAACTGAATATCCTAGAAGAATTGAAAAAATCCTAGAAACATACAACCTACCAAGAATGAATCATGAAAAAATAGAAAATCCGAACAGACTGATAATAAATAAGAAGATTAAACCAGTAATCCAAGACCTGCCTAAAAAGAAAAACCCAGAACCAGATGGTTTTGCTGCTGAATTCTACCAATCATTTAAAGAATGATTAATACAAATTCTACATAACTCTTCCATCAAAAAATGAAGAGAAAGGAACAGTCACAGAATCATTTTATGAAGTCAGTTTTACCCTGATGCCAAAGCCAGATAAGGACACTGTAAGAAAAGAAAACTACAGGCCAATGTCTCTGAGGAATTCAAGTGCAAAAATTCTCAACAAAATTCTAACAAACTGAATTCAGCAGCACATGAAAAGGATCCTATGCCATGACAAAGCAGGTTTTACCCCTGGGATATAAGGATGTTTCAAGATACACAAATCAAAACATGTGACACATCACATTAATAGAAGATAAGATAAAAGTTATTAAATAATTTAATAGGTTCATATAATAATTTCACAAAGCATAAAATCTTTTTATGACAAAAACTCTCAGCTAATTTAGTATAGAAGGAAATGCGTGTGTTCTAAGTTGCTTCAGTCATGTCCGACTCTTTGAATACCTATGGACTATAGCCCACCAGGCTCCTCTGTCCATGGGATTCTCCAGGCAAGAATACTGGAGTGGATTGCTGTGCCCTCCTCTAGGGGATCTTCTCAACCCAGGCTCCCAAACTCTCATACCTCCCACATTGGTAGGTGGATTCTGTGCCACTAGCACCATCTGGGAAGCCCATAGAAGGAAAATACATCAACATAATAAAGGTCACATATGACAAGTGAAGTCCCTCAGTTGTGTCCGACTCTTTGCGACCCCACGAACTGTAGCTTACAAGGCTCCTCTTTCCATGGAATTTTCCAGGCAAGAGTACTGGAGTGGGTTGCCATTTCCTTCTCCAAGGCTTGCTAATATCATACTCAATGGGGAAAGGTTGAAAGCTTTCTACGTAAGATTAGGAACAAAACAAGATGCCAACTTTCACCACTCTTATAAATATAATGCTGGGAGTCCTAGCCACAGAAATCAGGCAAAACAAACAAACAAAGAAACAAAACAAAAACAGCAATAAATATCCAAACAGGAAAGTTAGAAGTAAACTTTCTTTGTCTGCAGATGGTATGATCTTATACATACAATCTTAAAGGCTCCACCAAAAAATTGTTAGAACTAATCTACAAATTCAGTGAAGTTGCAGGATTAAAAAATCAACATACTGAAATCAGTCGTGTTTTCATACACTAACAACAAATGACCTGAAAAATAAATAAAGGAAATAATCCCCTTAACATAGCACTAAAAACAAGAAAATATTTAGGAAAAAATTTAACTACGGTTGTGAAAGATCTGTATATAGAAAACTATAAAATAAACTATAAAATAAAAGAAATCAAAGAAGACACAAATAAATGGAAGAATAGCCAGTGTTCATGGATCAGAAGAATTAATATAGTTAAAATGTTCATACTATACAAAGCCTTCTATATATTAAATGCAACCCTTAACAAAACCTCATTGACCTTTTTCACCGAAGTAGAAAAAAGTCCCCAAAATCATAAAATTTGTATGGAATCGTAAAAGACCCAAATAGCAAAGCAATCCTGAAAGAGAAGAACAAAGCTGGAGGCATCACATTGTACTACAAAGATTCAGTAATCAGAGCAATATGGTATTGGCATAAAAGGAGACCAGTGGAACAGAATTGATAGCCCAGAAATAAACTCAAACATGCACAGTCAGCTAATATTTGACAAGGGATCCAAAAGTACTTAGTGGGGAAAGGATGGTCTCTTCAATAAATGATGTTAGGAAAAATAGATAACCGTATTCAGCAAAGTGAAATTGGATCCTTATCTTACTTACACCACTCTCAAAACTTCACTTGATTCCTGGTCCAGGAGGATCCCCTATGCAGTGGGACAACTAAGTCCACGCACCACAACTGCTGAGCTCACGCGCCGCAACTCCTGAGGCCCATGTGCCTAGAGCCTGTGCTCTGCCACAAGAGAAGCGGCTGAAAGAATGGAGTAGTAAATGGTAGAAATGAACAGTAGCCCTCGGTCGCTGCTGCTAGAAAAAGCCCACGTGCAGCAACAAAGACCCAGCACAGTCAAAAACAAATAAATTGTTTCAAAAAGACTTAAACAGAAAACCTGAAACTTAAAACTTGTTGAGCAATCATAGGGGAAATCTCCTTAACGTTGGTCTTGCCAATCATGTTTTGGCATATGACACAAAAAACCCAAGCAACAAAAGCAAAAGTTAGTAAGTGGGGTTATATAAAAAATAATGCTTCTGTATCACAAAGGAAATAATCACCCCAATGGAAAGGTAAACCTATAGAATGTGAGAAAATATTTGCAAATCAAATATCTTATAAAAGGGCTCATATCGAAATACATAAAGAACTCATAACTATAGCAACAAAATCTAATTAAGAAATAGAGGAACTGAACAGATATTCTTTCCTAAAGTAGACATACAAACGACCAACAGGTACAAGAAGAGATACCAACATCACTAATCACAAGGGAACTGTAAACCCAACTACAATGGGATAGAACTTTACACCTGTTGGAATGGCTGTCACCAAAAAGACAAGAGGTAACAAGCGTTTGTGAGGATGTGGATGTGCACTGCTGATCGGAAGGTAACTAGTTGCAGTCACTAGGGAAAGGAGGATGGAGGTTCCTCAAAAAGCTAAAAATGGAATGACTATATGATCCTCTCATCCCCCTCCTGGGTATGTATATCCAAAGGAAACAAAATCAGGCTCCTGATTAGCTATCTGCACTCCCGTGTTCATTGCAGCATTGTTCATAATAGACAAGATATGCAAACAACCCTTGTGTCAGTCAACGGATGAATGGACAAAGAAGAAGCGATGCATGCGTGCCCGTGATAAGTTGCTTCATTCACGGCTGACTCTTTGTGACCCTATGGACCATATCCTGCCAGGCTGCCCTGTCCATGAGATTCTCTAGGCAAGAATACTGGAGTGGGTTGCATGTCCTTCTCCAGGGGATCTTCCCACCCCTGTGTTACATCTAGCCCACCATGTGTTACATCTCTCGCATTGGCAGGCAGGTTCTTTACCACTAGCACCACGTGTATATACTCAACGGAATACTACTCAGACATGAGAAAGAACGAAATCCTGCCATTTGCAACAACATAGGCAGAACTTCAGGGCATTATGCTAAGTGAAATGTCAGACAGAGAAAGACAAATACTATATGGCCTCATTTACATGAGGGATCTAGAAAAGTTGAACTTATAAAAACAGAGAGTAGAATGATAGTTGCCAGGGCTGGGGTGTGGGGGAGAAGAAGAGAGGTCAAAGGGCAAATTTGCCAGGAGAGTAGATCTTAAATGCTCTCATCAGAAAAAGAAATGGTAATTATGTGACGTGATGAAAGTATTAACTAATGTTCCCATAGCAATTATTTCACGGTATATAAGTATATTAAATCAACACATTGTATACCTTAACTTACAAAATAAATGTTCACTATATATCAATAAAAGTGTGGGGGGTGGGGACGGGAAACAAAATGTTTTCACTTTCACTTTTTGAGAAAGCGACACCACTTCCCTGGTGGCTGAATTTGGTTAACTGGTTAATCCTCTCAGGACTGAGCCTGTAGCTTTAGGCCATTGCAAGTTCTAGGTTTGCATCTGAACTGCAGAGTTTGAGTTTGTGTCAGGGGCAAATCACAGTATTGACGCCTCAACCACGGTAGAGCCTGGCTTGCTGCTGCCCCCTAGTGGTGAGTCGGTGGCGAAGGACCCACTGCTTTTCTTCCAGGACGAAGAAGCCCCAACCTTCCAGTCTCTTTGTGTGTGTTAGTCATTCAGTCGTGTCCAGCTCTTTGCAACCCCATGCAGTGTAGCCCGCCAGACTCCTCTTTGTACATGGAATTCTCCAGGCAAGATTGCTGGAGTGGGTTGTCATTCCCTTCGCCAGAGGATCTTCCTAACCCAGGGATCGAACCCAGGTCTCCTGCTTTGCAGGCAGATGCTTTACTATCTCGGAGAAGGCAATGGCACCCCACTCCAGTACTCTTGCCTGGAAAATCCCATGGACGGAGGAGCCTGGTGGGCTGCAGTCCATGGGGTCGCGAAGAGTCAGATACAACTGAACGACTGCAATTTCACTTTTCACTTTCATGCACTGGAGAAGGAAATGGCAACCCACTCCAGTGTTCTTGCCTGGAGAATCCCAGGGATGGGGGAGCCTGGTGGGCTACCATCTATGGGATCGCAGAGAGTGGACACGACTGAAGCTTCTTAGCGGCGGCGGCGGCAGCGGCTTTACTATCTGAACCACCAGGGAAGCCCTAACATCCAGCCTGGAGGTTAACAAAGACTGAAACTGGCTGAACTTCTGAAATCTGTCACACCCAGTCTACTCCCCTCAACCCTCTCCAAGTAATTCAGTTAGGCAGGAGGAAGGGTCAGGCCCAGCACTGGGAGGGTGGGCTGAGATGGGATCCCTCAACCGAGGTGCCAGATCTGAGCCCCTTCCTGGTCGGTACCATCTCCCTACTTGCAGGGATGTGAAACGAACATGACATAGAAGGTGGACAGAGTGGACCTTCTGGCAGGAACCCAAGTCTAAACTGTGTGGGAAATTTTAATTTGTTTGTTTTTGTTTTATTTTACTTTTGCAAATGAATTTTGTTGGCTGTCTAGTTTTAAAGGGGGCAACTCTAGTGGACAAAAGTGTGCCTTGTAATTTGGTTCAACTTTCAATTCTACAGGATTTTTTGACCCAAAGTTTCCTTTCTTCTCCCTTTTTCTTTCTTCCAACTTACTTTTCTTCCCTGCATTTGCCTGCTCTGATAGCTCCGAGCCTCTGAACCATTGTCATATTTTCTAAGCCTAAAACCAAGATCCTTGTAGCATTTGAGGGATATGGCATAAATGTTGTTTTGTCACTAAGTAAAGTCTGACTCTTTGCAATCCTATGGACTGTAGCCAGCCTGCTCTTCTTGTCTGGATTTCCAGACAAGAATATTGGATTGGGTTGCCATTTCCTCCTCCAGGGGATCTTCCCCACCCAGGGATTGAACCTGAGTCTCCTGCATTGGCAGGCAGAAGAGGGACTAGGGAAGGGTTGACTTGAGACTTAGGGGGAAATTTCCATGATCTGAAGCTGCTAAAATTTTCTGAGAGTCAAACACTACTTTTTTATTTTCTTCCTCTTGCACTATCTCCTGTTCCCCTTCTTCCCTTTTCTTCTCCTTCTTCCCTTTTCAGGGAAGGGGTGTGAGTAAATGAGGAAAGAACGGGATTAATCATGAAGTCTTTGTCTCTCTGATGATTTTCCTTCTTGGTCTAGCTAAGGAACTGCACTTTGGTCTTTAGTTTCAGATCCTTTCAACTGTCCACATCCACTCCACCCCTCATCACATCACACTCTGGATGCCCCAATCTCTGGGCTGCTTCAGTTCTACCAGGGGTCTGAGCAGTTCCTTGCTCCTGCCCCAGGATCCCTGTGTTTAAAAGATTAAGGCAAACAAAAGACATTTAAATATCTTTATTCGAATGGCTTATTTAATTTGTGGTTGAAAGATGTGTGAGAAAGGAAAGGTAAAATTTCAAGATAAGGTGTTGAGAGGCAATTTTCATCTTTTAACCTTATGATCTCATCTAAAAACCCTGATATAGAGACTTCCTTGGTGATCCAGTGGTTAAGAATTTGCCTTGCACTGCAGTGGACATGGGTTCTATCCCTGGTTTGGGGCAACTACTCAGGCCACACACACAACGAAGATCCTGTGTCTGGCAACTAAGACCCCAGGAAAGCAAATAAATAAGCATTAAAAAAAAAAAAACCAAAACTAATAAATATAAAACAAATATTCTCAACATATCCTGAAAACAAAAGAAAAATTTGAATATCTACATGTTATTAAGGAAATCTAGATTTATTCCACTATGATTGTTAAACAGATTGCAATAAGTAAATATAATGTTGACTGGAGCTGCTGTTGTGTTCCTTTTTATGATTTTTAGGAACAGAAGTGGAATAGCTCAATCATGTAAACGTAAAATAATTTATTAGGAGATAACACATAACTTGTGGGGTCTCCCCCAGGGCACTGCACAGCAGCCGCGAGGGCCTCAGTGTGAGCCTGGGGGCTGGAAGCTGGATGCTGCAGAGCCAGGGTGCATGCTGTGCCTGGAGACCCAGAGTCCCCGCTGCCTGCAGGTGGAGTACCTGACCTTGCGCCTGAGTCGGAGAAGGCATCCGCTTACTACAGCCTAGAAAACATGCATTTCCATTTAGCTTTCAGCTTCCATCTGAACCTTTGGTAGCCTCATTCATCTGGAAATATGCAACCATTCATTACTGCGTGTGAACCCCTGTATTGAAAGCTCAAGAGAAAATAGTTGGCTGTTGGGTTTTTTAATTAATTATTTTTTTCCATTTTATTTCTTTTTAATTGGAGTATAATAGCTTTACAATGTTGTGTTAATTTTTACTGTACAACAGCATGAACCAGCTATATGTATGCATATATCCCCTCCCTCTTGAGTCTCCTTCCTGTTCTCCCACTCCCATCCCCTGTTAGTTTTTCGCCCCTGGTCCAATTTCACTGAGTGCCAAGACTAAAGGAAAGGGATCCTGCAATGGAGAAACTTTTCCAATCTGTGCAGAAGTAGAGAATTGCTACTCTCGTCTGATTGATCCCAAAGTGGCGGTTTTCCAGATGCAGACATATCTGGCCAACAGAAAAACAAAGACTGAAGTTGGAGGTGGCCAACGTGACCGAGAACCACCGACAGCTGGAAAGGGAAGATCCTTAGGATCCCACCAGTGACGCCAACCATCCTGAACTGCTGCAGCATAAAGCGGACTACTCTTTAGCTGTGTCTGTTCACATTCCTGGTGCTAAAACAAACTGATGCTTGAGCTGCTGTTACTGATTAGCATGATTCCATTACTAATGGTTTTGGCAGCAGGAACTCCAGAATATCCAGGCGATTCATACAAGCTGGTTGACTCTAACTCTGCCAGATCAGCCGGAAGCAAACTATGAAGACGTGGCATGGGAGGAAGAATTCTCTAGACACACTTCTTACCTTCAACCCCCTGTGAGGGGGAGTCATGCCACCCTTTGTTTGCCTTCCCTCAGGAATCAGATTTCGGACTCCGCCTCTTTATTCAGAGGTAAATCCACATCCTAGAGATGTAGAAGAGACCCAGCCTGTTTCCTTCATTCTTTGAAAATATTTCAGAAATCCCTATGTTAATCATCAAAATAGAACGTTGGTTCTTTACCCCTACCCCTACCCTTTTGAGGAAGAGGGAGGGAAGACGAGCTTAAGGACATAAATATATATCAACACTGAAGATGACAGAAATTAAAGAATTTATCATTTACCACTGGGGCAACAGGATTGTTGCACAAGTTTGTGATGTGGTCTTGTGTCCCTTTTGAATGAGAGGGTAAAGATGTGAAAAGTCACAGAATGTGATGGAAGTCCTGATGTGATAAAGTGGAGGGGTGCCTGTGTTGACCTAAGAGAAAGTGCCTATATATAGTGGAAACACTATGTGAGCATATCTTTAAGAAGGTTTTCTCAAAGTGGAAAAGCTGTATCCTAAGCTTTAAAGTGGTATGGGTGTATTGGGAGGAGATAATTTTGGAGAATACAGCAGCACAGGGGTGTAAATGAACAGGAAAGGGGCCCACTCTAAATACAAGGTGAGGTCCTCTGGTGTCAGGGTGTTTGCATTCCACCGGACAACTGGAAGAGCCATACCTTTGACTAAACGGACCTTTGTCAACAAAATAATGTCTCTGCTTTTTAATTTGTTGTCTAGGTTTGTCATAGCTTTTCTTCCAAGGAGAAAGCGTCTTTTAATTTCCTGGCTGCAGTCACCATCTGCAGTGATGTTGGAGCCCAAGAAAATAAAGTCTGTCACTGTTTCTGTTGTTTCCCCATCTATTTGCCATGAAGTGATGGGACCAGATGCCATGATCTTAGTTTTTTTGAATATTGAGTTTTAAGCCAGCTTTTTCACTCTCCTCTTTCACCTCCGTCAAGAGGCTCTTTAGTTTCTCTTTGCTTTCTGCCATTAGAATGGTGTCATCTGCATATCTGAGGTTATTGATATTTCCCCCAGGCAAGCTTGATTCCAGCTTGAGCTTTATCCAGCCTGGCATTTTGCATGATGTACTCTGCACAGAAGTTAAATATGCAGGGTGACAACACACAGCTTTGACATACTCCCTTCTCAATTTTAGACTAGTCTATTATTCCATGTCTGGTTCTGTTTCTTCTTGACCTGCATACAGGTTTCTCAGGAGACAGGTATGGTGGTCTAGTATTCCCATCTCTAAGAATTTCCCAGAGTGTGTTATGATCCAAAGGCAAAGGCTTTCATGGTCAATGAAGCAGAAGTAGATCCTTTAAACTGATAACCTTACATGATTGAAGATATGCATACACAAAACTATGCCACATATTACAAGTCTGATACAAAACCACATGTAGAAAATAAAATAGTTCTTTAATAGGAAGAATTTCAGTAGATGCAGGGAGAGCAGAGAGAAAGAGGAGCCCGGAATAATAGAATGAACATAATTACATAAGAAAGGATAAGAGTTCTCAAATAACAAAAAAGAATGAAAGAAAAAAGTCTTGAAAATGTGGCATTAACTCAATGCATTTGTGAACTAGGTATGAAAACCATAGTATATATGAAGTCTTCCTTTGATTCAGATCATCTACTGTAGAGAAAAAATAGGAATATTACAATTCTAAGTAGGCATGGGACTCTCCTTTTCCTCACCCCTACGTGATCACTCGCTTCCTCTTTTCTCTTCCTGATGTGAAAGCAAGAGGACATGGAATCTCAGGCCAGCTCCAGCATGAAGCAGCTCTGGGCTTTGGCAAAGGTGGAACCTGGGGCTGAGCCTTCTCTCTAACACCAGCCCATCCTCTCTCATCTGCTCAAAGGAGAGAAACTGAAGTGTGATTTGACCAGTCCTGCCTCCCAATCAGAGAGGCTTCTTCCAGTGAATGGCAACTGCCAGGGACCCCTTCTTCTCCCAGCCCCTTCCTTTAACCCAATCACCAAAACCCAATCAGAATTTCCGTGCCCCTCCCAGAACGATGTGGTTTTCACCTCAACCCCCAGAGACCCCGAGGTAATTTGCAAGGCAAATGAGTGTGTATCCCACCTATCAACACCAGGGTTTCCCAAAATCAGATCAGGCAGGCACTATAAAAGGCACACTCCGCTCCCAGATGAATCATTCAATCATTCGCCCCTGTGCTTAGACCCACTTCGCTCTCGGCCTGGGGAGGAGGCTGAAGCCATGGAAGCGCACGCACACCGCTCCTTGGAAGCGCAGTCTGGGAGGAGCGCACATCCCGAGCCCCACTGGCCTCCGGGCCTGAACCGAGAACAGGCCTGGGCCTGGGCCCTGGATAACTTCCCCGCGCTGAGTCGCCCCTCCTGCCTAAGCCCCGACTTCTGCGGGGACCCGCACTACTGCGCCTGCGGGCTGCCGCGCCACGCCTGCCCCGGACACGCGGACGCTCCCCGCGTCGAGAGCGGCCAGAAACGCTGGCGAGACCCGCAAGTCCAGGAGCCGGCTGCTAGTCCGGGCTGGAGCGACGGTCCCCTCAAGAAGAGGCCAAAGCCACACAGCGCGGGGCCCAGGAGGGTCTGAACAGCCAGCAGATGCCAGCAGCTGCGGAGGCCGCCAGACCCAGGGCCAGATCGCCTCCAGGAGCCCAGCACCCCTCCACCCCACCCCACACACCCCGAGGCTGTGGAAAACTGAGACTTGAAACCCGGTGGAACCCGGCAAGGGAAGGAATAGCGGCCTTCTGTCTGGCCCACAGCACCCCTTCCATCACCGCCCTGTACCGGAGCCTGAGTCACCCCAGCGGAGGCCCGATCTGCCGGGCTGGACTTCTTCCCTGGGCTCCACCTCTCTCTGGGACGAGCCTGGAGATATCTGTGGGGCAGAACATTGCTTCTTTGTCCTTCCTTTCTTGGATTATTGACGGACTTTTCAATTAGAAATCTCTTCAGTCATAAAAAAGGAACGCATTTGAGTCTGGTCTAATGAGGTGGATGAACCTAGAGCTTATTATTCAGAGTTAATTAAGTCTGAATGAGAAAGAGAAATGTCTTATACTAACGCGGATACATATGGAACCTAGAAAGATGGTACTGATGAATTTATTTGCAGGGCAGCAATGGAGAAACAGACATAGAGAACAGGCTTATTGACAGGGCAGGGGGAGGAAGGAGAGGGTGAGCTGTATGGAAAAAGTGACAGGGAAACTTATATTAGCATATGTAAAATAGATAGTCAATGGGAATTTGGTGTATAACGCAGGGAACTCAAACTGGGGCTCTGTAAGAATCTAGAGGGGTGGGATGGGGAGAGAGATGGGAGGGAGGTTCAGACCAAGGGGGGACATATGTATACCTATGGCTGATTCATGTTGTTAGCTGACAGAAAACAACGAAATTCTGTAAAACAATTACCCTTCAATTAAAAAATAAATTAGAAAAAAATAAATCTCTCTTCAGGAGTCTATGCTATCAAGGAACTTTCCTGTCGATGTACTCAGAATTGTCATGTTTCTTATATTAATTCCAATTTGCACAATGATTAAGACATGCTTCCCTAAAAAAAAAAAAATGCTTCCCTATTATCTGCTTGTGGATTGATTTGGGTGGGTGGAGTCAGGATTGATTTGAGTGGGTGGGGTCAGGACTGGAAGTGGTATTGGGATGGGGGAGGGTCTCTGTCTGAAAGGAGAACTGAGACCCAGGTCAGGGTTTCAAAAGATTAAAGAAATACAAAATGAAACCATGGCATATAACCTTGAGTACCTATTAATCTTTTTCATTTGTTCAAATATTGGTAAAGTAGCATTCCCCAACATAGCTTTTGAGAAAAATTTGAAAGGATCTTTGGAAAGCCAGTATGATAATATGCATTAAACATTTCAACACGAATACTCTTGAGCCAGAGTACTAATTCTATAAGCAGAAATTGTAGTGAAAAACAGACATGTATGCCAATACAAGATAAAAAATGTAAATGATAGTCATATCTACACAATTCCAAAGTATACTGCTCTTAGAGATAAAATGGAAGGCATGATTTTTTAAAAAATTTTTACTTTGGACTGCTATTTCTTTATTGCTATGCTGGCTTTTCTCTAGTTCTGGTGAGTAGGGGCTACTCTTCAGTTGCAGGCTTCTCATTGCAGTGGCTTCTCTTGTTGCAGAGCATGGGTTCTAGGACTTATGAGCTTCAGTAGTTGCAGCACGTGGGCTCTAGAGCACAGACTCAATAATTGTGGCCCCAGGGCTTAGCTGCTCCACAGCATGTAGCATCTTCCCAGATTAGAGACTGAATCCATGTCTCCTGCATTGGCAGTTTCTTTACTGCTGAGCCACGAGGGAAGCCCCTGCAAGACATGATTTTTAAAAGACACCCAGAGGCTGAATGTACCACAGCAGTACTTGAATCCTAAACAGGTAGTAACTATAGCAACTAAGCGTGAAGGGGGTATTTCTAAGCAAGTTGGAGGGAAAAGCACTAAGGCAGAGCTACCCGTAAGGCTGAGAGAGGGCAGTTTCCAGAGCCTTTCCTATGTGACATTCTGCTGCAGTTCCTTCCACAAGTGCACACATTGGTCTCTCATGGCTTTTTTGGGTCTCACGAGCTGCCTAATCTACAGTATTCAGCTTCCTGGGGACTGAAGTTAGAGATGATGGGGGACCAGCTTCACCACACAATTCTCATCCTAGAAAAAGTGGAGCATTCCCCCAGCCTCTCCTCAGCCTCTGGGGGTTCTTCAGACCCAAGTTCCTGTTACCTGTGGGACAGGGAGTAACCCGTGCCACCCCTCTGGCTTCCAGACAACAATACCGTTGAGGGCAGACAGATGAAGTTCCAAACCTTTAGTCTCCTAGATGCTGAACCAATACATCTGGGCCAAGAGGTTGGACCCGGAAAGAGTTTTGTGGAGAACAGGGACTGCCCACGTGACAGTCACACACAGCTGTGTCATTTTCAAACGGAAATCAGAGATCCCAACATGTGCTAATCAGCACTTCATTCTGAAATATTACTTAAATTCTGTAACCCTACATTTTCTTACTTATAAAATGTAATTTATAATAGCACTTAAGTAAATGGGATCATAAAAATGACACAGTACAGTGCTTATCATAAGTTCTTAGTGACTATTACCTGTTGTACCTTTAAAGGTAATGTGAATAGGCATTAGAATCCTTCTATTTCTTGTTGAACTATCTCTAAACATTTTAATATCAAAGTTATAAATATTTTAAAGTGAAATAGGACAGTACCTTATAAATTGAAAATATAACTTACACCCTACCCCTTCCCAACTGATGAGTAACTATATTGATATATTTTGAAGTATGTTTATATTTTTTACAATGTAAACATACTAATGCAAATTAATTAAATATTATTTCCCTCCAAAGAACCACATTATATGCATGGATTAATAACTTGACTTGTCACTCATTACTACTTTGAACACTTTTCTTTCTTTCTTCAAAGATGCGTGTGCGCATGCTAAATTGCTTCAGTCATGTCCGACTCTTTGAGATCCAGTGGAATATAGTCTGCCAGGTTCTTCAGTCCACGGAATTTTCCAGACAAGAATACTGGATTGGGTTCCTATCTCCTCCTCCAGGGGATCTTCCTGAACCGGGGATCCAATTGGAGTCTCTTATGGCTCCTGCATTGGTAGTGGATTCTCTATCACTGAGCCACCTGGGAAGCCCCATAACACAGGCTACTTGCTCCTAACCTCTGTGGGGGAAGTAGCTGTCATTTGTGTTCAAACAACTTTCTGGGAAGTTTCCACACCACCAGAGGCTAATAGCATCATGCTGAGCCTTCAAAGAGAACAGTGTTGTTGTCCTTCCCTTAAACCTGGACCAGCAGAGCTTTCTGCCTTGAATATCCTTATTAGATTTTCCCAAGTCAGTTGCTTCCCAGGTGACTCAGTGGTAAAGAATCTATCTGGAACACCGGAGACTTGGGTTCAATCTCTGGGTTGAGAATATCTTGTTAAGAAGGAAGTGGCAACCCACTGCAGTATCCTTGCCTGGGAAAAACCCTTGGACAGAGAAGCCTGGTGGGCTACAGTCCATGGGGTTTCAAAAAGTCAGACTCGACTTAGTAACAACAAGAATGAACCTCTTTAACTTACCACTCTTGGCTGCCTTGATCAGAGCTTCCAACTCCCTGCCTCTTGCGTTGTCCATATTTTCCATCCTCTTTATTTCCTTATTTCTCATTTTTGGTTTTGATTCTCTTCCCTCTTTTCTCTATCTCCTTTCTCATTTTTATTCCTACTTTTCTTTTTTTTCCCTCAGCTCATGCACAACACTGGCTTTAGTGGGGATCACATTAAACATTAGAGTTTGCTTTCTTGACAGAGAATCAACTACCATATGGAAGAAGATTCAGCTGTGTCCTCACGGTCTCTTGTTTATAAGTTTGCTCTTCCCTTAAAATTCAGCTCTGCCAAAGCAGGAGCAGGTTCTACAGGTCAGTGTGCAGTACCTATCACAGCACCTTGCTCATGGCAGGTGGTGGAAACACGCTTGTTTAAAACACTTTGAATTAAACTGACTTTGTTAAGTTGAAGATAAATGACTGATCAAGGACATCTAGGCTTGGATGCACTGACATGTTTGCCAAGACAATGTCTGAAACATCTGAGGAAGGATATAAGGAGATGCATTTTCACTATAAATCTGACAGTAGAAGGGAAAAGCAAATCACTACGATTAAACACAAAAAAAGACAACATTTTGAGTTTGCTATTGATTGATGTTTTGTTTAATAGCCATGATTATAGCACTAAGAATGACAATGAAAATAACAACAACTGTAATGGAGCAACTTATCATTTTGCCTGGAACTATGTAATTATGTGACCTTTGTTAATGAATTTAATCAAAAAAGTTGACTTTAAAATGTTAAACTTCAGCTACCATCCAGGTAAGAATATGAAGACAAGAGAGGTTAGACAAGTAGCTGACTATCTCCTACCAAAGAGTCTGCATCTAAATCTGTAGATCTTGACCCTGGCATTTCTACTGGTTGGCTGAAAGTCTGAAGCAGTTTTAACTTAGAATTGAAGACCAGAGGGAAAGCCTGACCAGCAGTGTGCTTTCATGCAAAGACGGCCACAGTTTGATCATCTCTGTAAAATCTAATGATACTTTGTTTCTAAGCAAAAGGCCCCAAGAATCAATAGACATAGTAACCTAAAAGTAATAAGTACTTAGGATGCTTTTCATAAGAGTAGCCTCCCAAATAGCTTTTCTTGACAGAGCCCCTGTACCTCTATTTCGTTTAAACAAACAAGTTTTAATCCTCTCAAATCAACAAAATCAACTCAACTTTTAATAGTTCCATCCAAGATGAGTGAATTTTCCCTTAATCTTCTCAGGTTCCACCTTCTGAAGCAATTTGCAACCACCCACCCTAATAGCCTCTGGTTGGACACTTAAGAGCCCAGAACACTGTCAATTCGCAAGGACGGGATCCACGAAGACTTCTCTTCTCACCGGCTGAAGCGATGGAGCACTTTCCCCGCTGTGTGCGCGAGGCCTGGGATTCCGCGGAGGAGCCCCAGGAACCGGAGGTGCGGCGGGTCCTTCGCTCGGTGAACCCTAAGGGATGGCGGCTCCCTTGCTATCCTACGCTGGGCGAACTCTCTCCGGACAAGGAGGACTTCAATCGGGAAGAACCTTCTCCTCCCTGCAGGCTTCTGCGCCCATATTGCCCCAAACACGGACCCCAAGCACAGAGCCCCTGCAGGTCGCGCGGCGAGTCTCGGGCTTCGGACACCACGCCGGCTCCGGGCCAGGAGTCACCGACGCCCTCGGGACGGGAGGACGTCGCGCGCCCCGAAAGCTTCCCTGGGCGGATTTTGCCAAATGAGGAACCCAGTGTCTGAAACCCGAGACTTCTGACGCCGGAGACCCTTCCGGAGCATCGCCCTCATCCTGATCTGGAGAGACACCACCAGACACCCCACGCACTGGTCAGAAAGACCCCAGGCTGTTTTTCCTGCCGCCTTTGTCCCCAGGACCCCTCCTCTCCGCGGAGACCCTTCGTTGGAGGATTCCCTGCGACAAGATGCTATTACAAGAAAACCTCTCTGTTTAGCAATTGTGGAAGAATTCTTCTTCATTAGACATTTGAGAATTTCTTTCCCTTACTTAATAAATTCTATCTTTATTACGTACTTAACCATTAAGTCTCTTACTTAACCAAATTACAACGTCTTTCTCTTTGTTGCTTTGGCTTTTGGGCAAGGATCCGGTGCGGGGCGGGGTGGCTGGCGCAGTTCTCCCGCGGGACCCTCGGTCCCCTGATTTGCTGAACTGGGGTCCGGGGGTCGAGGGATATCTTGGGCACACCGGGCGGCCAGGGGGCCAGCACAGCTGTCAAACTGGGTCAAACTTGCCAGGATCCAGGAGATCGCCCAAAGTGCAGCCAGCAGCCCTGAGAACTCCGCTTCGCCCTGGAAACACTCCTGCGCGCTCCACCCGCTCTTTCCCTTCCAGTCCATCTGCCGGGCGACCAGTCATCTGCACGTGGCTCCCCGGCCCCCGGCGCAGGTCCAGAAGCCTGGACTCCAGCAGCGCAGAGCTCCTGTCCCCCTCGGACACTCTCCTGGGGGCGGTCTTCTTCCTCTGAGCCGCCGCTACTCGATTTCCAGCTCTCACATCCGAGCTAACCTGGAGCCGGGGTGCTGGAGCCTCGGAGACTGGTTTTGTGGGGAGGGATTTCTGAGGCCAGATTCTGGACCGGTTCCATCCTAACTCCAACTCGGCGACTTGCCAAGGCTCGTGACTTCTCAGTACCAATCAGAGCAGAATTCTGTTTCCACCAAACCCGGGGTTGAAATCGGGGCGATGAGAGCACAACGGCAGGCCAAGTGTAAGAGCTTGTTTAGTTGCTAATGTCCAACTTTGCTACTGTGGCCCGCCAGACTGCTCTGTCCATGGAATTCTCCAGGCAAGAATACTGTAGTGGGTTGCCATTTTCTTCTCCAGGGAATCTTTCTGACCCAGGAATCAAACTTGCACCTCCCACATTGGCAGACAGGTCTTTACTATTGAACCAACATGGAAGCTTATGTAAGAGTGTAATAAACATTAATACAGTCATTCTGAGATTTTCTCAACTGCTGTGATTCCTCTGGGGGCAAATCCATCACTGGGATTAAACTGGCAGGAGTCTGAAAGTGGGGGCTCCCTCCCTGGGGAGCTATTTCCTATGATTCTTTCAACTCACCTTTCTAGTTTCTGGTATCACACCCTAAGCCACCCTTTTTCTCTTTCCCTGCCAGGATTCCATGGACCTCCGGTGTCCAATGCATGCTGTGGCTCAACTGGTGTGTAACCCTGACCTGTACCAAGGAATTACAGAAGTATTCTTTTCACCCCCATTGGAACATAGGATAATATTTTACTTTTTCAGATTCAGTCAAAAATTTCCCAGTGAGGCTTGAGCCTGTAAAATAAACAACACATAACCAGAGGACGTGATAATGTGACTGTGTGTTGTAGTCACTGCTGGGCCTCTATTGATGTGCTTTCATGTTCTACTTTGTCCTTTAATTCTTAAAGAGTGTATATGAGAAATGAAATCAATAAGAACTGGAAATAAAGAAATTACTTTTACATTTCATCTTCCTTTTTTCAGTAGTAATTTCAAATTCTTAGATAAATAAATGAAATAGCCCTTGAATCCATGGAAAGACACAGTTCTTTATAAGCCCACTTGTCAAGAATCACTAGCAGGATGTGGAATATACAGTTCTAGGGTCCTTTTAGCAATTTGAAAATCCAAAATTTTACGCAATCTAATCTTTTGTGTGTAAATTTCAGTTCAAAGCTCTGTTGAACGCAAAATATGGCATAGAGTGATGTGAAGCCATAGGACCCAAAGTAGCAGGAGTGTTTGTAGGAATGACTGCTTCCTGGGGCTGTCCTGGACCTTGCAGATAGGGTTGCACTCTATCAGGTAAGCTCTTATTATCACTTTATAAACTTCTAACATTTTAAATTATGATATACATCTAGACACCAGTGTTTTATTAAATATATTATAATATCTTTAAAATTAAATAGGAAGCTGAGTGCAGCTGTTATGCTAAGTAGCAGAGATATATCTGTCCAGGTGTGAACAGTGTGCGGACATTTGCATTGTAAGAAGGGAAGGTGCCTGGGTGGCCCTAATGCACAGAGGAATGAGGTTTCCCAATGGGAAGTCCCATTACCATGGCAGAGACCTACTGAGCAGCCCTCTAGCTGACATTTCCTCCCCCTCCAAACCGTGAAAATCACCATATTGGTTCCTTTCAACTTCCCTAGACAGAAGTTGCTAACAGGGGAGATGATATATTAAAGGACCTTCAGTTTACATACTCCAGATTACTCTGGTATATTTAAAGCCAATTCTACTGCTCTCTAGTGTCTTGGAAAAGATTTTTGAATAATCACATTTTTTTCTTCTGTTTATTTATTTTGTATCTACCCCAGAAAAAACAATGTCATAACCTAGAAACTAAACAGCTTAGCTGATATATGGTCATATAATCTTACAGAGTGAAGAAGAAAATGTGAAAACACCTTCAAATACCATCAGCTAGTTCTCTCTTATCAATATCTTGGCTACATCTATGGTCAATCTGATCATTGATTAGGTCAGCAAAGTCAGTAATTCAACTATTCAAATCTAACACAAAATTTAATCTTTCATCATAATTGTCTATCAGGTATCATTTTATGCTAGCAGGTCCTCTCAGAAAGAAGACTCTAAGATTGAAATGTCCAGATAATCTCACTAGGGCCATAGAAAGCCTGCATTTGCCTTCCCTCTGTCCATGACTGTATTCATCTTTTTCTAGGCTGAGTCTGGGAACTGGATGTCCTCTCTTGATGGTGAGGTTTTCCTTCCTCTAGCATTTCCATCACACTATTGAGATCTAAGTTGCAAGGACACCCTCATGTCTCTAACATGCTATTTTGACTCTTCAAGGTGAGCATAGCACCCTCCTAGTTACCTTCTTTCAATTCACTTATAAAGCATTCTTGATAGCACTTATCATACTAAATGAGTTTTATTTGCTTATTTATTAGCATGTTCACTGCCTGTTCCTCCCATGAAAGTCAAACACTCTATGACAGGTCATGTCTGCTGGTTGATGGCTTTAGCTTCGGGATCACGTACATATGTAGTACAATACTGATGCTTTGTAAGGCTTTTTGAATGAAAGAGTAAACATAGAAAAAAATAATTCTTCTGCCACACACTGAACAGAGGAAGGGCAGATGTCACTGAGAAGGAGAAAAATACTTTTCTTGGGAAGATTTATTTCTTTGTTTTTTCTTGCTGCTTCTCAGAAACGCTGGTAAACATGCTGTGAGGATCAAATGCTAGGATGACCTAATCAATCAGATCTGACCAAAGCCACACTCAACCTAGTTTTGTCATTCAGAAGAGGATATTAATTTGCTTCTTCCCCTGGACTTGACATCTTGAAGGAATGTGTACTGAGGGTTAACACCTATGCCTTTTTCTCAGCATCTTGTTTCTAACATCTTGGAGGTCCTAGGCTTGAGGACTTCTGCTTCTTGTTCCTCTTTCTTGGCCCAGACATGCTATTTCATGGTACAGCAGAGTGAAGGTTTGGCACTTCACCTGTCTTGCTGCAAGGGCTATGTTGTCTGCAGGCAAGAGCAGGAATCGCTACTGCCCTCCCTTCACTGGATAGAATCCTGGGTCTGGACAACCTCCAGGGGCTGAGCAGAGGCTCAGGGGAGTGCTCTACTTCTGGGAGGGTAGGAACTACTGAGCAGGAGAGAAGTAGTGAAGACTCAGAGGCTTTCTCTGTGCCCTGAGTACTTTGGAAGCTCCCCCAAAAGGCCCTTCTGGGAGTTGACACTTGGGTACCAGCTTGGTCCCACTACAGCCCCAGAGAAGCCAAATACTGCGGATCAAGTGGCTGAATGGGATCCAGAAAAGCCAGGATACCCCAGGGTAGGTGGTCACAGGGTGTCCACAGGGGAAAGACCTGGAATTCGGCCCTCTCTTAGCCTGCACGGGGGGTTGTCTCACTGCCTTCCTCTGCAGCTTGGTTAGAATCTCCGCTTTGAGTTCAAGCTGTTGTTACAGTCACTGCACTGTGTTCCAGGTTATCTTTTCAAAATTATGTCTTCCATTTTATTTCTAGGGCTGCATATGTTGGGATTGTTCAAATATGACTATCATTTTTTAAATCTTGTATTGGAAAACCCATCAGTTTTGAACTATAATTTCAGACTTGTAGGAGTGGATTTCTGGCTTTAAGGGTATACATATTGAAATGTTTAATGCATATTGTCAATTGGCTTTCCAAAGATTCTTTCAACTTCTTTCTCAAAAGCTGAATTGGGGAGTTATTACTTCATTAATATTTGAACAAATGGAAAAGATTAATACAGGCCACTAAAGTAGTCAAAGTTATATGTCATGGTTTCACTTTACATTTCTTTAATGAATCCTTACCTGGGCCACAGTTCCCTTTTCAGCCACAAAGCCCACACACACCCCACCCATCCACCCACCCAAATCAATTCCACAGGCAGAGGTTAATAATTTACATTTTAATCATTGGGCACAATTGGAATGAATTACAGTTACAAGGAAGTTTCTTAAGAAAGCATGGATTCCCGCAAGTTGTTATTGTTCAGTTACTCAGTTGTGTCAGACTCTTTGGGACCCCATGGACTACAGTTCACCAGGCTTCCCTGTCTATCACCATCTCCCCAGAGCTTGTTCAAACTCATGTCCATCGAGTTGGTGATGCCATCCAACCATCTCATCCTCTGTCACTGCCTTCTCCTCCCGCCTTCAATCTTTCCCAGCATCAGGGTCTTTTCTAATGAGTCAGCCCTTTGCATCAGATGGCCAAAGTATTGAAGTTTCAGCTTAAGCATCAGTCCTTCCAATGAATAGCAGGGTTGAGTTCTTTTAGGATTGACTGATTCAGTCTCCTTGCAATCCAAGGGACTCTCAAGAGTCTCCTCCAACACCACAGTTCAAAAGCAGAAGAGAGATTTCTAACTGAAAAGTCTGTCAGTAATTCAGGAAAGGAATGATAAAGAAGGAATGCTCTGCCCAAAGAGATCTCCAGGCTCATCCCAGAGAAAGGCAGGGGCCCCAGAGGAGAAGTCCAGCCAGGCAGAATGAGACTTCCACTGGGGTGACTCAGGCTCCAGTCCAGGGCAGGGCAGGGGTTGATGGGGTGCTGTGGGCGCAGGAGGCTGCTCTTCCTTCCCTTGCGGGGTTCCACCGGGTTTCAAGTCTCAGTTTTTCGCAGCCTCGGGGTGTTTGGGGTGGGGTGGAGGGGTGCTGGGCTCCTGGAGGCGATCTGGCCCTGGGTCTGGCGGCCTCCGCAGCTGCTGGCATCTGCTGGCTGTTCAGACCCTCCTGGGCCCCGCGCTGTGTGGCTTTGGCCTCTTCTTGAGGGGACCGTCGCTCCAGCCCGGACTAGCAGCCGGCTCCTGGACTTGCGGGTCTCGCCAGCGTTTCTGGCCGCTCTCGACGCGGGGACCGTCCGCGTGTCCGGGGCAGGCGAGGCGCGGCAGCCCGCAGGCGCAGTAGTGCGGGTCCCCGCAGAAGTCGGGGCTTAGGCAGGAGAGGCGGCTCAGCGCGGGGAAGTTATCCAGGGCCCAGGCCCAGGCCTGTTCTCGGTTCAGGCCCGGAGGCCAGTGGGGCTCGGGATGTGCGCTCCTCCCAGACTGCGCTTCCAAGGAGCGGTGTGCGTGCGCTTCCATGGCTTCAGCCTCCTCACCAGGCGGAGAGGAGAGCGCAGTGGGTCCAAGCACAGGGGCGAATGATTGAATGATTCATCTGGGAGCGGAGTGTGCCTTTTGTAGTGCCTGCCTGACCTGGTTTTGGGAAACCCTGGTGTTAGGTGGGATACACACTCATTTGCCTTGCAAATTACCTCGGGGTCCCTGGGGACTGAGGAGATAACTACATCGTTCTGGGAGGGGCATGGAAGTTCTGAGTGGTTTTTGGTGATTGGGTTAAAGGAGGGGAAGGGGAGGAGAAGAGGGTCCCTGGCAGTTTCCATTCCTGGAAGAAGCATCTGTGCTTGGGAGGCAGGACTGCTCAAATCACACTTCAGGTTCTCTTTGAGCAGATGAGAGGGAATGCGCCGGTGTTAGAGAGAAGGCTCAGCCAGATTCCCCCTTTGCAAAACCCACAGCTGGTTCATGCTGGAGCTGGCCTGAGATTCCAGGTCCTCTCGCTTTCACATCAGGTGGGGAAAAGAGGAAGGGAGTGATCATGTAGGGTGGAAAAAAGGAGAGTGCAGTGCCTACTTAGAATTCTCATATTTCTATTAATATATATATATATATATATTTACGCCTGCACCGGGTCTTGCTTACAGGACGATGAAGTTGCAGAGAGACAGGACTTGGCTCTTAACACTTTCACTCTTTTTCAGGTCTCCCTTGTGGCTCTGTCGGCTCCAGCGTGAAAGGGCTGTGTAGTTTTGAAGCACGAAGTCTCTCTAGTTGCCCTGTCACTTGTGGGATCTTAGTTCCTCCACCAGAAATCAAACCCACATCTGCTGCATTTTGGGTTTTTAACCAACCTGGTTTGACCTGATTGTCTTACTTCTCAGAGCACATTGAATTGAGTGAATACCGTGCTTTTAATCATATCTGTTTGTATGGCCCCTGTCCTGTTTATTTGTAATTATTGCCATTCTGTCATAAGTGATTCTCATCTGTCTGCTCCCCTTTACATGTGATTTTTTCTATCAATAACTATTGTAGTTTTAGTGTGTATTTTAATATTTTCAGTGTTTATATAATATTTTTCTGCATGCCTCTATATTCATGTAAAAGGAAATGTGTTCTATTCTGATTTTATTCATTACATTTCACTCATTTGCCAATTTACAAAATCTCTGTAGGAAAATTTCATCTGCTGCTTCCTTCTCTTGCCTGTTCCCCTCTAATGAACTTCTGTTATACTTCACCCCTGCACTATACCCCAGGGACAGATTGCTAAGTCATTACCATATGGAATTATTGCCGTTACTGTATGGAATCATCTCTATTGGTCAGTGAGACAGTTTCTCTAGGATAGGTACCCAGGAGCGGAACTGGCATGTCTTGGAAAATGCATCAACCAAACTTAAGGGAGTACTGCCAGATGATTCTTTGGGATCAGTGCAGCATTTGTGATCAGGAAGTAGTGCATGAGGTGTACAGATTACTCGATGCATATGTTCCCCACATATTAATACTTGGAATGACCTAGTATTCTACCCCTTGCCATCAATTGCATGGTCCCAAAGAGAGCAGCTAGTGAGTCTTCAGATTCAATGTTTTTCTTTTTGGATCTCTGACGGTGTCTCTTTTGGGGGGCCAGTTTGCAGTGTGGTTCTCAGACTCTTTTCCTGAGGGATGTTCAGTCGGTTGTCTTCCTTTTCCATCAAATTCCAGTTATCTCCTTCCTCTAATACATTTCATGTGTAAGTGATTTCAGTGTTATGTTTGTTTCTTAGAAGGTATAAACAAGTAAGGCAGTGAAAAGACACTCATCTTCATCCTTACTGACTTATTACAATCCTATTTATTTAACCAACCTTTAAAAAATGAATCTAGATGCTCTGAATGAAATGTATAAATATTTTTAAAGTTTACTTTTTGCATTCAGGATATTTTGAGGATGTTTGTTTGGTACTGATCATGATTTTTCAATGAGAAAAAAAGTAAAAAGAAGAAAAATTCCCCACAATATTTCATTTGGGACTTTTACAGTTTCCCTTTTTGCATGTATTTCATCAAGAAATAAATAAAATAGTTAAATAAGGATGCTTTATTTCTTTTGTATGTGTTACTTTATTTTTTTATTTTTTAAAATTATTTATTTGGCTGCACCAAGTCTTAGTTGCGGAACAGGGGGCCTTTTTTTTTTTTTTCTTTTTTCTTTTTTTTTTGACTGGGGGGGGGGGGTTCTTTAGTTGCAGCATGTGAACTCTTCTCTGCGACATGTGGGATCTGGTTCCCTGACCAGGGATAGAATCCGGGCCCCCTGCGATGGGAGCACAGAGCCTCAGCCACTGGACCACCATGGAAATCCCTATGTGTTACTTTAAATAACATAGAATCCCAGGACAAAGCCAGGAGCTCCTCTGATTCTTGCTGGTCAGTAAAGTAGCTCGGTGATTAGAGCATCAGGAGTCTGTATATGGTAATGGACCAGGATTGGTGGTAGGTGAGGGCCACAGGGAATGCAGAGGACTTGAAACTGAAACCCCTAGGTGGTGTTTTGGGGGCTCCAAGGACCTTCAGTCCTTTATGTCTCAGCTCAGAAAGCATTCAGCAAGAGATAAAGTGATAGATAAGAAGTTATTTGCTACAATAGGAGGCTTGTGAGGCTTATAGGTGGGTGGGCAAGAAGGTGCCATGCCCTGAAAACTTAGTGACCTACATTTTTTATAATCAAAGGAAAAGTGGGGAAGGGGAAAAACCACTTTCTTCCTCACTTTTAAGTAGATGTCATGTTTCCATCCTCTCTCCTCCTCCAGGTTGGTCAGGGGAATTTTCTTGTCCTTACATGGTCAAGCCAGTACTGTGGCACTGTGGAAAAATTATTTTGGGTCTCAGTACAATGAGGGTCTTCCACTTTGAAATGTTACCTTTTCATAAATCATTGCTTTTTAGGTGTGCAGAGAGTATGTCCTATGGGTCAGTAGCCTACTGAATTCACAGGATATGGGTCTCAAGCTGCCATTATTTTATTGTTTGGGGGCATATCTTATACTTCTGCTACATGGTTTTGTTGCTAAGCAAGCCTATTGGTTTTGCAGCTAAGCAGACCTGCTTTCTTGAGTAACCATTAACTTACAAGGGTCTTCCATACTTACTTCTTTACTTACAATTCTCTAGTGGGATTAGTTATTTAATTACTCATGTTATCTCTTTATTCTGTCTGTGTTGGAAGGAAGAGCAGCTCCCTAGCTAGACCCAGAAAGAAAATTATCTAAGAAGCACGTTACTCACTGACCCAGAATCCTACCCACACTCATCCTGGTCCCAAATTTGTAGGCTGACTCTGAGACCAACAGCTGGATCTCCTCTGCCACTGGCCACTTTGGATACCCTCTCTCACACACACCAAGCCCAGAGGTAGGAAACGCACCAGCCCACTCACCAAAAGAAGGAAAGTGTTTTAGAAATCCATACGAGTATGATCCTTACAAAAGTCAGGATCAGGGGTCCGGCCAATACCCCTTTTCATTTATAGCCTATTAATTTGATCCTGAGTCATTAAGAAGCCAGAGAAGTGAGGTAGAGATGCCAGAGCAGCTGGAATACCTCAAAAAGCCCCCTCCCCAGGAGGACTGGGACCCCAGGAGGTACAGGAAGGCTTAGTTGGGGCCCTGGACTCATTGAGCTTCCCTGGCAGCTCAGTTGGTAAAGAATTTGCCTGCAGTGCAGGGGACCCAGGTTTGATCCCTATGTGGGGAAGATCCCTGAAGAAGGAAATGGCAAACCACTCCAGTATTCTTGCCTGGAGAATTCCATGGACAAAGAAGCCTGGTGGGCTGCAGTCCACGGAGTCCCAAAGAGTCAGGCACGACTGAACGATTAACACTGGACTCGATGAAATTCTCAGATATCCTGTCTACTGGATCTTCTAGAAGACCAGTGCATGTCTGTGACTTTGTAAGCTCTGACCATCTCTGTATGCCCAGGGGACAGAACCACCCTCCCTACGTCCTGAGAATACCAGCCCCAAAACCTGCACTCACACCTCCACCCCGTACCTCCTCCATCTCCAACAGCCAAAGTAGAAATCAACCTGAGAAAGAAGAATCTCACATTTATGGACAACTTTATTAAAAGAGTGGGAAAAAAATGGGCACACATTTTTTTGTAGACACAACATTGTCCATCATGTGAGCAGAGGGATGTTGCTATAATATCCAGAGTGGAGGATCACCCAGTGAAGGGTTTCAGCGGAAATCTCAGGCTTCTGGACACAGAAGATGGAGACAGCCCATATTCTCACAGGCCTCAACTCTTGGCATCTGCTGCCACCAGCACTAGGACATGCAGCGGTGGCTCCCAGAGCAGGAGCAGGGCAAAGCCATCTGTGTTCTGGTGCTCCACTTGTTCATCCTAAGAAGCAGTGTCACCTGCTGAGGGAGACTGCCATGGAGGTGGAAATGAGGCTCCTCATCACTAACGGCCACCTCTGGCAGGTCGTGGGCATCCGGTCTGGGGCTGGTGGCTCAGTACCTCACCTGGAGGTACTCTGGTTTCTGAGCCTTAACTCAGAAACCTGTAAAGACTGGAAAGCAGTTTGCCACTTAAGTCCAGGTGATCCCCCAAAGGGGTCTTCCTCGGTGGCTCAGTGGTAAAGAATCCCCCGCAATGCAGGAAACACAGGGAAGATCCCCTGCAAGAGGTCATGGCAATGCACTCCAGTATCTTGCCTGGAGAATCCCATGGACAGAGGAGTGGGCTATAGTCTATGGGGTCACAGAGTTGGACACGACTGAAGTGACCTGAGTATGCGTGCATGCATGCAGGCATGATCCCAAGAGAGGTGACTCAGGCAGGGTCCGGAATCTGCTGATCTTTATGCTGGCCACTCTTTTGTGCAATCCCAGGCCTGCAGCTCACAGCCTGGCAGTTCTGTTCCAGTGTGTAGCTCTCAGACCAGCTGACACAGAGCACCGCTCTGGTAGTGCTGGAGCGCAGGTCCTGCCAGGGAAATGGCAATGGGGGTTGTGGGAGAGGCTAAGTTCACTTCAGTCGTGTCTGACTCTTTGCGACTCTATGGACTGTAGCTCACCAGCTTCCTCTGTCCATGGGATTCTCCAGGCAGGAATGCTGGAGTGGGTTACTGTGCCCTTCTCCAGGGGATCTTCCCGACCTAGGGATCAAACCCACGTCTCCTGCATTGACAGCCAGGTTCTTTACCAGTAGCGCCACCTGGGAAGCTAGTGGGTGGAGGGGACACTTAAAGGATGATCTAAGATGAGCGAGCCAGGAGGTGTCACCTTTTGATCCTATCCAGGGTGTATCCACTCTCTTGGGACCTCCAGGACTTCGAGTGAGATTTGTTTTCTGGTCTCTGTGAGTTTGTGCATTGCCACTGTCAGTGACACAAACCCAGAACGCAGTGCATCCATCCGCAGTGCACAAAAACAGCCTACAGCCCACTCCTGAGAGACATAAGGGTTCATAAGAGGAGACCCCAGAAGAGGTGGACTCTGTGGAGGTCTGTTGATGAGGGATCTCACCATCAGCCGGAGTTACCCGACTCCCTGAAGTGAGCGCGGACACTCTAGTGTCCAGGACACTTCCAAGCATTACAGCTCAGCTCCGGCCCCAGGGACCACCATTGCCAGTTCCAATGATGCTGGAAGCAGAGCCTAAGCATCTTAGGAGTCCTGAGATTTCCACTGAAACTATTCCTCTGGTTTTGTTCAAATGGGATGGGAAGGCTCAAAATAGGGTGTAGAATGGATGGAAATAGCAGATAAAGAAACCAGAAGACTGCTAACCATTGGAACCCGAGGGACAAGGACAAGCTAGCACAAAGAAAAGGAAATTCAAGGAAAAAAAATTAAAAATCTAAGATCAGAGTATAGGAAGGTTTGAGATTATGAATGAGAAATGTGCTATCTTGTTGGGCTCTTTGTGACTGCAAGGACTGTACCCCACCAAGCTCCTCAAATTTAGTTTACAAGCATAAAAGTCATCTATATAGATTTTTGTAAAAGCATCAAAGTGAGATAATAACTACAAATGACAAAAGACAAAAAAAAAAAATAGCTAAAGACCTGGTTATAATACAGTTGTCAAGGAAATGTGGCTATTTCTGTGACATACAACATTTTGAGACAATAACTGGAAATGACTGAGAACATACCACAACATTTCAAATTTTAGGAAAGATCATATAATTTCTAGAACATTTATAACCTAAGAAGGTTTATCATTATTTGACAATATTTTCCATGTAATTTAGCATACCAAATAAGCCTAATTAGTTTAATATCTCTCTTTGAGATGTTCAGGGATGCATTGAAGCATTCCAAAGTTAACCAGAGGTCAAAAGAACTTCATTCAGAATTTGATTTGAAAAAGTTTGTCGGAGATATCAAATGGGTTTTTAACATTTGGCTAAGTAGGATCATAGTCACTGTGAAACACCACTTAGTCATTTAGCCAAAGCAACAATAAAAGATTTCAAAGGCAAATACAAAAAATTACAACAGATTGCATAAGAGTTAGTAAAGAAAGTTTATAAGCTATTTATCAAAAAGATCAATATTTCAAGAAAACTTTGTCCTCTTAATAAGGGAAAAGACAAGTTCTAGTTTTGTACAACTTTACTGTTAAAATTCATTCACCTGATTGAATTCAATCTATTTTTATTCGGTGCTCACCATGCATAAAACTCTTTTTTTCAGAATTCCTTTTAAAATTTCTTTGTGATCCATGCATCCTTTATTCCATGACCAACTACTGTGTCATATCCAAGCAACAGCATACAAACTGGCGATCAATCTTAATCCAACTGGACAGCAATTTAAGGCTTACAGTACATTTAAGGCTTTCAAATTTGGGGGAAGAAAACCATTTTAATAAAACCAAAGACTCCCTCAAACCCAAACCCCAACCAGTACAAGTAGTGTAGCAGTTTTAGTATTTTTACACTTCTGATGCTTATTGGCACAACTCCTGTGTCAAACCAAGTAACTCCTAAACTAAAAATTTGGTGAAATTTTAATTATGTAATTTTTTTAAAGCATAAACTTGTAATTTTTGTCTCAGAAATGTTCTAACATTTTTAATAGCAAACTACAGGAGTAAAACATATTAAGAAAATGTATTCAGTCATTTACATTACAAATAAATTTGCAGTTTTGTTGCTGAAGCCTGACAAAAGAAAATCACCCATTAACAATCTATGCATAATGTAATTGCAAATATGTACAGCACTTTAAAGAAGCCTACAAGGAGGACTTTACAGAATGGACTTTATAGTCCACTAGATTCTTTGTTAGACTAATCAGATGATCAAAATATTAAAACTCTGTGGACTAGTAATAAATTTATGCTTTAAAAATCCTGTTTACTTTTGTATAAGAAGGCTCCAGTTATATTTATATCGTTCCAGGTGATGAAACTGTTCACAAGTGTTCCAATAAATTACCCTTTAATTGATTTGTGTGGGGGAAAGATCAGCATGTTAACAAAAATTAGCAAAGGAATTTTCATCACAATGGTTTCCAGTTACATTACCACAGCTTCACAATGGATTAGAGCCATGAATCCAGTGACTGAAAGGGTCAAATACTGAGAACACTGGTGGAGAGAGGTTGAGTCCTGCATAAATGATTCCCTGAAGGGCAAGGTGGAGAAAGGGGTGTGAGCATCCTTTTTACAGCGCAAGAAAACGATCCCCCCACTCAGCTCTCCTTTCCATTCCACAAGGCAACAAAGCTGGAAATCACAACTGTTCGGTTTAACATAATGTGTGAGTTAGAAAAACCTCTATATACCAAAGACCAAGACGTCCTCAGTTCTTTGATTAGGACTCCCAAAACGCTGGGCATTTCCTCGTGGTTATCAGGCCCGTGACAGCCATCCAGTTGAAGCACGTTTACAGTTGATGAAGTAAAATCAAGTCATATTCAGGAATTAGGAAGTTCGTGAGATATGAACTGTCGTAGACTTTCTAGGTATTGTATATATAAAACTCTATGTCATTATCCTCGGTCCCTTTGACCCAGAGGGGCTCCATGGCCCCGGGAAAGCGCTCGTACATGGCCATGACCTCGTCTTGTGTGCCGCGGAAGTATGGGAGAGGTGACTTTAAATATCTGTCAATGTTAGGGAAAGCATCAAAGCCGTGTGTTTTCCTGGTATCGGGAAAAGCCACACGCAATCCACACATCAGCGGCGAATGGAGAATTACAGCTGCACACTCGTACCTGGAGGCCAGGTCTACCATGGGGTAGGAGCTTCCAAAAGCTATGACCATACAAGATGATGTTCCCAGGACCTAACGCCGTATGGGGTGCAGCGCCCGCCAGGCGGCGTCGGTATCAGTTTAGAGGGCTTGCCCGGGCTGACGCCGTAGCCCTAGTCGTGGTAGATGTTGCAGTTGATGCGCGAGCGGAGGCCGATGTACCAATAGAAGCTGCGCCTCTGGCCCAGGCCCACGGCGTTGCGGTGGGAGAGAGGAGTGTGCGGCGGCTGGAGGGCGCCCAGCACAAGAACATGCAGCCGAGCCGCTTGTCCCAGGCGGTGAGCGAGCAAACCTCGACGTTCAGCTCGCACCGGGAGCATCCCCAAGTGTGCGCGCCCGCTCCGGCGCAGGCTGCACTCCCCGCCCCGCGCCCTCCTCTGGCGGCTGCTGTGCGGCTGGGCCAGGGCGGTGGCGGTGGCGGCGGCGAGGCCAGAGAAGGTCGCCAGCACCGTGCAGATGGGCTTGGGAGGCGGCAAGGCCAGCTTGACGGCGATGCGGCTCCGGCAGGCCCAGCTGCAGAAGAGCCAGCTCCGCTTTCCAGCGAGAAGCCCTGCATCCTGGGGTCTGGTTCGGGCATCCAGGCGGCCTCGAACCCGCGGCCGCCGGCACGGCAGGTAGGCAGACTGGCTCCGCAGCGAAGGCGAGTAGGGCAGCTGCGGCCAGCCTGGCGGCTGGACATGGAGGAGCTGGGAGGCGTGGCTGGCCTAGGCCGGCTTGGCGCTTCCAGCCCGGCGGGTCAGCGGTCGTCCCGGGGGCCGGCAAGGCGCGGACGGCCCCCCGGGCCCTGCGCCGCGGACAAAGCCCGTGGCAGCCCAGCCGGCTCGAACGCGCGATCCCTGCCTCCCTTCATGAGGGCTGACCTTTTCAAACACTTCTGCTAGGTTCTCACGCCATGTGGCCTGGAAGAACAAGGATCCCTTTTCTTCTGAGTGGAGCCGGCTGTCTCTCACTAGCAAACGGTTTGTTCAGACCACATATACATAGTCTTTCCAACTTAAGCCAAAAATTCAAAAAGGCAATTAAGCTAGTTCACTCCAACCCGCCCCTTTCCCCGTCCCAGCGTAGGAAATGTCAGTACCCACCTGGGAGGCCAAGTCCCAAGAAAAACAGCTTGAGTGAAACTTTGGATGTCATTTAAACTTTAAATTTAAAGCAATGATGCCAGGATATCAGGAGAATTTACCAAAAAGATAAATACTGAAAAGGAATACTGAGAAGCCGGTTGGGCTAAAAGGGCGGGGCATGTGCCCAAGCACCTGTTCACGGTAGAGTCCAAATTTCCTCTGCTGGGTGTCTCTTATATCCTGCCAACTATGCCAAGCAAATATTGACAGGAAATCAGTTAACAATCAAGAAGCCAAAAAGAATTTGATTCAAGTCAAACTGAGGATTGTAACCCAGGAGATAGAGCCTTAGAAGCTCTGAGAACTCTTCTCCTGTTAGCAGCCCAAGGCATAGTCCTATGCATTTTTGAGACAAAGGAGCCTACAAAATGACATTTTACATAAAGTTCACCAAAGATACATTGTCTAAGTAAACACAAAGCAAGCAGTGTGTCACTCTGACCCCCTGTGGAGTTGGGAAAAGATGGTCATCTTTAAGAAGTTGCATTGCTAGGGTCACAAAAAGAGGGGGAAATATCTCTGCTGTGGAACAGGTATTCCCCTCTTTCAGGAGGTCTGGCTGGTGTGTATCACAGGATGCACACTCGGCGGGAAAGGGGAGGCTGAAAGGGGGGCGTGATGGGAAAGAGAGTTTTGTGTTAAATTTTATTGTCTTGCCTTGAAATAGAAATTTTATTTCCTCACAAATCATCCAATAGTTGACCCATTTCCCCAAAAGGCACAAGATCGTATTTCCAGTTTTGTACCAAGTGGAACCCATCTTTGTGTTCATCCCCTAAGGTCACAACACAGACAGGCCGGTTTTCAAAAAACACAGAGAATCAGGAGGTACCCCACATTTGGAACAGAGTAGACTGATTACCAAGAAGCTTCCACAAAGGCCCCTCAACAGAATTGGAGAACTCAACACAAAGGGAGAAGAGCTGAGATCTCAGATCAGTCAGAAATCAGTGAGCCCAGTGGACTCCATGGGTACCAGTTGCAGTTACTCGCCAGCTTCAGATTACTTCCTACCCTGTTTTAGCAACAAGAATTGTTAAAAGAAAATTCAGAGAGCTTTACTGGATATAAATATTTTATTGAAAAAGAAACAAACTTCTCAAAAGGGAAGATTTCAAATTCAAAACTAGTATGAAGCTCCAGAGCCTTGATGTCTCAGGGCAGCTTATAAAGTGAACGTGAGGAAACTGTTTGACCTTTACAATGATTGGTTATTACACTGGGGGTTTCCAGGGAGCAGGGGACTGGTTAAAGTGGTTATCCTACTTCGTTTAAAGAAGATAACAACAGTTTTTTAAAAACCATTTTCAAAGGCATTTGTAAGGAATAGCCTGAGTTAAATTAACCGTGTGTTTTGAATAAATTCGATTTAGTTTTGCTTATGTGCCTTATTCAGTTTTCTCGATCAGGGGGAGTTTTCACGGCCGATCTATGTTTTATTTCTTTTCACCTCACTTTATTCATGCCATTTTATCCCCTGCGCCTCCGGGGATAAACTCTTTTGAAACTCGGTTCTCAGTTCCTAGCGGACAGCACCCTCGAAAAGCTCCGAAACTGACGTCTGCCTTTGGACACAATGTTGCGGTCCGCGCTGTGCCCGCCGGCTGGGTGCCGCCACGCTTAGGTCTCTGCCCCGCAGCGTTTTGTCGATCGCCCTCGGGCGAGTGCGCGGGGCCGGTGTTTTCTCGGTAGTTTCCGCCAGAGCCGAGCTGGCCCTTTCTCTGGGTCGCAGCTTTGTAACAACTGAGTCACAGCTTTCACGTCTACACCTGCGGCACACAGAGACCTGTCAGCGAAGGAAGGGGGGGTGCGGGGTGCCAGACCCTAGACGGCGCCCGGGGAAGAGAGTACAGATTCTCAATCATCGCCGAGTTCAATCCTCTGGGACTATTTTGGCTCCCGAGAAATCGCAGTAGGAGAACGATTCTAAGACTACATGTAGTTAACATTCCCCGAGCGTTGAGACGGTGCTGGACGTGGCTCTGACTCGGCGCCCCACATCAGCCCGGGACAGGGCGTCTATACTCTAGTTCAGCTCCCCTTTTCTTTAGGGAGATGAGGCGCCTGGCGCCGGGAAAGTCACCGAGAAGCTCTGAGACCCTGGCGGTCAGCGGTCAACAAACATCGGGTTTGGAGGAAGAAAAGGTACCGCCGCCAACAAGACACCCAGCGGGTAGCAGACTCGCCTTGTGTCAGAAAAATGGCAGTCCGTCTGTCTCCCAGAAATGTTACTAGATGTTACTAGATCCCCAGGTCGGGGCGAATCCCGGCGGCACGAAGCTGACCCGGCGGCACGAAGCGAGCGATGCTAGGGCCGAGAAGGGACAGCACAGGGGACCTGGGGCCCACGCGAAAGAGAGAAGTTCCCTTTAGTGCCGGGAGGGTGGATGCCAAAGAGAAAGCGCCGGCTCGGCGCTGCAGGCCCAAGTGCGGCTGAGAAACCCCCGGCTGGGCGGCAGGAACCGCCCGCAACCTTGGCTCCCGGACCCTCCACTGGCGGCGCAAGATCCAGGGGCGCTCCAGAGGGTTACCGTTGAGCGCAGACAGACCCAGAGACTCGGTGGAAAACTACACTTACATTATAATAACACAAATGAGAATAAGTCCTCGGGCACAGATATAAGTAAAAACAAAACAACACCGATCGCACCGACTGCAGAGCAAACCACACCGAAAAAGAATTTCTGCAAGCCAGCCGTTCAGAGAAGCTAACTCTACAAAGATCAGACAGCAGACACCGTGGATAGGTATAGTCTACTGCGATGGCCTGAGACCTGGGACCCTTTGCTACAGTCCTGCAATGCTTGCACCTGGACAAAATGCCTCCTCCAGAGGCACCAAGATAAAAGAAACTATAAGGTACTAAAAAGAACCGCGTGCCTGCCCAGTTGGGGCAAATTCTGGACAAGGAGACACAAAAAGACCTAAAATCCCACCTGCCACTTACACAGAGCAGAGAGCAAGAGCAGGGGACTGCTCACGCTCCTTGCGCGTGACACCCTCTAAGGTGTTGGTAAACCACCCAATCCACCAACCCCTGGGCTCACCCCTATCCTCACCCCATATAAGGAACCAGCTGCCCCACCTCCTTGAGAAAGCAAGTTCTTAGCTCCAACTTTCTGCAGCAGGGGCCCCAGTAAAGACTTGCCTGAATTTCTCATCTAGGCTCTCTTCAATTTTTATTGATTAAAGAGGCCAAGAACCCTGGTTAATAACACTACCATTAAATGATCACTGTCACTCTTGCTAAATCAGTGTTGGCCACGCTGAAAATCGCTGGGCGGGACATACTATGGCTTATAGGACTTGTTAATTTGTACAAGAGTGAACTGGGAAGCAGAGGTTAACGTGGAACTTGCCAAATTGAAACCGGCTCTGAGCAAGTACATTGCTTCTGGCCACTCGCTCTGAGGATGGGGATGGCCAAGGGGCTGCGACCCTGAGAAAGTGCCAACTGGGCTCTAATTGCAAGTTCTGAGAAAACTCCGGTCCAGTGTACTGGCCAGGGCCGCAACCTCCAAAACGCTGACACTGAGGCTCTAACAGGGCCGGTGCAGGGACCCAGCCAGACAGGCAGAGTTCAGTAGCGCTATGTTCAAAGGCAACTATTCATTGTGGAGCTTTCAAGGCACTAAAAATAGCGGAGACTGAGAAATGAGGGTATTAACTCTCAGGAAAGATCAGAGTTGCAGGGGATAAAATGAGATGAATGATGTGGGATGAAAGGAAATAAAATATAGATAAGGCTTGAGAATCCCCCTACGGGACAAAACGGTTTGGGTCACGTAAACAAAACTAAGGGTTTCCCAGGTGACTCAGTAGTAAAGAATCCACCTGCCAATGCAGGAGACACAGGTTCAATCCCTGGGTTGGGAAGATCCCTTGGAGTAGGAAATGGCAACCCACTGCAGTATCCTTGCCTGGACAATCCCATAGATGGAGAAGCCTGGCGGGCTACAGTCCATGGTGTCGCAAAGAGTCCTGTCGGATTTTGCGACACACACACACACACACACCCGCCACTAAGGGCTAGAATCGCACGAGGCCAATCTCATCGTTCCACCACCGTCCAAGGGCATCAGGCAGACACCAGCTTTGCGAGGTCCCACGAAGCGACCACATAGGGGAGGGGTCGGCCCGCCGGGCCCAAACTTTGGCTTTGGAGCTTTGGCGGCACCGCAAACCAGGAACCGCCAGTCAGGACTTGCTGTTCTGAAACCGGAATTTGCTACGACTGAAAACTCGCAGGCCGCAATGAAGGACGTCTTGCTACCCTAAGGAATCCCTCCAGCCCGGCTTGCTCAGACTGAAAAACCCCGAGAGCAAGGTTAAAGCCCGACTTTCTACGACTGAGAAGTCGTAGGCGGGGCTAACCCGCCGCTGGTCCTGAATAGCGACTCGCTTTGCTCGAGAAACCACGCTGACCAGCGCTTTCTCCAACCGCGATTCGCAAAACACCGATGCCAGCGCCGCAACTTGCGCTGGCTCCAAGCAACGCGGCCCGGGAGCAAGGAGCCGCACAGGGACGCAGGAGGAGCACCCAGGCCACCGAGAAAACGACTGCATGCACCTGTGTTCTGTGATAGAAAGTGCCACCGGTAACAGGGGTGGGGAAGATGTCCTGGGAGAATTTAGGGGTTCGATTGTGGAGAACTTTCCCACGCCCTGCGCTCCGGTCGAACTGGAAGGTGAGTTCTGTGCCGCACGGCGGTTTCTGGGCAACTTACTGCTTTTTTTTTTTTTTAACTTACTGCTTTTACCAATGGAAATATTCACGGGCCGCTCAAGTAGCTGTGCTGCTGGCGAGAAAGCGGGGACAGTGGAGAAAGGTTGGTGCGCGCATTCGGAAACACTTTGGTTGGAAGGATAAACCGCCCTTCCGGTGCGCCAATCACAGACTCAGGAAACGACGTCCCGGGATGCTTAAAAGTACTGAGAAGGAGCGAGTGCACACAGCTGCCAGCCAGCGAGCAACCTCGGGATCATCCCTTTACCTGATTTAAAAAAGTATGGTTATATCAGCATGATCCAAAACTACACAGCCCTAGAAATAAATGGTTGTGGTTAGTCTTTCGTGTTCGGCTCTGCGACCCCACCGACTGTAGCCTGCTAGGCCTGGAGAATCCCCAGAGGACTTCTGTCCACGGGGATTCTCCAGGCAAGAGCACTGGAGTGAGTTGCCATGCCCTCTTCTAGGGGGTCTTCCAAATCCAGGGCTCGAACCCAGGTCTCCCGCATTGCAGGCGGATTCTTTACCGTCTGAGCCACCAGGAAAGCACAGAAGAAATAAGTAGAAGGCATTATTTTGAAAAGATATCCCAGAGGCTGAATGTATACTAGGGGGACTGAACGCTGGGCAGGCTGACTATAACAACAGGGCTTTGAATTCAAGGAGATGGTTTTAACCAAGTTAGAGGGGAAAACACTGAGGTCACCGCCCATGTAGGCTTAGAGAAGACAGAAGTCCAGGTGCTTACCCTTCGGGCACCCTCTGACCACCTGCAATGGAGTTTTGTGGCTTTTCTGGGTATTCAGCTTCTCTGGGGCTGCAGTGGGACCAGACAGGAACCCAAGTGTCAACTCCCAGGCAGGCGTTTTTGGAAGCTTCCCAATTATTCATAGCAGAGAGATAGCATCTGAGCCCTCATTATTTCTCTCCCACACAGTATGCTCCCAGAAGCAGAGCACTCCCCTGAGCCTCTCTGCCCAGCCCCTGGAGGTTGTCCAGACGCAGGCTTCTACTCAGTGAAGGGAGAACAGTAGCCAGGGTCCCACCTCTTGCTTGCAGACAACCTTTGCAGCAAGACAGGTGAAGTGCCAAACCTTCACTCTCCTATAGGGTGAAGCAGCATGTCCCCGCATAGAGAGAGAAGAGCAGGAAACAGAAGTCCTCAAGCCTAGGACCTCTAAGGCATCAGAAACAAGGTGCTAAAACATGGATGCAGTAACTTTCATTGCACATTGCTTCAGGATACCAGGACTGGTGAGAAGAAGTATCTAAATATGCCCTTCTTGAATGCCACCCAATGAAACTAAGTTGAGTAAGGTTTGGTCAGGTTTGATTGGTTCGGTTGTGCTAGCATTAGAAAGTTACAGTAAGTCTAGTAGCATCTTCTGAGAAATAGCATGGGAAAACAAACAATTCCCTCCAAGGAAGGTATTTTTCTCCTTTACAAAGAAATCTGCCTTTCTTCTGATCAGCCTGTGGCTGGAGAATGTGTTTTGTGCATTCATTCTTTCTTCATTCCCAAGACTTACTAAGCATGAATATTATGCTACCTATGTATGTGGTCCTGGGTATAAACACAAAACCCAGCAGATAGTGAGAGCTGCTGTAAAGTGTCAGATACTTTCATGGGAAGAACAGAGAGTAAACAGGTCAACAAGTAAATTTATAAGGTTATTTTAGTGTATTGAGAATGGTTATAAGCTAATTGAAAGAATGTTTTTGGGAGGGTGCTCCTCCTATCTGCAAGGGTCAAGATAGAATTATTAGAGATATGGGAGCGTCCTTTCAACTTAGATCTGAGTTCTGTGATAGAAAATCATGCAAAATCTAGAGGCAGGGTCATCATCAAGAGAGAATATCAGTTTAAGGGCTCACCACAGAACAAGATTAATGCAGTCAGGGAGAGAAGGACGGCAAATTCTGGCTTCACGTGGCCCAAGTATAATGAAACTTCATTTCTTTTCATTCTTTGTTCTATAGTCTGTCTTGCAGTGATTTTCACCATTCTGTCTTTGAGGCCATTTACCTGTTCTGCCTCAGTTATTCTGCTATTGATTCTTTCTAGTGTATTGCTCATCTCTGTTTGTTCTTTAGTGCTTCTCAGTCTTTGGTAAACATGTCTTGCATCTTCATTCTTTTTCTGAGATCCTGGATCATCTTCGCTATCAATATTCTGACTTCTTTTTCTGGAAGGTTGCATATTTCCACTTCATTTAGTTGTTTTTCTGGGGATTTATCTTGTTCCTTCATCTGGGACATAATTTTTTTGTTGTTGTTAGCTTTCTGTGATTGTGGTTTTTGTTCTGGAGGCTACTGGAGTATAGTTCTGGTTCTTCTGTCTCCCCTCTGGTGGCTGAGGATAAGAGGCCTTGCATAAGCTTCCTAATGGAAGGAACTGGCTATGGGGGAAACTGGGTCTTGCTCTGGTGGGCAAGGCTCTGCTCAGTAAAATTTTAATCCAATTGTCTGCTGAGAGTAGGGCAGTACTTCCTCCCTGTTAGTGGTTTGGCTTGATGTGACCCAGTCCTGGAGTCTACAGGCTCTATGATAGGGCTCACGGCAACCTCCAAGAGGACTTATGCCAACACACACCTCTCAGGACTGCTGCTGCCAGTGCCCCCATCCTTTCAGTGGAGGGCTTCTGCCAACACATGCCTCTGCAGGAGACCCTCAAACACTCACAGGTAGGTCTGGCTCAGTCTCCAGTGGGCTCACTGTTCCTTTCCCCTGGGTCCTAGTGTGCACAAGGTTTTGTTGTGCCCTCCAAGAGTGGAGTCTCTGTTTCCCCCAGCACTGTGGAAGTCCTGTAATCAAATCTTTCTGGCCTTCAAAGTCAGATTTGCTGGGGATTCCCAGTCACTTTCTGGATTCCCAGGCTGGGGAGCCTTACGTGGGGCCTAGAACCTTCACTACAGTGTGATAACTTCTTTGGTATTACTGTTTTCCATTTGTGGGTTGCCCACCCAAGGGGCATAGGATTTGATTTTATCCTGATAGCTCCCCTCCTACTGCCTCCTTGCTTCTCCTTTGTCCTTGGATGTGTGGTATCTTTTTTTGGTGGGTTCCAGCATCCAATCTTTTTTTGGTGGGTTCCAGCATCCAATGGTTGTTCAACAACTCGTTGTGATTGTGGTGCTTTTGAAGGAGAAAATGAGTGCATGTCCTTCTACTCCACCATTCTGAACCAATCCTAAGTGTAATGTATCTTGACCACAGCAATTGTGGCGTTCTCTTTTCAAGGTGTCCTGACAGCATCAGAGTACACTTGATAGATCATTTGGATGATGGCTGAAGTTTTTAGTTCATTTTGATTGGATGATTTAAGTACTGGCTATAAGACTGCTCAAATATATGATATTGACCTAATAAATTATGAGATTGACTATAGATGTATCTGAAGGATTGATAAGGGAGACCTAACTGATGGTATTTGAAGATGTGTTCACATTTCCTTCCTTACTCTGTTAGATTATATGACCCCATACATTAGCTGAGTTATTTAGTTTCTAGGTTATGACACTATTTCTCCATGGTAGATACAAATGTGTGTAAAAAATGTAAGTGATGATTCAAGAAGCTTTTCCAAGACACTAGTGACCAGTAGAATTTTAAAGCAACAGTGTAATTTGACTTGTGTAAACTGAAGATTCTCTAATACATTATCTCCCCTCTCAGCAGTTTCTTTCTAGGGAGGTTGTAAGGAACGAATAACATGACTTGTATGGCTTGGAAGGAGAGGGGTGTCAGCTAGAAAGCTGCTTAATAGGTCTTTGCCTGGTTTATGGGGCTCCCCATCAGGAAACCTCACTCCTCTTGTGTGCTATAGCCACTCAGTCTGTTTTCTATCTCTACTATGCAAAGGTCTATTCACTGTTCATACTGGGACAGACATATTTCTACTACTTTGCACAGCAATGCTGCAGCGTTTTTTGGGGGGTCACTGCTGAAGTTTCCCAATTATCACTTGCCAGTTATCTGTTTCTGCTCTCAGGATCCATCATTTTGAAACCTAGTGTCCCCTTATGAAGCTGCTTTTACATTCTCTTATTATGTGCTGTATGTTTCCCATGCTGAAGTATCACTGGAAAAATTCTATTTGAGTCTAAAAGGTAAAATATCACTCTGGGGCCCAATAGATGGTGAAAAGAATACTTCTTGCAATTCCCTGGGGAGAGGTCAGGGTTACATACTGGTTGAGCCACAGCATGCAGTCTGCACAGGTGGTCCATGGAATCCTAGCATGAAAAGAGAGGGTGGGTTTGGGTGGAGAAAGAAATGAGTTTCTAGGGAGAAAGAACCTCCCTAGAAAGAAACTGGAGAGGTGAGGTGAAAGAATTAAAAGAAATACCTACCTGGGAAGGGAGTCCCCACTTTCAGACTCTTGTGAGCTTAACCCCGGTGAAGGATTTTACCCCCAGATCACAGCATTTGAGAGATTCTCAGAATGACTGTGTTAACGTTTATTAAGCTGTTACACTTGGCCTGTCCTTGTTCGCTTAGTGCCCTATTTCAACCCCAGGTTTGGGGGATATCGAGTTCTGCTCTGATTGGTAATGAGAAGTCCGGAGCCTTGGCAAGTCATGGAGTTGGAGTTAGGATGTGAAGCGAGCCTAACCGCTCCAGAATCTGGCCGCAGAAATCCCTCACCACAAAGCCAATCCCGAGTTCTCTCTTGTCCGCGGCACTAGCGATCTGGCTCCAGGTCAGCTCGGGCGTGCGAGCTGTAAATAAGGTTCGTGGCGGCTCAGAGGAAGAAGGGACGCACCCAGGAAAGTGTCCGAGGGAGACAGGAGCTCTACGCTGCTAAGTCCAGGCTTCTGGAAACGTTTCGAGCGGCGACGGGCGCTGGGGGCCGGGAAGCCAAGTGCAAATGGCTGGACGCCCCGCAAATGGACTGGAAGGGGCAGAGTCGCCGCGAGAGAGCAGGAGCTTTCCGGGAAGAGAAGTTGTCAAGGCTGCTGGCTGCGCGTTGCTGGATCTCCTGGATCCCGACACGTGTGACCCAGTTTGACGACAGCTGTGTGGACCTCTGGCCACTCGTGTGCCCAAGAGACCCCACCGATTCCCCCACCCCCAGTTCAGCAAATCAGGGGACTGGGGGTCCCCCGGGAGAACTGCACCTGCCACCACGGACCTCCCCCGAGTCAAAGCAGGAGAGAAAGACGTTGGAATTTGGTGCCGTTTATTGAGAGAAAGAGAAGTTCCCAAATGCCTATGAGGACGAATTCTTCCGCAATTTCTAAACAGAGAGATGCTATTGTAATAACGTCTGTCGCAGAGGATCGCCCAATGAGGAGTCTCAGCGGAGACGAGGGCTCCCGGGGCCAAAGGCGGCGGGAGAGGCAGCCTCCGGCCGCTGAGACTAGGTCCGCGGCCACCATTCTTTGGACTTGCGGTGATGTCTCCCCAGGTCAGGAGGAGGGCGATGCTCCGAAACAGTCCCCGGGGTCAGAGGTTTCAGACGAGGGGTCCTCCTGTTGAGGCAGGATCCGCCCAGGGAAGCTTTGGGGGCGCGCGGCGCCTTCCCCTTCTGAGGACACCGGTGGCTCCCGGCCGGGCGCGGGCGTGGTGTCCGGAGTTGGCGGCCCGGCTCCCGGTCCGCAGTTGCTCTGCCTCCGGGTCCGTGTTTCGGGCAGTATGGGCGCAGAAGCCCGCAGGGGGTAGAAAGTTGTTTCCAACTGAAGTTCTCATTGTTCCAAGAGCGTTCGCCCAGAGTAGGATAGCAAGGCAGCTGCCATTCCTCAGGGTCCGCTAAGCTCAAGAGTTGCAGCACCTCGGTTTCCTGGGGCCCCTTTGAGGAACTCCAGCACTCGTGCACACAGCGGGGAAAGTGCTCCATGGCCTCGCCCCTCAGCGGAGGAGAAGTTCCCAGGAATCCGCTCCTGGCGAATTTATGCTGTCCTAGGCTTATATTCCGGATGTGTGGTTGTTCTCCTGTTACAAATTGGTTCAGAAGGCCGGACCTGAGGAGACGAAAGGGAAATTCAGACTCAGAGGTAAGGTATCTGTCCGCAATGCAGGAGACCCGGGTTCCATACCCTGGAGAATGAAATGGAACTCACTCCATTCAATATTCTTGCCTGGAGAAATCCATGTATAGAGGAGCTGGAGGGCTACAGTTCTTGGGGTAGCAAGAGGGTCAGAGGGGACTTAGTGACTCTACAACAGCAAGGCTTTTAATCCTGACCTGTCTTTTTATTCCCGTTGCAAATTGGTTTAGAAGGAGGGATCTGAGGAGGTTATAGGAAAATCCAGTCATCTGATTGAGTTATTCAAAATTGAGTTGATTTTGTGTTTTGAGAGAATTAATGTTCTTGTGTTGTTTGTTTTTACAGGAATAACAGGTACAGGAGCTGTCAAGACAAGTCCTTTGGAAGATTACTCTTTTATGAAAAGTATCCTAAGTGCCTGACACTTTTAGGTAACTGTATGTCCATTGAGTCTCAGGGCCTTTCTGCTGAGAAAATTCCATTAAATATTACTCAGTTGATCAGAATGAGAAGTTGGCTATTTTTGTTTGAAATCATACTGCTGGTCAGACTCTCACTCTAGTTCTTCAGTTCAAAACTGAAATTATTTCAGACTTTGAGTCAACATGTTGGTAGGGGGAGTTGGTCTAGAAATCTAGATGCAGACATCTTGGATACAAGTTCTGTCTATTATTTCTTCTATATGACTCAGCTAGTTACCTAACCTTTCTTGTCTTCATATTTTTACCTGGATAATAGCAAAAATTTAACAGGAAGCGTTTATGGCTAATTCAATAACAAAGCCAAATAATTAGATATTTCCTGACAAAAAAACATATTATTCACTTACGATTGTTATTGTCATCATCATTCTTAGTAACATGATCACGGACATTAAACATAACTTCAATCAATAGCAAACTGAAAATGTTGTCTTTTTCTGTGTCTTTAATCAGAGTGATTTGGTTTTTCCTTCTAGGTCAGATCTAACGTGAAATTGCATCTCCTTACATCCTTCCTCATTTCTTTCAGACATTGTCTTGGCAAACATGTCAGTGCATCCAAGCCTAAATTTCCTTGATCAGTCATTTATCTTCAACTTAACAAAGCCAGTTGAATTCAAAGAGTTCTAAACAAGAATGCTTTGACAACCTACCATGAGCAAAGTGCTGTGATAGTGCTGCACATACAGACTTGTAGAACTGGGTCCTGCTTTGGCAGAGCTGAATTTTAACGGGAGAGCAAAGACACAGACAAGAGAACATGAAGATACAGCCGAATCTTGTTCCCTATGACAGTCGGTTTGCTGCCTGGAAAGAAAACTCTAATGTTTGAAAGATTCACTAACGCCAATATTTTGCATGAGCTGAGGAAAAAAGACAATGGTAGGGGTAAAAATGAGGGAAAAGGAAATAGAGAAAAGAAGGAAAACAATCCAAATGAAAAATATGAGAAATAAGTAAATAAAGTAAGTGGATGAAAGTATGAACAGAGGAAGTAGAGGGTTGGAAGCTCTGGTCAAGAGAGCCAATAGTGGTAAGTTGAAGGGGTTCATTAAGATAACATGAAATGGCTGCAAATGATTTGGTGGGGGAATCTAATGAGGCGAAGTGGGTTTGATCCCTGGGTTGGGAAGATCCCCTGGAGAAAGAAACAGCAGCCTGCTCCAGTATTCTTGCCTGGGAAATCCCATGGACAGAGAAGCCTAGTGAGCTACAGTCCATGGGGTTGCAAAAGAGTTGGATACCATGACTGAGTGACATGGTAAACAGCAACAATCTCTTTTAGTCTGTAAGGATTTCCATTCTCTTTTACCTTTTCTCTTTCAATTTTCAAAGAAAATGGCAAATCAAGTACTCTGTGCTACCTGTTTTTTCTAAATTTCATTCATAAATAACTTTTCTGAGCAACAAGAATAGGAGAATTCCACTGATCCTGTAAGCCAGTATGGAGCAAACTCATCCTTCAATATGGGCATATGAAAGAGGAATATATCTTCCAGGTAGCTATATTCTCAAGACAGGAATGAGGTGGTTTCAAGAAGGGAAAAAAGAATGAGTATTTTATAGATTCAACAAATAATCATCAAAATGAATGTGACATAATGTAGACAGGCTTCCGAAGGAAGTAAGTCCATTTCTTTTTCTGCCTATACCAAAAATAAGTACTGGTGCATTGTTGGAAAAAGAGTATCATGATAGAATATAGATAGATCTGTGAGAAGAGTTAACAAGGGTATGTGAGGCACGGATTGGCTTTTGGTGAGAGGCAGGGACAGTCTTAATGTGGGACTACAGGATCCTCAAGGATCCTTCTATTCTCAGGGATCCTAACTATATGTTTCAAAAGGTGGGTTCCTTTTCCTGGGGGTTGGGATTCTAGTTTGAGGATGAGGAGGCCTTGCTTACTGACTGCTTTTTTAGTGCTGCTGTTCCTTATGGTTTGAGAAAAAAATGAAACAAAATGTAGACTCCTGAACGAGGAGCCACAGTTTTGTCTTTCAGCCCTCCTAGCACAAGTGGGTGATAGCTGTGAGCCCACTTGATTTAAGGGAGCAGTACAATCTGGAGAGTCTGAGAAACCCAGTTGGCTTGGTTTCGTGCACAGGGTAAATATTCAGATTCTATTTTGAATCATTATTGTGCCCTGTAAGTAGACTAATTCTAAAGAGGCTCATCTTCTACAGCGGGTCATAGGGTACTCTCAGAATGATAACTTTAAAAAAATTAAATATTTAGTTTAATTTTCTCATTTGATGTGTAGTTTCCTTCACGTCCTTCTATAAAAATCAATATAGCTGTTCAACCTTGTGTGATGATACTTCATGGGATTAAAGAATGGGCAGTAAAGAGGAAATGCATCCTGAAACAGCAATCTTTTCTTCAGAACCAGCTCACTGACAACTGTGTGCTGTTAGGGTGACCATGCCCTGGCATCTGGGGGCTTCCCTGGTAGCTCAGCAGTAAAGAATCTGCCTGCAATGTGGGAGATCCAGATTCAGTTCTTGGGTCGGGAAGATCGTCTGGAGATGGGCATGGCAACCGACTCCAACATTCTTGCCTGGAGAATCCCATGGACAGAGGAGCCTGGCGGGTACAGTCCATAGCATCACAAAGAGTTGAACACAACTGAAGTGATTTAGTGACAGCACACATACATGTCCTGGCATCTATCCATCCAGGGGGAGAGGAACAGTGATGTGAAGTTTTCTTAAAGAGGAGCTGGGAATAACAGAGTGGGCCACAGTGAGGGCTGTGATGTAATGTCTGTGTGAATGATCCAGGAAGAGACATAAGAACATTCCTTTACACGTAGACTTGAGATAGATAACAAGAAATTGGGAAGTAAATGGGTACTTAGAGCACATGTTAAGATCAAATTCTAGGGCTTCCTTGGTGGTCCAGTGGTTAAGAATCTGCCTGCCAATGCAAAGGACATGGGTTCAATCCCTGGTTCAGGAAGATTCCACATACTGTGGAGCAACTAAGCCTCTGAGCCACAACTACTGAGACAACATTCTGGATCCCACAAGCTACAGCTGCTGAGTCTGTGGGGTAACTACTGAAGCCCAAGCACCTAGAGTCCCTGCTCTTCAATAAGAGCAATGAGAAGCCTGCATACCCCAATGAAGAGTAGCCCCCATGTGCCACAATTAGAGAAAGCCTAGTGCAGCAAAGACTCACAGTACAAGAAAAAAAAACTTAAAAAAAAAGATCAAATTCTAAGTCTCAGTTGCACATTCCATGGTTGGGACTTATTGACTTGGCTTGGGTAAGTGCCAAGATCTAAATCATCAGCCAATACCCAGTTAGCACAAAGTTTTAGCATTAACTTGGCTACTCCTGCAGACATATGAATAGGGAAGTGGGAAATAGTTGTGAAAATGGGAGAGAGGCTCCTGCAGATGTATATTTTCCCCCAGCATTTACTGGAAAGCACTTTTTAAAAAAAAGTATCATTCTTTGCTTGTAAGAAGTGAAATTCTGGGTCAAAATAGTGTTCACATTGAAATGTTTAATGTGCTTTCCATACAACATTGCCTTTCCAAAGATCCTTTCAAATCAATTCCCAAAAGCTGTGTTGTGGAGTTTTTACTTTACCAACAGTGGATAAAATGAAAAAGTTTAATATAGGCCTCTATGGTAGTCAAAGTTATGTCATTGTTTCACTTTTCAGTTCTTTGATGTTAAGGAACCCTGACCTGGGTCTCAGCTCCCTCCTCAGGTACAGCCTTCCCCCTCACCCAAACCACTTCCAGTCGTGACTCCACCCACCCAAATCAATTCCACACGCAGAGAACAGGGAAACCAGCTTTAATCATTGTGCACAGTTGGAATACATAAGAAACACGATTCTGAGTGCAGCTACCAGCAAGTTCCTTAAGATAGCAGAGCGAGGCGGGGCCCAGGGGAGAAGTCCAGCCAGGCCGAATGAAGCCTCGACTGGAGTGACTCAGGCTCCAGTCCAGGGCAGAGGTTAAAGGGGTGCTGTGAGTCAGACAGAAGGCTGCTTTTCCTTCCCTTGCCGGGTTCCACCGGGTTTCAAGTCTCAGTTTTCCGCAGCCTCGGGGTGTTTGGGGTGGGGTGGGGAGCGTGCTGGGCTCCTGGAGGTGATCTGGCCGCGGGTGTGGCGGCCTCCGCAGCTGCAGGCATCTGCTGGCTGTTCAGACCCTCCTGGGCCCCGCGCTGTGTGGCTTTGGCCTCTTCTTGAGGGGACCGTCGCTCCAGCCCGGACTAGCAGCCGGCTCCTGGACTTGCGGGTCTCGCCAGCGTTTCTGGCCGCTCTCGACGCGGGGACCGTCCGCGTGTCCGGGGCAGGCGTGGCGCGGCAGCCCGCAGGCGCAGTAGTGCGGGTCCCCGCAGAAGTCGGGGCTTAGGCAGGAGGGGCGGCTCAGCGCGGGGAAGTTATCCAGGGCCCAGGCCCAGGCCTGTTCTCGGTTCAGGCCCGGAGGCCAGTGGGACTCGGGATGTGCGCTCCTCCCAGACTGCGCTTCCAAGGAGCGGTGTGCGTGCGCTTCCATGGCTTCAGACTCCTCACCAGGCCGAGAGGAGAGCGCAGTGGGTCCAAGCACAGGGGCGAATGATTGAATGATTCAGCTGGGAGCGGAGTGTGCCTTTTATAGTGCCTGCCTGACCTGGTTTTGGGAAACCTTGGTGTTGATGGGTGGGATACACACTCATTTGCCTTGCAAATTACCTCGGGGTCCCTGGGGACTGAGGAGATAACTACGTCGTTCTGGGAGGGGCATGGAAGTTCTGAGTGGTTTTTGGTGATTGGGTTAAAGGAGGGGGAGGGGAGGAGAGGAGGGTCCTCTTGGAGAGAGGTTCGGTCCTGGTCGTTTCCGTTCACAGGTACAATCCTCGCTACATGGGAGTCCCACCTTCCAAAGTCACTTGGTTGGAGAAGGAAAGGCAGCGATCGGTCCGTCCCAGCAGAGCAGGGTGGCTGGTTTCCCGGCCTCTAGCCCAAGGTCATTATCCCCTCGGCTTCCACGCCAGGGTCTGTGAGCAGGTCATCTCCGCCGGTCGCTGGCGGGCGTTGGGCAAGGACGGTGGGGAGGGTCAGAGGGATTAAGGGACACTTTTTTGAGATTTGGATTGCGCCTGAGAAAGCCGAAACATCTGGGCCTTAGCAACCCTGACCTTCTGGGTGAGTTCGGGGAAGAGGTGGAGGAATGCGGTGGAGGCGGTGCCAGACTCGCGCGCAGGTACTGGAGGGCCCTGAGCTGGACTCGGAGCCCAAAGGGACCACGGCCACCGAGTCGGGGCCCTTCCCGGGCGAGCGGAGTCCTCGGGGCTGCAGAGCGCCTGTCTGCTCTCCGTGGAGGCCCAGTGTGGGTCGGGAGTCGAGGGGAGGCCACGCCTTTTCCCCAATGTACCCCCGTCCCCTGGGTGCACAGGCGACCCCAGGGTCCCAACGGCGCCCAGCAAAGTCGGGCGACCAAGGATCTGCGCTGGGAACAGGCAGCCACCGCCGTCCGTGCGCCTCGTCTTCCCAAACGGACAAACCAGAGACTCACTCACCGGAGGAACAGCGAACTGTGACATCGTTTTTCGTCATCTTTATTGATTAGCGAAAGGAAAATTATCCGAGAACTCTGAAGGCAAAGGGCTTCCCTCCTTTTGGAGCAAAGGCCGAGTTGTTACGGTAGCATTTGCCCACGGAGATGAGACTCAGCGCAAACCTCGGACTCCTGGCATCCTTGGGTCTTCCGTGACCCTGCTCGTCGGATCCGCTGCCTCCAGCCTTGGCACCTGCGGTGGCTTCTGAAGGCAGGAGCCGCGCGAGGCTCCGTAGTGTCCCCGCTCTCGGCGCTCTCTGGATCCTCTCGTCGGTCTAGGAAACGGTGCCACCCGGCAAGGGAGGTTGCAGGGGCGGCGGCCGCCTCTCCCCGGGGCGCCTCTGGGTCCGGGTGGGTCGCGGACTTCGTGTCGGGGGCAGGGGGGCTCTGTGTCCCGCCGTGAGGCGCTCCGGCCTCCAGCAAAGCGTCCGTTTCGTGAACTGTCCCAGCGCCGGAGCCCGCAGGGACTAGAGAGCATTTCCCCATCGAAACCCGGATGGTCCCAGGAGAGCTCACACAGGGCAGTGTGGAAAGGGAGTGGCGGCCACGCGGGGTCCGCGGAGGCTGGTCTGGCGGCTTCTAGGGCCCCGGAGCCTCGCCGGCGGGATCCGAGGCGCAGAGCTCACAGCCGCGAAAGCGATGCGCCAAGGCGTGGTTCTCACACCAGGAGATGCAGAGTGTCTGCGATTCAGAAGTCCTCAGTCCGCAGTTTTTAAGCTCTTCTGGCCTCCTGACGGCCCTATCAGATATAAGGAGGTTGGGTGGTGACAGTAATCCTAGGAGATAAGTGCATCGAAGCTCTAATACTATTAAAAACATACACCTCGGATAAAATTACGCAGGTCAAATCTCTTCAAGATAGGTTGGATTAGGGTTGAAAAGAAAAAGTACTAGTACACTGGAGGGGGAAAATGTTTGAGCGAACACGGGTACAGATGGGCTTCTCAGGTGGGCTGGGGTAAAGAGCCCACCTGCCAATGCAGGAGACGTGAGAGACGCGGATTAAGGCCGGTTGGAGAGATCCCCTGGAGGAGGGCATGGCGACCCACTCCTGGAGCATCCCCATGGACAGAGGAGCCTGGGTGGGCTACAGTCCATAGTGTCACAAAGAGTCTGAGCAGACAGGCAATATTCCATTGTATCTATTTATCTATAGTCTTTTTTATTTGTTTGTTGAGGAACATTTAGGTTGCTTCCATGAGTTGGCTATTGTAAATAGTGTTGCAGTGAATGTCAGTGTGACTCTTATCTAAGTGTGCTTTTATGCAAATACATGCCAAGTAGTGGGATTGCTGGGTCACATGGTAGCTCTATTTTTACTTTTCTAAAGGAAACTCCATACTGTTTTGCATAGTGGCTGTACCAACTTACATTCCCACCAACAGTGTAGGAAGTTTCCCTTTTCTGCAAAGCCTCTCCAGCATTTATTGTTAGTAGCCTTTATGGTGATGTGAGCTGATACCTCATTGTAGTTTTGATTTATATTTCTGTATTAATTAGTGATGTTGAGCATTTTTTCATGTGTTTTTTAGCCATCTGTATGTCTTCTTTGGAGAAATGTCTATTTGGATCATCTATTTTTTGATTGAATTGTTTTTTATTATTGAACTGCATACATTGGAGCTTATATTGAGTTTGTATACCTTGGAGTTAATCTCTTGTTGGTCACTTCATTTGCAAATATTTTCTCCCATTCTGTGGGTTGTCTTTTTATTTTGTGTATGGTTCCCCTTGCTGTGCAAAAGCTTTCAAGTTTAATTAGGTCCTGTTTATTTTTTTTTTTAATTTTCATTACTCTAGGAGTTGGATCCAAACAGATAATGCTACAATTTATGTCAGAGTGTTCTGCCTATGTTTTCCTCTAAGAGTTTTGTAGTATTTGGTCTTACATTTAGGTCTTTGGTCCATTTTGAGTTTAATTTTTTGTATGGTGTGAGAGAAGATTCTAATTTGATTCTTTTAAAGGTAGCTGTCCAGTTTTCCCATCACCACTTATTGAAGAGACTGCATTTTCTCTATTGTACATTCTTGCCTCCTTTGCCATAGATTAGTTGACCATAGGTGTATGAGTTTATTTCTGAGCTTTCTGTACTGTTACATTGACCTATATTTCCATTTTTGAAAGCCAGCTTTTTTTTTGTTAGCTGCAGTAGGAGAAGACCATAATAGAAATAATAAATGGTAAAAGTAACAAAACAGAAAAACCAAACAACAAACAGTAAAAATGGCAGATGATTGAAAACTAGCTGGATGAATTTAGGAGGCAGTTTAAAGGCATTTAGAGCTGAGGTGAAGTGAAGTTGCTCAGTTGTGTCCGACTCTGCAACCCCATGGACTGTAGCCTACCAAGCTTCTCTGTCCATGCGTTCTCCAGGCAGGAATACTGGAGTGGGTTGCCATTTCCTTCTCCAGGGGATCTTCCTGACCCAGGGATAGAACCTGGGTCTCCCATATTGTAGGCAGAGGCTTTAAGCTATGAGCCAGATTCAGACAAAGATATTCAGGGTAGATAACAGAGCTATGCTTTAGTGGATGGAGAGTGAGGCCAACTCAGAATTGTTCAAACCCAGTCATAGCTGAAATCCAGTGTGGGGGGAGGCACAACTAGTTATTATTTGCTTTCCCTTCTTTCACTGCAATTTCTTCCTATGAATATTTTATTTAAAAAGTCTTATGTCAGTCTTGTGTGATTTATTATTTTGTGTGCTTATATTTTCAATTCATGTAAAAGATATTAGGCTAAACATGTTATTTTATTTATTATTTCCCACTTATTCGCAAATTCCTAAGATCTTTACAGGGACATTTGATCTGTTTCCACATCTGGCACATTAGCCTCTTATAAGTCTCTGCCACTTTATATATTTGCTGTCCCCAATGGGTGCTCAGATGGCTGTTTAGTCACCACTACCATATATAATAGTCCCTTATGGACCTGTGAGAAAATTTCTGTTGGATATATACACATGAGCAGAATCATGTCATAGAAAATGTATAAACCTAACTCTACCAACTTTTGCTAGGTGGTTCTTTAGAATGTAGTATTTACAATCCTCTAATAATAGTGCATGAAGTTTATTAACACTTGATGCACACATTTCCCACAAAAGACTCTAAATGACCCCAAATCCCAACATTTGCCAGTATCTGCATGGTCCTCAGAGAGCAACTGCAGGGTGATAGCCACAGATGCAGTATTTTCTGATTTCTGACAGTCTCTCTTTGTGCCTAAGTTTGCAGTGAGCTTCTGAAAGATACTCTCTGTTGTTCAATCTAAAATCTGGATTCATCTTTCTATTGAATTTTGAGTGATCTTTATCTCCTAATAAATCCTGTTATGCTTAAACTGTTAAGTGCATTCTATTTCTGTTGCTAAACACCAGAAAAAGAAACAACAGTGACAAACTTTCAACTTTATACTTCTTAAAGTTTATTACAGTCTCTCTGTCTTTTAACAAACTTTATAGGATGAATCTAGATTGTCTTTAGAAAACATTCAAGTATTCATGTTTTTTTTTCTTTTCTGTGTTCAGGATATTTTGAGAATATTAGTTTGACATCATTCATGATTTTTAGATGAGGAAAAGGGAGACCAAATTTTTCTCAATATTTTATCTTAAAAACTTAGTTTCCCTTTCTTATCAGCCCTTCCTTTATGAATTATCTCCAATCAAAATAAAAATATTTTGATCCTTTATATATTTTCATTAACATGGGGATCTTAGGACAGGAGCAAGGAGGGCTGCATCCTGGGACCTCTGATCCGGCCTGGGTGCTGCTCTGCTAGGCTAGAGACCGGAGTCTGAATGTGGCTAGGGTCTGGAAGTGGTGGTGGTGGGCTGGTGACAAGCATAGAGGGTCAAGAAATGGAAGACCTAAAAGATGTTTCTCAGGAAAGGAACATTTTCCAAGCAGAAATATCTCGCACTTAACCAGATTCCTGCCTCACTGCATATCCACTCTCACAGTTGCCCAGATTTAAAGACCGGCTTTGTGTGAGGCTGACGATCAGTATGCCTCTGCCACTGGCCAGGTTGAACACCTCCCACTGCCATGCCCTGGACCAGGAGAGGACCTGTTAGCAGACTGCAGGAGAGCTCAAGATCAGAGTTTTGTCCCCTGTCCTTTGCCTTTCTCCAGATCAAAGCTTTTATTCAAAATATTAAAGAGAAAGAAAAGGCACTTTCTTACGTGTATATTCTTCCTCTCCTCTAGTTCCTCTGTACTTTTTTTAAAAAAGTAATTTTATTAACAGTGATAACTTCTGAAACAATATAATTAATAACCCTAGTAAAGGTATAATCATCACTATTTGATCAATACTGTTATGATAGAGGACTTCTCCGGTGATTCAGTGGTAAAATAAAATCCACCTGTAATTCAGGAGAGGCGTGTTGGATGCAGGGAAGATCCCCTGGAGAAGGAAAGGCAACCCACTCCAGCTTTCTTACCTGGGAAATCCCATGGACAGAGGACCCTGGCGGGCTACAGTCCATGGGGTCACAAAGAGTCCGACAACTAAGTGACTAACAACAACATTATGATAGAAGCGTCAGGCGAGTGTATGCTCCTCGGTTTTGTCTCGTCACAACAAAGATTTGGAGTGACGGACATTAAAGTCCCCTCAGCATGTCACAGCTCTCGGGTCTTGGACAGACCGCGTTATAGCTCTCAGGTCTCAAACGGACCATGTTCTAGCTCTTAGACAAATCTGTGTTACAGCTCAGTATTACAGCTCTATTTTATTTAGATAATAGCAGGAAAATCCATCTTTGAGGCATGAGGGCATGTCGACCCAAAGATTCGAAAAGAGCGCCCCAGAGCGCGCGCGCGCGGTTGGGGGGGGGGGTTGCGGGGAAAGAGAGAGAGCTAGCTTTGGCTCCTCTTTTTATATGTTTTCCTCTCCCTGGGCCTGACCTATGTAAATTGGGCCAGCCAGGAGTGCTGTCTGTTTTACCTGAGGTTCTCACTCCGGTCCTGGTCCTCGGACCTTCCTTTGTTCTATTTTCGCAGGCTTTTCCATTTCAGGTCTTTTAGCCACCGCCATTCTGGACTCCTTTTCCCTATTCTAACTACTTAACAGAAGGTAGATAGCATACTCCCAATGAAGAACAAATGACATTTAAAAATATCCTCAGGGATTTTTTGATTAGTATATGGATCCACAATATAACTGTAACAAGAATAGCCATCCTCCATTTAGCATCTTTCACGACGAAAGTTTATTCTCCGGTGTTGTAAACTTTGCATAATGCCATTAATTTAATAATCCTTTATTGAGAACCTGCCCTTTGCCAGGTTGTACGAGAAGAGCTACTATTGTAGCCATGCATTCCGGGAAACAAGTTCACTCAGAAGGACAATGCAGATAGTGGAGTGTAGTTTACCGGCGGGCCCAAGGCAGTCTCCTCTTGGACAAGGACCCCTACCAGTTTTTGTGAAAACCTTATATACCCTAAGTGTACGTGCCCAAACCCACCTCCCCAAATTCCCTGACAATCAAAGTTAACCCGTGATTCATATGCCTTAAGCCTAGGTAGTTAACAGTGGACAATTATCAATAGGCCTGGGTCATACCCCAATAAGCATAATAGAATGTATGATTCTATTCTGTTACACAGTTAATTAGGGTATTCTTTTAGGCAATGGAGAGCCCTGGGGCTCTTCCTTCTGGGGGCCTGGTTCTCCAGTGGGTATGTCGTTTCCATAGATACTGGGCATAGAGCTCAAAGTCCACAGTCCCGGTGGAGATGGGAGTCCTGCTTTCAAGATAAGAGCCTGTTCTGTTTCCTCCTTCACTGTACGTACAAAGACAACTAATGCCCACTTCTCTTCCGCCTGAAGCGGGTGCAGAATTCTGCAGGCGCGGCGGGATTTCCGCGCGTGGGGGACCGCGCAGAGCAGGCAGGAAGGCGGGCGCAGCGCCTTCGAGGGCCTCAGCGCGGGCGGGGTCAGTTTCCTTTCCCTACCTTTCATTTTCTATGCATATAAAAAGTTTTCCGAATTATATCACCCGCATTTGGTCAATAATGTGCTGACAGGATTCCTAGACTGTGAGGAAATGTTTTACATGACAATTTACCTTCCCAGCCCTAAAGTAAGTCGTTTCGTTGATTTCTTCATTTAGATGTTAAGGAGGAAAGCGAAGAACTCAGTTAATTGGTGGCACGCGAGTGTATGCTCCTCGGTTCTTTGTCTCGTCACAATAAAAATTTGGAGTGACGGACATTAAAGCCCCTTGGCGGGTCACAGCTCTCGGAGGACAGACCATGTTATAGCTCTTAAATAAATCAGTGCTACAGCTCAGTGTTACAGCTCTATTTATTTAGATAATAGCAGGAAAATCCATCTTCGAGGCATGAGGGCACGTCGATCCAAAGACACGAAGAGAGGATCGCCCCATTGCGCGGGGGAGAGAGAGAAAAGGAGAGAAGAGGGCTTTGGTTCCTCTTTTTATATGTTTCTCTGTTCCTGGGCCTGTCTTATGTAAATTGGGCCAGCCAGGAGTGTTGTTTGTTTTACCTGTGGTTCTCACTCCGGTCCTTGGACCTTCCTTGGTTCTATTTTCGCGGGCTTTCCCTTCCAGGTCTTTTAGCCACCGCCATTTTGGACTCTTTTCCCCTATTCTAACTACCTAACAATTGGGAAAATGCAAGTCCCTAGTGCTCATCTTTTGCCTTCCAGGTTAAACCCTGACATGTATTTGAAGGTATTAACTTGCATTTCAAATCTAAGTTTGCTTAAAATAAGACTAGTGACCCAATTGCGCAGCATTATTAGGCAATGCTAAGAAGGCATTCACATTAAAAGTGAACAAGCGGTTGGTAGCCATTAAAGCAAAAAAGCTGAAACCTAGAGAAGAATGGGGGAACACTTACTGTTTTCAACACACACACACACACAACTACGTGAGGTGATGGGTGTGTTAATTTGGTTATATTAATCATTTCACAACATATACTGTATATTAAATCATTATGTTGTACTTCTTAAAAAAATAAGACAAAAACAAAAACAGGAGCACAGAAAGGATTTTGAACCAGAGAAAGAAGTTTCCTCCCTGTTCTCTCCCCCTCCTATGACCCAGTCATTTCCAACACAAACACAATGCAACAAAACCTTGTCAGAATAACAGTTTCAATGCCAATAATACGATAACCAAAATCACTATAATTTGGGGGCAGTTATTAAAATCTTAGGTATATCCCACTGGAGAGAAATTGTAAAATTATTGTCTTTAAAGTCACTTGAAATAATTCCTCTTTGTGTGGTTATGACACCAGCTTTTACACATTTAGCATCTTCTAAAATTCATTTTGTTCCAGTTTTAAAAATTATTTTACATAATTACAAAACAATTTTTAAAGTATTAAACTTCTTTTCAAATAAAAATCTACAAATTATATTCACAGGTGTTTAGCTTCAATCCAAGTGTGCTTCATATATACATGGAGAGAAAGAGCCTGGCTACTCCCTTGGCTACAATCTTCTCCCATCTTTCAGGATTCCATAAAGGAGTCTCATTACGTATTATTGGTAAAGGAAATAATTTGTGATGGAAAAGTGAAATTTCTCCCTCTTCCCTCCCACCTTATTGATTTAGAGTGAGAAAAGTAGAGGGGAAAAATAAAGGTAGAGGGTGAACAGAAGAAAAGGAATTCCCTCTCTTCTGAGAGCTTCCCTTGTGGCTTTGCTGGTAAAGAATCCGCCTGCAATGCAGGAGACATGGGTTCGATCCCTGGGTTGGGAAGGTCCCCTGGAGAAGAGAAAGGCTACTCATTCCAGTATTCTGGCCTGGAGAATTCCATGGACAAGAGTTAGACAGGACTGAGCAACTTTCACTCAGGAATGAAGGGACTTAATTTTGACTCATAATTGGCAACATTCAGATAAATAAATTCTACTTTTCTGGTTTCCTACCAATAGCTGTGAAAAGGCAGGCTCTCTTGACCTCCTATTGGTTATGGTTATTTTGAGGTCTGTGAAAAATGTTTTAGAAAATAGAGAAAATATTTTAAACATGGCTAGTGATAATTCATAAAATCTATTATTAGTCACTCTACAGACCGTTAAATCTAAAAATGTAAAGACATGAGATTAAAAAACCCATTTCACTGCCTAAAATGAAACTTTGTTCTCCAACATCATTAAAACCTCAGAGTCATTCATTATTTGAAACTGCAGTCTGACTGCTGTCTCCAGATCACAGTCTGGAAGATGAGTGTTTCTGACCGATTCATAACAGAAACAGTGCAGAACATTATTTGTTTGCTTAGATATTATTCATCCTGTTCCCCATTCGCAACTGCCACCCTCAAAAGAAGTTCATTCATACCTCCCCAGGTGGACTTACCTTCCACCTTTGCACTGTTAAGTCAGTGGTTGCAGCTGCCAACAGGAGGGCCTGATTGGTTAATGGAAAACAGCAATGGCTTTCACTTCCTACCTTGCCTTCCCATTGGGTGGGATGTAAGCTGGAATAGTATGTAGTCTACCTTGCTGCTCAAAGTGTGGTCAGCAGAAGGACCTCCTCAGGCATCACCTGGCAGATTTACTCCAGATTTGTTAGTCAAATTCGCACACAGGGAGGCCAAATAAATGGAAACGCTGGAGTCTGGAGCAGAGAAAGGTCTCTTGCAGGGCAGTGCAAGCAGAAGGGTGGTTCTTGCCCTAAAATACCTTGAGCTCCCCAAAAGGTTTAGGCAAAGCCTAAAAGGCCTCATACAAAGGCCAGGTGAGGGAGGGGGGTTGCAGTGTCTAGGGTCAGCGTATACATAGCCCTCTGACTGGTTGATGGTGAGATAGCAGGCGGTTTCACAGGGGTTAACCTATCAGTCCTCAGGCTCCTGGAGGCCTGGGGGGTTGTGCTTCAGATCATCAAGTAGTTAACATTTTCCTTTTGGTGGTGGTCTGGGGCGGGGGGAGTTCACATCTGCAAAACAACTCAGGATATTTGCATAAAATACTATCTTCTAGGAACTTCAGAGAGGAGCTGAAGGAGAGGATGTGGGGGAAGGCGGGTCCTCCGCACCACCCCTTGTGCCCCGCCCCCCCACCACAAAGGCCCCATGGGGTTCTGCTCTGTTACAGATTGACTGAATTCATTTTTAAAGTTTTAAAGGTACCCACCGGTGATTTGTGTTTACTCTGGAGCTGAGAAGCACTCGGATTGTGTGCTGGGAGTTGGAAACAGGCTTCTTGTAAGAGGTCCCAGGGATGCAGAGGCCGGATGCATCCATCCGATCCTCAGGTGACAGCTGGGAGTGAAGAAGGAATTCATAGGGCCTGGACTCCATCTCAGGCCTGTCCGTGCTGATCGTGCTCGGCTGCCTCTCCAGTGGACTCTGAACTCTCTGCTTAGTGCCTGTGGGAACGACAATGGAAGGATAAGACCCCTCCAGACAGGGGAACCTTGAAGGTCACATCCAGGTTGCTCATTCCTACGAGGAAGCACACCGTAATCGCCCCAGTCTCCGGACAGGTCATAAACTTTTTCCGTATCTATCAGGATGTAATCACAGGCTTATCGATTATTAACTGGTTGGAATGTAACTACGGGCTTATTGATTATTGACTGTTTGAACACATAACACCTGAATGATGGGGTCATTGTAGTTGTATTTACCCTACCTTTGTTTATGTAAGTCTCAAGGGATTTGAGGTGGTGGGTCTGGACACGTACACATGGGGTATAAAAGATTTTCACAAATGCTGGACGGGGTCCTTGGCTAAGAGGAGACTCTGCCTTGGGCCCGCCAGTGTAATAAACTGCTCTCCACTATCTGCATTGTCCTTCTGAGCGAGTCTGTTTCTCGGAAAGCGTGGCTATAACATTTGGTGCATGGGCCGGGAAACTCCTCACTTTGAGGAGACAGGTCTCATTTGAGGCCACCCCGAGGTTTTGTGGCTTGAATCTCCTAGAGGGGGGAAGGCGCCTCACCCCTCTGGAAGAATTCAGCCTTTCAAAGCCCGGTTTCTTCGCTTTGGCAGGTAGTGAATGGCAGCAGGGGAACTGAGCGCTCAGGTGAGGAGGAGCCCACCCAGTAGGGTGGAAGAGGGGGCCTGATCACCCCCCGGGAGGGACCAGAAGGGAGCCGCATAGGAAACTGGTTTGGGTTGGTGACAATAGCTGCTCGGCACTCAGGTCGACGGCCGTGCCAGGGATAAAGAGAGGGAACTTAGGGTTTAAGAAGGTCAGTCAGGAGGTGTGTCCACGCCGTCCTAGGGAACATGCCGAGCTGTCGCCACAGGTTTTTCTTTTTTTACAAAGAGGGTATTGATTTCTGCGTGCTCGTATTCTGCCCTCCCCCAGGTGGTACCCATCTGCTGTGTGACCCATCATCTCCCCTGCCAGTGGAGACAGGTAAATTGGCTTCTCGGGAAGGCCCTGGGACGTGGGAATCCAGAGGTAAGAAAATGGGAGGAAGTGGATCTAAGGCCACTGTATTGGAGAATATGATTAAGAATTTTAAGAAAGGATTCGATGGAGACTATGGGAAGAAAATGACACCCGGCCGGCTCCGTACCCTTTGTGAAGTCGAATGGCCTTCAATGGGAGTTGGCTGGCCACCAGAGGGAACTATGGACTTAAATCTCATAAACGCAGTCTATGCTATAGTTACGGGAAAGCCCGGACACCCTGATCAGTTCCTGTACATAGACTCTTGGCTGGGAATAGCCCAAGACCCCCCCAAATGGTCCCGTTTTTATGCTCATGGCGGGGAAGGAAAAATCTTGATGGCCCAAAAGATAACCGAGGATGAGAAGGAAATTTTACAGGACCCTGAAGGAGATGAGCTTCCCCCACCGCCGTATTGGATGATGGTTCCGCCAGCTAGTAACACCGTGGCCACCGGAGGAAACAGCCAGAAACGGGTAAACCTCCCGGACTCCTCAGCGGCCCCGACAGCTCCACAGGCTCCAGCCTCAACTGGAGGGGCAATGAGCCCACCGGACTCTACCACCCCGGATGCTGCTCCTACGTTCCCTAAACTCTACCCTCCACTCCCGGTAAGTACTCCCGGACAAGGGGGAGGAACCACTGGAATTAAACAAAGGCTCCGCTCTGCAAAAGAGCCAGAGGAAAAAATACCCTTGCAGATGCCCCTCAGAGAAGTTCAGCAACCCCCAATGATAGGGGAGGATGGTAATTATCACCAAGCTCCTGTAACCTATTACTATCAGCCCTTTTCATCAACCGATATACTGAACTGGCAAAAACACACCCCCTCTTACTCGTTGGAACCCCAGGGCATGACTAGACTAATGGAGACTATTTTCCGCACTCGTCGACCAACCTGGGACAATATAATGCAATTACTATCATCCCTCTTCAGTACAGAAGAGAGATACAGGATCAACGCTGAGGCAAGGAAATGGTTACAGGAGATGGTCCCTGAGGGCACTGCTAACCCAGAGGGGTGGATAGAACAAGCCTTCCCCACTGACAGACCTAACTGGGACTATAATACAGAGGAGGGGAAAATCCAATTAGAAAGATATCGGACAGCGATTATACAAGGGCTTAGAAGGGGAGCCCGCAGGCCGATGGACATGTCTAAACCGGCCGGAATAGTTCAGAAGGGAAACGAGTCACCCTCCGAATTTTACGAGAGACTTTGTGAGGCCTACAGACTCTACACACCCACAGATCCAGAAGCTACGGGCTCCCAGATTGTTACCAATTCGGCATTCATCTCGCAAGCATTTCCTGACATAAAACGAAAGCTTCAAAAGAGGGAGTTCTATCCATGTCTAGCTCTCAGTTGATTGAGATAGCAGACAAGGTGTTCCGGAATAGGGACACGGAAATAGAAAAGAAATACAAGAAGAGGTATAAAGACGAGCAGAGGAGAACAGATGAGAGGTTTGCAATGTTGGCTGCTGCGCTTGGAAAGTCTTCCGGAGATTTTTCCACCGCCAAAGCAAAGAAGACCCCCCTAGCTTCGAGGTCAGGACAGCCCTCCAACCGGTCCCAACGGAGGCCACGGGCTCCATTACAGCCAAATCTATGTGCCCGATGCCGCGGGTTTGGTCATGGGAAGAATGAGTGCCCAGAAGGAAGAAGGGAAAATAAATCCCTCCCAGTTGCAGAACTCACTAATATAGAGACTGAATAGGGATGCCGGGGCTCAAAGACATCAGGTCCCCGAGAGCCCATGGTAACTTTAAAAATTGGGGACCAAGACACTGACTTTATGGTGGACACCGGGGCAGAATTGTCTGTGGTAACTAAACCAGTGGCGCCACTGTCTAAAAGGACTGCTGCTGTAACTGGGGTTTCGGGAGAAGAAATGGTTAAGTCGTTTTGCCAGCCCAGAAAGTGTCAGATGGGGGGTCACCAAGTGACTCATGAGTTCCTCTATATCCCTGAGTGCCCAGTACCCCTGCTGGGGAGAGACTTACTCTCCAAACTGGGAGCACAAGTGACTTTCTCTCCTGAAGAGAGGCCCACTTTTTGGGTGGGCACAACAACCTACTTACTCTCCCTCTCTGTGCCCCCTCAAGACGAATGGAGGCTACATGAGCCTCCTGGAGATAAACAAGACCAGGCAACAGAGTTGGAGAGAAGGCTGACTCAGCTGTTCCCTGAGGTCTGGGCCGAATATAACCCCCCTGGGCTAGCTAGACACCAAGCCCCTGTAATAACAGAGCTCAAGCCTGGTACAACCCCGGTGAGAAAGCGTCAATACCCAATACCCATAGAAGCCTGAATTGGGATTCTGCCTCACAACAACAGGCTAAAACAGGCAGGCATCCTGGTGGAATGTCAATCAGCCTGGAACACACCAATCTTGCTGGTAAAAAAGGAAGGAGGACAAGACTATAGGCCTGTGCAGGATCTCAGATTGGTCAATCAGGCCGCTGTAACTCTGCACCCGACCGTCCCAAACCCCTATACCTTACTTAGCCTCCTCCCACCTAAGACAATGATCTATACTTGTTTGGACCTCAAAGATGCCTTTTTCTGCATACACCTAGCACCTGCATCACAACCCATCTTTGCCTTTGAATGGGAGTTCCCCATCGGAGGCAATAAGCAGCAGCTCACCTGGACTCGCCTCCCGCAAGGATTCAAAAACGTGCCAACCATCTTTGAAGAAGACTTGGCCTCGGACCTGGAAACTTTCCAGCCTGAAAGGTATGGATGTTGGCTCCTGCAATATGTGGACGACCTGTTGCTGGCCGCTGAGACCTGGGACAAATGCTGGGAAGGGACCCAAGCTCTCCTCCAATTGCTGGCAGAAGCGGGATACCGAGTATCCAGGAAAAAGGCACAAATCTGCAAGGAGGAGGTAAGGTATTTGGGGTTTGTCTTAAGGGAAGGCACAAGGTTGCTGGACCAATCTAGAAAGGAAGTAATTCTGAGGCTCCCCACGCCTAAGACTCGGCGGCAAGTCAGGGAGTTCCTAGGGGCCACTGGATTCTGCAGGATTTGGATTCCAAGGTACTCTCAAATAGCCCAGCCCTTATTTGAGCTCCTGACAGGGCCTGAAGAAAATCCTGTAAACTGGACTGAAAAACAGCAGGAAGCCTTTGAGGAGCTGAGGCTAGCAACCACCTCCGCCCCCACCTTGGGATTGCCAGACCTCACCAAACCATTCACCTTGTATGTGACTGAGAAAGATAAAACAGCCATGGGGGTTTTGACTCAAACCTTGGGAACATGGGACAGGCCAATAGCTTATCTTTCAAAGCGACTTGATAATGTTGCCACCGGGTGGCCTGGCTGTCTGCGGGCAGTGGCCACAGTCGCCTTACTGGTACGTGAGGCCACAAAGCTGACTTTCAGCCAGGATCTGAACGTAAAGGTTCCACATGAAGTCAACACCCTCCTTCGAGGAGACCCCCACAAATGGCTGTCAAATTCCCGGATTATTCAATACCAGGGACTGCTATGCGAAAACCCCAACCTCCGTATTGAACCTTGCCAGGGTTTAAACCCGGCAATACTTCTCCCAGTGGGAGAAGGAGGACCCACTCACGATTGCAAGGAAGTCTTAGAGGAGGTCTATGCTAGCCGTCCAGACCTCCGAGCCAGGCCAATTTCAAATCCTGACTGGACTCTGTACACTGATGGCACCAGCCTGGTAAAGCTAGGACAGCGACGGTCAGGCTATGCTGTAGTTACAGAGAGGACTGTTACAGAGGCCGGCCCCTTGCCACAGCACTGGTCAGCCCAACGAGCAGAGTTATGGGCCTTAGTCCGGGCACTGCAGCTGTCAAAGGGCAAGAGAGTGAACGTCTACACTGACTCCCGGTACGCTTTCGCTACACTCCACGTACATGGGGCCCTATACCGGGAGAGAGGCCTTCTAACGGCCAATGGAAAGGACATTAAGAATAAGGAGGAGATCCTGACTCTGTTGGACGCTGTGTGGAGCCCCACGGAGGTAGCAGTCATGCACTGCCATGGGCACCAGAAGGAAGACACCCCACTGGCTCGAGGAAATAGGCTGGCTGATGAGACCGCCAGACGAGCAGCCGAGGACAGGAAAGAATCCGGGGAAATCCCCATGAGGACATTTGTCCGAGCTGAGCTACCCGAGCTGGCCCTAGACTCCCCGACATACACCGAGGCTCAAAACCAGCTAGCTGAAGCGGAGGGAGCCACCAAAACAGAGAAAGGATGGTGGGAACTGCCAGGTGGTAAGCTACTAGTGCCTGAAAGGATGGCCCCCTCTCTGGTGAGCCAAGCTCATCGTATGACTCACCTAGGACATGACAAACTGGAGGACTTGATCCGAAGGTATTTTCTGGTTCCTCGCCTCTCCTCTCTATGTAGAACGGAATCCCAAAATTGTAACGCCTGCTCTCAGATTAACGCCGCTCCAGGGTGCAGACCAAAACCCCCAGGCATCCAATTAAAAGGTACCCTTCCTTTCGAACATCTGGAAGTGGACTTCGCTGAGATGAAACCACATCGCAATTTTTGCTACCTGTTGGTCTTGGTATGTACGTTCTCGGGATGGGTGGAGGCCTTCCCCACCTGAACTGAAAGAGCATCAGAAGTGGCTTGGAGTCTGCTTAGGGAGATAGTTCCTCGATGTGGATTCCCCACCAGCATAGGATCAGATAATGGGCCAGCCTTCATATCGGATCTGATACAACAAGTAAGTAAAGCCATGAATGTAAAATGGAAGTTACACACTGCCTACCGGCCTCAGAGCTCCGAAATGGTAGAACGAACTAACCGGACACTAAAGGAAACACTTTCTAAGTGGATTATAGAGACTGACTGTTCCTGGGTGGATTTACTTCCCATGGCCTTGCTCAAACTCAGGATGACTCCACGGTCCCATGGCTACTCTCCCTATGAAATTGTGTACGGGAGGCCTCCTCCCATAATAAGACAGGTAACAACTGATATACTTCAGGTAGGAGGAGACGGGATATCACAGCAGATGGAACAACTAGGTAAGGTAATTAATCAAGTAACTAAGTTTGTGCAAGAAAGAATACCGTTCCCCTTGGGGGAGCAAATGTATGAGTTTATACCAGGGGACCAGGTATGGATGAAAGACTGGAAACAAGACTCCCTAGCCCCCCTGGTGGAAAGGTCCTTATACTGTTGTTTTAACCACTCCTACCGCAGTTAAAGTTGCAGGCATTGCCCCTTGGGTCCATCACACCAGAGCGAAGAAGGCATACAACACTGACCCGGAAGACGCTGAGTGGACCACCCAGAAGGACCCCACTGACCCACGGGTGCGGGGAGCGGCTTGAAAGAGCTGACTCTGGGAGCTGCCTTGATTGACTATCAAGGGTCCCTTCAAGGACATAGCTCTCTGTCCCGCCACCCCTCTCCTGGAACCCAAAGTTAATCAGAACACTAGTAAGCCTTGAATGCACACATGATGCAGATAGATAAGCCTTTCACGACCACCCTTAAGATAAACGGGATGCCCTTCTTAACCCTTGATGTTATCAGAGAGTTCTGGTGATTGTTATCTCAAAGTGATGTTTATGGAAAAATATTTCCTCTTCTTAAGATTCTCTTCTTGGTTTAGTATAAATGTAACCCTGAGAAATAAAGAATCATCGTTGACTGCAGCGATCCTCTCGACCCCATCTGTTCTGTGTCTTTATTTCTTAGCCTAAAGGAACGCGCCGTGTTGCTCGCTGAAATCTCCCGGCTGGTCCGGCAAGTGGCGCCCAGCGTGCGGCTCGACGAAAGTTCCTTGCGGCCGCTGCCCGTTGAAACTATTAAGGTAAGTAAGAGTGTATATACGTGTATATTGAGGGGCAGGAAGGTTTATTGTCGAGAGTATAAACTATGGGGCAAGATCATAGTCGTCAGTTGTTTGTGCATATGTTACAGATAATGTTGTAACATTATCTGTAACATTATCTGTAATGTTGAATACAAGTTACTAAAGCGAAATTGCAGACTTTTTTTAGTTTTGTTGAGGAAGTATGTCCCTGGTTTCCGCAGGAAGGGACTATGAGTTTAGAGATATGGAAAAAGATAGGGAAACAGATTCAAACATATTATACTCTCCATGGACCTAATAAGGTTCCTGTGGAGACATTTTCATTACGGTCTTTAATAAGAGACTGCCTTGATTTTGAACATGAGGAAGGGAGTAAATTAAAACACATGCTCCCACCCGAAGATCCAATTTATGCTACTCCCAAAGTTCATGCTACTCCTGAAGGGAAAAGACCCACAACCTTTGAATTAGAATCTGCCAAACCTTTAAAGGAAAATGAGGGAACGTTGACTCCAGAGGATGAGGAAAGTTTAGAGGAACAGGCAGCTGCTTACCATAAGGAAGATCATTGGGAATTACTTGTAACTGACGATTCGAATGTGCAGGCAGCATCTGCCCCTCCGATAAAGAGTCTGGAGGCACTCATGCAGCAATTATTAGTAACAATAAAGGAAGAAATAAAAAGGGAAGGTAGGGATGAAGGTGCTGGTGCAATCCCTACTGCGCCTCCTGCTTACGCACCCTCAATTATTGCTGGATTAGATCCTCCACCTATTTCCAAACCTGAAAAATCGTTAGCTATAGCTCATGAATCACAGAGTTTGTCCCCCTTGCAAAAAGCTATGCAACAGGCCCAAAGAGCTGGAGAAACTGTTCAGGGATTCTCCACTGCTTTCCCAGTATTCGAGCATGAAAACCAGCGGTATTATGAAGCTTTACCTTTCAAACAACTAAAAGAATTAAAAATTGCCTGTGCACAATATGGCCCCATGGCTCCTTTTACCCAGGCTATGATAGAGAATTTAGGAGGTCAAAATTTGCCGCCAAGTGACTGGAAACAAATAGCAAGAGCTTGCTTAACAGGAGGGGACTATTTATTGTGGAAATCAGAATTTGTGGAACAATGTGACCTTATAGCTGAATTAAACCAGCGGCAAGGGATTAATACTGCATATGAGATGTTGATAGGGGAAGGAGCTTATCAGAATACGAATGCTCAATTAAACTATCTGCCTGGAGCATATGCTCAAATTTCTAATGCTGCTCGGCAGGCTTGGAAAAAGCTCCCTTGTTCTAGTAATAAGACTGAGGACCTTTCAAAAATTTGTCAGGGGCCTGATGAACCATATCAAGATTTTGTGGCTCGTCTTCTTGAAGCAGTAGGTAAGATTATGGCTGATGAGCAGGCTGGAATGGTGCTTACTAAACAATTAGCCTATGAAAATGCAAATTCTGCCTGTCAGGCTGCGCTTAGACCATACAGAAAAAAGGGGGGCCTATCAGATTACATTCGTATATGTGCTGATATTGGACCTTCCTATATGCAGGGTATTACCCTGGCTGCAGCTTTACAAGGTAAAAGCATAAAAGAAGTATTATATCAACAGCAGATAAAAAATAAACGAGGATTACCTAGTATAGGAAATGCTGGCTGTTTTGTTTGTGGCCAGCCTGGACATCGTGCTGCCTTTTGCCCCCAACAAGCCAATTCGGGGAATATTAAAACTCCTAATTTATGCCCTAGATGCAAAAAAGGAAGACATTGGGCAAAAGATTGTAAATCAAAAATTGATGTCCAGGGCAACCCACTTCCCTCGCAGTCGGGAAACTGGGTGAGGGGCCTTCCCCTGGCCCCGAAACAATGTTATGGGGCAATTCAGGGAAATCAGATGGTAGAAGAAGAGTCACAGACTTGTTCAGAGCCACCTCAGGGAGCGCAGGCTTGGACCTCTGTTCCTCCTCCTACACAGTATTGACTCCCGAAATGGGAATGCAAGCTCTGCCCACTGGAATATACGGCCCTTTGCCTGATGGAACCGTGGGCCTTTTGCTTGGACGTAGTAGCTCTACCATAAAAGGACTGCTCATAGCTCCTGGAGTAATTGATGCCGATTATACAGGAGAAATCAAAATTATGGCCCATTCTCCCCAATACATTACCACCATAGCTAGTGGACAGCGTATAGCTCAATTGATATTGGTCCCTGCGGTGCAGACAGGAAAAGCATTGGCTTCCAGGAGAGGAGAAAGTGCCTTCGGATCCTCTGACGCCTACTGGGTCCAGGCAATAATTAATAATCGTCCTGAGTTAACATTAAGAATAAATGGAAAGTTGTTTACAGGTGTTTTGTACACAGGAGCTGATGTTTCTGTTATTGTTGAGAGACACTGGCCCCGAGAATGGCCTAAACAGATAGCTATATCAACATTGCAAGGAATTGGTCAAACCAATAACCCTGAACAAAGTACAGAGCTGTTACATTGGACTGACCATGAGGGTCATGAAGGGGACATTAGACCTTATATCCTCCCAAACCTCCCTGTAAATGTGTGGGGACGAGATGTTATGACCCATATGGGAGTATATTTATATAGCCCCAGTGAACAGGTTAGTAATCAGCTTTTAGATCAAGGGCTTCTTTCCACCTTGGGACTTGGAAGAAATAATCAGGGAACTGTTGCGCCTGTTCAGACAAAAAGGTTACCAAAAAGAAGTGGACTTGGGTATTTTTAGAAGGGACCTCTGATCCTCCTGTAATTCACGCAGATCCTATTACTTGGAAGTCTGAGGAGCCTGTGTGGGTTGATCAGTGGCCCCTTTCCAAAGAGAAAATTGATGCTGCCCAATAACTGGTGCAGGAACAGTTAGAATTGGGACATATTGAACAGTCTAATTCACCTTGGAATTCGCCCATTTTTGTTATTAAGAAAAAATCTGGAAAATGGAGGCTTTTGCAGGATTTACAAAAGGTTAATGAAACTATGGAAGTCATGGGAGCATTACAACCTGGCTTACCTTCCCCCATGGCTATTCCAAGAAATGCTCATATAATAATCATAGACCTAAAGGATTGTTTTTGTACTATTCCGTTGGCACCTCAAGACTGTCCTCGATTTGCCTTTAGTGTTCCATCTGTTAATTTCTCTCAACCAATGCGCCGCTATCAATGGAAAGTTTTGCCTCAAGGTATGGGTAATAGTCTGACTTTATGTCAAAAATTTGTTGCAGCAGCATTAGAAGAGACTCGAGTAAAATACTCTGATGTTTACATTTTGCATTACATGGATGATATACTGCTGGCACATTTTGATGAAAAACATCTGTTAGCAGCTTATGCCTTCATGGAACCAACTTTGAAGGCTTCAGGGCTTATAATAGCCAAAGAAAAGGTGCAAACCTTTCCTCCTTATTCCTATCTTGGCTTTCGTTTAGAAAGGGAGACATTTGGAGTTCAGCCCATTGCTTTGCGAAGGGATAATCTGAAAACACTTAATGATTTTCAAAAGTTGCTTGGGGACATTAATTGGATTAGACCCTATTTACATCTTGCAACATACGAATTAAAGCCTCTTTTTGATATCTTAAAGGGAGATAATAATCCTACCTCCCCACGCAGCCTTACAGAAGCTGGAGAGCGAGCTCTTCAGAAAGTGGAAACTGTCTTGTCACAGCAGCATTCCAGTTACTGTGACTATGAAAGGCCTTGGGGACTTTATATCCTTGCCTCAGAACATTCACCTACCGATGTCCTGTTTCAAGATAACCCTCTAACGTGGATTTACTTGCCAGTTTCTCCCCTACGGGTGTTAAGTCCTTATCATGTTCTTGTAGCCAAAGTAATAGCAAAAGGTAGACAGGAATCTGTGACTTATTTGGGAAGAGATCCCCACTTTATTTGTATTCCTTTTTCAACTGAACAGCAACTATGGCTCTGTCAATTTTCTGATGATTGGGCAGTTGCGCTTGCACAGTATGCAGGGGAGATTAAACAACATTATCCTGCTAATAAATTGTTACAATTTGCACAGCTGCATCAGTTTATTTTTCCAAAAGTCGTGCAGCAGTGCCCTTTGGAAAAGGGGACAACTGTCTTTACTGATGGATCTTCCAATGGCATGGCCAGTTTGGTGATCGAAAATGAATCTTATTATTGTCAAACCTCATATTCATCAGCTCAAGAAGTAGAGCTTTTTGCAGTACTCCAAGCTCTGCAACGTGTTCCTCAAAGTTTTAATTTATACTCTGACAGTCATTATGTTGTCAGAGCTCTCTCAGTCATTGAAACAGTACCCCTTATTGGAGTTGCAAAGCCCTCTATTCAAACCTTGTTTTTGAAAATTCAGAATCTCATTCGAGCCCGAACTCATCCTTGCTTTTTTGGGCACATACGCGCTCACACTGCCCTTCCTGGGCCTTTAACGGCCGGGAATGCTCTGGCAGATGAAGCCACCCGTATGGTATGTTATTCTTCCTTAACCCCTATCTCTGCGGCACAGGCCTCTCATGCAATACTCCATCAGAATAGCAATTCTTTACGGCTGCAATTTGGAATTTCTCGAGAGGCCGCTCGTCACATTGTAAAAACTTGTCCTACCTGCCCGCAGTTTTTTGTTCTTCCCACTTATGGAGTCAATCCTCGGGGTTTACTCCCCAACGATTTGTGGCAAATGGATGTTCCACATATTTCTGATTTTGGAAAATTAAAATATGTGCACGTTACTGTTGATACCTTTTCTGGTTTCCTCATGGCCACACTTCAACCTGGAGAGGCTAGTAAGCATTGTATTCAGCATTGCTTACGGAGCTTTTCTGCTATGGGCCTACCTAAATGCATCAAAACAGACAATGGCCCTGGATATACTGGTCGCAATTTTCAAGCCTTCTGTGCCCAATTACAAATTGCGCATAAGACTGGTATTCCATATAATCCACAGGGCCAAGGAATTGTTGAGCGGGCACATCAAACCCTTCAGCACCAATTGAAAAAATTAAAAAGGGGGAGTTTGTATGCTATTACGCCTAACAATCTTCTTAGTCATGCTTTGTTTATTTTGAAATTTTTAAGCCTTGACCGAGATGGCAAATCAGCAGCTCAACGTTTTTGGCACTATGATAATAAAAAGGCTCGGCCATTAGTCAGGTGGAAAGACCCGCTGAAAGGCAGATGGCATGGGCCAGATCCAGTTCTAATATGGGGGAGAGGTCATGTTTGTGTTTTCCCGCAGAATGCCGAAGCACCGCGCTGGCTCCCAGAAAGGCTGGTACGCACGGCGGAGGAGATCACTGGTGGAGTGAATGAGACAGCTCACAATCCAGGAGACAGTCCCACTGCCGACAACTCAGCAGATACAGGCCCTGTTACAGATGGCGTGTGAGAATGCTCCAAACCCTTCCCCCGCCTCTCCTACTAGTATATTAATTTCTTTATTACTCCTTTTGAACCAGATAAGTTCCATGAATGCTGATGTCTTCTGGGCATATGTTCCTGATCCCCCTCTTTTGCAGCCTGTTGGATGGGAAATGAGTTCTGTTCCTGTGTATGTGAATGACACAATACTTTTGGGGGGGTCTTCTGATAAACATATTTTTCCACAGAATGCCAACATTTCTTATACTGGATCCTCTTCACAATTACCAATGTGCTTTTTCCGAAATCATAATGTTTCAGGATGTCTTACTGTTACAGATGCACAATCCTTTGGTTATGATTACGACCATGACCACCGTAATTGGATAGTGGATATTCCTAGCATTACGAGATCCACAGGATATGCACGACGAGTCAATGGAACCGGACCTAAAGACATTCCATTTTGTGACCTGGGGGTAGAAGGACGATATATAGCTGTGCCACGGAAACTTTGTAGAGGTGAGACTGCTACTGTATATTCTATTACTAATGACACACATTCCCTTTGGTATTGGTCGCCAGACTCCAACAGGAATCCCAGAAAGGAAGGCAGCAGACAACTTGCAGCCAGAATTTGGAATCTTGGTGGTACCACGGTGTATCAGACTGAGATATGGAAGCTGTTGGCTGCTTTCGGAACAGATGGGACCCGTTTGCGGACCGGAGGGAAGACCAAAGGAGTACGATCCTGGAGAGCCCATTGGTGGAATGAGACTTGGAGATATCCTCGGGCCTGTGTACCCTATCCCTTTATGATCCTTGTTGGCTCTGTGACTCTTTCTAAAAATGCTAGCCTATATCATGTTCATTGTTTTAATTGTACCCTGACTAATTGTATAAGAGGTATGGAAAATAATTTTGGGGCTTTGATAGTCAAACAACCGCCCTTTGTCATGATGCCTGTGAACCTTACTGAACCTTGGTATGAGGAGTCAGGGCTTGAGCTGTGGAATAAGGTGCGTACAGCCCTTGCTAGGCCACGAAGGGGGATAGGATTAATAATTCTGGGAGTAGTAACTCTTATAACTTTAATTGCTTCTGCTACTACTGCTTCTGTATCTTTAGCTCAATGTGTGCATACTGCTAAAAATGTAGATGATTTAGCAAAGAACACTTCAAAAGCTTTAGGAATTCAAGAAGATATAGATAGAAAGTTGGAGGATAGACTAAATGTGCTTTATGATGCAGTGAGATTTTTGGGAGAAGAAATATTAAGCTTGAAATTGAGGGCTAAAATCAGGTGTCATGCTAATTATCGTTGGATTTGTGTAACTCCAAAAATTTATAATAATACTGAGACCCCTTGGAATAAGATAAGATTACATTTAGATGGTATTTGGTATAATGAAAACATTTTCTTGGATCTATTACAACTTCATCAGGAAATTCTTGATATAGAAAATGCTCCTCGGGCTAGTATGGATTTGGCAAAAAATGCTGAAGAGTTTGTTAACAGTTTGTTTTCCAATTTTCCCTCGATTACCTCACTTTGGCATCTTTTTTCGGGGGTCGTGGCTGTGCTCCTAGTGTTTGCGCTTTTTGTGTGCATTGCTCCTTGTATCATAAAGAAATTCATTACAGAGTTGTGGGACATCAAGGCTGTCCTACACAGTAATTACTTACGCCAAAAGAATCAGGCGTGCCATTTTACTAAATAAAAGAGGGGGAGCTGCGGGGAGCGCCTTGAAAGAGCTGACTCTGGGAGCTGCCTTGATTGACTATCAAGGGTCCCTTCAAGGACATAGCTCTCTGTCCCGCCACCCCTCTCCTGGAATCCAAAGTTAATCAGAACACTAGTAAGCCTTGAATGCACACATGATGCAGATAGATAAGCCTTTCACAACCACCCTTAAGATAAACGGGATGCCCTTCTTAACCCTTGATGTTATCAGAGAGTTCTGGTGATTGTTATCTCAAAGTGATGTTTATGGAAAAATATTTTCTCTTCTTAAGATTCTCTTCTTGGTTTAGTATAAATGTAACCCTGAGAAATAAAGAATCATCGTTGACTGCAGCGATCCTCTCGACCCCATCTGTTCTGTGTCTTTATTTCTTAGCCTAAAGGAACGCGCCGTGTTGCTCACTGAAATCTCCCGGCTGGTCCGGCACACGGGGAACCAAGATCATTCTGAGGAGGAAGAAGAGAACAAGACCCCGGACGAGCCCTCTGCAGGATGGAGCTGGGTAAACGACTCCCGCTGCTCGGCCTCACCAACGCAATTCTGAACCTGACCAGTGTCCCTGCACAGGACAACGTCTTCATCTCGTGGGCACATTCTTACGCGAACTTCCACAACTCCTCCAACTGTTGGGTATGTGGGGCCATGCCCCTGTCAGTAATGGACGGACTCCCCTGGTGGGTATCGCCACTCCGTTATGGGGACTTTATACCACTGTGTTCCTTTTTAGAGCAACAGAAAGGAACTTTTCTCTCTCTCACCAATCATAACCTTTCTTTGCTCTCCTGGTGTAAGAAGAAGCCATCAATGGACCAGGGACATAGGGTTACATTTGATATGAACACCAGCCTTACGGAAGTAACAAAGGCTTATACCTCATATGTGAAAAATAAAAAGGAGAAGGGTTCTTTTACAAAAGGGGGACAGGCCTCCCGGTACCTTGAGCAATACTACCAGGTCTGGGATGAACATTTCTGGATGACTCCTGAGAAAGGACAGTTGATTACCCCTGCTACTATTTGCTGGGAACAAAAAGAACAGAAAATTGGATTTGGAGACCACCCCCTAGACCCAAAAGAATTAAAATATATGGGTTATTTGCCCCCTGAACAATGTAAACAAATCTTGGAAGTTATCTATCACCCCAGTCAGTCTGTTCAGTGGCCCGGTTCCGACTGGAAATATAATCCTGGAATCCGCTGGGTAGCCCCCAATGGGACCCAGTGGCTCTGTGGGCTTAACTTATGGCCATGGTTACCAGTTGGCTGGGTGGGGCATTGCATATTAGGATTTGCTTTTGCCCATGGCAGTATTAAGCCTGGCCTGCACCAGCCTCCAGTAAACCTGCCTTATCTGCATGCAAGATGGACACAATCTGTGTTCCAATGGTATGACTATCTTGCTGCCTTGTTTGTACCCTCTGTAGGGACAACGGATATCATGGTTAAGGTAGAGACCTTAACTAATTTCACTAAACAGGCCCTCTTAGACAGTACAAAAGCCATTCAAGCTTTGAACGAAGAACAAATTCAGATGAGGAAGGCAGTAATTCAAAATAGGATGGCATTAGACATACTCACAGCAGCCCAAGGAGGGACTTGCGCCGTAATTAAAGTCGAATGTTGTGTGTATATCCCTGACCTGTCTGGAAATGTATCTACTGCCTTGAAGGATACGCAAAATCAAGTGAAAGCCATGTCTAATGAAAATATTCCCTTTTGGACTTCAGTTCTCTCCTGGGTAAAGGGAGACTGGTGGAAAACCATTGTAACTGTTGTCATAGTAATCTTAATCATACTGCTCTGTGGGCCCTGCTTCCTACAATGTCTTGTGAATTTTGTAACCCAGAGGTTGAGAGCATTCTCTCATGTGGTTGGCAGGAGGGCTAAGGTACAATATATCTCAATGAATGATGCTCGTTATGGAAACTAAGAGCATCAAGAGGGGGGAATGAAGAAGGAATTCATAGGGCCTGGACTCCATCTCAGGCCTGTCCTTGCTGATCATGCTCGGCTGCCTCTCCAGTGGACTCTGAACTCTCTGCTTAGTGCCTGTGGGAACGACAATGGAAGGATAAGACCCCCTCCAGACAGGGGAATCTTGAAGGTCACATCCAGGTTGCTCATGCCCTAAGAGGAAGCATACCGTAATCACCCCAGTCTCCGGACAGGTCATAAAATTTTCCCGTATCTATCAGGATGTAACCACAGGCTTATCGATTATTAGCTGGTTGGAATGTAGCTATGGGCTTATTGATTATTGACTGTTTGAACACATAACACCTGAATGATGGGGTCATTGTAGTTGTATTTACCCTACCTTTGTTTATGTAAGTCTCAAGGGAATGGAGGTGGTGGGTTTGGACATGTACACATGGGGTATAAAAGATTTTCACAAATGCTGGACGGGGTCCTTGGCTAAGAGGAGACTCTGCCTTGGGCCCGCCGGTGTAATAACTGCTCTCCACTATCTGCATTGTCCTTCTGAGTGAGTCTGTTTCTCGGAACGCGTGGCTATAACAGGAGGAGCACGGTGCATTGCTGCTCAGCCCAGGACCGTGGCTCCTGAGAGCGGACAGGCTGCCCCCATTCCCAGCCAGGTGGTCAGTCAGCTCCTGAGAAGGGGGCGCCTCAGGTGACTGAGGCTTGAAATACCACAGTGTCTGTCTCCTCTTTTCTTGTTTCTAAACCTGAGGACAGTTACATTTTTGTTATTGAGAATTACTGTGGGACGGGCTAGTCTGTAATATAAACAAATTAAAATCGCTTGATTCTTATCGAACAGATTGATTTAGAGGGTGGATCCAGAGGCAAATGGCAGGATCTTTATGAATGGATTTTTAAAAGTTTTTTTAAAAGAGGAAAAACATGAATAGATATTGAATTTCTGTCAAAGGAGTTTTCTCTTTACCTGTTGAGATTTTTTTTATTTTATTCTTTTAGTGCATGGAGTTATACTGGACAATTTGACACTAAGATACACCCAATTTGTTCTTGATATTTTTATATATTTTAAAATATTTGCATTATTTTTCACAAATGAGATTGGCTAGGGGCTTTCCACCCCCCTCCACCCCATAATATCCTTTTCAGTTTTTGTATTAAATTTATTCTGGTCTTAGAAAACGACCTGGGAAGTGTTCCCTTTCTCCAGATTTTTGAAAGCTTGTGCAAGTGTAGACTTACTTGTTCTTTTTAAAAGCTGGCCTCCCAGAGGGCTAATGCAGAAGGCAATCAGTTCTGGTAAACAACAAGGCTTGTTGTTACCCAGATGATGCTAGGGCAGTGATTGATGCATTCGAAACTATTAATGTCAACATGGCTAATTCTGAAATATCATGAAACATCAAGAACTATGGTCTTATAATGCACTTTGTGACTTAAACAGAATTCTTGCATAGTGAATTCAGCTTTTTTCAATGAAAAAAATTTTTTCTCTTCCAATAAGAATGAGTTATAACTACAGATATTAGAAAACTCAAATCTATCAAAATTTAGAAAGTGTCATATGTGGAAATTTTAGGCAAACTCAATATGTATTGTTTTGCTGAATACTTTGTTTTTACCATAAAATCATAATACTAAAAAGCAATGATTTTTAAAACCAAGCCCTATAAACCTCTCCCCAGTTCTCTTCACTTTATCCTAGGTGCCAAAACACACACAATTCTCTTCACTTTATCCCAGGTGCCAAATATTTTCATCTTTTATGTGTCATGATATGAAAATATTAAGAAGTGCTGTTTGAAGTTATAGCACCACTTAGTTACAAACTGTATCTGTCACATATTTTCCAAAACTCTTCGTGTAATTGTCAGGCAAGTGTATGCTCCTCAGTTCTGTCTCTTCACAACAAAGATTTGGAGTGACGGACATTAAAGCCTCCCTCGGCATGTCACAGCTCTCGGGTCTTGGACAGACCGTGTTATAGCTCTCAGGTCTCGAACAGACCATGTTATAGCTCTTAGATAAATCAGTGTTATAGCTCAGTGTTACAGCTCAATTTTATTTAGATAATAGCAGGAAAATCCATCTTTGAGGCATGAGGGCATGTCGACCCAAAGATACAAAGAGAAGAGTGCCCCAGCACGCAGGAGAGAGAGAAAGAGAGAGAGCTTTGGCTCCTCTTTTTATATGTTTTCCTCCCCCTGGGCCTGTCCTATGTAAATTGGGCCAGCCAGGAGTGCTGTTTGTTTTACCTGAGGTTCTCACTTCGGTCCTCAGACCTTCCTTTGCTCTATTTTCGCAGGCTTTTCCCTTCCAGATCTTTTAGCCACTGCCATTCTGGACTCCTTTTCCCTATTCTAGCTACCTAACATAATCATAACTAACCTGACTTGGGGAAAAAATGGATGTTTGATATTTTAAAAGCCTCATTCATTGTGTTTTTATGAAAACATTGAATCTCTGCAAGGAGGAAAGCATACTTGTATTCCAATAATGCTTTCTGTGATAACTGCTATTACCAAGGTGATAAACTATAAAATCACTTTAGACTATAGAAGTGTTAGGTAGTTAGAATAGGGAAGAGGAGTCCAGAATGGCGGTGGCTAAAAGACCTGGAAGGGAAAAGCCTGCGAAAATAGAACAAAGGAGACAAAAACCGAGGAGCTTACACTCACCTGACAGAAGCATTTAAAAAATACTGAAGTTAGTGATTTTAAGAGGCTTTCACTGCTGGACAGAAGCCTTTAAAGGCAACAGTTAACATTTAGCTCTAATACTACCCCTCTTGTGGCTCCATGTGCTGAGATATCCAGCCTTACAAGAATAGCTGAAATAATCTAGACAACTTTGAAACATTTTCCCCTGAACTCAGAAAAAGTCAGAAGGAACATGAGACTCCTAATTGGGCCATAGTTTTATCAGAACACTTCCTTCCTCTTTCTCACCCTTTGTCTTTCATATCTTCCCTCTTTTAGTGTGGCTTCCCAGGTGGTTCACTGGTAAAGAATTTGCCTGCTGATTCAGGAGACTAGAGTTCAGTTCCTGGGTCAGGAAGATTCCGTGAAGGAGGAAATGGCAACCCACTCCAGTATTCTTGCCTGGAAAATCTAATGGACAGAGAAGTGTGGTGGGCTACAGTCCATGGGGTCGCAAAGAGTCAGATACGACTGAATGATTGAGAATGCACACACAAACACAGCGTATCTTCCACCCACCCTTTTGCCAAGAGACTCCTTTTCTCAATGCGATTTTCTAAACCACTAAAAGATGGTCAACAACATAAGCAAATTTTGATAGGCTCAATTTCAAAAGGAAACTCCCACCACAGCATAGATGCTATTTCCTGGTGGCTAAGATTATCAGGCATGGGGTTAGGAGGACACCAGGAGTGGGATCAGACAAGTCTGAGTGAGCCTCACCACTTCCAAGGATAAGGATCTCGAGGTCTCGGCTTCCTCTCCTTTGTGATTGTAAATGGAGGGACCCCCTATAGACACAGACTTTAAAAAATATATTTCTTAAATTTATTTATTTTAGTTGGAGGCTAATTACTTTACAATATTGTGGTGGTTTTTGCCATATACTCACATGAATCAGCCATGGGTGTACATGTGTTCCCCATCCTGAATCCCCCTCCCACCTCTCTCCCCATCCCATCCCTCTGGGTCATCCCAATGCACCAGCCCTGAACACTTGTCTCATGCATCGAACCTGGACTGGCGATCTGTTTCACATATAATATACATGTTTCAGTGCTGTTCTCTCAAATCATCCCCCCCTCACCTTCTCCCATAGAGTCCAAAAGTCTGTTCTTTACATCTGTGTCTCTTTCGCTGTCTTACATATAGGGTCATCGTTCCCATCTTTCTAAATTCTATATATATGCATTAATATACTGTATTAGTGTTTTTCTTTTTGACTTACTTTACTCTGTATAATAGGCTCCAGTTTCATCCACCGCATTAGAACTGATTCAAATGCATTCTTTTTAATGGCTGAGTAATATTCCATTGTGTATATGTACCACAGCTTTCTTATCCGTTCATCTGCTGATGGACATCTAGGTTGCTTCCATGTCCTGGTTATTGTAAACAGGGGCACAGACTTTTAATCTCATGAGTCAGGAAGAAATACATAGTTGAGTCTTGGGGCAGTGACAAAGTGGTATAACTGTCTGTCCAGGAGGCTGGCTTCCTGTTGTCTGTAAGCTCTTAATAACTCTGTTCTTATGCCATCAAGGTTGGAGACAGACTGGGAGCCAAGGCCCCAGGGCCTGGCCTATGACCTCCCATTCTTAGGCTGCCTTTTCATTTTGTTGATAGTTTCCCTTACTTTGCAAACGCTTTTTAGTTTAATATAGTTCCATTTGTTTAATTTTGCTTTTTTCCCCTTGACTGAGGAGATAGATCCACAATACATTGCCAAGACTGATGTCAAAGAATACATTGCTAATAGGCTGGAGGGAGGATTCCAAATGGTGTTTGCCAGCACCAGTGGAGCTCCCCAGAATGGTTGTGGCCAGCGTCTCTAGCTCCGGGCAAGTCCCAGTAGCCTCCTGCCTCTCCAGGATGCTCTTCAAGATCAGCAAGTGGGTCTGACCCAGGCACGTTGCAAATTACTGCCTCTGGCCAAGGATTTGGAGCATGTGAGATTTTGTGCGTGCCCTTGAAGAGCAGAATCTGTTTCTTTAGCCCTCCAGTTCTCCTGCTGGGGGACTTGTTAGTGCAGAAGCCCTGGCTGGGGAGCCTAATGTGGAGCTTGGACCACTCACTTCTTGGGGAGGACCTCTGTGATTGTAAATATCCTCCCACTTGTGGGTTGCTGGCCCCAGCATGTGGGTCCTGACATACCTTGCCTCCGCCCCTTCTATCCATCTTACTGTGGTTCATTCTATATGCCTTTAGTTGTGGAAACTTTTTTCTATTAGCCTTCAGGTTGTGCTCACAGACAGTAGTTCTGTGAGTAGTTATAATTTTAATGCATTCATGGGAGGAGGTGAGTTCATGCCTTCCTATTCCATCAGCTACCTCCCCTCCTATAGCCTATGCTTCTATTTGATGCCACTCTCGGGGGTCTAAACTGTCTTCTTGGATTCCCTTTATTTTCTAAATGTCTAAAAAATGTCTTTGATTATTTAATCCTCAGTACATCATGATAAAATATATTCCACTAGAGAAGATTTCCTGAGCATTCAGCTTGGTCTTTCTGGTCTTTAAGTCAACCTCATGGGGTCCTGGTGTTGTCTGGTTCCCCAATTAGACTGAATATGTAAGGAGGATGGGACCCAGGTCTCACTCACTTTTTGGGTGTCCAGGATAAAGCAGACACTGTATGTCCATTAACCTCTATGTCTGTTAATTGAATTTTACTATGTTTAATGGACAGAATCAGTCCATTAGAAAAAAAGGCGTGATCAATCTATATGCTCGGTGGAGGAAAACTGTAATCTGTTTCCATCAGTGTTTCTGAAAACAGGATCAGAAACTAACTACGGATATAAGAATTATGAGCTTCCCTGGTGGCTCAGATGGTAAAGAATCTGTCTGCAATGCAGAAGACCCAGGTTTAATCCCTAGGTTGGGAAGATCCCTTGGAGAAGGGAATGGCTACCCAATCCAGTATTCTTGTGTAGAGAGTTCCATGGACAGAGGAGCCTGGTGGACTACAGTCCATGCGGCCACAGGGTCAAACACAACTGAGTGACTAACATACACACATACAGGAATTGTAAAATAATTTCACGAAATATTTGATTTAAAAAGTCAAAATTATCCTTTCACACCAAGAGCACACTAAAAACTCAGCCAATTCATTTTTTGGCGGGCAGTGTATATATTCTTCACTAAGGGCTTCCCTGGTAACTCAGCAGTAAAGAATCTGCCTGCAATGCAAGAGACCCAGGTTCAATCCCTGGATTGGGAAGATCCCCTGGAAAAGGGAATGGCAACCCACTCCAGTATTCTTGCCTGGAAAATTCCATGGACCAGGAGCCTGGCGGGCTACAAAGGGGTTGCAAAAGAGTCGGACACCACTTAGCAGCTAAACAATACTATTCTTCACTGATGGTAAGTGTCTACCTTAAGAAATAACAATAGACACCTGCTGAGCACTTTGCTTGTAGTCACCATTTTGAAAAGCACTTTACCTAGTCACTCTCTGAGGCAGGTACAGACAGTCTGACTTACCCTGGTCTTACACAAATTTTTGACTTTATGATGGTACAAAAATGACACCCATCCGTTAGAAACCACACTTTGTATTTTGATCTTTCCCTGGGCTAGTGATATGCCCTATGACACTCTCATGATGGTGGGCACAGCTCCAAGTCATGGGATCCCCAGGGTGGACACCCGATATGCTTACGAGCATCCAGTACACACACAATTCTGGTTTTCATTTCCAGTACAGCATTCACTAAACTGCACCAGCTATTCAACACATTATTATAAACTGGGCTTTGTGCTAGGTGATTTTATTCAACTGTAGGTCTATGTAAGTGTTGACAACTACAAATTGGCTCTTGCCATCTACCTCTACAAGGATTGAATCATGAACTGCTGCAGCTGCTGACCTTCAATACCCTCTGAAAGGAGCTCAGGGGGAGAGCGGAAATGAGGCACTCAGTAGTGAGGTAGTGGGGAACTGGCAGAATAGGTTTTCAGACCCTTAGATATTTTCAGGAGCCGCTTTTATCAGCCCAATTCTTGTATCTCCTCATATCTAGAAAAGCACTAACATTTTTCATGGAGAGGAATTCTCATGACTAGCAGAGAGCTTCTGCCAAAAAAAAAAAAATGTGCTTGATTGCATGGACTGCCCCTTCACCAAAATTACATATATACTGACCTTCCCCCTACTTTTTTGGAGCAATTTCTCTGAGCTATCTGAAATACTGTCTCCTGAGGCATAGTGCTCATTTTGCCCCAGGCAAAACTTCACTTACAACTCTTACTCTGTGCTTTTTTTTTTGAAGTCTACAGTGTTCTGAGCACATTTAAGGTAGGCTGGGCTAGGCTATCATATTTGGTAGGTGAGATATATTAAATGCATTAAAAATCTTCTTTTTAGCTGTGCTGGGTTTTCATTGCTATTGGGCTTTTCTCTATTTGAGGTGAGTGGAGGCTCCTCTCTAGTTGCGGTGCCAGGGCTGTTTGTGGTGGTGTTTTCTCTTGTTGCAGGAGGACTGGCTATAGGGATGCAGTCTTCAGTAGTTGCGGCACACAGGCTTAGTTGCTCTGAGGCATGTGGGATCTTCCTGGACCAGGAATTAAACCCATGTCCCCTGCATTGAAAGTGGATTCTTAACCACTGGACCACCAGGGAGGCCCTTAAATGCATTGTTGACTTACAATATTTTCAACTTACTATGGGATTACCAGGATGTGACCCCCATCGTCAGTCCAGGAAGATCTGTGTTCTTACTGTCCTTGCTTTACAGGTAAAAAAAAAAACCCTAAGGTTTTAGAGATGATATTGACACAATTTAGTAAGTGCTGGGACTCATGTTTGCATCCAGATAGTTTGAATCCCAGAACTCAGGATCCTGTAATTTTGCTCAGTTGCACTTAAAAAAAAAAGTTTCCTTTTAGAAAGAGACGTTCAAAAGTAGAAAATTAAAATAGGTAGATAAGTAGAGAGAGAGAGGGATTAGTGTTTTTCCATCTGCCCCTGTCTTACCTCTCCTCACTGCCTGAACCAAATACCAGGTTGCTCCTTCTTCCCAGCATAAGGCTGCTTGGAAGACCTGAATTCCACTCCCGCCCCAGCACTAAGTAGGACTGTGAGCTGAACTTTGTGTAAAAAATCAGACAATTTCTGCCTGGAAGAGATGCCAAGAGAAGCAGACACCATGAACATTCTAGAGCAGACTTGCCAAGGTGGTAAAAGCTGTGAATAACTGCCCCTAAGTGACCTTTCTTCACCAGGCCCTCTACTGAAGTTTCCCCAATTCTGTTCCAATCCATATGACAGTCAACTCAACTTTGAAAAATATATGTAGGATGGCCCAATTTCCCCCTATTCTGCCCTTTTTGGATTTCTGACACCCTAAGAGGCCTGGCACAAACTTCATTTTATCTCTTAGCCCAGACACGCTTCTTCTTTAGACCTAGAGATGAAGCTAGGTCACAGCCACACTTTTCCTACAGAAATCAGGCTTGAAATTCTGTGGTGGAAGAAGCAGAGCTTCAGGCATCATCGGCCTTCTTCCAGGGATGCTTTAGGCACTAGGCATTGTCTTATGACCCCAAGTTGGGTGACCCCTTTTAGCCAGGGCCCTGAATTTACCTTGAACTTACTCCACTGTTTTTGTGGGCTGTCTTGGTGGGGAGAAGGAAACGGCAACCCACCCCAGTATTCTTGCCTGGAGAAGCCCGGGTGGGCTGTTGTCCATGGGGTCGCACGGAGTTGGACACGACTGAAGTGACTTAGCAGCAGCTGCTTGGTGGGGTGTTGGCATTGATTTTAGGTGACATTGATTTAAAAATGCCAGAATTGATGGAACTGAGGAGGGAAATTATGCCATTCCATCATGGGATCATTCTTACTATTATTAATATTGCAATTAATAGTTTCAATTCCTGGAGGTGCTTTCATAGGAAAAACCAAAAACAGAAAACTAAAAATCAAAATGTTGGTTACACAGTTCAAGGCTTGTCCCCATTATATCTTTATATAACTGGATAACATTCACTTAAAAATTATCAATCTTTTAGTTATTCTTTTCTTATAGATCAATTTGCCTAATGAAAGACAAATCCCTAGACAATAAATCTTCTAAATAGGTTTCTGGAAGACAATTTACCATATTTACATGTTTTTAAAATCTTTTAGTTTACTGAACAGTTTTCATTGACTATTCTTATCAAGATTTTAATGAATGCTGGATTTCTCTGTCTCAACTTTTTCTGCTGCTGCCTATAAATTTGAAATAAAAAATTCTTAGAAAAATGTCAAAACTGACCCTTTGAGTGCTAAAGATACAACATATAGAGAATGAGATTAATTTTGTAAGTATGTATGTATTACATGCATTTCCACAAACAAGCATACATATGAGCCAAATATATGAAAATAGTGGTGTTAGTACCTGTTGAAATTATAGGTCATTTACTTTTACTTTTTAGTTTGTTTTCATTTTCCACGTTTTTCAAAGTGAATGCATATTTTTTTGTAATACTAAAAAGGATTACCACAGGAATTAATATGTATTAAACATAACAAATAACTTGGAAATAGACCTGAAAATTTAAACTCTGCCCCTCACCAGCTGTAGGACTGGGTAAATTAAAGTGATCTAACGTTTCCAACCGAGCTGGTTTTCTCACTTGATACACGTGGACAGGAATTTCTTCTTTGTTAGGACTGAATGATGCCACATGTAGGAACTCAGTTCTGCTCAGTTCAGTCGCTCTGTCGTGTACGACTCTTTTCGACCCCATGGACTGCAGCACGCCAGGCCTCCCTGTCCATCATCAATTCCTGGAGTTTACCCTAACTCATGTCCATTGAGTCAGTGATGCCATCCAAGCATCTCATCCTCCGTCGTCCCCTTCTCCTCCTGCCTTCAATCTTTCCCAGCACCAGGGTCTTTTCAAATGAGTCAGCCCTTCGCATCAGGTGGCCAAAGTATTGGAGTTTCAGCTTCAGCATCAGTACTTCCAATGAACACCCGGAACTGATCTCCTTTGGGATGGACTGGTTGGATCTCCTTGCAGTCCAAGGGACTCTCAAGAGTCTTCTCCAACACCACAGTTCAAAAGCATCAATTCTTCGGCGCTCAACATTCTTTACAGTCCAATTCGCACATCCATACATGACTACTGGAAAAACCACAGCCTTGACTAGACGGACCTTTGTTAGCAAAGTCACGTCTCTGCTTTTTAATATGCTGTCTAGGTTGGTCATAACTTTCCTTCCAAGGAATAAGCGTCTTTTAATTCCATGCAACTCAGGCACATTCAATAAGGACTTTTCTTTCGCCAGCGAACCAAGCTCTGAGTCCGACCCCTCGGGTAAGGCTGTGTTGCTATAATCCCGCCTCCCGCGGGCGCTGCAGAGGGGCGGGCCGGGGGTCCGCGCGGGTTCGTGGCGGCAGCAGCTGCCGGGGCTGAACCGCCGCCTCCGTTCGCCTCCGCACCTCCGCTGTTGGGGTGACGCCTTTCCCCGCCGGCCTCGGACGGATAACCTGTAGTCGCTCCCCAGGCTCCACGACCTCCCGGTGGGTACAGCGGGGAGGCCGGGCTCCGCAGCTGGGAACTGGGAACTGGATGGCACCCTCCACTCTCCCGGGGTGGCGGGGAAGGCGCGCGGGCGCCGGGGCTCGCCGGGCTGGGGTTGGGGGCGCGGGGTGGGCAGCCTGGAATCGGAGGAGAAAGCCTCCAGGTGGCCTGGCGGGGGCGGGGGGCGACGCCAAGAGGTCTATAAGGGTCGGAAAAGTTCGTCCTCTCAAGGGGCTCTAGCCAAGAGCAGCTGGGTCCCTGGGCGGGGGCTGGGGTGGGGGGTGCGGAGGGGTGGGCCACGCTCAGGACTCGGGGCGCGCGCGCGCGGCGGAGCGGGCTTGGTCCTAGCCGCCCGGAGCCCCGCGCGCCCAGCGGCCCCGCGCAGCGTCTTAAGCTCTTCGTCCGCCCCTTTCCCTCGGTTTCCGCTTACAGCCCACTCGGATGCCTGGAGCCGCTGGTCTCTCCTCCAGGGGCCCACGGAAGCATCAGCAGCGCCGAAGGAATAGGGGGAGGCTTGCCGCCGCCTGGGGCCTCTGGGGGCGCTGCGCCGGCTCAGGGTGCTGGGGCGAGGGTGCTGTGGGGCAGAGGGGGCTCCGAGCTATTTCCCAAAAGTCGCCGGGGATTTGCGGCCAGGAGGGGCGACCTAGTGGACAGCGAGCGTCGGTGCACCTGGAGGCCTGAGCTGGGTGGCCGGGGGAAGCCGGAGTGCAGAGGCTTCATAAAAACGCGCAGCGCCTCGTGGGGGCGGTTTTCCCGCAGAAAGTAAGCTCTGCGTGAGCTTGGAATAGTCACCTTCTTCCTTGTCCACCGTCTGCTTTATGCTCTTCCAATGAGCGTATTCCTTTCTCGGATCGCCCTCCTTGGCGTTTTCCATCCTCCCTCGAAAAGGATGCCGCGGGAAAGGAACATTCGGATAATTTAACATTCATAAGTTGGCGTCTGGGGAAGGTTCATCTTTAAGCTAGTGAGACTTGAGCTTTCAAGAAGTGTAAAATTCGCAAAATTAAGATTCCTCCCCCACCCCCAGCCCCGTCTTTCTTAAAGACGCCCCTCACCCCGCATAAGCTTCCTGCTCCACAAAACCTTGATGCACCTTTGGCTGGAGTCACTGGAGGTAAGAGTGTGTAGGGGGATTTCAAAAGATGCGGCTGTTAACAGAAGGGAGAGAACTAGAGCCGGCGAGGGAGAGAACTAGAACTTCCCCTCATGGGGAAGGGAGTGGCTTTAGACTAAAACGGGTTCAGAAGCCCGTTTGTCGCCTGCTTTCCTTTCTCATCCCTGCTTTTGGTCCTTTATCGTGCTTGCAGTTAACAATATATTTTTTAAACTTTTTATTTTGTATTGGAGTATAGCTTATTAACAATGTTGTGATAGTTTCAGAAGTATTCAGCAAAAGGACTCAGCCATAGAATAGTGTATGTTCACACTGGAAATTTTGCTAAGTGAGATCTTACTATAAGTGTCTTTGTCTCACGCAAAAAAAATAAGGGGGTGAAGGGAAACTTTTGGAGGTGATGTATTTGTGGCACAGACTGCGGTTTTACCAATGTATGCTGCTGCTGCTGCTTAATCGCTTGTCGTGTGCGACTCCAAGGACTATAGCCCCCCCGGCTCCTCTGTCCATGGAATTCTCCAGGCAAGAATACTGGAGTGGGTAGCCATTCTTTTCTCCAGGGGATCTTCCTGACCCAGGGATTGAACCCCCATCTCCTGCATTGCAGACAGATTCTTTAACCTTGGAGCCCCGAGGGAAGCCCTGTATGTCAATCATACCTCAATTAAGTGTTTCATAAAAGTTAGACTCACTGGTCTAAAAACTCTTTCCATATCAATGGTTTAAAATGTAATTCTGTTGACAGAAATGAAGTTTCAGAGACCATATTAGAAAAGCTTATTTAGAATTCTTGACTCAGGCAGTATCTTTTGGTAGGAGGGCGGGAGTGACTGTTTTCTCCACAGGCACTCGTGTAGCTGTCTTCTCTGTATTACTGAGTCATGAGCTGTGACACCATGTGTGCGAGACAGAATGATGGCTTCTAAAGATGCTCACGTCCTGATCTGCAGAGCCTGCGAATATGTTACCTTACGTGGCAAAAAGGGACTTTATAGGTACGATTATATTAAAGCTCTTGAGGATGAAAGATCACCCTAGGTTATCTGGTAGGCCCAATGTAATCACAATTTGGTGATTGCTGCTGGCCATGAACTGAGGCGTGCGGGTGACTTCCAGAAACTGGAAAAAACAGATTCTCCCCTAGAGCCTTCAGGGAAAACGCAGCCCTGTTGACACCTTGATTTAAGACTTCTGACCTCTAGCACTGTAAGATGATAAATTCATGTTGTTTTAAGCCATGAAGTTTGTGGTATTTTTTTCACAGAAGCAATTGGAAACTAACTTAACTCTTCTTCATGTCCTCTTTTCTCATAGTTGTGTATCAATCATACCCTTAGCTTTTTAAAAACTTTTTTAAAACTTTCAGTAACTTCAGCACTTACATACTCTCACTTTTAACACCTCCTCCTCTGACCATCTCCTTCTGTTTTTCTAACTCATTTTCTCAATTACTCTATCTGGATTCCTACAGTTTTGACCCCACAAGAGCCCTTAATTTTTAAATTTTACACCTTTTCACTTTTCCGTCTCATGTCTTCTCTTTACCCAACTTAAATTTCTTGTTTAATTATTATTTAGAAAATTTATTTTTGGCTGCACTGGGTCTTCGTTGCTTTATGTGGGCTTTCTCTAGTTGAGACGCGGGGGGTACTTACTCTTCATTGTGGTGTATCAGGGCGGCTTCTCTTGTTGCAGAGCGCAGGCTCTGGGGCTTGCAGGTTTCAGCTGTTGCGGCTCGGAGGCTCTGTAGTTGGCGAGCTTGGGCTTAGTTGCTTCAAGGCATGTGCAATCTTCCTGGACCAGGGAATGAACCCATGTCCCTTGCATTTACAGATGCATTCTTATCCACTGTGCCACCAGAGAAGTCCTGTGTTTAATGATCGTATCTGCACTCTTGCATAAGCCTTCCACATCTTTGCCCCTTTACCATCTTGTTATACTTGGTGAAACCACAACCCCCTTTAAGTTCATCTCTAATGCCTGCATTTGCCAACCAAAAAAGCCTGAAGGAAAACATAGCACCATGCTCACTGATCTGCTTTTAAATTCATAATTACCAACTTTAAGTCTTTATCTTACTTGGCCTCGCTGTAGCATTTGATTCAGCTGATTACTTTTTCCTCCCTGAAATACTTTTACTTGGCTGAATATTTGTGTACCAACTTCCCCTGACTTTTCTGATGGCTCTTGAATTCAATCTCCTCTGCTGATTCCTCTTTATCTGTCTGTCAATGGATTGAAATACGTCAAACAGGTGAAAATTCATAATGATATCACAAAAGAACTCATTAAAAAAACTTGGAAGTTTTTAGCACACCAAATAATTATTAGGAAACTGGTGAAAGTGTGAAAGTGTTAGTCACTCAGTCGTGTCTGACTCTGCAAACCATAGGCTGTAGTCCACCAGGCTCCTCTCTCCCAGGCGAGAATACTGGAGTGGGTTGCCATTTCCTTCTCCAGGGATCAAACCTGGGTCTCTCACATTGCAGGCCAATTCTTTACTGTCTGAACCACCAGGGAAGCCCCTTAGCAAACTGGTAGATAAATGTTTATCCTGATTTCTTTTCTCAAGCCAAGTTTCAGGGTAAACAAATTGTTGATAAGGAAATGTTCTTTCTTTTATAAGAAGTCCCACTAGTAAAAGTAGAATGTTAGAATTACAGTATTGCCATTTTGTAATTCTTAATAAAATAGTGGAGCTAGACAGTATCAGTCAATGGCTCCTAAAGTCATCATGTGAAAGTCTGATGGAGAACTTTGTAATAAATGGGTTGGCCTGAAATTGCTAATCAATTTTAACTTTATCCAAAGGGGTCAACTGGACAAAATGTACCTCTTAAATGATACAATAGGTGTGCATGTATGCTCAGTCTTGTCCGACTCTTTGTGACCCCATGGACTGTAGCCCGCCAGGCTCCTCTGTCCATGGGATTTCCCAGGCAAGAATGCTGGAGTGGGATGCCATTTTCTCTCCAGGGGATCCTCCCAAGCCAGGGATTGAACTCACATCTCCTGCATTGGCAGGTGAGGATTCTTTACCCCTGAGCCACCTGAGATTCCATAGTAGGTATATGCAGCACTATCTATTAGGTATTGTTGCCAAAAAAAAAAAAAAAAAAAAACTCAGATTCAAGCCTTAATTGAATCCAGATTCAGTTCTAACTACTAATTTAGAAAGGGGCATTTGGGGAATGTAGTTAATCAACTCAAGAATGCTGGAGTGTTTCATAGGAAATTATGATGGAATTTCTTCAGTAAATGTCACGGAGAAAGAAAAAAGGTATTACAGGTGTAAAGAGAGGGGAACAGAGTTAAGAAACACATTGCCTGTCTTAAGCTGGGCTTTCTAGAAAGTAAAGTCTAAAGCCAGAATTTAGATGCCAATAGTCCCTTTGGGTTGTGCAAGCTCTGGTAATTAGGAGGGAAGAAAAGATAGGAGAAGGAAGACAATACACAATGTGATGGGCTGTTATCGTGCTGCCTCTGCCTTCACATGAGTGGGGAAGACACACAGCAGATGACCCAGCACGGTGGGACTTGACTCGAGTTCTCCAGCTGGAGTTGGGGAGGAACCACACCTTGCATGGTCTGCTGAAGAATGAAGAGGAAGTTTACTTGCCAGGTTCCCTGATGTCTCCGTTTTTCACTGGTCAAATTTCCCCTTTCAGGAGCCTAACTCTTGTTCTTGGGTTATTTCATCCGTCTCTCAGGCTTTTCAGGATGTTAGATCCCATACTTGGTGGGCTGGCGTTTCACCCAAGACCCAAAGTGGCATGCCAACTAAGAAGGAGAAAGGAAGGTAGTTGAGGACATCTAAAAAGATGCTTAAATTTGTGTCTTAAAGCTGTTTACCCCTTTTCCCACGTAGATACTCTCATACCTTCCCGATATACCCAGCTCTCAAACCACAGTAGGGGGATTCCCTTTTCTTCCTTGGGAACAAACAAAAATGTCCTCTTTCTGTTTCAGGAGAAGTTCAGGTCCAATTAGCCATAGATTCTTCATGATCTAGAAAAGGAAGGCAGGAGTTAAAAAACAAATACCATTTCCCACTTCTGTGGCTAATCTCAAGGCTGTCAAACAGTTTCTCGATGTTGCCACCAGGTGGCGCCATTGGACCAGGCCGGTTTCCTCACGCCCTGAATAAGGATGGTGGACACAGAACCAAATGTGTTATGAGATAATTGGTGTAAGGAAACTTTGGAAAGTGTTTCCAATTAAAAGTATACTAATTAGTAAAGTGTTGTTACAAAAGTGCCTGTTTTCAGAATTTTTAGGTTTTGTGGTGGGGTGAGACAGAAACAAAATACATTAACATTTTATTGAGTATAAATGATTTCTTTTCATATCATGTCAATAGCACTTAGAAGATTGTGTCTTTCCCTGCCCTAGGCATTGGAGCTACAAAAACAAGACATCAAAGCACTCATAAGCCAGTCAAGAACAAAACACATGCAAAGGCGATTACAGTATAGTCTGCCAAATATAAAGAAAAAGATTTTAAGTAGATGTTGGAAGGTGGAGAAGGACCCAGCTTCAAGGAGAACTCTCCAGGAAGATTCTCAGATCAGATGACATCTGAATTGATGATCATTTAATTAAGGAGAACAGCATAGGAAAGGCACAAAGGAACAGAGTGACGTGGATGGGTAGGTGACCTCTTATGAAAAATTCATCATTTTAGGGAGCATAAGGACACAGGCTGGGAATGGAGGACAAAGATGGGGACTGAGGCAGAAGTCCAATCACTAAGAGGCTTGTGTGCTGTGTTAAGCAGCCGTGCCCACAGGGGCAGGCAGACAATATTTACAAGGAGGGGAGCAGGCTGACATTTTACCCTTATCTGTAGGAAGGGTCTTTGAAAAAACAGGCTCTCTCCCATTTGTTTTTGAAACATACTGCCCTCTTTGTCTGTCTTTTACTGCTTTTATTTATAACAGAAATTCAGAGCAATATTCCTTCCCTCATTCACAGGCCCTGAAATACCGTATGCTGAAAAACCAACTGATGTTTGGCTCCGAAGCCAGGCAGGAAACAGGAACTAGAGGCAAAGAGCAAAGTGGAAATCCCCTGTTCTAAAAGCACACTGCTTTGGGAAATTGTTGTCACGAAGTAACTCAATACAAGTGTTCTTGGGACCCTTTAGTTTTTTTCCAGAAAGGCAGAATCTTCAGGGATGCCTCAATTTGTGATGTCTTCTTTAAGTTAATGGGAACCATGGAAACATTTTAAGCAGAAGGGGGACATGGTCAAATTCACATCAGAAAAATTACGGTGGCATTTCTAAGGAGAGTGGATCGGAAGAAACAATAGGAGAAGCATGGACAGTTGTTAGAGACTTATTGAATAGTCTAGGTGACTGGTTATACAGATTGGAATTTGGGCGATAGTGAGGGGAGGAGAGAAGCCAAATGTGTGATGAACTGACATAATTTGATATAGTCAGGTTTATATCTACCATCTTGCTGTTTGTCTATTTGGCCCATAAGTTTTTTATGTTCCATTTCTCTCCATTTCTTATCTTCCTCTGTAATACCCAGATACTTTTAATTTCCCATTGTTTTTTTCTTTATTGATTTGTTCAGTCACTAAGTTTTGTCTTACTCTTTGAGACCTCATGGACTGCAGCACACCAGGCTTCCCTGTTCTTTACCATCTCCTGGAGTTTGCTCAAACTCATGTCCATTGAGTTGTGACTTATTGGCTATATGATATTTTTCAGTTCAGTTCAGTCGCTCAGTCGTGTCCGACTCTTTGCGACCCCGTGAACTGCAGCACACCCAGCCTCCCTGTCCATCACCAACTCCCAGAGTTTACTTAAACTCATGTCCACTGAGTCGGTGATGCCATCCAACCATCTCATCTTCTGTCATCCCCTTCTTTTCCTGCCCTCAATCTTTCCCAGCGTCAGGGTCTTTTTTTTTTTTTTTTTAATAATCTAACCTAGATTCTTAAAATATTCTTTTTTAAAATGTTTTAAAAATATCCTTTGTGTACTTGACATTAAAATGTATACTTTTTGTCACAAAAAGTTTGGATATAAGCATAAGATAACTTATTAAATAAGATAACTCTTATTATATAAGCATAAGATAACTCTTATTAATTTTGTTAATTGTGTCTCAACACACTTTGAATCCATACTTGAAAAAATCTGTTTCAGTTTCTTTATTGGAGAAACTTTTGAAACACTCCCACACTAATTTTGGAGTTGCCTCCCTATCTTTGAAATGCTAATCATTTTCACTCTAAATATTTTGGGACATAACAATATACATTTGTTAGGTGCATACTAGTTGAGCATTTATTATTATACTGAATGAACTGAAACTTTTATCATTCCATTTTGATACTATCCAGAAATATTTCTCTTAATGCTCACTTCACAATAATTGAAAGACATTTAAGAGTTCACTTAACTCTTAACTCTTCATTTAAGGAAACAAATTGCTGGAAATTAAAAGAATGATTATGTATGTTATATATGACAGAGAGACCTAGATCATCTATGTAGCTGTCTAGATTTATCTATATGTATCTTTTTGTATATATTTTATATGAAGACTTCAGACTATTTACATTTATAGTGATTAGTGATATACTAAATAATTTCAACTTGTTCATTTGTTCTAATTTTACTGGGCTTTTTTTTTTGCTTTAATATTTTATTTTATTATTTTTTTCCATTTATTTTTATTAGCTAGAGGCTAATTACGTTACAATATTGTAGTGGTTTTTGCCATACATTGACATGAATCAGTCATGGATTTACATGTGTTCCCCATCCTGATCCCCCCTCCCGCCTCCCTCCCCATCCCATCCCTCTGGGTCTTCCCAGTGCACCAGCCCTGAGCACTTGTCTCATGCATCCAGCCTGGGCTGGTGATCTGTTTCACACCTGATAATATACAACATCAGGGTCTTTTCAAATGAGTCAGCCCTTCGCATCAGGTGGTCAAAGTATTGGAGTTTCAGCTTCAACATCAGTCCTTCCAATGAACACCCAGGACTGATCTCTTTTAGGATGAACTGGTTGGATCTCCTTGCAATCCGAGGGACTCTCAAGAGTCTTCTCCAACATCACAGTTCAAAAGCATCAATTCTTTGGTGCTCAGCTTTCTTTACAGTCCAACTCTCACATCCATACATGACCACTGGAAAAACCATAGCCTTGACTAGACGGACCTTTGTTGACAAAGTAATGTCTGCTTTTTAATATGCTGTCTAGGTTGGTCATAACTTTTCTTCCAAGGAGCAAGTGTCTTTTAATTTCATGGCTGCTGTCACCATCTGCAGTGATTTTGGAGCCCCCCAAAATAAAGTCTGACACTGTTTCCACTGTTTCCCCATCTATTTCCCATGAAGTAATGGGACTGGATACCATGATCTTAGTTTTCTGAATGTTGAGCTTTAAGCTAACCTTTTCACTCTCCTCTTTCACTTTCATCAAGAGGCTCTTTAGTCCTTCACTTTCTGCCATAAGGGTGGTGTCATCTGCATATCTGAGGTTATTGATATTTCTCTCGGCAGTCTTGATTCCAGCTTGTGCTTCCTCCAGCCCAGCGTTTCTCATGATGTACTCTGCATAGAATTTAAATAAGCAGGGTGACAATATACAGCCTTGACGTACTCCTTTTCTTATTTGGAACCAGTCTGTTGTTCCACGTCCAGTTCTAAATGTTGCTTCCTGACCTGCATACAGGTTTCTCAAGAGGCAGGTCAGGTGGTCTGTTATTCCCATCTCTTTCAGAATTTTCCACAGTTTATTGTGATCCACACAGTCAGGCTTTGGCATAGTCAATAAAGCAGAAATTGATGTTTTTCTGGAACTCTCTTGCTTTTTCAATGATCCAGCAGATGTTGGCAATTTGATCTCTGGCTCCTCTGCCTTTTCTAAAACAAGCTTGAACATCTGGAAGTTCACGGTTCACGTATTGCTGAAGCCTGGCTTGGAGAATTTTGAGCATTACTCTACTAGCGTGTGAGATGAGTGCAGTTGTGTGGTAGTTTGAGCATTCTTTGGCATTGCCTTTCTTTGGGATTGGAATGAAAACTGACCTTTTCCAGTCCTGTGGCCACTGCTGAGTTTTCCAAATTTGCTGACATATTGAGTCCAGCACTTTCACAGCATCATCTTTGAGGATTTGAAATAGCTCAACTGGAATTCCATCACCCCCACTAGCTTTGTTTGTAGTGATGCTTCCTAAGGCCCACTTGACTTTACATTCCAGATGTCTGACTCTAGGTGAGTGATCACACCATCGTGATTGTCTGGGTCATGAAGATCTTTTTTTGTACAGTTCTTCTGTGTATTCTTGCCACCTCTTCTTAATATCTTCTGCTTCTGTTAGGTCCCTACCACTTCTGTCCTTTATTGAGCCCATCTTTGCATGAAATGTTCCCATGGTATCTCTAATTTTCTTGAAGAGATCTCTAGTCTTTCCCATTCTATTGTTTTCCTCTATTTTTTTGCATTGATCGAGTTTGCTCAACTCATGTCCATTGAGTCGTGACTTATTGATTATATGTTATTTTTATAATATATGTTGGTTATTACAGGTTATTGGTTATATATTAAATTGTATATTGGTTATTATGTACACTATTTATATATTTTTAGTGATTACACTAGGGATGAAAACATTCAAACAGGACTTATTTAATCTCATATATATTATTGATTTTAACATTTTCCTTTTTTCTATTAACATCAATATTTGGGTCATCTGTGGATTTAGCTTTTTCCACTTAATTCTGGATATTTTCTTGCTTTGTTACATATAAATTGATTGTGTACCAAGTGGCATGAATAAAAATGTAGATAGAGCCCCCACCGGAGAAGGTTCCCGCTCTCCTCTCTTGTTTAGTCGCTAAGGAGAGGGGACGAGGTCTTCTCAGGGTTTGAGGAAGATTGAAGTCGGGTTGCAGTTTGCCTGTGTCCCATTTTCTCAGAAGGAACCATTCTGTCTTTACAGCAGGGGTCGCCAACCTCCATAATCTACTGTCTGATGATCTGAGGTGGAGCTGATGTAATCATAATAGAAATAAACTGCACAATAAATGCAACACCCTTGAATCATCCTGAAACTATTAAACCCCTGCCCCTGTCCATGGAAAAATTGTCTTCTACTAAACTGGTCCCTTGTTCCAAAAAGGTTGGGAACTGCTTCTTTACAGAAAGAGCCATGCTAGTTTCCATCTGCAGCCCTGAAGGCCAAAGGAGATCCGGGGCTGTCGGCTCCTCCCAACTTTTCTCTGCGGTCCCAGCTCCTCCTGCTCTGCAGCTCCTAACATACCTGGAGGGAGACCCTCCCACCCCAGGGCTAGTGTTATCCCCTTTGTTTTAGAGTAGCCATCACAGATGAATACCCAGCAGAATTCTTGTTTATGATCTATGTATTTATTAAAATTTTTTTGTTAAGGTATGACTGACATGTAAAAATCCAAGCATATTTAGTATATACAACTTGATGGATTTTGGGCTAAGTATGAACCTGTGAAACCCACCATCAAGTCCATAAACATGTATCATTTCCCAGAGTTTTCTCTTGCCCTCTTTATTATTATTGTTACTATCATCATCATCATTATTTGGGGGGGATGAGAATAATTTTATAAGGTGTACATTCTTAGGAAATTTTAAGCATTGTTTCACTTAACTTTTATGTTGTCACAGATGGCAGGATTTCATTTTTTTTTTTTTAAAGCTGAATAGTAGTCTATGTATGTATACACGACGTTTCCTTTAGTCATCTGCTGATAGACATTTAGGTTATATCCATATCTTGGTTGGGAAGATCCCCTGGAGAAGGGAATGGCTACCCACTCCAGTATTCTGGCCTGGAGAATTCCATGGATTGTATAGTCCATGGGGTCACAAAGAGTTGGATACAACTGAGCGACTTTCACTCACTATATCCTGGTTACTGTGAATAATGCACTGAACACAGAAGTGTTTCTTCAAGATCCTAACGGAGATTTTTTTTTTTTTTTGCGTAAATATCCAGAAGTGGAATAGCTGGATCATATAATAGTTCTATTTTTAATTTTTTGAGTGACTTCCACTCTGTTTTTCATTGCTATAAACTTGTCTTTTAGAACAGCTTTTGCTGCATCCCATAAGTTTTCATGTCTTGTGCTTCTAGTTTTGTTTGTCTCAAGATATTTTTTGACTTTTGATGTCTTCCTTGACCCATATGCTGTTCAGGAGTATGCGGTTTTATTTTTACAAATTTGTGAACTTTCCACCTTTCCTCTTGTTATTGATTTCTAGTTTCTCAACATGTTGATCAGAAAGGATACTTGATATAATTTCAGTTATAAATTTAAGACTTGTTTTGTGGCTTAACATATATGATTTGTCTTGGAGAATAGACTTGAACTTGCGAAGAACATGAAATCTGCTGCTTTTGAAAATGTCTTTTATATGTCAGTTAGGTACATTTGGTCTATAGTGTTGTTCAAGTACACTTTTTCCTTATTGATTTTGTGTCTGAGCTATTGATTGTTGAAAGTGGGGGTATTGAAGTCCCTTACTGTTATTGTACTGCTGTGTATATCTCTCTTCACTTCTGTTCATATTTACTTAGAAATTCTGTTCAAATTTCTGTTCAAATTTATTTCACACATTTAGGTGCTTCTACACTGGGTACATATACAGTTACAGTTGTTATGTCTTCTTGCTGAATTGACTCTTTTTTCATTATATAATGACCTTCTTTGTCTCTTGTGACAGATTTTGACTTAAACTCTATTTTGTCTGCTACAAGTATAACAACCCCTCCTCTCTTCTGGTTATTATTTATGTTGAATATCTTTATCCATCTCTTTGCTTTCATCCTATGTGTCTCCTGAAGCTAAAGATTATAGGCACATATAGTTGGATCTTATTTTTAAAATCCATTCAGCCACTCTGTCTTTTGATTGGAGAATTTTAATCTATTTGCATTTAAAGCAATTACTGATAGGTAAGGGCTTAGCATTGCCATCTTATTAATTATTTTCTGACTATTTGGTAGTTCTTCTGTTCCTTTCTTGCTGTCTTCCTTTGTGATTTGATGATTTTTTTTTTCTTGTGGTATGCTTTTATTCCTGTCTCGATGTTTTGTTTATCTCCTACAGGTTTTTCCTTTGTGATTTTCCATGAAGCTTATCCAAAACATCTTGCAGTTTTAGCAGTTTATTTTAAGCTTATAATACTTATTTTTTTAAGATAGAAATAATTTATAAACTGTACAGAAAATCCTCAAATATCTTAAACTTCCTCTCTTCCTTCTTAAAGGAGTCAAAAAGGTCAGTGTAATGGCTGGTTGGTCATCTAAGCTGGAATTTGGAGGCCCTAGGATCTCAGGTCAGGGTGGCTGGAACCGTCTAACACCTCTTGTGGGCTCAGAGTGGTTATATCTGAACCTAGATATGAGCTAATCCCTGGCCTTCTTCTCCATCTTCATCATAAAGAGAATTCCTCATGTTTGCTGTAAATCATGAGAGTTGTGCCCTTGATGAAAAGCTGTCATTAGAGGCATTTTGGTAGCTGCCCCATTTCTTGCCAACCTTAAAAGTTCTTCCTAAAAAGACAGCTTCTTATTTAGGATGGCAAACTGAGGATATGTGTTTGTCTCTTCTCGTTGCTTCATTAAACTAAGAGCCAACAAATAATAAAAATTCAAATCAAAGTGAAGATAATAGGATGGACGTATCAACAGATGAGATATGTCAATTACTATTGCAAGTTGGGAAGATAAGAGAGGAAGAATTTGCAACCCAAGGTGCGAAAATGCAGTGATATAGTGAGTCTTCTGTCATGGCAACCCCCCCCAAATTATGACCTTGTTTGCAGGTAGAGAAGGGGTGCTGAAGTTACAGTGTTTACTAAGAGTCTCTTATAAAAGCCTGTGCTCACTCTCTTCTGGAGGTGAGAGCAGGTGGCTGGAATTTACCTCCTGAATAAAAGCTGGAAGGTTTTTTTCCCTAGAGAACTTGAACATGCAAGGAAAACTGGGGGCTCCCAGCACGTGTGCTGCTGCTTTTCAGTTATGTTTTGCATCATTCCTTCTAAAATCTTGTTAATGGATAAACTCTGCTATATATACAGAGTTTTTTCTCAGAATTTCTGTTCAGGAAAAAACTAGTGGTAAAATGATTTCAAAGCTGTACTTTTATAGCCAGACAAAATATGAATCATCGTCAACAAAATCGAAGGCTTTTCAGATGTTCAACGGCTCAGACATTTTTCTTCTGCACTATTTCTGGAGAAGTTGCTTGAAGGTGTTCTACAAGGAAATGGAGATGAGACACATGTAGGCAGAATATGTAGGGTATGAGGGGGGGAGAGGAAACTCAGAAAAAACGAAGAGTATTTAGAAACTCTCTGGGGAAAAAAAATCCACATCCTGAAGCCAAGGTCCAAATATGAAGCAAACAGACAGACAGAAATGCTGATGATCCTGAAGAATGAATAACCTGTAAGAAGGGAGGATCCATTAGATCTGAACTTTGGAATCATTTGGAAATGGGAGAAGGAAATGGAATCCCAGGACGTTGTAGTGATCAATATTACATAGACTAACAATATCAATGTTCCTTATTTTTTATTTATTTTTATTTTTTTTGCGCAGCTTGTGGGATCTTAGGTCTCTGACCTGAGCCCTTGGCAGTGAAAGTGTGGAGTCCTAACTACTGGACCATCTGAGAATTCCCTGTTTTCAATTTTTAAAATCAACATGTAGACAAAGCACAGATTTAAACATGGTGGAGATGGTGTTGGACAGCCCTTAGCAAGAAACCCCTTGGGTAGCAGTAGAACTCTTGTGGGTTCTTAAAGAGATGAAATCTCTCCTGGAAGGATAGTAAGTCTGTGTAATAGTCATGTGGAAGTTTCTCTGTCTTGTAGGGAAGGGGCTGGAGTTAGGAATATTAATGATGTGTTTCTGGCATTAACGGGAAATAGAAGCCTGCAGGTGAGAAAATTCAAGATTCCTCTGAACTGGTGTGACCCTCACTGATTCTTTAGTGATAAGAAAGGCCCTGGGGAGCTAGGTTCTCCTCCCATCTGCTGTATACTTTGCCCCAATAGCTGGACCATATTCTTTATCAGAGTTAAGAAAATGCTTACTATCATAGTAAATAATGTCTGAGTATTTTATTTTGGCTGACCTACTAACCAATGGGGTTTTTGATTCCTCACAATAAAAAGTTTCATGTCAAATATTAAACTTTGGAACTTCCCTGATGGTCAAGTGACTGACTCTGAGCTCACAGTGCAGAGGTCCAGGTTCCATCCCTGATTGGGGAACTAGATCCCACATATCTCAACAAGGCCTGGCACAGCCAAATATATAAAAATAAATAATAAATATCAAACATTATCAAGTTACTAACAGTTGTCCTTTTAAGAAATGTACTCATTACCCAAATAGTACTTGTTCATTATAAAATTGAAAGATGCATGTAGAGAAAAAAAAAAAATTCATTTATAATCTACTCCTGTGGATTCACTTCTTTCCACTGCTGTTTGTTGATCATTATGGAGAGCTTGTTAAGAACCCACATTTCTGGTTTCTAATCTAGGGCTGCTGGGTCAAAGTTTCCCAATGAGAAGGCTGAGAATCTGTGTTTTAAAAGTTCTGGTACAATAAGTTCACTAATTTGAAACCCACAAATCTAGATAGAACCACTGTTAGCATTTGGTAGATTCTACCATTTTCTCTGTTTGCAAGTAATTTTATTTATTTTTATAAAAATTGGAGATACTATTGTGTAGTACAACAGAACCACAATCCCAATTAAGCCAAGTTTATTGTTTCATAATCGAAAATTCTAAGGTTGGTTCTAACTTGGAGAACTACTCAATCCAGGGCATATGATAACCCTTACCATCTTTAACTTTTTTTTGAACGTTCAGGCCCTTTTCTGCCTTAACGACTCAAGGAAGAAAAAGTACAGGAATTGTTCTTATTAGTCCATCTTTGATGATGTGCCAAGCGAATGAGGAACTTAAAATTTGGTCTGAGTCACTTCTTTGGCCTACATGGGTTGGAGTCAGCACCACTTGAAACACATGGAGTTGTTTTCCTACGAGAAAGGGAAATTCTGTTAGTGGGAGAAAGCAGGGATGGACATGTGCTAATAAGACAAAAACAACATTTATGCAACACACTACGCAGATGGTACTGCTTCCTGCTGCTTCCACCTAATATTGTGCCCTCATCACTTTTTCATGTCATCAAGTATTCTTTGAAAACTTGATGTCTTAGTACCACTTAATATTCTACTTAATATGAACAGTGTTAGTTATCTGTTGCCGCAGTACGAATTAACCCAGAATTTAGCAGCTTAAAACAACAAACTTATCTCACAAAGTGTCTGAGGGCTTCCCTGGTGGCTCAGTGGTAAAGAATCTACCTGTAATGCAGAGGAGACTTGGGTTCCATCCCTGGGTTGGGAAGATTCCCTGGAGGAGGGCATGGCAACCCACTCCAGTATTCCTGCCTGGAGAATCCCATGGACAGAGGAGCCTGGTGGGCTACAGTCCGTGGGGTCACACAGAGTCAGACACGACTGAAGCGACCAAGCAGCAACAGCAGTGGAGTGTCTGGATGTCAGGAATCTTTGAGTGGCTCAGTTGGGTAGGTCTGGCCCACGGTCTGTCAGGAGGCTGCAGGCAAGCTGTGAGCTGCAGCTCCAGCCCTCGAACACTTGACTGGAGGCTCCTCTTCCAAGCTCAGTCACATGGCTATTGGCCGCAGAGTGACCTAAAAGAGAGAGGAGAGTGGAGAGGAAGACAGGTAATGCACCCTTCCCTGGACTCTTCCCTCTTCCTTGTCTCACTCTCAGATCACATGCTCCTGCTTCTGGCATAATCTCTGAGATGGACTCCTTGTGCCTGGTGCTTAACTCAAGCTCTGATTTCAAGAGCTGCTGCTGCTGCTAAGTCACTTCAGTCGTGTCCGACTCTGTGTGACCTCATAGACGGCAGCCCACGAGGCCCCTCTGTCCCTGGGATTCTCCAGGCAAGAACACTGGAGTGGGTTGCCATTTCCTTCTCCAATGCATGCATGCTAAGTCTCTTCAGTCATGTCTGATTCTGTGCGACCCTATGGACAGCAGCCCACCAGGCTCCTCCATCCAGAGGATTCTCCAGGCAAGAATACTGTAGTGGGTTGCCATTTCCTTCTCCAGATTTCAAGAGAATTCTAAATAAATCAGCAGGGTTTTATAATTACATAGCTATCATCCTGTTGAATTAAACTGTGAAGTCCCAGGAAAGACCAAGAACTCTGCTATTCTGTGAAATATGCGGGACATGGTATACCTTCTTCCTCTTACTGTGCTTTTCTGATTAAGAACCATCACTTCTTGTTTCCTTTACTAAACACATTACAGCAAGTTGCCTAATAAATGCTATTGGAAAACTTTGCTTTTCAGATAGGAGTTTTTAAAAGCTACATATTAAAAAATTTGCAAGGGTTTTTTCCTCCAAGAAAAAGTAAGTAGCTTAGATCTACCATATGTAGCATCTTCTCTTGAGAAGTCAAGACCTCTAGCTCCTTTGGCAGGCAGGGTTGTTAGCAAAAGAGATACTGCTATGTAAACAAGGAGGGTTTACCCTGACTTCAGTCCTCATTGGCCAGATGTAGAACATGCCAAAGCCACTACTCAGTACAGTTTCCAGCTTGCTGAATGTGTCAACGAAATACAAAGAACAATCTGACATCTCCTGGGCTGACCATGAACCAACTGCTGCCGCTTCATGTAGAATCCAATTGCTTGGGAAATGGCTTCAAAACAAATCTCAATTACCCAGGGAAATGGGGGGAGGGGATAGATGACGTCTGTTCCATCAAAGCCCCTCATCCTCTTTGTACATTTTTTTTTTTTTTTCACAAACTATGGCTATACTTGACTTTATGCAATAGAAGCCTATGTGAAAAAAAATTGAGTACAACATGTTATCACCGTTTAAAATCACCAGGTGGCGCTAGTGGTAAAGACCCCACCCCTTACGCAGAGGACGTAAGAGACGTGGGTTCGATCCCTGGGTGGGGAAGATCCCCTGGCGAAGCAAATGGCAACCCACTCCAGTATTCTTGCCTGGAGAATCCCATGGACAGAGGAGCCTGGTGGGCTGTTGTCCGTAGGGGCGCAAAGGGTTGGACATGACTGAGGTGACCTAGCACACACACACATATCACTAAACTCAAATTGTACACGTTAATTATGCACAGACTTTTGTATGTAAAAAATTTTTTAAAAATCACTATTAAAAATGGAGGAGGAGGATGTACATCTACTCATGCAGAGACAGGATAGTTTCAGATTTAGATTTTATCCTTATTAAAATTCTCAACATTCAAAAAGGATGCTAGCCAGCTTCCCAGAACAGCTGTTGATTAAAACATTTGTGTCAGAACTAAACTGAGCAAACAATTCCCAAGGGATTTGGTACACCCACAACTATAAATTTACTGTTACTCAATGTATATGAAAAGGTTAAGGTGAGATCCATATGAAAAGGCTAATTTTTAAACATAGAATATTTTGGTGAAGTGAGGAATACTTCTATCATGTAAGGAACCACTCTGATTTATGTTTGCGTTTTTAAAATATTGGATTACCTGGTGAGTCACAAAGTACCTATGTAACTAAAATGAATTGACATAATTTTAGCTAAATGCAAAAAAACCTTGGGAGTCTCGTGTTTGTAGTATTAGAGTAGGCAAATGAAGATATAGTGGTTTTTTTTTTTTGAAGTATAGTCTTAAATATCTCAGACCTTTTTTTTTTTTTTTTTTTACTACATTCAAAGAAGCCGTTAGTGAAGGAGCCTTTAGTAGCTGAAGACCCCAGATTAGGCTCACTGGTTTGGATCACCTTTCTATTGCTTAAAAGTCTCTCTGGGTCATTTGGTGCCAATCAAGTCTAGGGCCCTGATAATCCAAAATTATCACCCTTCCAATGCCTGACTCTCCAGCAACCTAAGGTCATAAAGTAGTCTCAGAGAGAGGGCCCTGACCACTGGGAGATGAGTTCATAGCTAAGTCCACACCAGAGGTAACTCTTTACTGGCAGATTTTGTGGAGAAAATGTTTGATAAGGATTTTTAGATTGAAGTTCCCCTTTGTGAGGTCAGAGTTGGCCTGTCTGCTGCTCCTGCCTGTGCTGGGGCCTGATCAAAAGCTGGCGGTAGATCATACGGAAGCTTTCCTTCAGGGTTGAGACAGAAATTTTAGTCTTTCTGCTTTCCACTCTCTCTTCCCCCAGGCCTGCCCCCACCTTCCCACGCTCCCACCCCCACCTCTAGCCCCCTCATGCACACACCACACACACATATGTGGTCTTTCTCCAGTAGAGGGAGGTAAGACATCGGGAGAGCCCCAAACGCAGTGCTCAGCTTCTTTCTCTCTCTCTCTCACACACACACACGCATGCACACTTGTGCTCTTTGTTCATAGGAGCAGGAATAGACCCAAAGACATGGTTTACTGAGCCCACATGTATTGTACAAAGCGCTTTCTCATTTTCGACATTTAATGATTCCAGGTGTGGGTTATACCTTGAGAAAAGCTAAATATTAGATGTGTTCCCTTTCCAATCTTTTCTTATTGAAAGGGCTAAATGTTGAACTCATAATTTTTAGGGTGACAAACACTCAGATTTTTAAGTAATTGACTTTGGTCCTTAAAATTTGAGGGTTTCCCTCCCCCTTTCCAATCCTTTTTTTTCCTAATCTTCTTTCAAAAAAATATCCATAAGAAAGTTCCTTTTGCATTTTGGGTAGTTAAATTTAAGACTAATTAAAAAACCATGTGACTATATCTTGGTCAATAGGGCAGCAGCTGGAATTCCAGTGTAAAGCCTGTCAGTGGGGCAGAGACCCTTTCAGCAGCTGCTGTAGTTTTGTTAGCTCTCTGGCTGTTGACAAAAGAATCAGTTACTGTCATTTGATATTGAATAATTTTCAGCGTTAATTTTCTTCTGCTCATCCTTCATATTTTTTGAAGTTTGGAGTCATTGCATGGGGATTATTAGACCCTTGTCACTCCCAGTGAGGGTGCTGAGGTCCCAGGAGTTCTGCTTCCATCCCAAGGACAGCTCTGCGGTGCTGTGCCTGTCACTCTCGGGGCTCTTCCTACTGACCCCGAGTCCCCTGTGTTCCAAGGTCAGATGCTTGAGAAAGAACATGATGAAACAGCCAAGAGGAACTTAGAGGTCAGAGCTCTCTGTTCTCCTCTGGCTTGGATCCACTTCCCCCATGGGACCTTAAGTTTGGCGGGCCTCAGAATTACCAAAGATGTGAAGCTAACCAACCTTGGCCCTCTCCTCATCAGAAGAGTCCTCTTTCCTCTGGTTCCTGAACCCTCCAGCTTTCTCTAGCAACCTGAAGTTCAGTGACTGAACCACAACATAATTAATGATGGTAGTAAGTAGCATGGAGTACCTCGTGTTGGGGGCGCGCTCAACCTATGTTAGATACTCTATTTACTCCTCAAGGAAACCTATGAAGATTATTATGCTAATTTATTGGTGATGAGGCTGAGGTTCTGTGAGGTTCAGCTGCTTGTCTAAGATCATTCATCGATTAGAGTTTGGATTTGATTCTAGACTTTGAAGTGTGTTCCCTACAGGACACTGTGAGAATGGCCACCTTCCTCGGGGATTGCAGGACAAGTACTCTCACCCGGCATATGGGGTCCATTAAGATACTGTGTTCCATCCAGGCTATGCCATCACGCGGGTGTGTGACAGGGCAAGTCTCCTACCTTTCAGAATACCAGCGTCCTCCTCTACAGGGTGAAGGTTTCAGCCACATCTCAGGCCCCTGCTGTGCCAAGATTCCCCTGAATCTACTCACAGGGAGGAAGGAGGCGTTGCATCCGGAAGCTCCCGGGAGAAGGGAAGGTTAAGTAGTGGAGGGGGAGGCTGATCAGGTGTCCTCGCAGTTTTGGAGGCATGGGTCAGGCTGGACTCTGATAAGCTGCACGTGTGGATGAGCGATGTGCCTGAGGCAGGCTGGGGACAAGTCTGACCGCCCTCCGGTTGTCCTCTGGGCTCTAGTTGGCGGAGTGAAAGCTGGAGGCCCTGTTCTGAGTCCCCACCATCTTCCTTCACCCTGTCCTCCTCTTTAGCCCACCTGGCCTTGAGCTGAGGTCCCCACAGGCTTCGGTAACCTCCACGTGGGAGTCGGCAATGCCGGGGCAGGGTGTAGGTGGGGAAGGAAGGAAACAAACACCTGGGCTCTGGGCTCCACCCAAATGGATTCCTCCCCTCGCCATTGGGAGCCAGACACTTCGGCTCCCTGGAGCCTCATGTTCCTGTGCTAACTAGATCCTCTTCTCACCCTTCCCGGCGCTCCTTGTCACCCAGACTTCTCCAGGGCAGTGCAACGGGCCTACCTCTACCTGAGCTCCCTGCATCCATCCGTACAACTCGCCCAGAAGAACATTTTCCCAAAGCCTGTGTCCCTGGCTGTGAGCTGCTCTCTGAACACCCAAGTAAAGCAAAAGCTGTGACCGAACCAGATTCCTTTGCCTGATGTTCAGCAAGCCAAACGCTGAGAGCCTGAGGTTTGCTGCAGAGAAAGGGTTTACTCACGAGACAGTCAAGTGGGAAAATGGGAAAACAAATCTCAAAACCCCTTGCTGAAGGCGAGGAGCTCGGGATATCTATGGGATAAAGCTGAGCCCTGGGGAGTGTGGGGGAAAGTGATTGGAAATAAGAAAAGGTGAAGCAATCATTGTCCAGCACAGCTGAAACTAATCAAAGCCTTTCCTCTGGGCTACATGTTTGGAAAATGGTGATGGTAGCACCTTCTGAGGGTGAATTTTGAACCCTCTGATGTCAAAATGTCATGGAACGGACACACAAATAGCCAGTTGAAGGATTAGTGATCTTAACCAGTCCTGACTGGCTCAAGCTCAAACTAGACACAGCTGACTCAAAAAAGTTCCTGAAAAACAACTTGGCAAACAATTCGGCTACGTGACACTTGGAGGGTTTTTTTTTGCAAGTTTTTCCTAGCCACAATTAAAGCGAGCTTGATCAGTGAAGGCAGGTTACAGGTTTAATGGATTCTGGCTGATAATTATGTTCTGTTTCAAAGCTACTATTTGTTGACAATCTGTTAATGTCCCAGGCATTTTAATAGCAGCCTTAGGTAGTTTATCTAACTTGATTTATTCCTCACCACCCTGTGAGTCAGCTAGCATTACCGCATTTGCTTTTGAGAAAATTGTTGTTCAGAGTCTGAGCTGCCCAGTTACCCAGCTAGTGAAAGGCAGAGACCATAGTCCTATCACTTTTCCTGATTGAAAGAAGAACTTTGCTTTCTCAAGGCTATTTATCAGGACTGTGCTTTCTTAACTAAAGGTTAAAATGTGCATCCTTTTTTTAATCAATATTTTTTTAATTGAAGTATGCTTGATTTACACTGTTTTGTTAACTTCTGCTGCTAAGTCGCTTCAGTCGTGTCCGACTCTGTGCAGCCCCATAGATGGCAGCCCACCAGGCTCCCCCGTCCCTGGGATTCTCCAGGCAAGAACACTGGAGGGGGTTGCCATTTCCTTCTCCAATGCAGGAAAGTGAAAAGTGAAAGTGAAGTCACTCAGTCATGTCAGACTCTTTGCGACCCCATGGACTGCAGCCCACCAGGCTCCTCCGTCCATGGAATTTTCCAGGCAAGAGTACTGGAATTTTCCAGGCAAGAGTACTGGAGTGGGTTGCCATTTCCTTCTCCAATGCAGGAAAGTGAAAAGTGAAAGTGAAGTCGCTCAGTCGTGTCTGACTCTGCTTGACAGCAAAGTGATTCAATTATGCATATATGTACATTCTTTTTCATGTTCTTTTCCACTGTGCTGTATCATAGGATGTTAAATACAGTTCCCTGCGCTATGCAATAGGACCTTGTTGTTTAGCCACTCTGTATATAGAAACTTACACCTGCTAACCCCAGCCTCCTACTCCTTTCCTTCCCCGTGGCAGCCACCCGTCTGTTCTGTGTGTCGGTTTCACAGGCTCGTTTGAAAACACGCCTTCTCATCAGATATTGTGTGCACTGGGGCCTCTAGTAGAACATCCGAGGTCATAATTGTCTGAGATGAACTGGGACTGTCTTGGCATCCATATTTCACAGCTGCCTCTTGTCCCATCTCCCACAAGCCCCACGTTGGAGGACGAGTATCAGCCAGCCATTAGGAAGGAAGGGACATGATGAAATAAGTCATCCCAGTCAGGCTGCTGTGTTGGCTGAGTTGTGTTTTGTTTTACTCTGTGGTGAACAGGGAAGGGCCTCAAGTCACGGAGTAGCTTGAGAGGTTTCCTGTTTTTCCTGTCACTGTTTTTAGGGGGATGTTAGCATGTGCGTGCGTGCTAAGTCACTTCAGTCCTGTCCGACTCTTTGCGACCCCATGGACTGTAGCCCCGCCGGGCTCCTCTGTCCATGGGATTCTCCAGGAGTGGGTCGCCGTGCCCTCCTCCAGGGGATCTTCCCGACCCAGGGATGGAACCCCCATCTCTTAATGTCTTTTGCATTGGCAGGCAGGTTCTTTACCGCGGGTGCCACCTGGGAAACCTGAATGTTAGCATATGCTATTGCTAATTTGACAAGCATTCTTTTCCTGTTGAGCAAGGCACCCAAAGCCCCAGTTTTCCAGCAGGTTCAAAGCCCACCTCTGCCCGCACTCTTGCCGGAGCAGCACTATGTGATTGCCTGTTAGCTTCGTTCTCCTCTTTAGTAATAGACTTTGTAAAGGAAGGTGATGAACCCCAAAGAAAGTGTGGTGGGCTTTCTGGCTGGGAGGGTTTTCCGATTCCTCTGAAATCACACACCTGATAGCTGCCTCCTGCTCCAGGAGTGAGTAAAGTGAGTCCTGGGCTTAAGGAGGGCCCTCCAGGTGGGGAGGAGATAAGAGACCCAGGAATGCTCGCATCTCCCCACCCCCACTCAGCTCTCTTTTGGATTATACCTGAGGCAGGTGGCCCAGGCCCTGAGGGGCCTTAAAGTAACAACTTGATGGTCTCCCCGCTGAGATTGCCTTCCCTGGGTGGACACCTGGTTTCTTACTGCTGCAGACTGAGAACCCCCCTTCCTGTTTTCAACTCTGACCGCTGGGCTGCTCTTTCTCCTCTGTGGCCTGAGAAAGAGGACATGGGAAAAGGAAGGATGATGCCCTGGAGGAGCTAGAAGCTCTGCGTTTCTCACTGGGGTAGGGAGGGAATATTCTGAGGGTAGATTCTGGATCTTAAATATTTGGGAATCTGAGGGTAGAAGAAAGGCTGTGGAAGAAAAGAAGACATCCGTCAGACCTATAGGATCTGGAAAAAGAGGTCACAGCACTGCAGTTAGGGGACCCGTGTCCCAGGCCTGGTGAAGGGGGTGACACCAGCCCACAAGGGTGCCTTCAAGTCAGTTGAAAGACTTTTGATTTTAATGTTATACCAAGGAACTGACTTTAGATTTGTTAGTCTTCCACTGCACGAAATACTTGAATTTTCTCAGTCATCTTTGCTGTTTATTCATTTCTGAGCACCTTTTAATATGGGTGAGAGAAAGGATGTGAACACACCGCAGCCCCCACACGCAGGTACATTTACTCCTAATAAACCACTGAGACCAAGCTCTTGGTGGGAATGGGTGAGCTGCCTTTGGTCAGGTCTCTGAGGCTGAGTTTCCTCCTAGGAAAGTGTGGGAGAAAATACCCGCCTTGCTTTTCATATACGGCTGTTGTGAGGCTTCCGTGGGCTATTAGATTATTCATTTATGTTTTTCTCAACAGATATTTATCAAAAGCCTAATCTGTGCCCACCCTCCTCCAAACTTTGGGGGTTCTCAGTGAGCCAGATAGACGAGAACCCTAATGTCAAACCATTTACATTCCATAATGCATCCATGGTTTTCAGTTGTTTTTAAATTAAAAATTAGGTTATTTGTTATAATCTTAGCTGGAAATCCAATATGTAAAATAAGTAGAAAGGAAATAAGATCAGGGATTAAAGTTCTGCCTGTTTCTCTCAGCCCCAGTTTCCCCAGTGGACTTTGGGAACACCGTTTGGAGTGCTTTTAGAAATTCCTTCACATTCACTCAGCGTGTGAGAACTGATTGACTCCTGACTTTGCAAATAGTGTGTGGGTAGGGCCACCCAGACCCCTTATGCTGGTTAGACTAGCATCGGAAGGAGCCTTCACCCTGGGCCTGCAGAGTAAGAGGAGGGAGTGATCATTGGTGGGAGCTGCTGAGATTTAGTGAGAGCTGCAGCCAAAGGAGAAGCTGCTTGCGTGGCTTCAGCAGAGGGACGCAGCTACTGCCAGATCAAAGCCGGGCTGGAAGGGGCTCTGAGCTCTGCTGCTCCCCCTCCCTTCTTCCCTCCCATTTCCTGTCTGTGTACTCCAGGGGTGGAATCAATCCAGAAGCCGGAGGCAATGGAACCCCTCCTGGTGCAGGCACAGAGCAAGGCGGGGATGGTGCAGAGCTGACCTATCACCCCTGAGAGTGCCCTGCGCTGTGCCAGGCACCCTGCAAGGTGTTGCAGATAAAAGATGGGTGAGCCGCAGCCCTGTTCTAGGACACAAGTCAGTCGTAACTCCAGGAGAGTGTGACGAAGACAAGCGCCGGCTTAGGATCATGTCCAGATGAAAATCAAACGACAGCTCAGAAAGAATCTAGAAGTTGGAATCCTCATACATAGTTCGACTTCTATGCACCAGTAGCCTCTGGACCAAAAACATCATTGATAATTGATGCCTTCTTGTCTGTTTTTCTGACAGGGTCCTGCAAGGGAAATGCAGACCCTCGATCCTTCGATATTCAGCGACCTGGTCTCCTTGTCAGTAAAGACTGTTTTACCAATAGCATTAAAAGGTGTCGTCAATAACATAGTAGTGAGGAGTAGAGACAGACTCCCATGGCACCCCCATCCATGTGTCACACCAGCTCAAGATGTTCTGTCATCTCAGAGGAGGCAAATCGGCTGCAACTGTGCAAAATACGATAAACCATGAAACAAAATAGTACATGACATCTGCTACTTAAATAGTGAAACCTGAGCTGCAGCTTTATGGGTTTGGCAAACATGCCATGTGTGTGTATCATTCTGAACACTGAAGATGAAGATAAACTGTGTGTGGACTGGCTCCTGCATTAGATGATTTCTTTCCCATCTCAGTTTGTCTCCGTCATGGAGTAGAAGTGGAGATGGGTGTGGCAGGACTCCTGTCACCTAAGCACTGGTGACCCCTCTCCTGCAGTGACTGACTGGAGGCAGATCCCAAGAAGCCCCAGGGGTCTGCTGGTTCCCTGAACCCACCTGCTGACCAAGAGTGGACAAGAAATTTCATCCTAAGTATTGCAGCTCAGTCTCAAATTGAAGCTTCACTGGGATTGCTAGGGAAAATGGAAATAAATTCCCAATCAGAGGGATGAAAAGAATTGGTTTTGGTCAGAAAAGATTTGTTGATGTTTCTAAATGCCAGCAAACACGTGGCCGAAAAAGACTCCGAGATTCCATGATTCTGATGTGATTTTTGGAAGAATTTGAAACTAAGTCATTTCGTTAGCTGACCCTGAGTACCAGTTCTTTAAGGAAAAGGAAAAGGGACACATATTTTGGCAACATTCCTCCTGTGGCTGAGCCAGCCTGAGCCTCTGGGAAGGCTGGGGAGGTTTCAGTGAATTTTGTGGGCTCCCTTTGCAAAGCAAAACATGACCGAGGAGGCGATTGTGAATTCCTTTCTGAGCAGCAATTGAGACCAAAAGAGCAGAAAGTTCAGCTTGGAACACAGGCTGTTCTAGTTGATTTTGTTCTCGGGGGCTGCTATTTCCATTCACTGGACTGAGCTTTTTAAATGTGCACAGTAGAGAAGTGATCCAGCTGGGAGGTGGGGGGAGAGGAGCCCCAGGAGGTGACAACAGCATACACGTTGTTCAGCAGACGCACCAGCACAGCCAGGGCCACGAGGGGTGTCGGCCGGGTTCTCGGGCCGATGAGGGCTCTGCTGCGCTTTCGTCCTGGCTGCTCCCTGTGAGGAAAGCTGTGGCTCCTCCTTGTCACCAGGGACTTGACAGGAACGAGGTGTTCCATGTTCCTGAGGAAAGAGTTCATGAACCTGAGTTTCCTTAGCAAGTAACTAGAGTTAGCATGCTGAGAGTGTCAGGCTTCTTAATTGTCTTTTCTGTGACTGTAAATGGTACATTTTTTTTTTCTTTGAAAACTGGAGGTCTAAAGGGCCAGTTTTATTCATGGAAGGCTTCCTTAGTGGCTCAGATGGTGAAGAATCCTCCTGAAATGCAGGAGACCCGGGTTCAGTCCCTGCGTCAGGAAGGTCCCCTGGAGAAGAAAGTGGCAACCCACTCTGGTATTCTTGCCTTGAGAATCCTATGGACAGAGGAGCCTGGCGGGCTACAGTCCATGGGGTCGCACAGAGTCAGACACGGCTGAGTCTAAGACTTTATTCATGGAAAACCGGCTGGAAGAATGCTGTTGGGGTTAAGTGCCAAAGCACAGCTTCCTCCTCTTTTCCCCCTTTGAATGGAGTTAACCCATTTCGCTATTGAGTGTTGAAAAACAAGCCAGGGAAACTGCAGCTGGGCCTGTCAGAGAGGGAGGCAGGGAGCCCCTGACTCTGGGCAGGACAGGTGGGAAGGGGGTCGGGGTAGGGGGCAGGATGAGGAGGGGGAGAAGTGGGGCACTAGCATCTTCCTGCTCCCAGTTTTCTTCATACAAAAGAAGGAATCCCCTCCTCGTTTCCCTGTTTCTCTCCACACACACCCCCACCTTGATCCTGGGTTGGGTGCCCTTCCACCAACTACTCGTGTGTGCCTTAGGCAGGTTACATAACTTTCTGTTAAAGGGAAATCATAATAGTCTTTAGGCATTCTGAGAATTCCTGGAGACAGTCCATCAGAAGCTCTTAGAACCGTGGAGAAAGCAGTAGTTTCTTGGCAAATGCTGGTAGACATCGGGGCTCCTCTTCCTGCTTCTGAGTCCTTCTGATTTCCCTGAGGCCCTTTGGTCCCTGACTTGAGGCTGAGGGGGGCCCTGGGTACAAGCGGTTAACTGGGGAAGTGGAGAGGAAGAATTTGTCCATAGAGTCCTCACTTCCGGAAGCTGGTGAGAAGGTCAGTGACAACAGCTGACCCAGAGGCCATAGTAAGCATTGAGGATTCAGTGATAAGGGGCCCTCGCTTCTTTTTTTTCAGTTTTCCCACTAAGTTTTATTTGGGCAGACCCGAGGACAGAGGGCCTGCACCTAAAGGAAGGTGTTGGGCCTCTTGGTGGTGAAGCGTGGCTTGTGCTGGCGACGGAGGACGCGGTGGGGCGGTGGGAACTTGATCTTGGAGTCGTGGACCTGCTTGACCGCTGGTCGGGGCACTTGCTGGCTGCGATCTCCTCCACCTTCATGGTCTGGACTGAGGGCCCGGGCTCGGTGCCGGGCACCCATGTCTCAGTAGCTCTGGGTGACGGCGCCAGCTGTGGTCAGGTCCCGGCACTCCCGGTTCATGTTGTGGGTGCCGCTGCGGGAGTCATAGCGTAGCCAGATGCCGAAGCTCTTCACTCGCAGGGGAGAGTTCTCCAACACCTGTCCACAGTAGATGATTTCCCCTGAGGATTTCTTCATCTTCAACTGAGACACAAAGTACCAGAAGCGGGACTTGGCAACAAGATGATTAGGTGCAAAAATTCTCATGCGATAGAGGGGTGGCCTGCGGCATTTGGGGGTCAGCAGGCAGCGCCCCACCACCTTATACTCTCGAGGCATCCCTGAGGCCTTCATGGCGCTCTATCCACAATTGCCGCCACCCTCAAAAAGGCCAGTGTGTGCTGTTGATTGGGCCACACAGAGGGAGTGCTGAGGCCCACAAATCTGTAGAGGGTGATGATATGTAAGAAAGAAACTACCTTGATGCAGAGAGAAGTACATATAATGAACAGTAGTAGAAAGTGAGGGACTACCCATAGGTTAGGAGTAGCTCCAAAATTCAAGACTTGAGAAGACTCGTTTGGGCTTGACCTGAGGCCATAGAGGCTTCCCAGGTGACGCTAGTGGTAAAGAGCCCGCTTGCTAATGCAGGAGGTGTGGGTTCAATCCCTGGGTGGGGAAAATCCCCTGGTGTAGGAAATGGCAACCCATTCCAGTGGTTTTGCCTGGGAAATTCCATGGACCAAGGAGACTGGCGGGTTAGTCCGTGGGATTGCAAAGAGTCAGACACGATGGAGTGACTGAGCACTTGAGGCTGTAGAAATGACTTTATTTCCCCAGTAGAACTGGGAACTAAACACAGTGGAACAGGGAAGAGCAGCAGGCCTTTGTAGGGAGAGTTTTGAGATGGAAAGGGTTAAGGTCAGAGATCAAGCAGAAGCAATCATTGCTGTCATTTTCACCATCAATAGCAAATATTTGCTGAATCTCTGGACAATTTTATCTCATAAGCAACACCCATGGACTTTGAAACCAGACTATTTACATGGAACAACCCTACTTGTATAGTGTTTACTGTAATTTTTCAGAACACAGTGAAAACATTTATATTCTAAGTGACTGATTGAGGGGGTTTGCATGATAAATCTGTACTGAAGAGAAAAGCATAGGAGAAATAGGGTAAAGGTTACAGTATTAATATTAAAAATGTTGCACTCCCCCCTGCCCCACACTGAAACATGAAATATGAAATGCTCCTTTAGCCTCTATGGCAAAGACAGTGCAATGCATTCACCAAGTTGTATGACATTCAGTTCCTGAGCAAACAAGCAAATTACATTCCCAGTGCCCTTGCATCTAGTTGGAACTGTGAGGCTAGTTCTGGTCAGTTGAATATTAGTAGAAGTGATACAGCCATTTATGTTTCCTAGATCTTCTACTCTTCTTTTTCCTTTCCAGGAGGCAGAGCCACAGATGGAAGGAGACTGGATCCTGCCCAATCAATATCAGAATGTGAGTGGATTAGAAATAAAAGCAGCTGTGGCTTGATGAAATTTTAGGGTTGTTTGTTGTAGAAGCCAGTGTTAATGACCCTGCCTCAGACAGCAAAAATAAGCAATATTGAAATTCTATTATTAGAGTAACCATGGTGTTTCAGAGCAGTAATAAATTTCTTTTGCCTTAAGATTTTGGGATGTTCCTGCTAAAGTGAGAATATAGGAGTATTAATATATTAAGTGACTGAAGTTCATGATATTTGCTGCAGTCAGAGACACATAGAAAGGTATGGATTCGTTCATTCATTTATTCAGTATTGAACAGGCACCTACTGTGTGCTAGACAATGGCTAGATGCTAGAAGTACTGACAGTTTTTCTGATTGGGAGTTTGTGAAGGGTTTGTTCATTGGGATGGAGAATATTTTTAGGTCTAAATGAGAACCATCTGCTTGCTGGGGTGTTTGCTCCCTAGTTTTTTTTCTTGGTCACACCCAGCAAGGGCAAGGGAAGAGTTCCAAACTATGAGCATCTGGGCCCACTCTTGGCGGTGCAAGTGGAGACAACTCCTTGGCAGAGAGGCCCTGGGCTAAGAGTGGGGAGGAGAGGAAATCCTTGTGTATCCAAGTTGGTGGGTAGGAGAGGCCTATTTACTCATTTATGTTAGTTAAGACAGTCACAATTGAAGCCTGAAGTTCTTCTGGAGAGCTCGGGATTCCTTGGAATTAGAATCTGTTAAAAGGTCTTGATGTCTAAAAATGATTATTGGTATTAAAATAAGCAAAAGAAGCAGTGCAGTTTTTTTCCCACCTGTAGTTATATGTCCTTTAGAATTCTTTTAGCCTTCTTAGTGTGATGGACATTCTGAATAATGGGGTGAGGGACTGAAGCAGAATTTTAAAATATCATATGAGCAAATTCCATATGTATAGAAAGAGATAAAAGAATTACCTAGCCGTTGACAGTTGTTTCACTTTTATGCATGCAGTCTTCCTTAAGAGAAGGATGAATGACCTATTCATTTTTTTTGTTTTTTGATGTGGACCATTTTTAAAGTCTTTATTGAATTTGTTACAATATTGTTCCTGTTTATGTTTTGGTTTTTTTGACAGTGGGATCTTAGCTCCCCAGCCAGGGATTGAACCTGCACCCCTTGCATTGGAAGATAAAGTCTTAACCACTGGAGCACCAGGGAAGTCCCTGCCTACTCTTAATTGTCAAGGATGAGACTCGAACAAGCTGGTATCCTGGGAAAGGGGACAGAACATTTTGTATTTGATGAAGAGAGCCCTTCACTTAATATGTGGAGTTCCGGAGAAGCAGAGACCAATTGCATAAAGAGATCAGGCCTTCCTATGAGAAAGAAATGGAAATATTCTAGATCTGCTGAAGGCAGACTCCTGTTAGGCTGAACTGGAAGGCAGTTGAAGGTAGGAACACTTCCTAAATGACATGTTCACCCTGGCATGATTTTAAGCCTTTGCAGAAAAAAAATGGCTGAGCATCAGAGGGTGGACTTGTGCCTGCCAAATGGAAGAGATGAAACCTTGGAACTATAACCCAGACCAGGGACGAGCAATCATTAGCTGGAGCAGGGCCAGGAATGACTGGTACCAGTGGGCTGATGACAGCGTCTAGTTCTTTCTCTCCCTCTTTCATCATTTGATTTCTGGACGCTCCTTGTGCTCTTGGACAATAAGGGGTGTGTATTGTGAAACTGTGAGGGGGGAGGAGGCAGTGCTTGAGAGGACAGAAAGGGTATACAAAACTTGGAACAATTAAGTAAAAAAAAAATCATCATCATATTTTCACTCACAATATTTTGCAGGGGTCATGTAGACCATGCCAGCCTTCAGTATATCTAAATGAAGAATGGGATTGAAATCTAGCCCCTAAATACATGCATTAAAGGAATATAGGGTGTGTAGCTATGGCGAAACAGATAATGGGCACAGAATCTGTAGCTGCCCTTTGAGCTTGGTCTGGCCTGAACATGTGAACAAGATGAATAATACATAAGAACAATGAGATCTATTCATTTATCCAAGCTAGTTTTGAGAAACAGAAACCAAATTATCATTGTTGCAGTACTGACTTAAAGGAGAACAACAATTCATTTAAAACAGGTTCTTTGAAACTAGTTAACATACAGACTTCTTTTAAGGGAAAATATTTTACAGATTTCCACCACTGACTTAAATTATCTCTACGATAATGATATAGTCTTTCCTTTCTTTTCTCCTCTTTTCTTGTGCTTGGGGACTCGTGGTGGTGTTTTATTCGCTAGGTCGTGTCCAACTCTTGTGACCCCATGGACTACTATAGTCCGCCAATCTCTGTCCATGATATTCTCCAGGCAAGAATACTGGAGTGGCTTGCCATTTCCTTCTCCAGGGGATCTTCCTGACCCAGGGATTGAACCCGGGTCTCTATGGAGATTCTTAAATCTTGAGTTTCTGATTTTTTAAAATCAGATTTGGAGGATTTCAACCATTATCTCTTCCAATCTTTTCTTTTATCACCACATTCACCCCAGTTAATCCAATAACATATAATTAAGTTGTTTGAAGTTGTTCCATAACTCACTGATACTCTGTTTTATTTTTTCAGTTTTTCCCATTTCTCAGGGACTACTATCCTGTACAACCTGATGCCCAGTGTCTGAAAATCATTGTTTTATATGTTTTCACCCTGTTTCTTTCTTTCTTTTTTTCCCCAGTAATTCCAACAGGAAGGTACAGGTCTTGGCTATTCCAAGGTGACTGAAAGGTGAATGAAACCATCAAGAGTAACTTTTAAAACTTCTTTCTCAAAAAATAGGAACCATCTCTCTCCCAGAAGCCTTCAGGAAATGTCTGTTTCAGGTTCACTAATCATTAATGGTCATGTGTTGACTGCAAAGCCATAATTCTTACAGCACATGACTAGCTCTGTGGTTCTGCTCAAACAATTCACATGCCTCATACACTCCTCAGCTACCAAAGTCCTGCCTTAGAGAAGCACAGTCTCCTCATCACAGACCCTGGGACAGTTTTGGGCACAGAGAGAAGCCTTGGTGCTTGAAGGGTACTCATGAGACCAGCAGTATGGATACCATCTGGAAGTTTGTTAGAAATACAGAATTTCAGGCCTCCCCCTCCCCAACCTACTCAATCTGTAGTTTAATAAGACCCCTGCATGCTCCATATGTGGAGAAGGAAATGGCAATCCACTCCAGTGTTCTTGTCTGGAGAATCCCGTGGACAGAGGAGCCTGGCGGGCTACAGTCCACAGGGTTGCAGAGAGTTGGATATGACTAGCGACTAAACAACAACAAAATGCTTCATGTGCACATTAAAGTTTGAGAAGTGCCATATTTAGATCTAGGTGTCCTTCTATGACTTCTCAGAGTCCTCTCTAGGGTAGTGATTCTTTAACTCAATAGCAGATGACCTGGGCAGTTTTGATCATTCCAGTGAGGTGTGTCTAGCGTCTTATCGATGTTGTGACTCTTGTTAAGGTTGTATCGTCAACAAACATGTCTTCTTCAGACTTCACAACTTGGAGTCACACAGGGAAGTTTAGCTCAGAAGATCCCAGGTGCACCGCCGCATTGGATAAGCGCAGGCTAGACACGAATATCCCAGGGGTGTGGCCTTGAATGTCAGAAGCACTGTACTTATGCTGTTCCACTGGGGTTATCAGGAGGCTACAAATCATGATACTTTCAGGATCTTCACAGATAATATACACTTCATTCTGTAACAGCTTAGGAACGTAGGCGTTATCTTATGGAAAAATGATAGTGACAGGTCTGAAATCTGACTTTCAGTTTTCTAATTTACAGGGCAAGAAAACTGGTTTCTCTAGACCTCACATTTTTGTAAATGGAAGGGATAAGACTGCTAGTGAAAGTGAAAGTGTTAGTCACTCAGTTGTGTTTGACAGTTTGTGACCCCATGGACTGTAGCCCACCAGGCTCCTCTCTCCATGGAATTCTCCAGGCAAGAATACTGGAGTGGGTTGCCATTCCCTTCTCCAGGGGACCTTCCTGACCCAGGGATTGAACTGAGTCCCCTGCATTGGTAGGTGGATTCTTTATCAACTGAGCCACCAGGGAAGTCCAGATAATCTCTTTACTGTAGCTGTAAAACTTGACTGTGATCATGCAGACAACACTCTGTGTCAGTTTATGAAGACTGAAAATGATAAACATGGACTGACAAAGACTTGGAAAGGACTTTGAACGACTACTAAGATTACTCCTCCAAAAGCATCTCAGTGATCATCACAAAGCAGGACGTGAAGCTCACTGTGACCTGGTGAGACAGGCTATGACCATAGTTATGAGACGGACTCATGTGCTCAAAGTTCAGATGCCTTATAGGGACACTACTTATAGAAACAGAAAGGAACATTCTGTCTACTTCTGCTTCTGCAGGGGGTGAGGTCTTACCTAGACAAGTATGAGCTTTGCTGGTTCAGCTTCTTCATATAGTGAAGGTTCAGTGATTGTGGCTTGATATGTGTTCAAGAAAGAGCACATAAAAAAGAAGATTCTTTTTTAAAAAATTAATTGCAAAGTATTTCAAAAATACATGTAAATCCATGGCTGATTCATATCAATGTATGGCAAAAACCACTACAATATTGTAAAGTAATTAGCCTTCAACTAATATAAATAAATGAAAAAAATACAGAAAATAATAGATACTAACAAATACTAACATTTTGTCATATTTCCTTTAGATCCTTTCTTTTCTCTATAGAAATTACTTACACCTACAACTAGTCACAACATTCCAATGTTTACTCTAAAAGCATGATTTTGAAGTTCTCTCCCTTTGAAATTAGAGATTGTAATTTTATAGCAATTCCTCTTACATTTAAAAAATACTCTAAAAAGCCAAAATTGATATGTCTACTCTTTCTGAGCAAAATAGTGACTTTAGAATTCTATAATTTAAATCACCTTCTCTATTTCCTATTTTTTAAATATCTTAGTTTTACTTCATTTGAATTCCTCACTTCAGTAGTCATTATCATTACCTTTACTTCAGATAGTGAAGGAGTATTTCCCAAAGTACTTACCAAGTTCTTTGATCCATACTGGTTTTTGATCTCCACATGTTTCTTTTCTATTAAATTGTCTTTTTCTAAAGTACATTCTTTAGTAGTTCTTTCAGGGGCTGTTTGAAAACACACACTTTGTTTTATCCACTCTCTTGAATGATATTGGCAGATATTTTTCTTCAGCACTTTCTGTTATCTTGTGGTCTTTGTTTTTTCCTGTTGAGAAGTCTGCTTTAGTCTAATTGTTACTTTGTAGGCCATCTATTTTTGTTGTTGTTGTTGTTCTGAATACTAAAATTTTCTTATCACTGGTGTTATGCAATTTTACTTGGATGAATCTAAGTGTGGATTTTTACTAGTTTAGCTTAGTATTTATTGTGATTCTTAAATCTGAACATTTAAGTCTTTTATTGATTCTGGAAAATTCTTATTGACTATTGCCTCTCCCCCCCAATCCTCTGTTCCTTCCTTTGTGATTTCTAGACATTGTCTCAACTCCTCTACTTCAGTAGTTAATTTTGCATACTTCCTGGAGAATATGGATTTTATCAAGTACTGACTCCCATTAATTCCTACCCCAAACTACAGATGTATTAACATATGCACCTCTTTTCATTTCAAAACACAGGTTTTGGTGTGAAAATCAAGTTCATATTTGTGTTCCATTATTATTAGGTGTATGCAGGTCAGGAAGCAACAGTTAGAATTGGACATGGAACAACAGACTGGTTCCAAATAGGAAAAGGAGTATGTCAAGGCTGTATATTGTCACCCTGCTTATTTAACTTATATGCAGAGTACATCATGAGAAATGCTGGGCTGGAGGAAGCACAAGCTGGAATCAAGATTGCTGGGAGGAATATCAATAACTGCAGATGACACCACCCTTATGGCAGAAAGTGAAGAGGAACTAAAAAACCTCTTGATGAAAGTGAAAGAGGAGAGTGAAAAGGTTGGCTTAAAGCTCAACATTCAGAAAGCTAAGACCATGGCATCCGGTCCCATCACTTCATGGCAAATAGATGGGGAAACAGTGGAAACAGTGGCTGACTTTATTTTGGGGGACTCCAAAATCACTGCAGATGATGATTGCAGCCATGAAATTAAAAGATACTTATTCCTTGGAAGGAAAGTTATGACCAACGTAGACAGCATATTAAAAAGCAGAGACACTACTTTGCCAACAAAGGTTCGTCTAGTCAAGGCTATGGTTTTTCCAGTGGTCATGTATGGACGTGAGAGTTGGACTGTAAAGAAAGCTGAGCACCGGAAGAATTGATGCTTTTGAACTGTGGTGTTGGAGAAGACTCTTGAGAGTCTCTTGGATTGCAAGGAGATCCAACCAGTCCATCCTAAAGGAGATCAGTCTTGGGTTTTCATTGGTAGGACTGATTTTGAAGCTGGAACTCCAATACTTTGGCCACATGATGCGAAGGGCTGACTTATTTGAAAAGACCCTGATGCTGGGAAAGATTGAGGGCAGGAGGAGAAGGGGATGACAGAGGATGAGATGGTTGGATGGCATCACCGACTCAATGGACATGAGTTTGGGTGGACTTCAGGAGTTGGTGATGGACAGAGAGGCCTGGTGTGCCTGCGGTTCATGGGTTCACAAAAAGTTGGACGTGACTGAGCAACTGAACTGAACTGATTACTGGATGTTAGTTAACAATTTTCAAACCTCAGTTTTAAACTTAAACAGAGGTCCTCAGTAAAGATAAGTATCTAGCAGATGATAATTAAAAAATTGTCATCATATCATTTGCTCAAGGCAAATTCCTACACCATCTCCTCTGCAATTTTCAAAATTCTCTTTTTCTCTAGTATTTTCAACTTTTTCACCTCTACTCAGTGCCACCTGGAATACTATAATAATATCCACAATTCTTTTCTTCCGAAACAACAAGTGCTATCTGTACCCTGAGATCTCCCTCCAGTTATCACCCTTTTATCTTCCTTTCTCTGAAAGGCTTTCTGCTACATTCTGCAAATTATCCTTCCCAAATCACTTTTCAACCAACTTTTTGTCTTTTTTCACAGACTTAGCTGTGGGTTGCTCTATAACATAGGGAGCTCAGCCTGGTGCTGTGACGACCTAGAGGGGTGGTATGGTAGTGGGGTGGGAGGGAGGCTCAAGAGGGAGGGGACGTGTGTATACTTATGACTGATTCATATTGTTGTACGGCAGAAACCAGCATGACATTGTAAAGCAATTACACTTCAGTTAAAAATAATTTAAAAAAATTATGTATTTAAAAAAATCTTACTTTTGCATGTAATCAGTCACTTTAATTATGACGATAATAACTATACTGAGCCCTTGCTTTTTGCTAGGCATTGGGCTAAGTGCTTCATACCAGTGTCCCATTTAATCTTCATAACAACACAGTGAAGTAAGAACAATTATTATTCCTATTCTACAGATGTTGAACTTGAGATTTAGAGAAATTGAACAATGTGTCTGAGTCATATTCCTAGTAAATGGGAAGTTGGGACTTGAAGCCAAAGTTCCTTGAAACCAACTAATCGGAGCCACTAGTTTAAGCTGCCTGTGCTACTTTCAGGATTCCAATTACATCATCAATCAGAGTCCTCAGTATTTAAGCCCGCCAGGTTTTCTGATATTTGTAGTCTATAGTGTCCTGTAGTTGACCTAGACTGTAATGCTTTAAGTCCCTTAAGGGCTGGGTCTCTGGTTTGCTTAACTTTTGTATTTGTATTTTTTATGTATTTATTTTTGGCTGCATCAGGTCTTAGTTGTGGCACACAGGATCCTCCTTGCAGCTCTCAATCTCCTCTCTAGTTGAGGTGCATGGGCTCAGTAGTTGTTGCTCTAAGGCTTAGTTGCCCTGAGGCATGTGGAATCTTCCCCGACCAGCGACCAAACCCACGTCCCCTGCATTGGCAAGTGGATTCTTAACCACTGGACCACCAGGGAAATCTCATGTTTTGTATTTTTAATTTTTAGCACCTAGCACAATGACTCGAACACAGTAGGTATTTGAATTTATCTTGAATGAAAGATTTTATTCTTTACCATTTCTGTTTGTTAGGCCCTCCTTCAACTATTCCATTCATTTGAACATTTAATCCAGTGATTTTTCTGGAGCATAGAGGTGGCAGAGCCTCTCTGAGGAAGAGGGGCTCTTGTCTGAAATGTTCTGATCTATAGTCAGACACATGGTCATTGAACCACTGGCCCCCCTAGGAAGAGCTCATGTCTAAATCACCTGGGAGAGCTTTTCAAACCTATATATTCCTTTACTGTCATCTTGATTCTCCTCTCTATGGGGCATGTTCTCCAAGTGTCCTGACTGAGCCACTGAAAGAAATATGTTATAACCTTCCTGTATATTCAGTTCAGTTCAGTTCAGTTACCCAGTCATGTCCGACTCTTTGTGACCCCATGGACTGCAGTATGCTAGGTTTCCCTGTCCTTCACGAACTCTTGGAGCTTACTCAAACTCATGTCTGTTGAGTTGGTGATGCCATCCAACCATCTCCTCCTTTGTCGTCCCCTTATCCTCCCGCCTTCACTGCCTTCAATCATTCCCAGCATCAGGGTCTTTTCAAATGAGTCAGTTCTTCACATCAGGTGGCCAAAGGATTGGAATTTCAATTTCAGCATCAGTCCTTCCAATGAATATTCAGGACTGATTTCCTTTAGGATGGACTGGTTGGATCTCCTTGCAGTCCAGGGGACTCTCAAGAGTTTTCTCCAACACCACAGTTCAAAAGCATCAATTTTTCGGTGCTCAGCTTTCTTTATAGTCCAACTCTCACATCCATAAAATACTACTGGAAAAACCAAAGCTTTAACTGTGTATTGAAGATGAAGTCTCTCAGTTGTGTCTGACTCTTTGCCACCCCACGGACTGTAACCTACCAGGCTCTTCCATCCATGGGATTTTCCAGGCAAGAGTACTGGAGTGGGTTGACTGTGTATTAGGAGGACAAAAAACTTCAGAACCCCTGAAAATTAGGTACTGTATATTCCTACTTAAATATTCCATGCACACAAATTTTGTCATTTCATATTCCTAAACTTCTCAGGAATTCCTTTTTCATCATGGAGATGTTAGACTCATAGAAAGAACTAGAAAGGACCTAATATTACCTGATCCATGTTTCATATTTCGTTGATAAGTAACCTGAGGCCTTGAGAATTTAAGCAGTGCTCTGTGGTTGTATCCTTTGCAATGGCTGGCAAAATGTCAGGCACATAAAAATGTGCTCAATAAATGCTCATTATAAGGATAAAAAAATAGAAATAAAAATCAGGTTGATTTCAAAGTTGTCTTGCCTTTCTACTATGCCTCAGCAAAAATGCTGTATTCTAATCAATTCCAATCACAAATGCCCAATCAGAAAAATATTAATTGGACCCTTCCTGTCTCTGTTATTCTCTCTTATCTTTGAGTTCTTGGGGTATTATTGTAAGATATATTGTATGATTTAGTGCTTATCATTCTTATTATCTTTCTGTGCATTTTTAATATCTTTCTGTTTTGCCTTCTGCCCATTAAATGCTCTGAGAGCATCTGAGTTCATATAACTTTGCCTCCCTTCCCCACACCTAACCCTGGAAGAGCTGAGTTCTAATAATGGTTAACAGTGGGGATTTTGTAATGGTTAATAAGTTCTTTTTCATTGATTACTGATAGATTAACTGATGCCTAACTTCTGACTAAAGTTGCTATATAGGTAACAATTACCTTTTTTGAATTGAATAATGTCATGTGACATAGCTTTAAAAGTAAATAAGCAAAGGTTAAATTCTCTTTTCAGTGTAACTATAGCAAAAAAACATTGTGCTGACTCCTTCTTAGAGACCTCAAAAGTACATATTTTGAATGTAGCTTCCTGTTATTTACGAACATGTGATCTTAGTCTGCAAAGATTAGCACATTTGAGAACGATGTATTATTTACTTATTGCACAATCACAAATCCACAACCTTGTGAATGTTAATGTTTTCTGGGAATGATAACATACTTTGGAAAGAAAAAAAAGCTGCAAAAATAGTCAGAAGTTATCCATAGTTTTGGAACCTTAATTCTATTGCACAGGAAAAGACAAACATGTAGAGCCCACAATGGCAATAAATTAGCCTGGATTTGGGAAACTAGAGTTCTACTTCTGCTCTGGTTCAAGCCAGCTGTGAGACTGTGGATAAGCCTATAAATCTTGCTGGACCTATAGCTTCTCATCTTTGAAACCAGAGGATTTATTGGTGATGTCTCTTCCAGTTCTAAGATTCTCCTATTTATTTGAAACAACAACCACTGTAATAGGAAGCATATGTAATGGTGATAGAAAGTAGCACTGGAAAGATGGATTGTACAATGTAGAGGCATAAACTCGTGATCTTTTGATAGAAAAAGTTAGTCACTTAGTTGTGTCCAACTCTTTGTGACCCATGGACTCTAGCCCACCAGGCTCCTCTGTCCATGGAATTCTCCAGGCAAGAATACTGGAGTGGGTTGCCATTTCCTTCTCCAGGGGATCTTCCCAACCCAGGGATCAAACTCAGGTCTCCCGCATTGCAGGCCGACTCTTTACCAACTGAGCCACCAGGAAAGCCTTTTGATAGAGGACAGTCTTAATCCTTCCAGCCCAAATCTTGAATTTCACAGCACCTGAACTGAATAGTTATGTGATTATTTCACTGCTTAGGAAGATTTTGTGAAAATGTGTTAGTCGCTCAGTCATGTCTGACTCTGCGACCTCATGGACTATAGCCCACCAGGCCCCTCTGTCCATGGAATTCTCCAGGCAAGAATACTGAAGTGGGTAGCCATTCCCTTCTTCAGGGGATCTTCCTGACCCAGGAATCGAACCCAGGTCTCCTACATTACTGCCAGATTCTTTACCGTCTGAGCCACCGAGGGAGCCCAGAAAGATTTTGAAGTCCATAGACATGTTCTGCTACGAGTGAGACCAAGTTATAACTGGATGAGTTTCATAAAGCTGGGAACTTTTCCACAATTCTCCATCTGTTGTTTTGTATTCTGTCTGGGAACATGAAGGCCAAATCTTCATGGTCTCTGTGACCAAAACTTTGCAGTTATTTCTTCAAAGTCCCATTCATCTCAAAGTCCATTTGATGTGAAAGGTGGCCTGTGGCTAAGAATAATTGGCTCTGTGAAGCCTATTCTGGGTGACTAGTCCACATGCCTTTTTTCCTTTTTTTTTTTTTTTTTTTGAGGTTGTTGGTTGCTCTTTCTCTACCTGCTTCTGAGTTGATCCTGGCTCAGTATTATGTGATGAGTGGGCTTGTTAGCTCTTTTAACTAAGAGACATACCATGGCTGAGTGATTGAGGTTTATAGCAAGGATAAACTGCCTAAATGGAGGATAAACTTATAAAGCGGCTCCACAAAAATTCATGGAAAATCAGGAACGGCTGGGGTGAGAGGTCTCAGGGAAAGAACAACAACAGGATTGGGAAGCAGAAGAACTGATAGAGACCTAATAGTTGAAATGCCTTGCTGAACCCTCAGCACTGGAGTTTGTTCTCTTTACTGGAGCATTGCCATCATGTGACTCAGTCATGTTCTTATCTTTGCTTCTCTTTGTGTGTGGTCGCTTCTCCTCTCAGAACAACTTCTGAGGCTGTTCTCATTTCCCAAGTCAAATTCCTGAGGCAGAATTTACCCATCTAACTGACAGTCATCATCTTCTGTTTGGGGCTGTGTGCAGAAAAGTCACTGTAGTCAGGCCTGAGACTGCTATCTTTAGAAGGGGCCAGCTTGCAAGACTGGCCTTTGGCTGGTGTCAGGGTGTTTCTGTCATTCTCAAAACTGATAAGGGAGTTCTCTGCACCTTGTTTGCGCAAACAAGGATATTTATGCTGAGCATCTGCTTGCTTTCTGGGAGTCTGGAATTCTGATGCATGCTAGGCAGAGAGTGCAGGTATGGGCAGCCCCCAAGAAAAATAAAAGTTTAATTTGTTTCTAGTAGGCTTTACTGGACAGAATCATTGCACATATGACTGCATTTTTCATTCCTGGAGAAAGTAATATATTCAAAGGTATTCCTCATAGGAAGAGAGCACAGGAAGCCTGTGCATGGATTTCTCTAGATTCTGCCTGTCTTTTTCCATTAGGATCTGACTGTGTATCCTTCCTCCATCACTGCAATAGATATTTTTTAAAAGGTTTTTTGGTGTGGACCACTTTTAAAGTCTTTATTGAATTTGTTACATTACTTCTGTTTTACATTTTGGTTTTTTGGCCCCAAGACATGTGGGATCTTAGCTCCCCCATTAGGGATCCAACTCACACCCTCTGCATTGGAAGGTGAAGTCTTAACCATTGGACTGGCAGGGAAGTCCCTGTAATGGATCTTAACCATGAGTTCAACTATATGTTGAGTCCCATGAGTGCCTATAGCAAATGTCTGAATATAGGGATTGTCTTGGGGATCCTAACACAGGCCACCTCAAAAGACCCAGGCCAACTTAGGTCTTGGCTGTCCTTGGGCCAAGAGTTCCACACTGGTCCCATTGATTGCATATAGGGGAAAAAGGGTGGAGTCATGCTTGGCCTCTCGGGCATATGGAATGGTCTGCACCAGTGGTTCTCAACTCAGGTTGCAAAATAATCATCTATGATGACTTTAAAAATTAGACCCCATATTGGAGAAGGAAGTGGCAACCCACTCCAGTATTCTTGCCTGGAGAATCCCATGGACAGAGGAGCCTGGTAGGCTACAGTCCACGGGGTCGCAAAGAGTCGGACACGACTGAGCGACTTCACTTCACTTTCCAGGATTAACCAGAGCCTTGAAATTAGAATCTGTAGGGTTGAACCTGGATAGTGACATTTTTCAAAGCTCCCCAGGGATTGTAATGTGCTGCCAGAGCTGGGACAATGTCCTGGAGCAGTTATTCTCTGCAGGGCTCTCAGTGGCAATTTCCTTTGGCAGGTGACTGTAGGCTTGGGAGCATTGTGACTCATCTGGCCAGGATAATGCACACTTTTCATATGAAGAAATGAAGAGCCACATCTTCAGACATCCTAAAAAATTGATGCAATTGCTTAGTTGTGAAATAAGACTCTGGGAATTGTGTCATATTAGGGGTTCTACTGGGGCCATCTTTATAGTATAGAGTTTATATTGACCATCTTCTGTGCTTCCAAACTGGTAGAAAAACCAACAAGGGAAAAAAGCATTAAAATATATATAGCCATTGGCGCATAATCCTGAACATGCTATTCCACAAAGTCTCTCTCTTATGAAATAAAGTCACATGTGTTTTTCAGGGGTGATTCAAAGATCCATGCTAAATTATTTATCATGATTAGAGAGATTCTCACTTTGTCTTTAGAAAAGCTGGTTGTCAGGAAGGCCTCAGTGGGTGGTATTGTGATCATCCTGTTCAGTGCAGGGGACACAGCAGTTGACCTTGGAGAACGGTGGGGGGTGGGTTCCTCCCCCAGTCTCCCTGTTGCTGGCTTCCTTACAGCCTCTAGTGCCAAAGCTGCTGCCCAAACCAGCTCCAGCTCCCTAAAGCAACTTTCATGGGGTCCATCTATGTCAATGCAATGTCCTGCTCACAGTGGATGCCTGGCAAAGCTGGAGTAGGCTTCATCAGGCCCATCTACCTTAATGCAATGTCCTGCTCACAGTGGACGCCTGGCAAATATTTGTTGAATTGACTTGATGTGATGATGGAGCTCCTGGAAGAAAGAACTGCTGCCGACAGAGGGGAGCTCACCACCCTCGCTCACTGTTTTCTGTAGAGCCCGAGGCTGCTCTGTAAAGTGCCACTTGGATAAAAGCAGTTCTTTTCTCTATGGAGGCAGCCTTGGCTTGGTCGTCCATAAGAAATATTCTGATGCTAGCTTAGGATATAGTTTTTTCCTCATGATGAAAGTGAAAGGCTAAGTTGCTCAATTGTGCCCGACTCTTTGTGACCCCATGGACTGTAGCCCTCCAGGCTACATGGGATTTCCCAGGCAAGGATACTGGAGGGGGTAGCCATTCCTTTCTCCAGGGGATTTTCCCGATCTCCTGCATTGTGGGCAGATTGTTTACCATCTGAGCCGCCAGGTAAGCCCTCTCCTTATGACAGCTGCAGGGTATTTGTAAGAGACCTGGAGTACCTATGGTACCAGCCCATCACCCTGCGCAGCTTCCACTGGCCCTTGCACAGCTGGAGATAAACAAGACTTGACTTCAGCCTCCAGCCTCCCCTTCTTAGAACTGGTATCTTTCTTATCCTCACATGCTGTGTATTGTCTCAAACGGTCCCCCACCAAAACCTGCTTTAGGAAAGGGCTTGAAACTCATTCATCTTAAGAACTTCGGGTTTAAATACTGTTGTGACTTTCTGCATTTTAAGAACAGGCCTTCAGGTGAAGGAGGTTACTTCTGGTACCCTTGGCAGCCCGGCTGGGGTCCCCTCCTGTAGGCTATAGGCTGGTTGCACCCTGCGGTGGCCTGGCTCTGGCTCAGATATGTGGGCCTGGAGGCATCGTGATCCTTAGGACCACTGCTAAGAGCAGCAGAGGAGCAAGCCCCCATCCTTCTCCCGCCATTTCGTGGCCTCCGAAGCATTTCATTTCGCCATTCTGTTTTGTTTCCCTTTGGCAAGCTAACTCGGGCGTCTGGCAGCCACGGTGCCGAGTCAGCAGGAACAGTTCTGTTTTTTCTTAGCAGCTGACACCGGCTCAAATGTGAACGAGTTCTCAATCCCCGACTGTGCTTTTGGAAGTTTTCCTAAACATGAGGAGGCTGCTAAAAGAACCCAGAGTCTGAAAATGACAGGAAATTCTATACCAAGAGGCCTGAAGAAATGCTATTCAAATGAAAACACCATGAAACCAGAAAACAATATTCTTATGTGTGGGGAGCTTAAATACCCAGAAACAGCACTTCATAAATAGCTAGCAATGAAACTATACCATGCACCAAAAAAAAAAAAAAAAAAAAAAAACCAAGCTGCACAATAGCGTGTGCAGGTTGATCTGTTGTGGTAAAATACAGGCTGGATAAAGTTTGTTGCCGTTCAGTTGCTCAGTGATGTCTGACTCTTGTGACCCTATGGACTGTAGCCTGCCAGGCTCCTCTGTCCATGGGATTCTTTACCACTGGGCTACCTGGGAAGCAGGCTATATATACTTAATATATATAAAGTTTGCTTCATATATATTCATTGTTTGCTTACTATGTGCCAGGCAGTTTCAGTACTTACATGCCGTTTGTTACTGTATACAACTGACAAATCCCCGGGAAGACAGGTCGTATGATCTCCATTTCATAGATGAGAGAATGGAAGCTCATGAAGCTTCCAACTTGCCCAAACTTGCCCAAAGTCACACTGATGATGTGTGGGAAAAGTCCATGCTCCATTAGAATATTTTGAACCATTACTATTGGGTTGAACCATTACTATTGGTTTTTTAATGGAAAAACCTGACAAATTTTTTGGCCAACCCTATATATATATGTGTGTGTGTGTGTGTGTGTGTGTGTATCTTACCTATGTATCTATCTGCAAGGATAAATCATTGGTGATAAATCATAATATTAGTTGATGGATTTTTATTTTCTTCATTTTGCTTATGCATATTTTCTAATCTATCATCAATGAACATCTTTTCTTAATAGAAAGTTATTTTTTTCTAAATGAGAAACTTATACCAGATGCCAAATAGTTTTTAGATGAGTTAAATATTTACTGTGAAAGGATGATTAAAAAGTTTTGAGAGCACTCTCTATTCCTTTTGTGAAAAAACTATAAAGACTTCAGTGTTAGTATGCTAGGGCTTCTATAACAATGTACCATCTAGGCTGGGTGCCTTAAACAATAGAAATTCATTTCCCTGCAGTTCTGGAAGTTAGAAGTCCAGGATCAAGGTGTTGTCAGAGTTGGTTTCTTCTGAGGATCACTGTCTTTGGCTAGCAGATGGCAGTCTTCTTGTGTCTTCATCTGGTTTTTTGCCTGTGTGTGTGTGTCATAATCTCCTTATAAGGTAACAGTCATATTGAATTAGTGCCCTCCCATATTACCTCATTTTACTTTAACTTTAAAGGCACTGTCTTAAAACATAGTCACGTTCTGTGGTCCTGGGGGTTTGGTCTTCTACATACGTATTTTGGGATTACACAATTCAGCCTGTAACAACTTCCATCTTAGAAATGTCTAACAAAAATAACTCAAATTAAAAATTAATACCAGTGATGAAAACAACATTAACAGAACTTTGAGGATATCCTTGTTGTTGTTGTTTAGTCACTCAGCTGTGTCTGATTCTTTGTGACCTCATTGACTGCAGCACACCAGGCTTCCCTCTCCTTCACAATCTCCCAGCGTTTGCTCAAACTCATATCCATCGAATCAGTGAAGCCATTCAACCATCTTATCCTTTGTTTTCCCCTTCTCCTCCTGCCCTCAGTCTTCCCCAGCATCAGGGTCTTTTCCAATGAGTCAGCTCTTTGCATCAGATGGCCAAAATATTTGAGTGTCAGCTTCAGCATCAGTTCTTCCAATGAATATTCAGGGTTGATTTCCTTTAGGATTGACTGGTTTGATCTCCTTGTTGTCCAAGGGACTCTCAAGAATCTTCTCCAGCACTAGATTTCAAACATCAATCCTTCAGCATTCAGCCTTCTTTATGGTCCAACTCTCACATCCATACATGACTATTGGAAAAACCATAGCTTTGACTTTACAGAACCTTTGTAGGCAAAGTGATGTCTTCTTTTTAATATACTGTCTAGGTTTGTCATAGTTTTTCTTCCAAGGAGCAAACATCTTTTAATTTCATGGCTGCAGTTACTGTCTGCAGTGATTTTGGAGCCCAAGAAAATAAAATCTATTACTATTTCCATTTTTTCCCCATATATTTGCCATGAAGTGATGGGACCCGGTGCCATGATCTTAGTTTTCTGAATGTTGAGGTTTTTTTTTTTTTCATTTATTTTTATTAGTTGGAGGCTAATTACTTTACAATATTGTAGTGGGTTTTGTCATACACTGACATGAATCAGCCATGGATTTACGTGTATTCCCCATCCCAATCCCCCCTCCCACCTCCCTCTCTACCTGATCCCTCTGGGTCTTCCCAGTGCACCAGGCCCGAGCACTTGTCTCATGCATCCAACCTGGGTGAATGTTAAGTTTTAAGCCTGCTTTTTCACTCTCCTCTTTCACCTTCATCATAAGGAGCTTCTTTAGTCCCTCTTTACTTCCTGCCATATGTGTGTGCATGTTAGTTGCTCAGTCATGTCCGCCTCTCTGCGACCTCATGGACTGTAGCCTTCCAGGCTCCTTCGTCCATGGAATTCTTCAGGCAAGAATACTGGAGTGGGTTGCCATTTCCTTCTCCAGGGGATCTGATCTTCCTGACCCAGGGATTGAACTCGGGTCTCCAACACTGCAGGCAGATTCTTTACCATCTGAGCCACCAGGGAAGCCACCAGGTATCATCTGCATATCTGAGGTTATTGATATTTCCCCTGGCAATCTTAATTCCAGCTTGAGCTTCATCCACTCTGGCATTTTGCATAATATATTCTTCATGTAAGTTAAATAAGCAGTGTGACAATATATAGCCTTGACATACTCCTTTCCCAATTTGGTACCAGTTCGTTGCTCTATGTCTGGCTCTAATTGTTGCTTCTTGACCTGCATACAGGTTTCTCAGAAGGCAGGTAAAGTGGTCTGGTATTTCCATCTCTTTAAGAATTTTCCACAGTTTGTTGTGATCCACAAACTCAACGGCGTTAGCATAGTCAGTGAAGCAGAAGTAGGTGTTTCTCTGGAATTCTTTTGCTTTTTCTAAGATCCAGCAGATGTTGGCAATTTGATCTCTGGTTCCTCTGCCTTTTCTAAATCCAGCCTGAACATCTGCAAGTTCTCGGTTCATGTACTATTGAAGCCTGGCTTGAAGGATTTCGAGCATGACCTTGCTAGCATGTGAAATGAATGTAATTGTGTAGTAGTTTGAACCTTCTTTGTCTTGCCCTTCTTTGAGACTGGAGTGAAAACTGACTTTTTCCAGTCCTGTGGACACTGCTATGTTTTCCAAATTTGTTGGCATATTGAGTGCAGCACTTGAGCAGTGGCATCTTTTAGGATTTGAAATAGCTCAGCTGGAATTCCATCACCTTCACTAGCTTTGTTCACAGTGATGCTTCCTAAGGCCCACTTGACTTTGCATTCCAGGTTGTCTGGCTCTAGGTGAGTGATCACACCATCCTGGTTATCCAGGTTATTGAGACTTTTTGGTATAGTTCTTCTGTGTATTCCTGCTACCTCTTCTTAATATCACCTGCTTCTGTTGAGGATATCCTATGTCTTCTCAAATATTTCATTCATGAAATAAATAGTACTTTAAAAGTAAACCTTATGTGATTTCCCCAAAGACTCCAAAAAGATCCAAAGAAAAGTCTAATACTGATAATGGTGGTGGTTTAGTCACTCAGTCGTGTCCAACTCTTTGCAACCCCATGAACCTTCTAGATGAGCCTTCTAGATGGTTCCTCCGTCCATGGAATTTCCAGGCAAGAATATTGGAGTGGGTTGCCATTTCCTTCTCCAGGAAATCTTCCTGACTCAGGGATTGAACCCTGGTCTCTTGCATTGCAAATGGACTCTTTACTGACTGAGCAACCAGGTAAGTCTAATACTGATAATATAGATATGCAACTGTCACACAATAGGAATTCAGACTCCTGTGACAATCATCATTAAATCATATTCACTAGTGATCTGTATTTGTGACTCAAAAATTCTCACTTTCACATTGTATGAGACCTATGCCTCATTTTAGCTAAATTTCTACAGTCCAAATGAGGAGACATAAGTCCTCAGGATGCTTTGTATGAAAGTGCCTCCTGTTCACTTTGCTTTCCTGTGGTGAATGGTTCGCTTGAGTCTAGGAACAATGGAGCCGTATACCAGTGACCTCAGAGATGGTACAATAGACTGAAGGAACGAAATTCCACTCCCTGCCCCCACCTCTGACAAGATGAACAAGTGGTGTTGACAGTGTTAGGACCAGGCAGAGGATGGTCTCTTACTCCAGAGTCCCTGATGCTGGTGACCGGCCAGAAAGGAAACCTTGAATGAACCTTGTTTCCCCCGCCCGGTGGCTTTTCCTCATGCCTTTCCCACTAACGTGTAAACTCTCAAAGGTCTAGACTTGTTTCCCACATGCCATCATCCACTTTACTCTCTGACTTTTCCTGTCCCCATCTCTACCTGCCCGTTGAATACTGCCTATCCAGCGAGGTCTGGCCAAGAACCTAGCTCACCTCCTTTGGAATGCCTTTCTCAACTGGAACTTTGATCTTGCTGCCTTCCCTAGATGTTTGTAGACTTGTTCAGAATGTAGCTCCTTTAAGACAGGGAAACTCTTTTTGTCCCTTATGTGATTTTATCTCAGTAATGCTCAAACAGTAGGTGCTAAGTGAATGGATAGATGCATGAGTCTCATATATTGGGGCCCTTACTTTTGGCACAGTTTCTGTATTAAAAATGTATTGCTGTATAACAAATGACCCCAAAACTTAGTCACTGAACATAACAAACATCTGTTATTTCCCAGTTTCTGGAGTCAGGAATCAGGGAACAGTCTATGTGAATACCTCTGCCTCAGGGTCTCCCACAAGGTTGCAGTCAAAGTGGCCGCTGGGGCTATATAGCCTCATCTGAAAGTTTCAATGAGGGGAGGATCTGGTTCCAAGCTGGCTCATGCAGTTGCTGGCAGGATTAATTTCCTTGCTGGCTGTTGCACTGAGGGTCTCACTCAGTTTCTTGCCCCATGGACCTCTCCACAGGAAAGTTCTCAGCATATTGGCTGGCTTCCCTCAGAGCCAACGAGCAAGTGAGAGAAGGAAGAAAGATGGAAGCCAGAGCCTTTTTGTAACCCAGTATTGGAGGTAACATCCCATCACTTTTGCTGTGTTTTATTGCTGTCCCACCTGCACTCAGAGAGAGTTAATTACCCAAGGACATGAGGACCAGGAGGAAGGGAGCACTGGGGCCTGATTAGCTGCTGCCTGCCCCAGACCCCACTCTCAACAGGCATTTTTTCTTGTTGCACTTGGTACTTTTCTCTCCAGGAAGTCAGTTTTAACCCCATGGTACAGGCTTCTGGGGGGGCCAACTCTGGGCTGGGTTCATAAACCCAAAGTCTGAATGAATAACTCTTGCTTTCATTTAAGAAGGTCTCAGAAAGCTCCAGACATTCGCTCCTGCTCCTGTTTCATTTTCATGGCATTGATTGGGCTTTATTTTGAGTGACTGTCCTGGATTTTTAGCTTTCTTTACTCTATAGGCAAAACTCTAATTCTGGGTTTCTTATTGCTCTGTTACCCTCATAGGATTCTTCCCACCATGTCACTGTGCAGGCCATTATGGTTTCAGATTGGCCAAACTTTTCAAGTCCATCCAGAAACCAAAAGGAGAAAACTTGGATTTTGTAGACTGTCATTGGATGATCTTAATTTACATTGAGAGGATTTTTAGAGTTGGGGTAAGAAAACACTTAAGCTTTAATATCAAATTCTAACTAACAGTTTTTAATTCAAAACTGAACAGGATATGCCATCTTAAACTTGTAATATTCCATTAATGTAGACAGCAGTTCTTACAAAAACACCAGAAGACCTACAACTAGATGTTGAAGAGCTGGCCCTCAAACTTGGCGGGTGATGTTGGGAGAAACATTCAGACTTTGGTCCTGGAGTCCCTACAGTTCTAAAGTGAGGCTAATAATAGTGACCTTAGAGAATTTTTAAAAATAATTTAATTTATTTAAGTTTTTTATCTTATTTTTGACTATGCTGGGTCTCTGTTGCTGTGTGGGGGCTTTCCTTAGTTGCAGAGAATGGAGAGGCCTCTCTTGTTGGAGAGCGTGGGTTCCAGGCTGCAGGGGCTTCGGTAGTTGTGGCTCCTGGGCTCTGGAGCGCTGGCTCAGTAGTTGGTGCACAGACTTAGTTGCTCCGCGACATGTGGGATCTTCCTGAACCAGGGATCAAACCCATGTCCCCTGCATTGCAAAGTGGTTCTTAACTGTTGGGCCACTAGGGAAGCCCTGTTTTACAGAATTTTTTTAAGGTCAACTAAAATAATTTATATCCACCAACTGATTAAAAACCTGTATTCTGTCATCATAATTGGATAATCTGTTTTTAAATGATGATACTCATATTGACTTTTTGATATATGAAAATAATAGTATGAATCAATATTAGGTTTTTTAAATGTTAATTAAAATATAGAGAGGCCCATGATAGTAATGATTAAGAACAAACTCTATAGAGCACAACTGTCAACTTTGAGCCAACTTACTAGTTGTATGACTTTAGGCAAATTACTCCTCTAGGCTTCAGTTTTTCTCATCTGTAGAATGGGTATAGTAATAGCTTTCTCATATGATCAATAGAGATTAAATAAGTCAGTAGATATAAAAGTGCTTAAAATGGCAACATAGTAGGTTTTCAGTTAAAGATTAGTTTTCTTATGTGCAAATGAATTACAGCAATATGTGAGTACAAGCCTTTAGGCAAACAATAGAAGTAAATTTGGAGGCATTATAGTTAGGCTATATGTCATTCATTCTCTTTAATTTTCTGTAGTATTAGTATCTAACACATGTTGAACTCTTATGTAAAGACATTATCTAATTCTCATGTCAATATTATGAAGTAGTTAGTATTCCTTTTTTTAGAGTGTAGAAATGGAGACAAAGAGATTAAACGGTCATTTTGCCAATAGCAATGTGAAAGGAATGGGATTCACACATAGATTTGGACTCAAAATCTGTGCTTTTAGCATATTGATGTATGCTATATTGCCTTGTATAATGATGCAATTTAGTAATATGAATTAACAAATATTTGTTTGTTATATGCCAACTACTTCCCTAGATACTGAGTCTACAGAAGTAAATAAGACTGCCATGATCCCTAATTTTAGTGGGGAGACAGATAATAAGCCAATACAGAAATAAATACCCAGAAAAATCCACGTGTACTAGAAGCTGTCCCATGAATTAAAGTAAGATGGGGTGACAGTGTAACTGGACAACTATTCAATTTTAATTAATTAATTTTTGGTATATATTTATTTTTAAAATTTATTTTGTTGAAGCATCATTGATTTACAAAGTTATTAATTTCTGCTCTACAGCAAAGTGATTCAGTTATATGTGTGTATGTTACATATATATAAAACAATCACTTTACAGGAGAAATTAACACATTATAAATGTATATATGTACATATATACATATGGGCTTTCTAGGTGGTGCAATAGTAAGGAATCTGTCTGCCAGTGTAGGAGACACAAGAGATGCATGTTTGATCCCTGGGTTGGGAAAATCCCATGGAGTAGGAAGTAGCAACCTACTCCAGTATTCTTGCCTGGAAAATTCCATGGACAGAGGAGACTGGCAGGCTACAGTTCAGGGTATCACAGTGTCAGACTCGACTGAGCACACACATACACACACACACACACACACACACACACACACACACACACACACACATTCTATTTTATATTCTTTTCCCTTATGGTTTATCACAGAATGTTGAATACAATTCCCTGTGCTGTACAGTAGGACCGTGTTGTTTATCCATATTATATATAACAGTTTGTATCTGCTAACCCCAAATTCCCACCCCATCTCTCCCTCAAACCCTCCCCCGTCCTTGGCATCCACAAGTCTATTCTCTCTGCCTGTGAATCTGCTTCTGTTTTGTAGGTAAGTTCACTTGGAGAAGGAAATGGCAACCCACTCCAGTATTCTTGCCTGGAGAAGCCCATGGATGGAGGAATCTGGTGGGCTACAGTCCACAGGGTCGCAAAGAGTCGGACACGACTGAGCGACTTCACTTTCACTTTCACTTGTGTCATATTTTTGCAGGAGTTTGCAGGATGGAAAGTGTAACTTGATAGGTCTTAGACCAAGGTCATGATCTCCACTCCTAGGGACTCATATCACTGAACTGAGTAGCACCCTAGTGAAATCAAAGATGCTGGATATACCACTGTAATCTCCACCCTCTAGCAGAGTATGGCTGCTTATTTGATGTTCAATTATTTATAAACAGTGAAGGAATACAGCCAGTTTTGTTGCTAAGTAACTTTTGTCATTGTATTATTATATAGACCCAGGTCTTGTGGTATCAGTATTGGACTAAATGATATTTTGAATATAGGTACAAAATGGCCAATGTGTGTCCTCCAAGGGCTTAGGAATGCCAGAGAAATTGATTGCAAGGTTCTTTGCTGGAACTTTCTTCAGGAAAAAGAAAGAGCATATTGTTTTCTTTCCCTATAGGCCTCTGACTGCTAGGCATAAATTTCTTCTCAGACTTTCCAGAAAACCTCACCCTTGGACTAAGATCAAGAAAAGAAAACTCCAGGCTTTTCTCCGGGTAAATGCAAATAAGATTTTGAAGTCTTTAGCTCCTAGGAATGCTTTGTTTACTTTTATCAAAATTTGTGATTATCTAGTCAGGTGTCTGGGCTCTGCCAGTGTAAACCTGGGAAGGTGAGAGTCTGCTGGGAAATCAGGTATAGAGCTCTTTCCCTTCATGCTGTCATATCAGCTCACAAATTCCTTAAACATCTTTCCCCAACACAAACATATAATCTTCCCGACTTTTGACTCCTGTTATCAGTCACTTCTTTGCTTTCCACAGAGACCCTAAATGGCACTACTTTAGGGGAAAAAAAATGTCTCCCTTTTCTCAAGACAATAAACCACATATAGTTAGTAATTATGATCAGCAAGATGGTGAGGCATGAGTCTTAAGTCTCCCTTGAAAGCTAGTAGGGTAGACACGAGTCTGGCAACAAACTTACAGCAACACTCTCAGTCTAATTTGGCCCTTCTTCCACTTCCAGACTTTTCTTCCAAGCTCCTTGTTAATCCCTCAGACCCCTGCCTGAAGGGAGGTGATGGTTGCAAAAGCAAAGACTGGGGTTTGGAGAAGCTCTTTGGGATGTCAAAGCTGCATACTGCCCCTCCTGCTGCCTTCCAATTACTGTGCAAGAAAGTGACTTTCAAAAATCCAGATCTGATCGTGTTACACACAAACTCCCACAGGTCTACATCGCCTGGCTCCTGTGCGTGTCATCTAGGCACGTGAAGAAGAGGCAAGGTATGAAGAGGTCACTGTGGACAGTACATTTTCTCTCCCAGCCTTTAGGCATTCATAGTCCAATTCTGGGGGTGAGGGCAGCTCGTTAAAATATTGTATCACTTGATAAGAAAGACAGTTGTATTAATAGCTAATACTACTGTTAAAAATCTGTGTTGCATTAGTAGCCTTTCAAAACTTGCCATTGATGGAGTATCAGCTCTACAGTATTCAAAAAGCTAAGAAAAACATTTATTCCATAGAAACAATTTCATAAAAACCTCTCAGCTGTTTAACACATCTAGAGAATCCTTTAAAGAATCTGGCTACAAGTACAACAGGAAGTGTGAGGAAGCAAACTTTTAGATGCTTCAGCAGTTCTAGAGTTCTTAAACAAGCAATGGTTTATTTTATTGAGTAGCGCCTATATGCAGAGAACTGGGGTAAGCATTGTGGGGGAGACCTTGAGGCATTGTTACCCCCACAGTTTATTATCTATCTGTAGAGTCAGGAAATACAAATTTAATAACAATAGTACAAAAATTACATAGCCATAGAAGAGACTTCAGGCTTAAGATATGTGCCTAACGAGTAATGTTAAGTCTGAAGGGCACTTTGAGAGGGGAGATATCACAGCCAGCTGGTATGGAGCCATTGAGACTAAAGCTGGGGTTTGAAATAACAAGTTAACAGTTTTCCAGCACTTACTGCATGAGACATCATAAGAGGTGCTTATCAATATTTTCTTCTTTAGTTCTCACAATGACAAAGCCGTTGGGTAACAGAAAATTGATCATAGTAGCATAATCAAGCTGAGGCTTGTTTTTCCTCACATATAAGAAGTCCAGGAGTAGACAGTCTGGGCTGATGCAGGTGCTTGAGACATCATCAAGATTCTGGCTCCTTCTAACTTCCTGCTCTGCCAGGCTCTGGGTTTGGTTATTATCCATGGTACAAAAGGGCCAATCCACTGCAGGCTGTGGATTGGCATCCCAGCAGAAAGGAAGCAATAAATGCTAGTAAATGGAAAGAAAAACTTCCCTAGGAATCCCTACTGACTTCAGACTTCCCTTCTGTCCCACTGGTTAGACACCTCAGGGGCAGGATTGGGAGACAGAAGGAGGCTTTTATTTGCTAATCTGACACAGAGCTGTCTAAAAGTTTCTGAGCTGAAGGAGGAGGAAGGACCTGGATGTTGGATCAGCTGCTGCTGGTGCCTCTACAGGTGGTGCTGATACTATTCTCATTTTACACATGAGAAAATCTAAGTATTGAGAGTTGAGTCACACTTAATTAAGGCCATGTAGTTGATATGTGGAAAACCTGGACTCAAACCCAGGCAATCTGATTCCAGAGCCTGGATTCTTAACCCTGTGCTAGGATTTGAACTGGGAATAGAAGGAGAGAGACTCCGGGGTAGGGGGACTGTGTTCCTGACAAAGTGGGGAGTACAGGGAGCAGGTGAGGCCCTAAGGCTGGAGGAGGGAGCCACACTCAGGAGTCAGGAGTCTGGCAGATGAGGTGGGAGAGCTGGTTTGGCTTCATTCCATCTGCCTGGGTCAGCCTTCAGGGTCAGTGCTGAGACTGAAATAATGATGCCATAAATAGGCAAGTGTTGGCAAGAAGGGAACACCTTGTCCAGAAGGCAGGATCCAGGTCAGTGAATATGATCTGGGTCAGTACATTGGGAGATGCCAAATGTGAGCAGAGCCAGAACACCCACAGTTTGTGGCAAATCCAAGGTTGAAGCTGGAACATGCTGAGAAGCTGCAGCCAAGGTTAGGTCCAGGCATGTTCTGAAGGTTCAGATGCCTCAGGTGGTCTTAAAGATACAGGAGCTGGAGGCCCGGGTCTGGGTCTGATGGTTTGGGGCCAAAGGGTTGAAGAACTGGAAACCTGGTATATTACACATCTAAGGCCTGATTCATTTTATAGAAATATTTTCCCATTCTTGCAACATTGTTGGCACTTTACTGAGCACCAGCTTTCAGCCACTATAGTTAACACTTAACATTTAAGAGGATGTGATGACCTCAGCACCAAAGCACCATAGAAGGAAGTGTTTTCCATTGGAACTTAATTACTTTCAAATATTAGCTTCACCTGTGTTATTTCCCAGGGTAACTGGAGTGGGAACACAGAAAAAGGTAGAATTCGGAAGGAGGGAGCTGGGCACAGTGGTAGCCTCGTAGTTTTAGACAATGTGCTTTTCCGTGCAGTTCCCATGTACAGAGCTTACACCGTGAGATTTCAGGTTCTCATGGGGAGACTTTACTTATGGTATGGAGACATGATATGCGAGGCTCCGTGAGGGAACGTGTTGCCTCTTGGAGGAGTGAGCTCTTCACACTAGGACTGTTTGAGAGTGGGCTAGGCTGGAAGACTCCTGAGGAGAGAGATTTTGGAATTGTTCCCTGTATGGAGTGTGAGCATGGAGCTTGAGGATTTAAAATCTGCAGTTTTATCATTGTACAGCATATTCATCTGAAATTCATCTGATTTTTAGCCTCCAGGTATTGATAGCACTCTGAGAGCATTTCAGTCCTGAGTCAGGAGGGATTTGCAGAGCCCTTCTTCCTCCTACAAGGTTCTCTCTCCTGAAAAACCTAAGAATTACAGTATTGTGGAAAAGTTATAATGACTCTTCTCTATTAACTAAGAGGATGAAATTCAACTTTAGATGCTGTGTATTTAGTTAAAAACATGGATATGTTTAGCCTTAAAGATGCATATAATATATGTACATATATATGTATATATACATCTGTACTCACTTATGAGGAAAAGTAAACTCATGTTTATTGTAGCAGCTAAGCTCTTTTTGCATATTGGAACGGTTGAGTTTGAACCCCAGCTTTTGTACTTTCTAGATCTGAATCTGGGGCAAGTGACTTAATATCCATTTGCTTCTGTTTTCTCATGTATAAAGTGAGAATAATAGGCTGTTGAGAGGATTAAATGAGCTATTACCTAGGAAAGACTTAGGATAGTGACAGGTGTATAATAAAAGATAGCCATTTTATTATTGTAGACTTTTTAACCATCACTACTGTAGACTTTTTAGAAAAAAGCATATAAACACAAAGAACTAAAAACTCCCCCTTATAATGAAGGAGAACTGCTGTGAATTCTATGTTCCTGCTCTTCTTTAATGCACTTGCCTTCCATTTGCTGTCACTCTGGCATCATGCTCCAGTGTCTAGAGTTTCATTGCATGGGGGCGTGCACACATGTGAACACAGGGCACACATACACACACATCCCTTTATGCTTCTTATAAAGAGGAGACTGTGCCTTAATGGTGAGATAACCCTGCACAGATATGCATTCAGGATTAAGCTAGGCACTGAAAGATTGAAACTTGCTTTAATTGTTATTACGGAGTCATTTTTCAAAAAGAACCACTATTTTATCATTTTTCTATTAATCCTCAAATCAAGGAAAGTGTATGCCCGACTACTGACTACTTGGTTTGAGCACTTACGTATTTGAGTTACACAAACATGAAAGACTTTAAAAATGAAGTAGATGCCTCATTTATACAACCTATGTTTCATTTCAGAAGGGAAAGGGAGTCTACCGACAGCTGTAGTTGTGAATTCCCGGTGAAGTGTCAATAGTGTTTCAAGGAGCGGACACACCCTTTTCCCACCTTGGTCTGCTCCTGCCTTCCCCACGTTCCTTTTTCGAGTGGAGAAGTCAGGTGGCCTCTGCTCACTTGCTTGTCCTTGAGGGAGGGTGATTTCTCCCTTCTCTGACAGTTTGTGATTCTAGGCTCCTTGAATGTGGTAAAGACACTGTTACACAGATCAGAAAGCTGGAATAGAGGGTGATAACAGAGGTTTCCAGGGAGAACTAGGAGTGGGTATGTCTCCTCTTTGCTCTCTGTCCTCCAGAAGGAACATTCTGTGCTCAGTTTCTTCACTTTATCACATGATGATTCTCACAGGTCCAGGGGTCATATATCTCATTGGTGAAAAACATCACCCCCTACGTACATGGTGAGGAGTGTGTGATGATGACAACTTGGCCTACTGATATTCCCCACAGTTCCAAGCCCTAAGTTTCAGCATCCTTCCCTGCGGGCTTCATTTCCTTAGATCCCAACCTTGCTGCAGCACTGAGTAACTGGGAATGGCTCCCTTCCCTCTCTGATAACCATTTGCTTTATCCCAGGCCTTTACGGAGACAAAGATGATTTTATTGGGAGGACTTAAGTCATAGAGGAGGTTATTTTTATGCCCCTCAAATTAAAACCACATGGATGATTATTTACCTGCCTACAAAGACAGATGATTCAACAAACAACTGCTTTATAATTTTTTTTGAATGATGTGATTGCTTTTACCAGCACTAGAGTGTTAATAATGGACCCACAAAGGAGAAGAATTTAGAGCTAAATCTGAGTGCTGGTCTTACATATTTAATAGCTAGGATAGCCCCATGCTATCAGTATTACACTGAAACTAAGTTGTAGCAAAACCTAGTAAAGCGAAAAGACAACCCTTGGAATGGGAGAAATTAACAGCAAACGAAAAAACTGACAGAAAATTAATTTCCAAAATATACAAGCAGTTCATACAGCTCAATACCAGAAAAACGAACAACCCAATCAGAGCGGGCAGAAGACCTAAACAGACCTTTCTCCAAAAGAGACATACAGATGGCTAATAAACACATAAAAAGATGCTCAATATCACTGATTCTTAGAGAAATGCAAATCAAAACTACAATGAGATATCACCAGTCAGAATGACCATCACCAAAAAAACTACACACAATAAATTCTGGAGAGGGTGTGGATAAAAGGGAACCATCTTACACTGTTGGTGGGAATGCAAATTGATGCACCCAATACGGAGAACTGGACAGAGATTTCTTAAAAAACTAGGAATAAAGCTACTGAATGACCTAGCAATCCCACTACTGGGCATAAACACTGAGGAAACTAGAATTTAAAAAATACATGCACCCCAATGTTCATTGCAACACTATTTACAATAGCTAGGACATGGAAGCAATCTAGGTGTCCATCAACAGATGAATGGATAAGGAAGTTGTGGTACATATATACAATGGAATATAATTCAACTGAAAAAGGAACACATTTGAGTCAGTTCTAATGAGGTGGATGAGTCTAGAGCCTATTATACAGAGTGAAGCAAGTTAGAAAGAGAAAGACAAATATCGCATATATATGGAATCTAGAAAGATAGTACTGACGATCCTACTTGCAAGGCAGCAATGGAGACACAGACTTTTTGGATAGTGGGGGAAGGAGATGGGGGGATGATATGAGAGAATAGCATTGAAACATATACATTACCATATGTAAAATAGACAGTCATGTATGAAGCAGGGAACCCAAAGCCAGTATTCTGTGACAACCTAGAAGGGTGGGATGGGGAGGGATGTAGGCTTGAGGGGAAGAAGACATATGTACACCCAGCACCAATTCATGTTGATGTATGGCAAAAACCATCACAATATTGTAAAGTTAATTATCCTCTAATTCAAACAAACAAACAAACAGACAAACCCAAAAAACCTAGTCTGAAAACTCCAAGAGAAACAGAGATGTCATGCTTCTAGCTGGTGATTTAAGGATGTAAGAAAAGTAAAATTTCTTATGTACTTAGACTTATATTGTTAATAAACCAGAATTTAAAAGATGCATTCATATAAGTTGATACATAAAGCAACAAAGGCAAACATACAAGAAAGTAAACTTTCCTTTATATTCAATAATGTTTGTAATAAATTTTAAAAGATTAATAGCAAAATAGCCAAGAGAGTACAAATGGTCAGTGCTAAGGGCTGTATTGTGTTCTCCCAAATACGTGTGTTGAAGTTCTAACCCCAGTACCTCAGAATGCACTGGCTCTGGAGACAGAGCCTTGAAAGAGGTGGTTGTTCAGTTGCTCAGTTGTGTCTGACTTTTGCAACCCCATGAACGATAGCACACCAGACTTCCCTGTCCTCCATCTCCTGGAGTTTGCTCAAACTCATGTCCATTGAGTTGGTGATGCTATCTAACCATCTCATCATCTGCTGCTCTCTTCTCCTTCTGTCTTCAATCTTTCCCAGCATCAGGGTCTTTTCCAGTGAGTCAACTCTTTGAATCAGGTGGCCAAAGTATTGGCGCTTCAGCATCAGTCCTTCCAATGAAATCTCAGGATTGATTTCCTTTAGGATTGACTGGTTTGATCTCCTTGCTGTCCAAGGGACTCTCAAGAGTCTTCTCCAGCACAATGTGAAAGAATCAGTTCTTTGCCTCTCAGCCTTCTTTATGGCCTGACTCTCACATCTGTACATGACTACTGGAAAAACCATAGCTTTGACTATATGAACCTTGGTCAGAAAGTGATGTCTCTGCTTTTTAATATGCTGTCTAGGTTTGTCATAGCTTTCCTTCTGTTGGGGGAGTGTGTAATTTCCTCGGTTCTGTCTTATTGCAACAAAAAATTGAAGTGGCAGACGGACTGGTGATACAGCCCCGTGTAATTTCTTCAGATAGACCAGTGTTACAACTCCATGTTACAGCTCAGTTTTATTTAGACAGTAAAGGAAAATACATCCTCAAGGTGTGAGGGCGGGCCAACCCAAAAGATGCAAAGAGAAGAGAAGCCCCTGGCCCAATTTTGGCTCCTCTTTTTATATGTTTTTTCTCCTCTTCCTGAGCCTGCCCTGTGTAAACTGGGCTAGCCAGGAGGGCTGTTTGTTTTACCTGAGGTTCTCACTCCAGTCCTGGACCTTCCTATATTCTATTTTCATGGGCTTTCCCCTTCTTTGTCTTTTAACCACTGCCATTCTGAACTCCTTTTTCCTATTCTATCTAACATTTTCCTTCAAGAGATGGGAGGCCTGATTCTTTGGGAATAGAGGTGTCGAGATCTCTCTGGCTACTTCCTGCTGAACTGGGATGATGAGGGGCATTGGGCCTCGCCTCTTGCTAGTCTCAAGCCTCAGAGTCCTTACCCTGGTGTCCATCTAAGGGTGAATGATATTTTCTGTGGCCAGCTGTAGTTTTATATATCCTTGTTGAACTGGCACTGCATGTTGTATCTTGTTGACCTGGGCAGAGACCAAATGGGTTAGACAATTGATAATGCATGGAGCAATCATAAGTAGCATCAATATGGTGATGACAGGGACTAGTAGGGGCATTAGCCAACTCCAAATTTCCCATCACCAGGAGGATCCCCCAAAGAGAGATTGTAGCTACCCCGAGAACTCTCCAGCTTATTCTTTGAGATCCTGTAGGGTTTGCATGTTTTTCTTGAGGACTGTGAGATTTTCTTTAACTTAGCTAGAGGTATTTACCCAGAAACGTCTCATTCAAGATGACTCAAGTCCTTCCTTGTTCAGGAATCAGGAGCTCTATCTTTTGTCTCTTGGAGCACAACCCCTGCCAAGTTGTGTTGGTTCTTTAGAGCTATCCTGAGAAATCTTATCCCCAGAAACTTAATTTTGGGAGTGTTCATTAGAATGGCACTCATTTGTAGTCCTGAATATGTATCTTGAGATCTCCCAGGGGCTCACAGTGTACTGAGTATCCTCTTCTGTTTTCTTCCATGGCTTGACCCATGAGTAGTGAATACAGGAGTTGTGTCCTGGTACCTTGACTGCTCTGGGGGTAGAAAGTATTACAGTGTAGGGACCCTTCCATGTGGGCTGGAGTTGAGCCTTTGGGGGCCCATCTTTCCAGATTTTAATTAGGACTTGGGTCCCTGGAGCATACAGTGGTGACTCTTTAGAATCTTTTGGGTCCTGGTTGACGCCCCACAAGCATATATCCTGTTGGAATTTCCCAATGGCCATGGCATAAGACTGGAGGGTCTGAGCCTCTGGATCTAGGAAGAGATCATTGATATAAACAAAAGGTCTCCCATATAGCATCTCATAAGGGCTAAGACCAACTTGTTCTTTAGGGGCAACACGGTGCAGAGGAGAGCTACTGGTAAAGCCTCTTTCCATCCCAGGGAGGTCTCCTGGATTATCTTTTTTATCGCTGATTTTAAGAATTGGTTGGCTCTTTCTACTTTTTCTGAAGGCTGAGGCCTCCAGGCACAATGGAGATAATAAGTAATGCCCAATGCTTTAGAGACCCCTTGGATGACCTTAGAAGTAAGTGATGTCCCACTATCACTTTGTAATGGCCTGGGCAGACCAAATCTTGGAATGATTTTGTGGAGCAGCTTTTTTTTTTTAACCACCGCTTCAGCCTTCTCAGTCCAGATGGGAAAGCTTTCAATCCGTCCTGTGAATGTATCTATCATGACTAATAGGTATTTATACCCTTGAGAAACTAGCATCTGGGTGAAGCCCATCTGCCAGTCCTCTCCTGGGTAGCTCCCATGTCATTGGATGGGCTGGGACAGCTGGGGTCTTTGAGCTCCTTGGGGGTTGTTTAGTTGGCATGTGGGACAAGAGGAGACCACTTGCCTTATAGTTGTTTGGAGGCCTGTTCCTCCGAAGGACCTTTCTAGTAATCTTTGGAAGGCCTTTCCCTCTAAATGAGTGGTGGCATGTAAGGAGTTAACCAACTTCCATTGGAGATTCCCAGGCAGAAAAAGGAGTCCCTTATTGTGGAACCACCCCATATGATCTTCTTGAAAGCCCTCACTCTTAGCTTTAGGAGTCTCACCTTCAGTATGTGAGGGAGTTTCTGGCAGACAGAGTAGTCTTACTTCCACAGAGTAGTCTGTGGAAGTAAGGTGGCAACCCCTATTAGGTCATGGTTCTGTAATGCTGCTCTCTTAGCTGCCTGATAAGCTGCTTGGCTTCCTCTTGCCACTTCTGTGCTCCCTTTTTGGTGTCCTTTATAGTGGGAGACTGAAACCTCAGAGGGCAGATGAACTGCCTCTAAGAGCCTATGGATTTGGTCACCATATTTGACTGGGGACCCTTGGGTGGTCAATTGGCCCCTTTCTTTCCAAGCAGCAGCATGTGCATGTAGCACCAGAAAGGCATACTTGGAGTCAGTGTAAATGGCTATTCTTTTTCCTTTTCCCAGCTCTAAAGCTCCAGTCAGGGCTATGAGCTCAGCTAATTGGGCTGAAGTACCTGGTGGCAAAGGTTTAGCCTCTAGGGTCTCAAGATTGGAGACTACTGCATATCCAGCTCTTCTTTTTCCATCCAAGACAAAGCTGTTTCCATCAGTATACCATATTTCCTCAGGATTAGTCAGGGGATCTTCTGATAATCCCTCTCAGGACTTTGTCTAGTGCTCCAAGGTTTCTAGGCAAGAGTAAAAGGGGAGAGAGCCCTCAGGGTTAGGCAGGAGGGTGGCTGGGTTAAGAACCTCACAGGGGGATATAGTGAGGCCTGGATTTTCCATCTGCACTACTTGATATCTGAGGATTCTTTGATCAGACATCCATAAATGGCCTCTCCCAATTAAGAGTTGTTTCACTTGAAAGTGAAAGTTTAGTTGCTCAGTCGTGTCCAACTCTTTGCGACCCCATGGACAAAGGAGCCTACTAGGCTCCTCTGTAAATGGGGTTTTCCAGGCAAGAGTACTGGAGTGGGTTGCCATTTCCTTCTCCAGAGGATCTTCCCGACCCAGGGATCAAAACCAGGTCTCCCACCTTGTAGGCAGATGCTTGACTGTCTGAGCCACCAGGGAAGTCACCAGTTTCACTTGGTGACTGAAAAAAATAGTTTGTCCCCCAAAGAGAATTTTAAAGCATCTTCTATCAGGATTGCAATAGCTGCAAGATTTCGAAGGCAGGGAGGCCAGCCTCAGGCGGTTGGGTCAAGCCTCTTGGATAAGTAAGCTACAGGCTGGGACTCAGGTCCCAACCTTTGAGTTAACACTCCCAAGATTATTACTTCTTTTTTGTGGACATAAAGTTGGAATGCTTTTTCTGGGTCTGGCAACCTCAAGGCAGGTTCTTGAGTTAAGTCTTGTTTTAGTGCAGCCTCTACCTTCTTTTGAGGAGTTCCCCACTTCAGTGGGATTGAATCATCCCATTCTGTCAAGCTTTCATATAAAGGCTGGGCAATTAGACCATAGTTGGGTGTCCAGATTCTACAATACCCAGTTTGCCCCAGGAAAGCTCACAGTTGTTTTCAAGTTGTGGGGGAGGGCAACTTGAGGATTCCTTGTACTCAATCAGAGGATAGGCTCCTGAACCTGTGTGTAATCTGAACCCCCAGATAAGTGACCTTTGTCTCCACCATCCATACCTTAGTGTGGGGACTGTATCTCCTCTCTGCCAAAAAGTCTAGACCCTGAATTGCATGTTGTTGGACATTTTTCTCATCTGTAGAGCAGATTAGTAAGTTATCTATGTATAGTAATGTCTTCCCATTAGGTCGCAGGTCCAGATCTAGGAGATTCGGCTAAAAGCCTGCCCAAACAGGTGGGGGCTATCTCTGAATCCCTGAGGTAATACTGTCCAAGTCATCTGTTGGTGTTTTTCTCCTGGAGCCTCCCACTTGAAGGCAAAAAGATATTAGGATTCTTTAGCCAGTGGTATGCAAAAGAATGCATCTTTGAGATCCAAGACTGTAAACCACTTGGCACTGGGCGGGATTTCTCCCAAGATTACATAGGGATTGGGTACTGTGAGATGGAGGGGGACTACGGCTTCATTTATGATCCAGAGATCTTGAACCATTGCCAGGTTCTGTCCTTTTTCTTAACAGGGAGGATTGGGGTGTTACACGGTGAATTAGTGGGGACCAATAGCCCACAGGCAAGGAATTTATTTATTAGAGGCTGTAGTCCTTCCTGAGCTTCTCTTCTGAGGGGATATTGTTTCCAGTTTGGAAACCGAGTGGGATCTTGGAGGCAATGATGACCAGTTCAGCTTGGTATGCTTGTCCAGGAGTCCCCTGGTCCCACACCTAGGGGTTAATTCTGTCCTCCCATAGTTTTTGGTCCCTCCTTATTGGAGAGGGTGTAATGGGTTTCTCAGTAGTAACCAGAAGCTGTGGGGCTCTAGGGGCTGAAAAGCTTCCCATCACAAGGGTGGTCCCCAGTTTAGTGAGTATATCTCTTCCCAGTAAGGGAGTAGGACACTCAGGGACCACCAGAAACTGGTCCCAGGAACAAAGAAGTGCGTGGGTGAATCTTTTAGTAAATGTTTTTCCTGTAGCACCCAAAATGGTACATGTTTGGGAGGAGAAGGCTCCGGAGTAGGAGGTCAGGACAGAGTAGGTAACCCCTGTGTCAACCAAGAAATTCTTGGACTTACCTACCACATCCAATTGCACCGTTGGCCCCAGCCCCATGATGGTTATCTGTGACAGATGGGCTGGCTGGAGCAGGCCGCTTCAGTCCTATTGAACCACCGTGAGGGAAGGCTTGGCACTTGACCTTGAGGCTCTTGGGTCCCAAGGGCAGAGTGCTGCCCAATGTCCCAATTGATGTCATTTGTAGCAAGCCGTTTTAGGAGACTTGTCATGGCTTGAACACTCTTTGGCTCAATGCCCTGCCAGTCTACAGATTAGGCATTTGCCTCATGCCTTGTGCTTCAAGGACTCGGGGTTTGCCATGGGGCTTCCCCGGAGGGCGGCCAGCATCTGGGCATGCCTCGTCTCTTTCCTTTTCTCCCTCTCCTGGGCCTTGGCCTCCTTCTCCTGTTCTCTGTTATAAAAGGTATTGGTGGCTGTCTAAAGAGGCAGCAGGGTTCTACTGCTGTAGCTGTTGTAAGTTTATCCTGAGGTCTGATGCACATTGGGATAGGAATCTGTTCTTTAAAATCACCTATCCCACATAAGAATCTAAGTCCAGGTTGGTAAACTTTTGGAGGGCCTCTTTTAGCCTTTCCAGAAAGACAATGGGGTTCTCTTTGGGCTCCTGAGTTATTGCTGAGACTCGGGCATAGCTGATTACTTTTTGCTAGGCTGCTTTCAGTCCTGCCTTTACACAGATCAGAAAATGATCCCTTTCCCAGATGTGCTCAGGGTCATTATAATTCCAATTACGATCTGAGGAGGGGACCGCAGTTTCCCCTACTGGGTATTTATCGCTTGATATGTGAAGTCCCATAGCATACCTTCAGGCTTCCTTTAAGATCCTAGCATGCTCAAAGGCCAAGGCAATGTGTTGGAATGTATTTATATATTCCTGGGTCATCTGTATAGCTTCCCAGGTCTTGTTTGATCTGTCTTAGTCCTAAGAGGGAGAAGGGCTTATGGACCCTGGTTGGTCTGAATTCTCCTCCAGTTTTGACTAAGGGACATACTTAAGTTGGCTTTTGTGGAGGGGGTGCTCCTGGATATGGGGGCACGTTTGGATACAAGGAAGGAGCACCAGGCAACACAGGAGCCATGGGAGGTGAGCCTTCACGGGGGGGAGGGGGGCGGTTTCTTCTCTTGGTTGTCTGTGCTTCGGAGAAGGCAATGGCAACCCACTCCAGTACTCTTGCCTGGAAAATCCCAAGGATGGAGGAGCCTGGTAGGCTGCAGTCCATGGGGTCCCTAAGAGTCAGACACGGCTGAGCAACTTCACTTTCACGTTTCACTTTCATGCATTGGAGAAGTAAATGGCAACCCACTCCAATGTTCTTTCCTGGAGAATCTCAGGGACAGGGGAGCCTGGTGGGCTGCCATCTATGGGGTTGCACAAAGTTGGACACGACTGAAGCAACTTAGCAGGAGCAGCAGCAACACCATTTGCCTAGTAGGCTCACTTTTATGGACTGCAACGATCCCATACTTAAGACAGAGTTCCTTCATATCTCTTAGTCAGAAGAAAATTTGGACATAGGGATCTCTGTCCGTTTCCCTTGTCTTTTGCAGAATAAGTCTAGCTGCAGGATGGTTCAGTTCAGTCCAGTTGCTCAGCTGTGTCCGACTCTTTGCAACATCATGGACTGCAGCATGCCAGGCCTCCCTGTCCATTGCCAACTCCTGGAGTTTACTCAAACTCATGTTCATTGAGTCGGTAATGCCATCCAACCATCTTATCCTCTGTCATCCCCTTCTCCTCTTGCCTTCAATCTTTCCTAGCATCAGGGTCTTTTCCAATGAGTCAGTTCTTCACATCAGGTGGCCAAAGTACTGGGTTTCAGCTTCAGCATCAGTCCTTCCAGTGAATATTCAGGACTGATCTCCTTTAGGATGGACTGGTTGGACCTCCTTGCAGTCCAAGGGACCCTCAAGAGTCTTCTCCAACACCATAGTTCAAAAGCATCAATTCTTCAATGCTCCAACTCTCACATCCACATCTCAATAGTCCAACTCTCACATCCACACATGACTACTGGAAAAACCATAGCTTTGACTAGATGGACCTTTGTAATTTAAACTCCCATCCTCAGGCTGGTGTTCCTTGTCCCCCAGAGAATACCGTGGCCACTCAGTGGCACAAAAGAGTTTTAAGTGACTTCTCCTTAGAGTTAGAGGATTGAATAGCTTCCAGTTATCAAGGATGCATCTCAAGGGCGTCTGTTGGGAAGTGGATTGGTTATTTCCCATCTGAAAGACAGTGATGACAGGTAGGAAAAGAAAAAATTAATAGGCCTCCTTCAGTTTTCCTGGTTGGACTTCCTTAGGGGTGAGTCTTTTTGAAGTTTATCCGACCGGTACTGTTGCAACCTGCAACCTGAGAGCAGGCATCCCTGGGTCAGGGTGCAGATCCCCAGGCAGGCTGAGGTGTGACAGCTTCCTGGAGATCGAATCCCTGGGCAGGTTATTCGAATCCCTGAGGCAGGTCGGCCTCCCGAGAATTGGGTCCCTGGGCAGGTCGAGGCATGTTGACCTCCTGGGATACCTGGACTGGTGGGTCTCCGGGCAGGTTGAGGCATGACAACCTTTCAATGACCAGTTTCCTAGGCAGGTCGAGACAGACTGATCTCCTGGGACCCCCCGACTGGAGTTGGGCATCCCCAAGGTCTCCAGAGTGACCAGCGCTGGGTAGGATTAAGGTGTTGTAATCTTAACTCATTGCTAGTTTGTTCACCACAGATGGGAATTGATATTGTGATGTAAAGCAATCCAAGCCTGTGCCCCGAGACTGGGAACCTGGTGAAGCAGCCATAAGCCTTATCATCTTATTGCTCTGAGGGAATGTAAGTCACTGATTTCCTCCCCTAGTCCTCCCTAAGAGCAGTTTATGGTGTTTCCAATGGTAAACATTTCATTGTCATAGACCCACTTTAGGTAATAACAGAAGTAATGACAAAGGAAGGAGTGGGTTATCTGGTCCTGTTAGGGGCATTAAGAATATTGTTAATAATAAGCAGGGTGGAGCAATGTTGCCTACAAGGGAGCAGGGTCCTGGTTGTAGGAGTTAGTAAGTGGCTTAAGAACAAAATGATAAGAGGCAACAAACCAGATGTTCCATAAAAGTGGACTGGAGATTTGACCCAGGGGTATGTTTGTAACTTTAGGAGAAAGGTTGTAAGGGTTTGGGCCCATACAGCCTGCAGGGCTAACTCCCAAAGTGGCAAAGATTATCCCTGGAAGCCCAACTGCCCTTGAAGGGGTGCCACCAACAGATGAACTTCCAGCAGGTATCCTGTGTCTGTCACCCACCTTAGCGCCTTCACTGAGAGATGCTGTTGTTGCACATGTTGTAGGAAACACGGAAGATGAAGGCTTGTATATCTAGAGGGACTGGATATTATACAGTATTTCTCTCCCCAGGGCCAGCTATTTTCTGGTTGTCCTGCCAGAAGATTGTAGAAACAAAACTGGGGGCCTGGACGGGGCTTAGTAAAAGAGCCTGAAACAGGAGGGAAGGGTGCAGGGCGCAACTTTTGAAAGAATGACATAGCCCAAGGGCATAACATAAACCAATTAAAATCATATGGGTTCTAGATGACAAGTCAAATTCAACTAAACCTTGATCCCCCAATCTGCAAGCTAAATGACACACCCAGAGTTGCCAGGACAGTTCCAAGATACTGCCAAAAGAGGGGGGAGTGAGTGGTTCCCCAATTGTTGGGGTGATCCTCCCACTCATTAGCATATGAAATCACCCAGCTCTTGAAAACTAACCATACCACATTCCATGGCCTCTGCATGCTCCTCTATGATGGCCCACACCCTGTGGAGTGAGCTTCTCTCTGGATCTGAACAAATCCATCTCTTACTTATCTCTGTGTGTCTCATTGGATTTTTGCAATGAGACATCAGAGCCTGAGCTTCATTAGGTCCTGAAGCCAGGCACCATGGGTTTTGGCCAGGCTCAAGTCCCAGGAGAGAGGAACTGAAGGACGGGAGGAAATAGCAGTGGGAATAACATGCCGAGGAATCCCCTTCATAACCTGCCAGAAAATCTGCTAAATATCTGACCTGTGCTCAGGTTTCATTGTCCTGATCCTTGGCACAAAGAAGATTAAGGACAGAAGAACCCCCACCTGCTTGGGCGACAGTTACTAGGGCACAGCAGATAGTGGAGCCTTTGGGACACATGGAGGAGTAGCCCCTGCCAGAGTCCCCAAGTTGCACCCACTGCTGCTTGCCTATTCGCAGGGGGTTTGAGGAAACAAGAGATTGTAAAGGAATTAAGATTTTGTTAGCCATATGTCTTTCTAGCCATAGTAGCGAGGACCTCCTACTTTAACTGGAGGTCTTCTGAATTTGAGACTGAGCCACATGAGCTTTCTGTTGAGTTTGTTTTTGGTGTCCTGATTTCCAGCACGGTGGGTTTCTTGTCACTTTCACTGCGCTGGGTTTTCTTCACATTCAGCTTCCACCATGGGAGCTTTCGCCAAGTTGGGCTTCTGCTATGCTTGGCCTCCTGAGGTGGTTTCAGCTGGGTTAAATCCGAGTCACGGTACCATAGATGTTGGGGGGGTAGTGTATAATTTCTTTGCTTCTGTCTCTTCACAACAAAAATTTGAAACGACGGACGGACCAGTGTTACAGCCCGGTTAATTGCTTCAAATGGATCGGTGTTACTGCCCTTTATAAGTTCCTCAGACAGACCAGTGTTACAGCTCTGTGTTACAGCTCAGTTTTATTTAGAAAGTAAAGGAAAATACATCCTTGAGGCATGAGGGCAGGCTGACCAAAAAGATGTGAAGAGAAGGAAAACCTTTGGCCCAATTTTGGCTCCTCTTTTTATATGTTTTTTCTCCTCTCCCTGAGCCTGCCCTATGTAAATTGGGCTAGCCAGGAGGGCTGTTTGTTTTACCTGAGGTTCTCACTCCAGTCCTTGGACTTTCCTTTGTTCTATTTTCACAGGCTTTCCCCCTCTTTGCCTTTTAGCCACTGCCATTCTGGACTCCTTTTTCCTATTTTAACTACCTAACACTTCCAAGGAGAAAGCATCTTATAATTTTGTGGCTGCAATTACCATCTGCAGGATTTGGGAGCCCAAGAAAATAAAATCTTGACCACTTCTACTTTTCCCCCATCTATTTACGAAGTGATGGGGCCAGCTGCCATGATTTTAGTGTTCTGAACGTTGAGTTTCAAGCCAGCTTTTTCACTCTCTTCTTTCATCCTCATCAAAAGGCTCTTTAGTTCCTCTTCACTTTCTGCCATTAGATTAGCATCATCTGCATATCTGAAGTTGTTGATATTTCTCCTGGCAATCTTGATTCCAGCTTGTGATTAGTCCAACCTGGCATTTTGCATGATGTACTCTGCATAGAAATTAAATAAACAGAGTGATAATATACAGCCTTGGCATATTCTTTTCCCAACTTTGAACCAGTCAGTTGTTCCATGTCCAGGTCTACCTGTTGCTTCTTGACCCACACACATGTTTCTCAGGAGACAGTTAAGGTGATCTGGTATTCCCATCTCTTGAAGAGTTTTTCACAGTTTGTTTTTGTTAAGGTAGAATGAGGTCATATGAATGATTCTAATGCAATATGACTGGTGTCTTCATAAGAAAAGGCTATTAGGAAGGAGGCACATGCAGAGGAAGACCACGTGGAGACACAGAGAGAACATGGCCATTTGAGAGCCAAACAAAACCAGCCCTTGATTTGAACTTCTAGCTTCCAGAACTGTGAGGAAACAAATTTCTGTTATTTAAGCTGCCCAACGTGTAGAACTTTGCAATGGCAGCCCTAATGAACTAACACAGTCAGTAAACTTGAAAATAATGAAATAAACTCAAATTAAACAACAATTTTAATGGAAATAAGTACTGCTGTGTACATCTGGGTGATAATATAATTTGGTATGCTTGAAAGGTGAATTTGGTAGTATCATTTGAAATTTGAAATATGTATTCAGTTTTAGCAGCAATTTTACTTCAAGCAGAAATTATATATACTGTTCATAAAGATATAAATATATACACATAATCAATTACATTTTGAAAGCTGGAAGCAAAGCTTACATTAAAAGAGAGAACATATTATGGACCATTCATAGAATGAAATAATGTGCAGTTTTTAAAAAGAATGAGGTAACTTTGTACATATTGACAGAGAAAGATGTCTATGGCTTGAGAAGATGTCCATGATATATTATTAAATTACACATAGTTGTGAAACAATTATATAGAAAATGACTATAATTATTTATACCCAGCATATATATACTTTTCCACCAGTATGGGATACAAATTAAGACCATATTTCTTTTTTTGAAAAGTTGAACTATATTTTTTTATTCTTTTATATTGAAAGTAAAATTCCTTTAGAGTATTGTGTTAATTTCTGCTGTACTGCATCGTGAATCAGCTATATGATACACATATCCCCTCCCTCTTGATCCTTCCCCATAAACCATCCCACCTCTCTTGGTCATCAGAGAGCACCAAGCTGAGCTCGCTGTGCTATACAGAAGCTTCCCACTAGCTATCTGGTTTACACATGGTAGTGGCAAATTAAGACTTCCAGAAAATGAAAGTAGGTTTTCTTGAAATATCCATTCAACTAAGATGAGAGCAGTAATTCTGGAGAAAATGTTTCAACTGTATAAATCCAGCCTCTCTGTAAACCAGTTAGCATGACAGACACACACTAAAAAACTATAAGTTTCAAAGAAACTGGGCATAAAGGGTTCTTAGTGACTAGTCTAAGGCATTATTAGTTTTGAGAAGGAACTCATCAGGCTGACTTATGTTTTCCATGTCTAGAATATGTGAGGGAATGAATAATCACTTGAGCTGCATTAGCAATAAGAATTACTCATATCTCTTTGGAGTAAAAGTTACTTCGGGCTGCTATTTTGGAGAAACTGCAGACATAGGAGGGCTTCCTGGGCTTCCTTCCACCTTGGTTTTGGTGGCACAGTGGTAAAGAACCTGCTTGCCAGTGCGGGAGATGCCAAGAGATGCGGGTTTGATCCCTGGGTCGGGAAGATCCTCTGGAGAAGAAAATGGTGACCCACTCTAATATTCTTGCCTGGAGTATTCCATGGACAGAGGATCCTGGCTGGCTAGTCCATGGGGTCGCAAGAGTCGGACACGACTGAGCATGTGTGTGTGTAGACACAGGAGAAGCTCTGAAAATGGAATAGAAGTTATCCTTTTATAAGGGATATTTACATTTATAAGGGAAAACTCCATCTGTAAGGGTATCTCTGTCTCTGAAACAGGAAGAGGACAATAACCAAATATCTAGAAACTTATCGGTGGAGAAGACAACGACCTAAATCTGTGTAATAACCTTACCTTTGTTTGCTGTGCTTTCCCCAGTAGCCTCTCATAACCAGCTCCCAGCACCTTCTTTTGTCTTTAGCTTAAGATGGTATTTAAGGTGGTGATGTGGGCCCTTTCTGGGAGTTACTCAGTTTTCCTGGGTCTCTCCCATATATTCAGGAGGTACACTTGTTATTGAAGGCAAGCCATTCTATATCACAGTAATCCAAGTCTGTGCCCCAACCACTAATGCCATAGAAGCTGAGGTTGAACGGTTCTGTGAAGACCTACAAAATCTTCTAGAACTAACACCAAAAAAAGATATCCTTTTCATCATAGGGGACTGAAATGCAAAAGTAGGAAGCCAAGAGATACCTGGAGTAACAGGCAAGTTTGGCCTTGGAGTACAAAATGAAGCAAGGCAGAGGCTAACAGGGTTTTGCCAAGAGAATGCACTGGTCATAGCAAACATCCTCTTCCAACAACACAAGAGAAGACTCTACACATGGACATCACCAGATGGTCAATACCAAAATCAGATTGATTATATTCTTTGTAGCTGAAGATGGAGAAACTCTATACAGTCAGCAAAAACAAGACAGGGAGCTGACTGCGGCTCAGATCATGAACTCCTTATTGCAAAATTAAGACTTAAATTGAAGAAAGTAGAGAAAACCACTAGGCCATTCAGGATGACCTAAGTCAAATCCCTTACAATTATACAGTGGAAGTGACAAACAGATTCAAGGGATTAGATTTGATAGACAGAGTGGCTAAAGAACTATGAACAGAGGTTCCTAACATTGTATGGGAGGCAGTGATCCAAACCATCCCCAAGAAAAAGAAATGCAAAAAGGCAAAATGGTTGTCTGAGGAGGCCTTTCAAATAGCTGAGAAAAGAAGAGAAGTGAAAGACAAAGGAGAAAAGGAAAGATAAACCCATCTGAATGCAGAGTTCTAACGAATAGCAAGGAGAGAGAAGAAAGCCTTCCTAGGTGTTCAATGCAAAGAAACAGAGGAAAACAATAGAAAGGGAAAGACTAGAGATCTCTTCAAGAAAATTAGAGATACCAACCGAAAATTTCATGCAAAGATGGACACAATAAAGGACAGAAATGGTATGGACTTAACAGAAGCAGAAGGTATTAAGAAGAGGTGGAAAGAATACACCGAAGAACTATACAAAAAAGATCTTCATGACCCAAATAACCATGATGGTGTGATCACTCACCTAGAGCCAGACATCTTAGAATGCGAAGTCAAGTGGGCCTTAGGAAGCATCACTACGAATAAAGCTAGTGGTGACGGAATTCCAGCTAAGCTATTTCAAATCCTAAAAGATGATGTTGCTAAAGTGCTGCACTCAATATGCCAGCAAATCTGGAAAACTCAGCAGTGGCCACAGGACTGGAAAAAATCAGTTTTCATTCCAATCCCAAAGAAGCTCAATGACAAAGAATGTTCAAACTTCCACATAATTGCACTCATTTCACATGCTAGCAAAGTAATGCTCAAAATTCTCCAAACTAGGCTTCAACAGTACATGAACTGAGAACTTCCAGATGTTCATGCTGGATTTAGAAAAGGCAGAGGAACCAGAGATCAAATTGCCAATATCTGCTGGATCACAGAAAAAGCAAGAGAATTCCAGAAAAACATCTACTTCATTGACTACACTAAAGTCTTTGACTGTGGGGATCACAATAAACTGTGGAAAATTCTTAAAGAGATGGGAATACAAGACCACCTTACCTGCCTCCTGAGAAACCTGAATACAGGTTAAGAAGCAACAGTTAGAACTGGACATGGAACAATGGACTTGTTTCAGATTGTGAAAGGAGTACAGCAAACCTGTATATTGTTACCCTGCTTATTTAACTTCTAAGAAGAGTACATCATGAGAGATGCTGGACTGGATGAAGCACAAGCTGGAATCAAGATTGCCAGGGGAAATATCAATAACCTCAGATATGCAGATGACACCACCCTTATGGGAGAAAGCAAAGAGCAAGTAAAGAGCCTCTTGATGAAGGTAAAAGAGGAGAGTGAAAAAGCTGGCTTAAAACTCAACATTCAAAAAACTAAGATCATGGCATCTGGTCCCATCACTTCATGGCGAATGATGGGGAAACGATGGAAAGAGTGAGAGACTTTATTTTTTGGGCTCCAAAATCACTGCAGATGGTGACTGCAGCCATGAAATTATAAGATTCTTGCTTCTTGGAAGAAAAGCTATGACAAGCCTAGATATTAACTTCTGCATATTAAAAACTCTTCATCTTAAAAAGCAGAGACATTACTTTGTTGACAATAGTCCATTTAGTCAAAGCTATGGTTTTTCCAGTGGTCATGTATGGATGTGAGAGTTGGACCATAAAGAAGGCTGAGTGCTGAAGAATTGATGCTTTTGACCTGTGGTGTTGGAGAAGACTCTTGAGAGTCCCTTGAACTGCAAGGAGATCAAACCAGTCAATCCTAAAGGAAATCAATCCTGAATATTCAAGGAAAAGACTGATGCTGAAGCTGAAGCTGCAATACTTTGGCCACCTGATGTGAAAACTGACTCATTGGAAAAGACCCTGATGATGGAAAAGATTGAAGGCAGAAGGAGAAGAGGATGACAGGGGATGAGATCGTCGAATGACATCACTGACTCAATGGACATGAGTTTGAGCAAGCTCTGGGAGATGGTGAGGGACAGGGAAGCCTGGCGTGCTGCAGTTCATGGGGTTGCAAGGAGTTGGACATGACTGAGCTACTGAACAACAACAACAACAACACTTGTTATCAAACTTCTGTTCGTTTTCTTTTTTCACTCTACCTTGTATCACATGGGGGTCTCAGCCATGAACCTAGATGGGGAGGCGGAAAATCATTTTTCCTTCTTTACGTGTCATCAAGGGGCTATTTGTATGTTGAGCTGTGTCCTGTGAGGAGCTGCTGGTGCTGGCTCTGGTTTACACAAGCTTTTAAATTAAAAAAAAAAAAAAAATTAATAACAGCCTATTTCAAACAGAAATTCTTCTGTTGTCTGTTACTCTCTGAATGTGCTCAGTCCTGCATGAAATTTGGCACTCTATGTACTTATACTCCCTTAATTGCATTCATGTTTGATATAGCAAACAGTTTTCAGATCTGTCAAACTTCTGAACCTGAAGAAGAGCTACCTTCAAAGCATATTTCAGTTCACATGAATCTCAAAGGTTTATATTACACCTTATCTAATCTAAGCTTCTGGTTCATGCCTTCCTCTGGCCATTGTTCTTATTTTGCTTTTTTTACTTTGAAAGCATCTTGTTTTTTCCGGGACAACCCTTGCATACTCAGTCACTTACCTTTCAACATGGATGTTCAAACAGTATTATCTTGGGTATAATGCATAACATGAGGTCAGGGCACCTTCATGTATTTGAAAGGAGAGGAAAAAGAATTTAGGTCAAAGGGTTCCATTTCTCAAAATATTGGGAAAAAATCTTCATTTCCCTTTGCTTTAAAATATCATCTGACAACCAAGCTAAGGGGATTAATATTTTATATAGTTCCTTCATATGGTTATGACACTCCCTTGTTAATTATTTGAGACATCAGTGTTTTACAAATGTTAAATGCTAATGTCATATTATCACCTGCTACAGCTAATTGATTTCTAAAATCACAGTTCATAGTCCTTTTCTCTTCGAAGTCTACAATGAACTCAGATTCTTAGGGCCCTATTCTCCATGGAAATCATCCACGACACATTAAAAAGTTGAGAATGCTTATTAAAAACATAGTTTACACATTTACATAAACATTCTGAGGAAAAATGATAAGGATATGGAAGAATGAGAAAGCATGAAGAAAGTTTCTTGGCTCCAGGGCTGGAAGTTATGGGAGATGAGATCATTAGGATAAAGTTCAGCTTGATGGGATACAGTTAGTCATCTTAATGTTCACTGTATGGTGGTACCTGTAACACCCCGCTATCAGGAGATTTTAATCACTCATTAAAAATTGAAACAAACTAATTTTCTAGACAGTCCTACGATCAGAGATACTGGGGCCTTTGGAAGTAGAGTGAGGAAGCTAAGATAAAATGCCGTTGAACTTGTGCTAACTGTCCTATTGGCCCCGTCTCCAGGCTGTGTTAAGATGCTCCTCCTTTCATTTCCAAGGTTCCAACAGAACCTTGTGCTTACAGGCATTCTAGATATTGTCACACTTTGTCACACTGTTTTAGATATTGTCTAGTGTCTTTTCCCTGCTTACTTGTCTGTTGATTCTGTTGGATTTTGAAGTCCTTCAGAACCAGGAACTCAACATTGTGTCTATCATAAGCACCTAATAAATGCTTGATTTTGTTTGCTTTAATGTAATTTAATACTCACTAAAAGTCTGTTCAAAACCTTTGCTTTTTTAAGAATCCTGGCTAGACCTAGTACAGGTCTAAGTCAGTGCCATTTCAGGTCACTGCCCAGCACAGAAGAGGCTACTAAGCATGGATTCCCTCCAAACCCTCCTACCCTGTAGTGGGAATGTGGACTGGTATAGCCACTAGGGAAAGCAGTATGGAGGGTCCTTAAACAACTAAACTAGAGCTACCATATAAGCTAGCAACCCTACTCCTGGGCATGTATCCAGAAAAGATGGAAACTCTTAACTTGGAAAGATACATGCACCCTACTGTTCATAGCAGCACAATTTATAATAGCTAAGACAGGGAAGCAAACTATGTGCCCATCAACAGACAACTGGCTCAAGAAGATATGGTACATATATACAGTGGGATATTACTCGGCCAAAAGAAAAAGTGAATTATTGCCATTTGTAGCAACATGGATGGACCTAGAGATTATCATACTAAATGAAGTCAAAGACAAGTGTTACATGACATCACTTATATGTGATATCTAAAAAAATACAAATTAATATATATACAAAACAGAAACAGATTCACAGACATAGAAAACAAACTATGGTTACCAAAGGGGGAAGGGGGAAGTAATAAATTAGAGGAGTATGGGATTAGCAAATACAAGCTACTATACATAAAGAGCTAAGCAATAAGGATTTATTGGGCAACATTGGGAAATATATTCAATACCTTGTATTAATCTATAATGAAAAAAAATCTAAAAACTATATCTGAATCACTTTGCTGTATGTCTGAAACTAACACAAGTTAACTATGCTTCAGTTAAAAAAGCCTAGGTTTCACTTATTCCCACATAAGAAGCAGTATCCACTGAAACCTGAGGTTAAGGAAGGGTTAAAACCCATCATTGAGAATTTAAAGGAGCAGGGACTATTAGTTCCCTATAACAGTCCATGCAACACTCCTATTTTGGGTATAAAGAAATCAAATGATAAATGGAGATTAGTTCAAGATTTACAAATAATAAATGAGGCTGTGGTTCCTTTACACCCCGTGGTGCCTAATCCTTATAGTCTATTGTCTGAAATTCCTGAACTAACCAAGTATTTCTCAGTAATTGAGTTGAAAGATGCCTTCTATTCAGTGCCTTTGGCAGAGGAAAGTCAATTTCTATTTGCCTTTGAAGACCCTACTCAGCCAGCTTCTCAGTTAACCTGGACAGTTTTGCCCCAGGGATTTCGTTACAGTCCTCACTTATTTGGGAAAAGTTTGTCACGGGATCTACAAAACTTTAATAGCTCTGAAGCGGTAGTGTTACAATATGTAGATGATATTTTGCTCTGTGCTGGGACAGAGGAAGCTTGTTCACGAGCCTCAGAAGATTTCTTAAACTTTCTGGCAAGCTGCGGTTACAAGGCATCAAGAGAAAAGGCTCAGCTTTGTCAATAATCTGTTAGATATCTGGGCCTAATCATATCAGAAGGGACTAGGGCCATAGGCCCCGAGAGAATTAAACCTATACTAAACCATCCCCTACCTATGACTTTAAGACAATTGAGAGGATTTTGGGGAATCACAGGCTACTGTCGTATTTGGATTCTGGGCTATGGGGAACTTGCCCGGCCTTTATATAAACTTATAGCTGAAACTCAGCAGGCCCAAACCGACAAACTGGTTTGGTCTCCAGATACTCAAAAGGCTTTTAAGGTTCTTCAGACTGCTCTCCTGCAAGCTCCGGCTTTGAGTTTGCCCACAGGGTCAGAATTTAACTTGTCACTGAAAGAAAAGGTATGGCCTTGGGAGTTTTGACACAACCCCGAGGGCCTCACCAGCAACTTATTGCTTATCTAAGCAGAGAATTAGATGTAATTTCACGTGGGTGGCCCCACTGCCTAAGAGTAATTGGGGTAACGGCTTTATTAGTAACTGAAGCTTTAATTAATGGACCAAACCTTACTGTACTGACTTCTCATGATGTGAGTGGAATCTTGAATTCTAAGGTTAATATTTGGATGACAGACAGTAGGCTTCTTAAATATCAGTCACTGTTGTTAGAAGGACCAGTAACTAAGCTTAAAGTTTGTGGAAATTTAAATCCTGCTACTTTCCTTCCTGAGAAGGAAAATGAAACACCTGATCATGATTGTTCCCAATTCCTAACTTTAAACTATGCAGCTCGGGAAGATCTAATGGATACCCCATTAGACAATCCTGACATGGAAATATTTACAGATGGCAGTTCTTTTGTTCGGGATGGAAAGCGTAAAGCAGGTTATGCCTGGTGACTGCTGAACAGGTTTCAGAAGCAAAGTCTCTCCCCTAGGGAACCAGCGCCCAGTTAGCGGAGCTTGTGGCTCTGACCCGAGCTCTAGAGTTAAGCAAAGGGCAACGGGTGAATATTTACACTGATTCTAAGTATATGCTTATTTGACTTTACATGCTCATGCTGCACTATGGAAAGAGAGACAGTTTAAAACAGCGACAGGAGAACATTTTAAGCATTTCAGAGAGATCGAGAGACTTTTAACTGCTATCTATTGTCCTAAAGAAGTAGCGGTTATGCTTTGCAAAGGGCACAGCAGGGATGGGAATAAAGTAGCCGCCGGTAACCTGTTAGCTGACTCTCAAGCCAAAAAAGCGGCACTTTATGAAACCCCCTCCCTACAGACGCCTTTGATATGGACAGGTCCTGTAGAACAAGAAAAACCACAATATACTGAGGAAGAATTAGAAAGATATGAGAAAAGAGGAGCAAAGATTACTGATAAAGGATGGTTACAGTCCGAGGATGGACGATTAATAATTCCTGAAAATGCTCAGTGGAAAATTCTTAAGGGTTTACATCAGAGTTTTCATTTGGGTGTAGAAAGTACTTACCAGATGGCTTCTCATTAGTTTGAAGGTAAAAATGTAATGAAAACTTTAAAGAACATTATCAAACTGTGTGAGGTATGTCAGAAAAATAACCCAAAGACTGAAAAGCTAGCCAAATCTGGATTACAACGAAAGGGAAAGTATCCTGGAGAGGACTGGGAAATTGATTTTACTCATATGCCAAAAGCTGATGGATATTCTTGCTTACAGGTTTGGGTGGATACTTTTACTGGGTGGATTGAGGCTTTCCCCTGTCAATAGTGAACAAGCTAAACAGGTTATAAAGATTTTAATCCATGAAATCATCCCCAGGTTTGGGCTGCCACGGAGCCTTCAGAGTGACAATGGCTCCGCCTTTAAAGGGGGTGTCTAAAGCTCTAGGAATAGAGTATCACTTACACTGTTCCTGGAAACCCCAATCCTCAGGAAAGGTTTAAAAAGCTAATGACATTATCAAAAGACATCTGCGCAAATTAACTCAAGAAACGAAGGACAACTGGATTAAAGTCCTACCCATAGCTTTAATGAGGGCTCGAACTGTCCCCTTTTGAATGTATTTATGGAAGGCCTTTCTTACGCACAGACATTGTTATAGATCCTGAAGCCTTGGAGTTAACTAATTATGTAACTCAGCTCTCAGGTTTTCAACAGGCATTAACAGAACTCCTCCTGACCCAGTCTCTGAATCCAGCAAGCCTCTATTTGAGCCAGGAACCGAGGTCCTCATAAAAACATTGGAGTCTGGGGGCCCATCCCTCGAGCTCCTCTGGGAAGGCCCTTACCAGGCTATTCTTTCTTCTCCCACAGCTGTCAAAGTGCCAGGAATTGATTCATGGGTACATCACACTCGAGTCAAGAGGTGGCACCCTGACCAGAACTAAGTGATGTCATTTTATGTTTTTACTTTCTATGCTCCGACTTTGTATGTTTCAGATGGGCCTGATAATCTATGTGATCCTACTTCTGCTGACTCCAAAAATCCTGAGTCTGCCGTTTGATTCTCAAGACAATGCCTTCCTGTCCTGGGATCACTCCTATGCTGCATTCCACAATCGGTCTAACTGTTGGGTCTGCGGAGCACTCCCCTCTTCATCAGTGGAAGGCTTCCCGTGGTGGACATCTCCACTTCAAGGAAAGGACTTTCTCCAAGTCTGCAAATGCCTTCAACAATCGCATGTGATGCCTCTTCCTAAACTGATGACATCTAACAACCTTAAGATGGACTGATATAACTATGGACATAATGTGACTTTTCATTTTGATTTTAACTTGGTTTAATGACTATTTTGCCTTACATCTGTAACTGTAATGGGGTTTTCTAACCGTCCTAAAAGCTTTTAATTTACAAATAGTTGTCCGAGCTCCTATGAGTGCCACAGCCTCCTCCAACTATTACTTGGAGCCCCTAGATCAGACATCCTCACTATGAGGATTAAGAGAATATGTTGCCTCACCAATTTAGGGACAATGCCCCTTGTCAGCTCGGAAGCAGTTATGGAATGAGAACGACGCCCCTTTTCCCTAGGCAACACAATTCTCCTAAAAGAAAAGGGGGGAATGAGAGAGTCATTTCCTAGGCAGGTTGATAAGAAGTCTAGGGGTCCCCAAGGAGAGAGAGGTCTGGGATATTCAAGGAGGAAGAAAGGACAAACTTTTTACTTTTTCTCCTCTACATTCTTTAGGATTATATAACAATAATGTATTCTGCCTGAGGACAGTCTCTGGATTAAACCCTCTGGCTAATTCTGTTATCTTAAAATGTAAATTATGGGGGTAGGTCTGGTCTTTACAAGGATGTATCCTGCCTGAGGACAGTCTTTGGATTAAACCTTCTAGCCAACTCTGTTATCTTAAAATGTAAATTATGGGAGTGGGTCTGGTGAGGTCTTTGCAACCTCCAGACATTCTTTGGATTCATTGGAGAGTATATAACTCCATTGCTAACACTTCTGATGCCTATGTCAGAAGCTTTCTCTATCTCCTTTATACTTTAATAAAACTTTATTACACACACACACACACACACACACACACACACACACACACAAAAGCCTGGGTTCCCTTCAAATACTGCAAACTCCCCATCATCTCCTTTGACCATTTGGAGGTTTTAGACATACAGTGGCCTGGACACACACAATCCTGGGTGCTTCGCTTTGGAGCCAGTTGCATAACTTGCAGGGAATTCTTTGGTACAGGAGGCAAATGCTAAGCCACATGTAAAGGAAGGAGTGATGGTAATATACTTAATACTCTGTTGTAGAAAGACCCAACATGGCTATTTAAATTTCTTAAGCAAATGAACCACAGGGGGAATTATCTGTTTTATACAAATTTTTTTTCCCCCACAAGATTCTTTTAAAAAACAAGGATGTATATGTGCATTTTTTCCCCCCTGGGGAGAAACTAAGCATTTTACTGGATTCTCAAAGGGACCCTGAAAGATTAAGGTTACTGCTTGGTGTGAATAAATAGAATTTGGCTTTCAAACGCCAAGCTTCTACTTTGATAATATGTTTCCTTACAGGAAAGATCCCATCTGAGCCCCTTTGCACTCTGCACCTTCTAAACCAGTACCCAGCTCATAGCAATCCATAGGGGTTCATTTGGACAAAGCGCATTGGTAGGGAAAGCAAGGCTTCCTTGAAAACCATCACTCTCCAGGGCTGACATTGCTTGGCATTGCCGCGAGCCTTACCCATCATGGGTGTGCTCAATGGCAGCAGTTAATAGAAAGACTATCTGAAAGGGTAGTAATTTTCAATATATTTGAAATGTCCATATTCTTTTCCATGTGCAGCTACTATCGCAGTTAGCTTATTTGTATGGTACTTAAATTTGGAACGATTTTACAATAGATTCTTAAGAACTTCTATGGGATACATAGGTCTTCCAGGAAGCGGGACTTCTGTAATGAGAAAACTGAAGCCTGGTTTCCCTCAGACAGAAGGTCTGTTTCCTTATTCACTTCCTTAAATGATAAAGAAAAGGGCAGAAGTCCTATGAGATCCCAGAGATTCAAGTTTTAAAGCTGCAAAATAACCCAAGCAGGTCTGTAAGAGCAGGAGACTTTTCTAACAAAGCTCACACGATTTGGGTTGGGCTAGCACCTGACCACTACAAAGTTAAAGAAAAAAAAATTTTTTTTTTCTTTTCTTAAAGCGACAGCTTACCTCGCTGGCTTAGCAAATATTTTTCCCTATTATAGTTTGTTTGGAAAAGAGCCTAACTTGGAAGCCTTCTTTATCCTTAGCTCTTCTCCCGCCCCCGACTGTACCATTAAATCCTAGCAAACAGGGTGACTAAAAATGATAGGGGATATATCAGTAATTACCCCCACATTTCCCCCATTTTATGTATGCCAGCGCTTGTTACTTTTTAAAAGTTGATTGTAATAATCAGTTCAGGGCTTGTCTCTCCTTGCAAGATCACAGGCTGAGCGTGCATTGAACTTCTGACTTTGGCTCAGGGGGTGAGGTAAACAACAGGACTATAAATATCCGAGTTTCTCTCTGCGGCTTTGTGGAGCCGCCCAGCCGAGCGGAGAGAAAGGAAGCAGGCTGCTCAGGAGGGGTTGTGTAAGTAGGAAACTTGTGTTTTCCAAACTTGATTCCTTCAGAGTTTGGTAAATGATTTGATTTTCGAGTCTTGATAAAATGTTTTTGTCCTTAGAATAGATTTTAACAAAAGAGATGGGTAAAGAAAATACACAAGAATCTAAACTCCGGGTGCAGTGGGGACATTGTCAGTTCTAGCTGAGTTTTGCCCTGCCTTCTGCACTGCTGAGATAAAGATAGGGGCAGAGGAGGCTGGAGAAGCGGAATACTTTTCCTCTGCAAAAAGTTGTGTTGTTATATAGGCAATACTGTGTGTTCAAGCTTAAGTATTTCCCACTGATATGGGAAGTGAGAGCTCTAATGGCAAAACAGCTGGTGGGTTTGAGGAGCAGAGACGGATCTGGCCTGTGTAGGGTGCTGCAGAAATATCCAGGGGTATTGTGAGCAATTTCAAGGTAAGAAAAAGAGAAAGCAGGTTTGGTTCCCTGTGCAGAACAGTCATCCTGGAAATTAAAACCCATGTCAAAATCAGTGGTTATTGGTGCTTTTAGGAGAATGAGGAGGGGACCCTCAGAAGCTGGTCTGAGGATACGGGGTTGGGGAAGAGGGTGGAAAAAGTTTCTGCACATTTTGCCTTTTAATGGGTTAGTGGTCAAGAAATCTAGGCTTGTGATTGAAAAATGATGAGATTAGTGAAATTCACAACTACATTTTAATTGTTACTGCATTAAGTGAAGTTGCTCAGTAGTGTCCGACTCTTTGTGACCCCATGGATTATACCTGCCAGGCTCCTCCATCCATGGGATTTTCCAGGCAAGATTACTGGAGTGGGTTGCCATTTCCTTTTCCAGGAGATCTTCCCAACCCAGGGATTGAACTCAGGTCTCCTGCACTGCAGGCAGACTCTACCGTCTGAGCCACAAGGGTTTACAGTAAATCTAATTTTATTTATCGTCATTATTTTATATAGTTAGTTGTCTGACAGCTATAATCAATCAAAAGTTTCTTATGTAAAAAGTGATTTTAAGAAAACAAAGTTAACAGCCTCTTGATTATAGTGATGGGAAAATCTGGGAAGTGTGAACTCTGTAATCCACTACCCTCTGCCAATGGCTTCAGTTATTTTTTCATCAAAAAACTAAATGAGTGAAATAACCTTTTCATTTATATTCACTCTTCAGCTAGTTGGAGTGGTGGTGTACAGAGTGAGGCTGCCAGGTGCTGAGTTTATGCTGAAGGGTCTGTAACTACTGAACTTATATTCTATAAAGACTATGAAATCAGTCATTCTAGTAAGAAACAAAAAAGCCTGAATAATTTTGATGTTTTCTTTGTCATCTTAGGGCATTAAAAAACTCAATCCCCTCTGTCCTAACCTAGAGGGGTGGGATGGAGGAGGGAGAGGGAGGCTTAAGAGGGAGGGGGTGTATTGTACATACAGCTGATTCATGCTGTTGTGCATGATGGAAAGCACAAAAATGAGTACAACATTGTAAAGCAGTTATACTGCAATTAAATAAATTAATTAAAACCCCCAAGTTCTGGCTACTGTAGTTACTGAAGGTGACCGATCTGAAAAGAGTCAATATATTGTTGTAGGTAAGAGGTCATATGTTGGAATTGGTAGAACTGGTTTGAATCCAGTTTCCCTGTGACTTAGTACCTGTGTGGACTTGGGCAAGCTGCCTAAACTCACACTTAGCCAGTTTTCTCAGCTGCAAAAGGAGATAATGGTCATATAGTTGTAATCAGGTTTTTAAACGTTCTATCCACAGCTACTAGTGCATTAGAGCCCGTATCAGTCTGATTTTGGCTTCTCTGCTCCCCTCTTAACTCTGGGCTCAACTCTAGGTAATTTATCATTAGCTGCCTCCCCTCCCCCAACCACCCTCATCCCCAAAGTACTTTTACTTTTTTATCATAGATCAGTGCCTGAACATGTGCCGACTTCCTAGTTCTGGAATTTTTTCTCTCTCCCACCGACCCTCATATTAAAATAAGCATGCTTATCTTGATGACCCAATTCACTTGGTGTGTCTGAAATTAAAAATTCATGTTTGCATAAATGTATGGATTTTTCTTTCTCTGCTCGTCTCTGCTGAATATGTTCTTTTTTCTACCACCTATCTACAGTTCATGTGTTTTATTTGTACCTCTCTGCAGAGAGCTCTGGCCCTTGTTTTGGGAATACTTCTCATCATGTATTTAACTTTCCTACTCAGACGGGTCATTTTTTTTACCCAAGAACATGCTATCTTGTCATAGGAACTTCCTGAAAGTAGTGGTAGCCAATAAGTAGACTCATAAGAGTGTAGATTTCAGTGAATCTTAAGTGGTACAAGGCCCAGTGATTTGTAGTATTTCTTCCTGGTCAGGTGTCTTCTCATTGGTCCCTGTTGGTCTTGGCTATAATAGCAACATTTTGGCAGGCAGTAACATCTGAATCTCTTCTTGTTGGTAGACTGCCCTCACTGCCACCTCCTTTCTTCCTAAGTTCTCTTCCCGTGATGTCTTTTCATTTCTATGCGGAATTCCCTATGTATCCTTCCTTTGCTTAGATTGGTAGAGGATAGAAAGAAGCAGTCAGAACTTGTATCTCAAAAATCAAATCATGTCTGCAGGATGTTACTTGCTTGTAGAGGCCATATTCTCAGAATTTCCCTAGACATGTATTTTCTCCTGGACATATATCTTCTGCTAGAGAAGCACTTGACTGCCTGTTCAGGCTAATCTTCATAGCAGGCTTATTCAAGTATCTTGCTAAACCAGATAGTCAAGAGGTGCTTAGGCAGCTTCCCTGACTTGGACTCCCCTTTACAGGGAGATTTGGTGCTAAGATGTTCAATACAAAGAACCCAACAACATGGAGACAGAATCCACTGGCTAGATATTTGTAGAAGGCAGAATTATACCTGTTAGTTTATAGAGATTCCTTGTTACGACTGTGAAGATGACAGAAAGGTTTTCTCTTTTACAGGACAACCCCAGCCATGTGGAGAGGCCTGGGGTTGGCCCTGGCTCTCTGTCTCCTCCTAGCTGGAGGATCAGAGAGCCAGGGCCAAAGCTCCTATTGTAAGCAACCTCCAGCCTGGAGCATAAAGGATCAAGACCCTATGCTGAACTCCTATGGTTCAGTGACCGTGGTTGCTCTTCTTCAAGCCAGCTGATACCTGTGCATTCTGCAGGCATCTAGGTAAGGTAGTCTTTCTGTGGTCTAGAATTTCTTAAGAAGATAACTATTCAATAGATACATGCATAAAACAATAAAAATAGAAAATACATATTTACCAAATTGCATTTAAAAAAACTGTATTTGTTGGCCTAGAACATGTTAGAAGAGAGAAGACTAGGAGGATGTTTACAGTGGCTTTCCTGGAGCTATGTAAAATGTTTCTTTTGTGTACCTATATTTTATAGTAGCCTACTAAGTATGTATTACTTGTGTAATGAAAATGTTTTAAATTGTACTCCTGCAAATGGATTAGTTATTTCAATATAGGAAGCAGATATGAGAGCTTTGCCAGAGTAAAACAAACATTATACTTGCCATCAAAGGTCTTGAGTCATTTAATGAATTTCTAAATATATATATCTGTTGGGTTATTTGGCAAATACTTATTGGGTACAATTTCTCTGTAACTGGGAGATGGATTATAAAGATACACACTTCATAGGATTCATTTGAGGACAACATGGACTAATGTTTGTGCAAGCACTTGGCATATAGTTTTAACTGAATATAAAAGTTCAATAAATAATTAGAAAAACACAAGTTTTAGTCCTTTAAAACAATATAAAAAAGAGGTCTGAGTAAGTAAAAAATAATAAAAGAGTTTCATGTAGGAAAATAGAAGAGAAAGGGAGAAGTCACTAATTAAATTATTCCTTTTTTTTGTATTTTTTCCAAATATTTTAGATTGGAGGACCTGCGAGTAAAACTGGAGAAAGAAGGATATTCTAACATCTCTTATGTTGTTGTTAATCATCAAGGAATCTCTTCTCGATTAAAATATATGCAGCTTAAAAATAAGGTTTCAGAACATATTCCTGTTTACCAACAAGAAGAAAACCAACCAGATGTCTGGACTCTCTTAAATGGAAATAAAGATGACTTCCTTATATACGACAGGTGTGTACCCACATTTATACACACGTGCATGCACACCCACCCCCAAATTACAATGTACCTGCTTCATATTTAATGTAATAAGTGATTTAAAATAAGACATCTGCTTTTATCTTGTTACCAAATACTCAGTTTCAAAGTGAGCCCATTAGAATGTTTGGTTTTGCCAGATGACTTCCTTTCACACAAAAGTATTTTCAAAATGACTTCCTTTTACACAAAAGAATTCACCACTCCAATAGGGAAATAAGGAAAATTGAAAATACTTTCTTTCCCCTGTACATCTGCATTCTGATTAAAAAGAAATATCAATTTGTATCTTATGTATAATTCTCACTTAAAAATTTTGCAGATGAATAACCATACTTTGCAGACTACTGGCTTATCTCTAAAATCCAATTACTATTAATACATTTTAAGGTTATATACCTGCATTTCTGAACTATAAAGTACATTAATCATTTAGGCATAATCTGTATGAATCTGCTTTTGATTCCATGAATGAATAAAATGTTTGTATTATGAAAGAACTTCAATACATACATAATTTGCTATCATCATTTCTAGTTGGTGCTGGTTTGTTTTTTGGCTCTTCAGGAATGGTAAGCCAGACTCTGCCTAGGCCTGAGACCTACTTGGTCTTACTCTTAAGTATTTTTAATATTACATGTTATTCTTTTAGGACTGCAAGCTTCTAATTTGATCTGTTGCAAAGTGTAACCTTTTGATATTCATATAAAATTGTATATACAGGATAAAATGGGGGCAAGAAAAGCATTTCAACTCTACTGTTTCTGAAAATGCCAAGTGTATTTCCATTTCTTTCATTGTGCTGAAATTTTTGCTGCGAATTCTTTTTTAAAATTTAATTTTAAGATTCTTTTTTAAATCAGTGGGCCACTGGCCAAGACTTGAGGATCTTTTTCATTATGCTGTGATTTCTTATTGTGTGGAATTTGTGCTGCCTTAGCAGTTATGAAAAGATCATGTGATTTGCAGACCTGATTTATGAGGTCAGAGGTTTGAACTTTGATAGAATTTATGAATCAGGTACAAAATTGTATTTGACCAAATCACAATAACTAACCACATAATTTTGACATTATTTATTGTGACATATATCTATTTCATTTTTCACAATGCTAGTGTCGGACTCACTGTAGTCTCTTTTCTTTGAAACTTTTTCTTTTGTATTGGGGTATAGCTGATTAACAATGTGGTGGTGGTTACAGGTGAACAGTGAAGGGACTCAGCCGTACGTACACATGTATCTATTCTTCCCCAAGCTCCCCTCCCATTCAGGCTGCCACAGAACATGGAGCAGAGTTCCATGTGCTATACAGTAGGTCCTTGCTGGTTATCCACTTTAGAACAGTGGGTACGTGTTCATCCCAAACTCCTTTACTATCCCTCCCACCTGGCAACCATAGCAGACTCACTATAGTCTTGTCATGACCTGACCTGGTATGCAGTGCCAGGGAACTTGTTTGAGATCCCCTTCAGGGAGATTTACTGAAGTCATGAAAGGTATTTATAACAGTTATAAGACCATTAAACCTACAGCCTCATGCCAGATGGTGCATGAGTAGGATCATGATACTGAAAATATTGTTCACTTCAGTTTCGTCACTCAGTCGTACCCAACTGTTTGTGACTCAGTTCTTCGCATCAGGTGGCCAAAGTATTGGAGTTTCAGCTTCAGCATCAGTCCTTCCAATGAATATTCAGGACTGATTTCCTTTAGGATGGACTGGTTTGATCTTACAGCCCAAGGGACTCTCAAGAGTCTTCTCCAATACCACAGTTCAAAAGTATCAATTCTTCGGCACTCAGCTTTCTTTATAGTCCAACTCTCACATCCATACATGACCACTGGAAAAACCATAGCTTTGACTAAACGGACTTTTGTCAGCAAAGTTATGTCTCTCCTTTTTAATATGCTGTCTAGGTTGGTCATAACTTTTCTTCCAAGGAGCAAGCATCTTTTAACTTCATGGCTGCAGTCACCATCTGCAGTGATTTTGGAGCCCCTCAAAATTAAGTCTGTCACTGTTTCATTGTTTCCCCATCTATTTGCCATGAAGTGATGGGACCTGATGCCATGATCTTAGTTTTTTGAATATTGAGTTTGAAGCCAAAATATTGTAATGACTGTTATATTTTTCAGATGTGGCCGCCTTGTATATCATCTTGGTTTGCCTTATTCCTTCCTAACTTTCACATATGTAGAAGACTCCATTAAGACTGTTTACTGTGAAGATAAATGTGGAAACTGCTCTCTCAAGGTATTTTTCTCAATTGTTTTTCTTTGGAGAAAAGAGGAAATCTTTTAAGAGCTATCTAAGTTAGTGTTTCATGACTAATTAGCTAAATCAGCATTTCTTTTGGTATACTAGAAATAAACTACAATAGTCGTTTTTATAATTAGCTACACTTCCTGTTATGAACATACACTTTAAAACATCTTTTCAAGATTCATATTTCTTTTATCTAGGAGGAGTTTAGAGAACAAAAATCAATGCAAATTACATATTTTAATTACCACCAAATGATATTGCATGACTTTAAGTGCTTAAAGAATTCAGCCAACATAAAATACACTATTGCAATATTATGAATGTGCCCATATAAGAACACAGTGATAGTGAAGATTATCCATGGCATTACCTGAAGTGGACCAGGCCCAGATAACTACTTAACTCACCAAGAATGTAAGACTGTCAGCTTTTCTGTGACACTCTTACCCAATGCACTTGGAATTACTGATACTTCTTTCTTAACAACTACTAGAATATTTATTCTTTGTTATGAGAAACACTATATGTATGTATGATTTATATAAAATATACTCAAGGAATTGATTTTAACTTATATTAACTAAACTCCTTATATTAAATAAACTTCTTTTCCTCTCAGATTGAGAAGGAAAATAACTCCAATGTTTCCTTGACAGAGCAAGTTGGCAAAATTTGAACTCAGGTTCAAAAATAATTTAAAATTTTTATTTATAAGCTCTGCTTCCTTTAGATTTTTCCCCACTCTAAAGAAAGCCATTCACATTTTAATGACTCACTTAATAAGAAAATCAACAGTTTAAAAAAATATTAAAGTTTAGTTATGTCATTCTTCACATTTTAATCTGCATAATAATACCATGAGGGTTATTTTACTGCTTTTACAGATGAGACTGAAGTAAAGCAAATAAAGTACTAACTCAGTGTCTAACTTATACTCAGTGCCTAATGAATGTTAGCCATGTTGATTCCTATTTTGGGATTTGTTTCAGTATTTTGAAATTTTGAAAATGCCTAGTAATTGTAATGGAGAAGGAAATGGCAACCCACTCCAGTGTTCTTGCCTGGAGAATCCCAGGGACGGCGGAGCCTGGTGGGCTTCTGTCTACGGGGTCGCACAGAGTCGGACACGACTGAAGCGACTCAGCAGCAGCAGCAGCAGCAGCAGTTGTAAATATTAGCAGAGTTAATTTTATTGGCTCTTTTGAGTTATCAGAGAGGAATTAGTTTGTTTCAGAAAATAATATTAGATTTGATGCTTTGTTGACACTGGTGTGAAAGGTTCCATTTGGTAAACTGATTTTAGGATTTGATAGTTGTTTGACTTTATTGCAATCAATCTAAGTTCTTTTAACCAGTTAGTTTATTTAGTTTTGCTTCTGCAGATATAAATATAGTGACTTTCTTTTTAAGCCTTATGTATCTCTCAAATTCTTCCTCAATATTCTTATTTAGGAAATGCTCTTAATAAGGAAAGGAAAATTTGAATTCTGCTGTTGATTTAACTAGTATAGAAGCCTAAGTAAATTGTTAAAGCTTTAACTTACTACATTCTTTTTTTGTCTATTTTCAAAACATTTACATTGATTCATTTGCAGAATGTTTGACGATTCTTTAGTTAAATGCAAACTTTCTACAAGAAGCACTTTATAATTAGATATGGATGAGAACCAAATTTTAATGAAAGTCTAGGTGTTGAGGCTGAGATCAATTTTTTTTCTCTTATTAATATGATGCCGGAAACACAAAACCAGTTCAATCCTAATTAAGCAGTTTGACTTTCATATATGTTAACTCCAGAATTCATTTTTTCATGCATTCTTGCTAAATCTATAAATTTGTTAAGTGATTTATAAAATGTATTCCAGACACTGGAAGATGAAGACTTCTGTAAAAATGTATCTCTGGCTACCAAGGAGAAAACAGCCGAGGCTTCACAGCGACATCACCATCCCCATCCCCATCCCCATCCCCATCTGCATCCCCATCCCCATCCCCATCCCCATCCCCATCCCCATCCCCATCCCTATCCCCATCCGCATCCCCATCCCCATCATGGGCATCAGCTTCATGAAAATGCTCATCTTTCAGAGTCTCCAAAACCAGACGAACCAGATACCCCTGAGAATCCCCCTCCTTCGGGTCTTCATCACCACCACCATAGGCACAAGGGTCACCAAAGACAGGGTCACTCAGATAACTGTGATACACCAGTAGGAAGTGAAAGTTTACAACTTTCTCTTCCACAAAAGAAACTCTGACGAAAGAGATGCATCAATCAGTTACTCTGACAGTTTCCCAAAGATTCAGAATCTGCTTTGAGTAGCTGCTGTTGCCACTGTCGACATCTGGTATTTGAAAAAACAGGGTCTGCAATCACCTGACAGTGTAAAGAAGACCTCCCCTCTCTATGTAGCTGACAGGGCCTTTTGGCAGAGGAGAACGTCATTGAATCTTGACAGTGACGTTTGCCTCCAGCTGCCTGACAGGCAGCAGGTCAGCAGCTCAACCCCACAGAACCCGGCACCAAGTGAAGCTGAAAAAATCAGGCCAAATTGTGAAAATGACCTTCAAATTAAATATATGAAATTGGATATACTCCCCAAGTCTACATTTTCAGCATTTTTATAAGCTACCTAATTAATAGTGATCCAAAAATAGGAATTGGATTTGTGCAAACATGGAGAAATTGACTTCCACATTTTAAAATTTAAGTCAAAGAAATTTTGACCCAAACCATATTTTTATTCAGCTGAAAGGTGGTTGCAGCATTTGGTTAATATGTTTTTCTTTTTCTTTTTCCAGTATTCTACTTGCATTAATGAGAACAGAAACGTAAACTATAACCTAGGGGTTTCTGTTGGATAGTTGGCAACTTAGAATGGAGGAAGAACAACAAAGACATGTTTTCCATTTTTTTCTTTACTTATTTCTCAAAACAATATTATCTTTGTCTTTTTAATCTTATGTTTTTAACAGATTAAACCTTTAAAGCAAGAAGTGAATTCTGTCTTTTCAGACCCAGAAATACTCACACATGAATATTTTGCTATGATTACATTTTAGATATCCATTTATACTTTTTTATATCTAAGACTCATATCTTGATTTTTACTATCATATATGAATGAAGCCTTTATATCTTGTTTTCTTTATCTAGCATTTTATCATACTCTTTAAAATTTGAGACTGCCAATCTTGAAAGATAGATGGGAAAAGATAAAAGAATGTTGTCTAACTCTTAATTGCTTAGGAAGTATTTCCATAGTCAATGATGGTTCAATAGGCAAACCAGGTCCTATAAACCTGAATTTTTTTATGGTTAATACTATTAAGCAGAAATGTAGAACAGGACTGGCAAAAATGTGGATGTTTAAATTCAATAAAAAAGTTTAAAGCTTTTTGTTTTCATTGTTGTTATTACTTAGGTAGTGTGATATACTGACAATCAAAATTAATTTTCAACTGCTTTTAAAGAAGTTAAATAGCAACTAATGAATCTACTCAAAACCGTCTACGCTTAAAGTGAGAATCTTTGCCAACAAGTTTAACTTGAGAATCTTTGCCAACAGGTTTAACTTGAGAATCTTTGCTGACAGAGAGGCGTTGTTCTAAATCATGAACGGTATTACGAAGAACTGCAATCTCCTTGTCTTTTTCTTCCTGAAGATGTTGAAGTTTCTAAATGGAGCAGAACAATTTTGTTATTGCAGTTCATAAATGATAACAATTAAGCATTAATACAAGGAACAACAAAACAGCAAAAACTATGCTTCTGGTTTAAGTAGAAGTAGGTATTTAAAAAGATACCATATTTTGAAAGGTCTATAATTTTGTTTTTGTAGGCATTAACAGGGTAAAACTGGTGTAAGGACAAAAAACACACATTAGCACTATTTGTTGAGCAAGAAGAAATATGCTATCTGAGTACCTAAACAACTTCAGAATAGTAAGTCAGCTTTAGTTCAAAATACATTGTGGAATTCCTGAGATAGTCCAAAGAGTCAAAGGACTTGTCTAATGTTTTAATTTACTACTAAGATTTACTAATTTAAATTGAAAGTGACTTACAAAGATTATTAAAAATTTAATGTCTTTCTCATAGTGGGATAGATATATTTTCAGGAAAACTTCCATAACTTTTATGGAAACATATTAAGAATTTTTTTGGGTAACAGTCATGGAAGAAAAACTCACGTACCCTTTTGTAGATACTATGTGGCGAAACAGTAGAATCTGGATATGATTTTGCTTTAGTTTGAACTCTTGCTAGCTTGGCATCAAACTGAATCAAGTTTAAAAAGAAAATTGAGAACATTCTAGTTAAATGAAACAATTGTTTCTATAAATATAATCCACTATATTCTTAGATGCATAATCTGTAGTTCAAGTGTATTCACTGTATAACAGAAGATAGAAAAGTCTTCAGAACAAGGACTACCCAAACAAGATTGACTCCAGCTGCACTTTAAAATTATCTGGGCAGGTTTTTTAAAGAACCGAATACCTGGATACTACCTTAGAGATTCTGGGGTGGGGTCAGGAGCATTTTTCCTCAAGACATCAGTTGATTCTATCATGTAGGGTTAAGAATCTAGTTAACTAGGGTTGAGAATCTCATTAACTTAAAGGTAGATAAAAATACTTTCATGTTACTATGAGTGTATTTTGTAAAGAAAATGTAGTGTAATCAACAGTCATGGGAAAAAATTTAAATACCCTTCTATAGAAACTGTGAGGCTAAATAGTAGAATTTGGATATGATTTTATTGATTTAGTTTGAATGCTTGCTGGTTTGACATTAAGCTGTATCAGGTTAAAAAAATTCTCATGGGCCATTCTTACAGGTCATGTTTTTTTTTTTGCAAAATCTTCCATTATTTTTCCTTGAGGTTGAGTTTAGTGTAGCCTCAGTGTGAACTAAGAATAAACTCAGTGAGATTGTGTTCTGGTTTGGGGAGAGAATGAATAGTTACAATGAAGAAAAATAGCAAGTGAAAGTCGCACAGTCGTGCCTGGCTCTTTGTGACGCTATAGACTATATAGTCCATGGGATTCTCCAGGTCAGAATACTGGAGTGGGTGGTTGTTCCCTTCTCCAGGGGATCTTCCCAGCCGAGGGATCGAACTTGCAGGCAGATTCTTCACCATCTATCTTTCTACACATTTATTAGGAAAAAAAATAGTTATTTATTGTAAATGAAAAACTTTCAGTTGGTTCATCAGGGTTTCACAATTACTGCTGAGGAGAGAGTGACATTAAGGATTAAAAACACCCTCCCTACTGCTAGAATGGTAGCCCTAAAACGGCTGCATAGGCTCAGCTGTCACATGCAGGTAATCTGTGAGCTGTCTCTGCACCCAGAGGAGATAGCACCCTCTATGGAAATCAGCACCTTTTGAACGACGGAAGAGTCCCACTTTGAGGCCAAGTGCTGAAAGGCAGTGTAGCTAACAGTTGAGTAGGGTTTGAGCACTGCATGCTATGGATGAAGAATAAGCATGTGTGAAACTGTCTCACAGGGTTGTTTCTAATCCTGAAATTTATTTCACTGGGATGACAAAGAATGGCCTAGACTAAGAGATGCATCCTCAAATTCAGCAGAGCCTTAAACACTTACCTCTAGCTGTAGTTTGATCATTTCATTTTGTTTTTCCCTTTCTTGAGTTCTTAACTTTGCATTTAACTCGGAAATTTCCAACTCCTTTTTCTCTATCAGTTCTTTATTCTTTTCTTCGCTTAATTTGACTGAATAAAAAAAATGCACCTTAACATTTCAAAAATCTTAAAAGATTACTTTTTTGTATTTAAAAAAATGACAAGAAAGTACAACTTATTAATAAAAACATATTTTAGAAACTGTTTATGTGCAGGGTAGCTTTTATATAGTTTTAACAAGTCCCTTAAAAATGATTGAAACAAAAGGGCTGCCGGTTGAATGCTTTTGAATGAGTAAACTAATTTTTACTCTTAAATATCTAGAGAATAATGTTCTCTGAATGCCTGGAGAATAGGAGATTTATTGGTTAAAAAGGGACACAAAGCCTGGGTTTCTAGGTATAGAGGGCTTCACATCACAGGATGACTAGAGCTATACCAGCTTGTTCTGGCTCCCTCACTACTTCCCTTCATCAGCATTTTGTCCAATAAATTTCTTTGAATTTCTGCTCCCATTTCGGTGGTTCCTTGGAGGACATGAATCAGCACAAGAAACAGTTAGGATGGGCACTTTACACTTTGTGAGGAAGAGGATGCCATCATCAGTGGTATGTGGAGGATGGGAGTGCCTAGGACACCACCGGGGTCTGATTACTCAAGATTTTGTTGTTGTTGTTTAGTCGCTAAGTCATGTCCAAATCTTTTATGACACCATGGAGTGTAGCCTGCCAGGCTCCTCTGTCCATGGGATTTCCCAGGCAAGAATACTTGAGTAGGTAGCCATTTCCTTCTCCAGAGGATCCTCCCAGTCTAGGGATTGAACCCATCTCTCTTGCATTGGGTTCTTTACCACTGAGCCATCAGGGAAGCCCACTGAAGGTTTTACCAGAAGTTATCTGGGAAAATGTCCTGGTGGAGGTGAATACCTTGTAGGTATAATAGTTCAGGCATTTGAAAGATGAGAGAAACAAAGCTCACAAAGACAGCAGAGTTATTTATTGCTAAATTAAATTGGCCTCCTGTGCGTGCGTGCTCAGCTGGTTCAGTCGTATCTGACTCTTTGTGACCCCATGGACCACCAGGGTCCTCTGTCTCTGGGATTCTCCACGCAAGAATACTGGAGGTGAGTTGCCGTGCCTTCCTCTGGGGGATGTTCCCAACCCAGGGATCGAACCTGCATCTCTTACATCTACCTGCATTGGGATAAGAAGAAACTGAGAGCTGTTAGAAGGTAAAGATTTAAAGAACAGATGTGAGTCAGACGGTCTCTTTGGAAGCCAACAGACAGGCTCTTATGAACTCTAGAGGATGAGTAGGCACAGCTGAGCAACAGAATCTAATCATTAATGTTGCAGAACTCCAGAGAGTTTTAAATGCTCAGCTGAAACAGGTGTGCCATGCTAAATTAGGATCCTGGTTGGAAACACCTAATATCCTAAAAAAAGAGGACATGGATATCTGGATCAATGCCTGTGAGGAAACTGCTTTGATAGCTCCCCTAAATGCTTAGAATTGGCAGGAGTGACCTACCTTTTCCTAGTAAAAGCTAGCCCTTAGCTTAGCTGATGAAAGATGCTGCAGAGGCTCCTCTCCAAAGCTGCCCGGCCTCCTCTTCTGGTGGCTAGGCCAGTAACTAGGGTTAAAGCTCAGTATCACCTGGCTAGGGGAGTGCTGGGGCTGGTAAGTGGGGAAAGTGAATATACCCCCAAAGAGCTCCAAGAATTAGCTAGGTTGTATTGGGAAGAGCCATGTGAATACCCTTAAGAAGCCACTTTGAGGGTGCTGGATAGAAGACAGAAATTAAGACTAGGTAAGCAAGAATTCATGGACTTGAAGATACTCTTTAGGGTCAGGGGACATAATACCCTAGCAAGGACCCAGGCTATGGGGCAAATTCTGTTGGAGTAGCCTTAGACCTCTAGAGAAAGCACTGGCCAAAACAGAGTGAAGTGGCAACACCTGAGATGCCCTGGCAGCTAGTGAGAAAGGTATAAGGAGGCTCTCAAAAGCTGGCATGCTTGAGTAGATGTATCTTGCGAGGCAAGAAAATGCACCAAAGGATTATGTTCCTTAGGAGGACATCGAAGACACACTATTAATCAAGCCACAGGGAATGTGCTGGTGAAAGACAAACCAGCAACCAGTTCTTAGTTGAACTAAGAAGTTCAACTTTCACTCTCATCTGCAAGCTAGGTCTGACAAGAGGTTATAAAGTTGGGCTCATTAATATTCATGAATGGTGTCCCCCTTCCCCCACCAAGTTATAGAAGCCAGATGATGGTGCATAACTGCCAGAAGCCAGGAGGCCACAATTATCATAATAACCAGAAAGGTCAGAAAGCAGTCAAACGGGTGTTTTTGAGAATCATAGAGTTAGTTAAAAGATGAGCAGTAAATGCTGCTTAACAAGTACAAAAGAAATAAGAATGGAGGAACAGGAGGCTGAGGGCACATGGCCCCGTTAAAAATTATTCTTTGCTCGGTTCCCTAACCTGAACCAAGGTTTTGGTCTAGAACCTGCTAACTGAATATACACAATCAGGTCCCTAGGAGGAAGAACACTTCAACAACCCCTCTTCTAGGTTTCTCCTGAGGAAGAAGTGTCCACAGGAAGTATGGAGAACCTGCTGCCTGAACTCCTATGGAGAAGAAGGTACGTATAGCATAAGGAGGGGACTGTTGTGGCCATGAAAATGCATCTTCAGATCTCCAACTTCAGGGAACGTAACTGACTCTTTGTTTTTCATGACCATGTTTATGCTGAGGTCACGATTCCCAAGAGCTGCTCCTAGCCACTGACTGAACTTGGCATGTATACTAAGGCAGATTTGTTTCTGAGAGTTGCAGAACTTGGTTGATGGGCAACTTTGGCCCAACTTTGCTGACTTTTTTCTTATAAATGTGTCACAGACTGACTTCTCCTGACCAGCACCCCTTTCTTCCTTCTCTTTTTCACATTGGTTCGACCTGTAACAGCTAACCCATCTCCCCCAGTTCCCCCCCATCTACCCTCATAAATGTTTTCCTTTACAAATCTCTTGAACGTCTAATTCTATCTAGGCATCTGCTTCTCAGAGTGCCCAAAGAAACTGCAAAACTCTTTTCTAAAGTCGTTGTATAATTTTCCAGTCCCACTGGTAATGTATGAGAATTCTAATTGCTCCATATCCTCACCAACACTTGGCATTGAAGTTTTGAGTCCATGGGATTGCAAAGAGTCGGACATGACTGAGTGACTGAACAACAGAAGGTGCAATGTGGTATCTCATTGTGGTTTTAATTTGCATTTTTCTACTAACCAATTATGTTGAACATGTTTTCATGTGCTTATTGTCATCTGTACATATTATTCGTGTCCAAATATTTTGTTCATTTCCTTATTGGGTTGTTTGACTTATTATTGAATTAAGAGTTCCTTATAGATTTTTGAACATAAGTTCTTTATCAGTTTTGCATTTGTAAGTATTATCTACTAGTCTGTAGCCTGTCTTTTCATTTTCTTTTGTGTTGAAGGACAGAAGTTAATAGTTTTTGATGTTCAATTTAGAATTTTTTCCTTTATTGTTTGTGCTTTTTGTTTCTTTGTAAGAAATTGTGGCTAACTCAGGGTCACAAAGATTATCTTCTATGCTTTCTTTAGCTGTTTTATAGATATAGGTTTACATTCAGACCTATTATTCAAGTTAATTTTTGCATATGGTGTGCATCTTGGCTTGTTAAACTTTTTAATACCTTTATGAAACCAGTTAACTCTCAACATTAGTTCATGAGACCTACTTTGCTGAAGGAAGAATATTTCATTAGTGAAATTATATTCAATATAATGAGTATATAAATATAAAAGCTAGCTTACATTTTATATTAATTTTACAATAATATTAACTATCTCACATTAAATAATGTTAAATTCAAACTCCATGAGTCCAATTTATAAATGTAATTTATATCACATAAATATATAGAAAGCAACAAAACCTAAATTCAGATGTGTTAAGACAGTATTTATTCAAGAATACTGGTAATTACTGAAAAAAATTATATATGCATGTAAATTTTTTTATGGAAGCTTAGAATTCAGTAAATTAAAAATAAAACTTACCTTTTTCCTGCATATCTTGATAAAGTTTTGTCATTTCAATCTTATGTCCCTCCTCTTTGATTTTCATTTCACTCATAAGTTTGGTGATATTACTCCTATGTTCCTATAGATTAAAACATATATTCATTGTTCAATTTAAGTATGTGTTGACATTTTTTGATTAATTAGATGAAATTTTCAGAGTTTATATTAATTTTTGATGTATGATTATATCTAGAGAGGAAAGAGATTGTTCATTGTTTGAATGCTAAACTTTGAGAAGGACCAATTTCTTGTTCAAGTAGAAAGATCATCTAGACACAATGATTTTTTATCTTTGCCTCCTGAATTCTCATCACCATATCCATAACTTATCATAGATGCTCAAAATATTTTAAGTGTGTGCAGAAATGCCATGAACATTAAAATATTTCAAAAAAGCCAAACTATATTGTAGAGCCAACTTTATGTATCATTTGATAGCCAGCAAGCTTACCCTAATATGGGGTGAATCTCTGAATGTGGGCTGAATTTCCATTTCTGACAATTATATAGACATCCCTAATCTCCAGGAGGAGGTTAAGCATTATCTATGGTAAGGGTCAGCTTTACGAGGAGGCTAAAGAAGGATGAATTTGGGATCTGAGAAGAGCTCAACAACTTCCTGAGATTAGTTTCACAGGTTGTTGAAGCAGAGAAGTGATTTATTATGCTCATAAGGAGAGTGGCATTTAAAAAAGTTTTATTTTATTTTTTGGTTGTGCTGGGTCTTCACTGCTGTACAAGGGCTTTCTCTAGTTGCAGAGAGCAAGGGCTACTCTCTAGTTGGGGTGCCTGGGCTTCGCATTGTGGTGGTTCCTCTCGTTGCAGATCTAGGCTCTAGGACATGGGCCTCAGTGGTTGTGGTGCGCGGGCCCGCTGCTCTATGGCACGTGGGCTCCACGCGGATCAAGGATCAAGCTCACGGCCCGTGTGCTGTCAGGTGAACTCCTACCTACCGCACCGCCAGGGAAGTCCCTGGAGAGTGGCACTGAGGAGATCCACCAGAGAGATTAAACTTTCAATTTTTCCAGAGGTATATTTCTAAATGGAGAGGAGTAAAGGAAAGAAGGGAGAATAAAAGAGAAGTGGGATAGTAAGAAAGAGACAATGAAGAAGGCAAGAGGCCCAGAAAAATCTTCTAATAAACATGGTAAGGCTTCCCAGGTGGCACCAGTGGTAAAGAATCTACCTGTCAGTGCAGGAGATGCAGGTAACGAGAGCTTGATCCCTGGGTCAGGAAGAACCCCTGGAGTAGGAAATGGCAACCCACTTCACTATTCTTGTCAAAATCCCATGGACAGAGGAGCCTGGTGGACTACAGTCCATGGGGTCGCAAAAAGCTGGACATGACTGGGCACACATGTGTGTTAAACACTGTAAAATCAGGGATTTTGTTTTTACTCACTGTTGTATTCCTACCTCCTGGTGTACATCCCTTGATATATATTCAATAAGAATACTAATAAGAATTGTTAGAGGTTCTTACCCTAGACCCAGATAAAGGGTTTTCAAGGGTCTGTTAACTTCCTGAAATTGTATGCAAAATCATGTGTGTGTGCATGCATGTGCCCTTTTGAGCACTTTTTTAAAAATCAGGGTTCATGGGTTTTAATAGATATTCAGTATATTCAGGTATTTGAGGATATTAAAAAAAGTCAGAATCCACTGGTTTAAGCAGCTATAATTAAAAATAAAAATTAACTTATATATATATAATTAAAAATTAAAAATTTCCTTAAATTCAAGAGGATACAGTCAGGATTCCTACTTGTGCCACTGAGTTTGCCAGAAAATTTGCAGGAATGGCTGAACCTATCCAACCATTGCCTTTGATTAAAGTTAGGTAGGTGACTGAAGGGGTCAATCTCATAGACTGTGATATTTTTCCTAGGCATGTATCTAGATTTCTAGCTGCTCTGGGAAACTCTAGGAGACAAATCTACATGTCTTTTCATTCTCCATTGATTTTTCCCACCTGACATGTTGCCATTAGTTTGGTAAGACTGAGGATTTTCACTGTAGTCTTGACGCATGAAGCCTATCTTAAATGTCTGGGTTGGTACCAGGCTGTATCTCACTAGGTTCTTCTCCTCTAGTATAACCTGTAACAGCCCCAAGGAATCCAATCCTTTCTTCTTTTTAAGGGAACAAAATTCCAACATGTTCTTCTTGATTGCCTTCTTTTCATTTGCTTTCTTGACAACTTTAAATGCCAAGGGACAGTTTCAGGTTATATTTTCCTATAAAACTTAAGAATTCTTCATATACAAGTTACAAATCTTCCAGTCTCATAAATACGGCTGTTAAGTAACTCCTAAGTTTATTTCTAGGGAGTGGTTATCCATATGTCTTGGATGTGCCTGGAGATGTTGTACTAGAGAATGTTCATTAGATTGAGGTTATCTTTAGTTTGCTTTGGACAGCAGTTAATAAGTGCAGAATCTTGGGTTACAGTGTTTGTTCTGTCATTCCCACCCCTCTGAAGATTCATATTATTTTAGACAAAGAAGTATTCTACAATTTGACATTAGAAGAGAAAGGAGGCATAAGTTTTCCCCCTTTCTGTTCCAGTTACACCCTGACTTCACAGTTATTGTTGAAATGTAAAGATATGAAAAGGATGGAAAAATAAAGGAAAGACATAAAGGAAATATAAAGAATGGGATATAACCCAGAGATATTTAAATTATTTCAAAATTGGTGATGAGAAGCTAAATTTTCCAAGAGTACATCAGATGCCATTCATTACTCCTGAGTATTACCTAGGAGCTCTGGCATGTTTAGAGAATTAGCTTGTGTTTCTTCAAAGGCTCTTTAAGTGAAGAACCAGATTGAAACAGAGATGATCCTTCAAGTTGAAGTTCTAAGGTGGATACATATCTAAGCTGAGTTTTGGAAATCTTAGATCTGCCAGAGTTTGACATATTGGCTCTTGGGAGATGAGAAAAAACTCACATAATAAACCTCCCAAAGGGCAGAGGGGTGGGAAATTATATTCATTGAGGAGGAGGATATTTTATGTTTTATGCTCTATAATTACTATCATGATGCTGTTCTTATAGAAGAGAAGAAAAAGTAGCAAAGTGTATGCTGGCTCTTGGGAGAAAATTAATTGGTGACCCACACAAAATGCTCTCTTCATTTGGATGGTGCCATAAAATTTCAATAGATAATTCAAATCATAAATACTGAAGGCATTCACTTTATCATAAAAAAGCTTTTATAAAGTGCTAATTAAGAGTATACCGAAGAATAAAAACTCAAACATAACTTTAAAATAAATGGCAAAATTGTTGCATCCCTTTTTGTCAAAAGAAAAAGTAATGCAAGCAATATACTAGTGCACTAGTCTGTAAAACACTAAGGGTCTTCAAAACTTGTATCTTTTTGGCTGCCTATATTAATGAAAAATGACTTTTTTTTTTTTCTTATTTGGGAAGACAATGCTCCACAGGGATTTGATTGACTATAAAGACACATAAACTTACCTGTTCATGCACTTTAAACTTTTCTTTCATAAGATCAGCATTTCTTTTTAGTTGTTCATTTTTACCTGTGTAAAAGTCATCGAAGAGTATTATAATATATAGAAGTTTTCAAATAATATGGGAATCAAGTTTCTGTTCATGTATGTATTAAACATGTGAATACAAAATCTACTACACATTAGGCTCTGTGCATGACATTGGGAATGCTGAAACAAAAAAATTATTGCTCTTCAAAGAACTTACAGCCTAGTGGTAAGACAGATGTGTAGGTAGTTATGATAATGCTGTGATAACCATTCTGTAATGGCAGCATGTCTGAAATATGGTGGGGAGATATGGAAGAAAAGCTTAGGTCATTTCTAAGTCAGGAAAGAGTTTATAGATGAGGAAGCACTTGATCTGAGACTTAAATAGTAAGTTGGAGGGATGTATTCCAGATACAGAAAACTATCCAGAAGACTTTGGACTTGAATCAATATAGCACATTTGGGAAAATTACAATTCAAGTACAGTATTGCTGGAGTGTAAATTATAAGGAGAATGTGTTAAATAGGTTGGGAAAGTAACTTTATAGGAGGTAGACAGATTCTGGGTGAAAAACTTTGAATTTTATTTTATAGGTTATAGACTCATCAAAGAATTCTGAACAGTGAAATGAAATGATTAGTTACATGTTCAAAAAGATTATCTGGCAGTGAGGAGGACAAATAGGGAAGGGGTTGACCCCAGAGGATGTCCATACATCAGTAATAGATCAAGTAAGAAATAATGGGAGCCTAAATTAGGTCACTGGCAGTAGGAGACAATGGAAAATAAAGACAACTATATAGATGATAGAATTACCAGGAGACTTAATACTGGTTGGATAGCAGCAGCAAAAGTGAAAGGGGAATCTGTGCCTTCTAGGTTTCTGATTTGAATGGATGAAAACTGTTAATCAAGTTGGGAAAAATTAAAAGGAGAAGATTTTTAGGAGTAGGATGATGAATCTCTATCTTTATCATGCCAAATTTGAAGTGTTTGAGATATCCAGGAGAATATTTCTTATAGGCTGAGAAACATTTAGAAGTGGCTAAAGGAAGACTATCCTATAAAGGAGACTAAGAAGTGTCCAGAGATGCAGGAGAGGGTGTTACTAAGAGAAGAGAGTTTATGGGGGTTATAATCCATGGCAGTAAATGCAATAAAAAGGTGAAATGAGAGAACTTTGAATCTGAAATCTTTGGGAGATCCCCAATTGTTCTAAGTTGAAGACTAGGTGAAAAGTGAAGTGAAAGTGAAAGTGGCTCAGTCATCTCCGACTCTTTGCAACCCCATGGACTGTATAGTCCATGTATGACTAATCCAGCGCAGAGTACTGAGGTGGGTAGCCTTTCCCTTCTTTAGGGGATCTTCCCAACCCAGGGATCGAACCCAGGTCTCCCACATTGCAGGTGGATTCTTTATCAGCTGAACCACAAGGGAAGCCCAAGCATACTGGATTGGGTAACCTATCCCTTCTCCAGTGGATCTTCCCGACCTAGGAATAGAACAGGGGTCTCCTGTATTGCAGGTGGATTCTTTACCAACTGAGCTATCAGGGAAGCCCAAAGACTAGATGAAGGTAAGGAAATAGAGATAGTGAGTGCAGACTATTCCCTTGAGATTCTATTGCAAAAGGAAAGAGTGAGGGTAATTGGAGGGAATAAATCCAAAATCAAGGACACTCTGTTGTGTTTACTGAAAGGATGGGAGAGATCTGAGTTGTTTAAAAGCTGAGAGGAATGACCAATAGAAAGAGGGAAATGAAAGAGAGAAAGGAAGGGACAATAGAAGATGCAACATCCCAGAAGAGAGAGGTGAAGAGAGATGAGAGTTAAGTGGAAAAATAACTTTGGATAGGAAGAAGGAATTTTTTCCTTCAAAGCAAAGGAGGAAGAAGTAAGGATATGTCTGTGTATGAATACATTGGAGGAACTGCAGTGGGAAGAAGGGGTAGTGGGTGACAGAAAATCAGGTAGTTTATGTCTGACAGTTTTCATTTTTTCTATGAAATAGAAAGTATAGTAGGTTCAAAGAGAAAGAAATGTTTAAAGTTGGGGACTTAATGAAAAATTTAAAAGCCTGGATAAATTAAGGGTATATGTGAAACTGGGACTCAAATTAAAATGTGTTTGCAATTTATGTTTTTTTTGTTTTTTTTTTTACCAATAGCCTTCAGTGCCTAAAGCACTGTAAGTCAAACAAGTATATGGCTGGATTGATCTGTATTTGAGGATTAGTATAGTTTGTATACTAGGATAGGTGAGGGAAACAAAACTACTGTCCAAAAAGATGAGGGACTTCCCTGGTGGTCCAGTGGCTAAGACTCTGAGCTCTCAATGCAGGGAGTCAGGGGTCGATCCCTGATCAGGGAACTAGATCCCATACACTGCAACTAAGACTTGGTGTGGCCAAATAAACAAATAAATATTTTCAAAAAGAAGATGAGTTGATATCCTAAGCTAAGCTAAACTAGAAGGAAAGGAAGGTTTAATCTTTGACCAACATTACTGAGAACCATAGTTTTATTTATATAATGCCCTATTAAGTAAAACTTAGGAAAAAATGAATTTAAGTAAAATACAGTTTTGCATCTTCAATTTGCCCTACTATTTCATACCTATCATAATTTTGACTTTTTTTTTAATCAAAACTCTTCTCTTGACAAGGCATGATGGAGACGGAGGGGTGCTTCACATTTTTATATATTCACTCTTATTAATCACTAGGTGTTTTAAGGAAAATCAGATATACTTAGATCAGGAAAAAGTCAGTCCTGATTTAGTGTGTGGTGAGGGTTTGAAGATTGCCAGGAGAAATATCAACAAACTCAGATATGCTGATGCACCCTTATGACAGAAAGTGAAGAGGAACTAAGAAGCTTCTTGATGAAAGTGAAACAGGAGATTGAAAAAGTTGGCTTAAAGCTCAACATTCAGAAAACTAAGATCATGGCATCTGGTCCCATCACTTCATGGGAAATAGATGGGGAAACAGTGGAAACAGTGTCAGACTTTATTTTTTGGGGCTCCAAAATCACTGCAGATGGTGACTGCAGCCATGAAATTAAAAGACGCTTACTCCTTGGAAGGAAAGTTATGACCAACCTAGATAGCATGTTAAAAAGCAGAGACATTACTTTGCTAACAAAGGTCCGTCTAGTCAACGCTATGGTTTTTCCACTGGTCATGTATGGATGTGAGAGTTGGACTGTGAAGAAAGCTGAGTGCTGAAGAATTGATACTTTTGAACTGTGGTGTTGGAGAAGACTCTTGAGAGTTCCTTGAACTGCAAGGGGATTCAACCAGTCCATCCTAAAGGAGATCAGTCCTGGGTGTTCATTAGAAGAACTGACGTTGAAGCTGAAACTCCAATACTTTGACCACCTCATGTGAAGAGTTAACTCATTGGAAAAGACCCTGATGCTGGGAGGGATTGGGGGCAGGAGGAGAAGGGGACGACAGAGGATGAGATGGCTGGATGGCATCACCGATTCGATGGACATGAGTTTGAGTAAACTCTGGGAGTTGGTGATGGACAGGGAGGCCTGGCGTGCTGCGATTCACGGGGTTGCAAAGAGTCGGACACGACTGAGAGACTGAACTGAACTGAGGGTTTGAAACAGAGCAAGGATCTGTACCTGAGCCAGACATTAAAGGTGCCCATTTAAAAATTCTTTGTTCCTGCTGATCAATTTGTAGGGCTCTTTGTATTGTAGATATAAACTAAGTTGGTATTTGAAAACACTTTTATTTCAAATAAATGATTTGTTTTTTGACTTGTTTTACACATAGCATGTAGAGTTCTTTTTACATTGTTGTTGTTTGTACTTGTGTTGCAATGTTGTTAAGAAAGTGTGTTAGGTCTTTTTTTTCCTTTATATAGTAACTGAGCTTCCCAGATTGGTTAAGATGATATCCCTCAGCTCCAGGTTGTATGCTTTTCCTGGATTTTAAGTGTCTATTGTTCTTTTTTGCACTAAAGTGTTTTTTTAAATCCATCTGGAATTTATTGTTCATATGGTTGGAAAACTTTTCAGCACATACTTTACTGGTATGTGCCAGTACCATACTTTAAAATATCATTCATTTTCAATAAATTGAAATATTCCTTGCATCATACATTAAGTTAGCAAATATTGGGGCCTGTTTCTAGAATCTAGATCATTCTTTCCATGGATGTATTTTTCACTTTCTATGCCAATACCATATTGATTTCATTACAGTGGCTTCAGAACATGCTGTTTTCTGGTAGTGGAAGTCCTCCTCCCTTACGTTCTTATTTTTCATATTTTGTTTTTGTTTATTTGTTTCTTCTGTTAAATGAACTGTAACGTTAGCTTATGCAATCTTCTCCTTTACCCCTAAATTTAATATTTTAATTTAAACTACATGAAATGTGTATATTAAATTCAGAAAAATGACATTTTAATGATGTTAAGTCTTCCCTCTGCCAGAAATACTGATCAACCCATCTAAATGTTATGTTAGTATCTAGCTTTGGCATATCTGTAATTATGCTAAACAGAAGCACATAACTTACCTATGAATTAAAGTCATCTACTGAAGAAATAGCTAACCTCCTTAATATTTCATACTGCACCTCAGTTGACTTTTTGTTGGCTTTCATCATCAACATATAATCCATGTTATATTATTATTATAATCCATGTTATATTATTATTGTTGGCACTGCTCTTTTTCATCATCTTCCCGGATTTTACATTAGAATTTCAAACACATCTCTCTATTTCCTTAAGATATAAGACTCCTGCTGCACTGGCTGGAGTAGAGATAAATTCAAATAGCATCTTGATCACTGTAGCGTCCACCTGGTTCTGATATTTGACAAGGAATTGCTCTCTAACCTGAGCTAGACTTTGCTTTAAATCCAGAAAGAAGGAAATGGTCTTCTAAGAAACAAGAATGAACAAGCAACTCTATCAGATCCTTTCTTACTACTTCTGTTACTTCTATTAGCCAAACAAAAGATGATGACATGGAACAAAAGGGAGAAATAGGGAAATTCATAGGTATTTTTCATTTCAGTCTTTTTTTACTCATCAGTAAGCAGAAGGTAGACAGTGTTGGTAGAATGTGCATGTCTCAAGAAATAAAACCAGTGAAAAATGGTTGAGGTAGTTTTGTGCAGCATTTCCACTATTCTGGTAAGAATGAAATAGATATACAAGTATAAACTATGAAGTATTAATCATGTACTTCTGTACTTCCACATATGAGTTGTGTTCTTTGAATTTAAAACTAGGTTGTACAATAGAAAGATGAATAGTAAAATTCATGCTCATAATTAAAATTAAAAGCATTTTTCACTGACAGCGATAAATAAAATATCCTGACAATTGAGACAGACAACCAAAGAAAGAAGCTTTATATTTCAGAACCTTTAATGTTATTTTTTCCCCCTGCTTTTTGAACATGGGCTACACGTTTTCACTTTGCACTGAGCCCTGAAAATTATGTTGGTAGCCTCAATTATTTATAGGTTTTGTTCTTTACCTTCCTTTTAATGTTCGTTTAAGAAATCTCTCTTGGAAGGTGGCAATTTTTAAATAATGAAGATTCTACAGTATATATTCATAAGAAGTCATTTCCCCATACTTAGAAGATGCTTATATAAATATGATAGCATTCTTCAAAAGATATACTATAAGCTAACAAGTCTGATTATTTTAAGGTCTTTCTCACAATTATATTGAAAAAACTATTTCTACATTTTTCAAACTAATTTTCATTAAGCATTATTTTTTTCTTAAGTAGTAGTTGATCATGGATTAGCTTAGTTTCTCATACAATTCTTTTATAGAATAACACTGAATATATGCTTTTGCTCTATTCAAAACATTCTGATCAGTGATCAGTTTTGACTACATCATTTTGTTTAGCACAATTTTGTACAGTAAAGCTGCACTGTCCCTAACAATGTCTTCCTTAAGATCCACTCTTTTAGAGTATAAAGTCTCAAGTAAATTTAAGTTATTCAGGCTCAGTTCAGACAGGAAAAAAGCAATATTAAGTTGTAATAAATTAGAGAAAATTGGCAAATATGTTTGAATTCTACTGATTTTGGAGGTGCTCTGTATTTTCGGCTTTCAGGTCTCTATTTTTTTCTCTTTTCACTGCCCATGTGTTTAAATTCCTGAAATTCAATTGATCTAGGGCTGGTTATATCGCAATAATTCTCCTCTAGTGGAAAAAGAGCTCTGAATCTTGTTTTCTTTGCCCGGGCAGTAATAGCCACTGATGATAAGTTAGCAGGTATAATGTCACTATCTCTCATGTGGTGAATTACTGAGATTCTCCTAAAGTAGAATATAGAATAATATATTTACAATAATATAAGAAACTATAAAAGTATTCCTATCATTTATGAGATATTGTGATGAATCATACTCTATTTTATGTTGATATCCTGAACTCCAAACACATATTACTTCAAAGATAGAATGAATTCATTCTTTGAAGTATAAAGACCAAATTGGGATGCAGAGGATAGGGTGATGGAGCAACAAGAAAACAGAGGCTCACAGTATAAAGGGCTGCCAACACTCTTGCATGATCTACACAATGGGCCCTTGCCTTTCTCCAGCCTGATAGACGGCATAACAGATGTCATTAAGTATTGTTTCCTGACTTTCCTTCTCTGTGCCAGGTTAGCAGTAATAAATGAAGAGCTCCTTTGGTCCTTGACAATGAGAACATTTCAGAAAATATATTTGACTTAATCATCCAGTCACGCATGAGAATGGGAGACTCAGGTTTTCCCGTAAGTTACGGAGTTCCAGCGCTGTTGCCACAGATGCTTTGCTGTGGTTCAGTTGCTAAGTCATGTCCGACTCTGTGCACTGCATGGACTGTAGCCCACCAGGCTCCTCTGTCCATAGGATTCTCTAGGCAAGAATACTGGAGTGGGTGGCCATTTCCTTCTCCAGGGGATCTTCCTGACCTAGGGATCAAACCTGAGTCTCCTGCATCAGCAGCCAGATTCTTTACTACTGAGCCATCAGGGAATAGTAAGAGGGATCACCCACCATCTCAGATGTAACTGGGAAATACTAAGAGGGAACAGGCGGGCCAACATAAATAACAAAAATCACAAAACCTAAAAAGTAGTGACAAACAGATGAAGTATTCTAAACTAATATTCTCTAAACTCTCATAATTGTGTGTCCTGTTAATAAAAATAATGAGAATGTACACCCCAATTCTTGTCTAGTTATTTAAAATTACATATATATGTCACTTTATTACTGTATATAATTCTTAAAATGGATACAAGTAGAAGTTAAGGTGAACTAAAGAGGAAAAAATGTTAATTTATTCTAATATTACTTAAAGCACTGTTATAAAACTTTAAAATTATTGAATCACTATTATTGTTAATAAATTTTAGTGAGATAATGCCACTGGAAATGCATCCGTAGCTTTTAGAATGTTGACTTAACTCTTTGATTATGAAAATATTTTTAATATTCTGGCTGTTTTGATACTTGGATTTGATGGTAAAAATGCATTACTGGCTGCACTTACTAAATCATAACACAGTCATCCTTGGGTTTCCATTGGAGATTAGTTCCAGGACCGCTGTGGGTACCAAAATTCATGGATATACTCCAGCCCCTTACATAAAATGGTGTAGTATTTGCATAAAGGCAATGGCAACCCACTCCAGTACTCTTGCCTGGAAAATCCCATGGAGGGAGGAGCCTGGTAGGCTGTAGTCCATGGGGTCGCTAAGAGTTGGACATGACTGAGCGACTTCACTTTCACTTTTCACTTTCATGCATTGGAGAAGGAAATGGCAACCCGCTCCAGTATTCTTGCCTGGAGAATCCCAGGGATGGGGGAGCCTGGTGGGCTGTCGTCTATGGGGTTGCATAGAGTCGGACATGATTGAAGCAACTTAGCAGCAGCAGCAGCAGCAGCATGCACATTCTGTATATCTTTTTAATAATTTTTTATCTCTAGATTACTTATAGCACCTAATACAATGTAAGTGCTATGTAAATAGTTATAAATACAATGTAAATAGTTACTTTTGTTGTTGTCCAGTCACCAAGTCATGTCCAACTCTTGGTGACCCCATGAACTGCAGCATGCCAAGCCTTCCTGTCCCTCACCATCTCCTGGACTTTGCCCAAATTCATGTCCATTGAATCAGTGATGCCCTCCAATCATCTCATCCTCTGTTGCCCTCTTTTCCTGCCTTCAATCTTTACCAACATCAGGGTCTTTTCCAAAGAGTAAGCTGTTCGCATCAGGTGGCCAAATCATTGCAGCTTCAGCATCAGTCCTTTCAATGAATATTTAGTCTTGATTTCCTTTAGGATTGACTGGTTTGATCTCTTTGCTGTCCAAGGGACTCTCAAGAGTCTTCTCTAGCACCACAGTTTGAAAGCATCAATTCTTTGGTGCTCTACCTTCTTTATGGTACATCTATACATGACTACTGGAAAAACCAAAGGTTTGACTAGATGGACCTTTGTCATTTGTCAGCAAAGTGATGTCTCTGCTTTTAAATACACTGTCTAGGTTGGTCATAGATTTCCTGCCAAGAAGCAGTCATCTTCTAATTTCATGGTTGCAGTCACCATCCTGAGTGATTTTAGAGCCCAAGAAGAGGAAATCTGTCACTGCTTCCATGTTTTTCCCTTCTATTTGCCATGAAGGAATGGAATTGGATGCCATGATCTCAGTTTTTTTAATATTGAGTTTTAAGCCAGCTTTTTCATTCTCCTCTTTCACCTTCATCAAGAGGCTCTTTAGTTCCTCTTTGCTTTCTGCCATTAATAGTTAGTAGCCCTTGGCAAATTCAAGTTTTGCTTTTTTGAAACCTTCTGAATTTTTTTTCAAGTATTTTCAGTCTGGGTTGGTTGAACCCATGGATGCAGGACCTGCAGATATGAAGGGTCTAAGGTACTCATTTTTCAGTCCCAAATACTGATTATGCAAAAGTGATTTGTTTTTGAAATTCTGTTAAATCCATCTTCCTTGATGTTATTATAAGCCTCTCAAAAGAGTTTTGAAAACAAACATTTAACAAAGGGTTGAGAATCATTGTCAGATCATTGTTTGAAGAATTTTTAATTGAATTTAGCATTTCTATGCCAAATTTAATACACAAGTAAAAATATTTAAAGTTGACACATTTTTGGCCCCCAACCACTTAATGATGGAACCATTTCTAAATATTCATTTGCAAACAGTCCTGCTATAGATTAATTTTTTCAAAGGCAGTTATACTTGGCCACCATTGGCTGACATTTCATCAGTTATGATAGTTTTTCATTATTTTTAAACTTTTTAATGTGTCTGAACTTGTACAAGGGTAGAAATGACAGCTCTGCTACTTTTTTTTTTGCTACTTTTTTATTGCTGATTTGTGCTTGCATTATTAGTACTATTGTCAAACATGTTTTATTTCTTAAAGCTACTGTCCAGTTTGAAAGGATTATTTTGATTGTAAGTAGCTAATATAATGTATAAACCCTCTTAAGCAGGTCCATGTAGACTGTGCTACATATCAGTACACTGAGATAAGAAAAAATAAAGATGCAACAGTTTAGTTTTAGAACTCCTACTCTCCTTGGGAGAAGAAGAATCTTGTGTATCATAAATGATGTATAACTGATATGCAGAAAGAATAAGGAATAACATTCCATTATTAAATTTTCATCAAATTATTTGCCTTCAGTTCAGCTGCTCAATCGTGTCCGACTCTTTGCGACCCCATGAACTGCAGCACGCCCAGCCTCCCTGTTCATCAGCAAGTCCTGGAGTTTACTCAAACTCATGTCCATTGAGTCGGTGATGCCATCCAACCATCTCATCCTCTATTGTCCCCTTCTCCTCCCGCCTTCAATCTTTCCCAGCATCAGGGTCTTTTCCAGTGAGTCAGCTCTTCGCATGAGGTGGCCAAAGTATTGGAGTTTCAGCTTCAGCATCAGTCCTTCCAATGAAAATCCAGGACTGATCTCCTTTAGGCTGGACTGGTTAGATCTCCTTGCAGTCCAAGGGACTCTCAAGAGTCTTCTCCAACACCACAGTTCAAAAGCATCAATTCTTCGGCGCTCAGCTTTCTTTATAGTCCAACTCTCACATCCGTACATGACTGACTGCTGCTGCTGCTGCTAAGTCGCTTCAGTCATGTCCGACTCTGCGACCCCATAGACGGAAGTCCACCAGGCTCCTCCGTCCCTGGGATTCTCCAGGCAAGAACACTGGAGTGGGTTGCCATGTCCTTCTCCAATGCGTAAAAGTGAAAGTGAAGTCACTCAGTCGTGTCCGACTCCTCATGACCCTATGGTCTGTAGCCTACCAGGCTCCTCCGTCCATGGGATTTTCCAGTCAAGAGTACTGGAGTGGGTTGCCATTTCCTTCTCTAGTACATGACTACTTTTAATAAAAAATAAGCATTAATAGGAATTGTGTTGTTTTCTTTCTGCATCTCAATGGATCATCTTTTACACAGCCCATAAGCATCTACTGAAAAGACTGATGGATGAGAGTAAAGGGAGGTATCATTTCTCTCATAGTGGCTGAAGAAACTCTTAAGTTTAGAGGGCAGCTGGTTCAGTAACTCAATAATGCAGTCAAGACACCATGTCCTTTTAGTCTCTCCTTGCTGCTCTCCTCAATGTTGTCATCACTTTCAGGTTGAAAGCAAACAGTCTGCAACAATTTCAGGCATTATATGCAGACTTAACAACAACCAGAAGAACAGTTTTTTGGAAGAGAGGAAAATATTTCAGAAGCCCTCCCTTGGAGTTGGGGTGTAACTAACTTCTCCCGAGTCATATAATCACGTGGAATAAGAATGAATTTTAGAAAAAAAAGTCAGGTTTATATTAAGAAAAGGAAATAGTTTCTAGGGAGGCAGACATTTACAACCACTGTAACATTGATAAGCAAATTATCCATACAATCTTGAGAATCAAACAGATGAAAGAGAAGACAGGTAGTTCACATCTATCACATTGATCAAAACCTGTAGAAGCACTGGACAAATGAAATCAGTGAATCACTATTCCTGAGAGGCAGCATAGCAAATCCATTTTTCAGAAGTGGATTATTAAAAGATCTGTACTACCATATCTATGAAAATATGATATTCTTGACTATTGGTTGATATTTGATAATCTCTTATAAAGCAATATGTTTAACATGTTTATAATTATCAACTTTCTGGAACTTCAAAGTATTTAATGTTAATTTCTGATAGATGTTTTATTTGAACAAAACCCTGGAAAGAGTTAAACTCCTGGAAAGAGTTGAATCCTGTAAAGGATTATGAACAGATACATTAAAAAAAAAATGCAGCTAGGTGTCATATTTAGTCAGAGAAAGGAAAAGTTGTTCTGAGCCATTGGCGCTGAGATGGAAAATTGAAAGCCCAAACCAGGTGTGGGATAGGGATCAAATACTGGGAAAAAATGAGCAGGATGCTAGAACCAAGTCAAGCAAAAATCTATGGGACATACCGTAATCAGACATCTGCAGGAAAAAAATTTTAAAAAAGATATTGGAGATGGTATGGTTCCCTATCCACTACCCTTCTTGATCTCCAGAACAGTTCTTAGTAGTGTATTAACATGGAAACGAATCCTTATGAACTGCAGATGCTGTTGGGCAGTGTAAGTGTGAAGTCTTCTGATCCAATTTCTATATTTGTTTCATTAACACTTAAGGAGATATTTTAAGGTAAAGCAATGGGGAAAAAATAAGAACTAATAGTAATTCTTAAAAGACTATAAGGAATAACACATCAAATCAAATAAATATCATGTAAGGTCAGTATTGTATCTCCCCTACATATGTAAAGTAGTTTCATTATGAGAAAAGCAGAGGACTAAGATAAAAAAATTCATATTGTTTGGTGTCAGTTTTATGAGAACTTAGTGGCAATTTAGTTTAAACTCTAATATAGTAGAGGAAGATCCTAGAAGAAGGGATAGGCTACCCACCCCAGTATTCTTGGACTTCCCTTGTGGCTCCGCTGGTAAAGAATCTACCTGCAATGTGGCAGCCCTGGGTTCAATCCCTGGGTTGGGAAGATCCCCTGGAGAAGTGAAAGGCTACCTACTCTAGTATTCTGGCCTGGAGAATTCCATGGACTGTATGGTCATGGGTTCACAAAGAGTGGGACACGACTGAACAACTTTTATTAATTAATTATAGTAGAGGAAAATGCCACTAACATTGCACTGTAGCTAAATTAAAGCAAGACAAAACACTTGGTTGCCTTGTTTTGTCAATGGTGGCCTATTGGTCTAGCATGACTATCCAAGTAAGACAAGCTGAAGATGTTAGCTTCATTTACACAAATAAAGCCTGACTTAATGACAGAAATTAAAGAGCAAACTATCACTGAAGTTTGAATAGAATACTCATGATGTAATTACTCATATACCCATCTTTTAAAACTGAACACAAGGTTATTAAAGACCAAGAATATTACTGAGAATAAATATACTTCTAACCTTTCTAATAAAGAGAATTACTATAATCAACTATAAAACCCTGATGTTCTTGTCAGAATATGACTGAATTGTTCTGTTCAGCATGACATTTCTTATGTTACAATAATTTAGGAAGATATTGAGTAGTAAGGAATCCTGCCCTTAGCTGATAAATTTAACAAGATCAGATTAAGAGAAGATTACTGTCACCAATGTAAAAACTTTCTAGTCTTAAAGATGCTTAAACACAACCATATTTTTTTTTTAGATTTTACTATTTTTCTAACTTACCCTTCAAATTATGTTGACTTTCAATGGTATGCTGCAGCCCTTTTATCATATCATGAAGAGTAGCACATTCTAAAACATAAAAGATAAATCTATTTGAATATTTACTTTCATTTTGAAATTATTACCTCAAAGTTAGAAAATACTTAAAATAATATTTAATTGACAATTATGACTTAATAAAGCAACCAGGTATCTGAAAATAAGTTATATAATACACATTTTTTTTTTTACATTGGAGGGTAATTGCTTTACAGAATTTTGTGGTTTTCTGTCATACATCAACAAGGATCAGCCCTCGGTACACACGTCCCCTCCCTCCCGAGCCTCCCTGCCATCGCCCTCCCCATCCCGCCTGTCACAGAGCCCTTGTTTGAGTTCCCCAAGTCATACAGAAAATTCCCACTGGCTATCTATTTGACATACGGTATTGTAAATTTCCATTTTATTCTCTCCATGCACCTCCCCTTCTCACTCCTCCCCTCCTCTATGTCCATAGGTTTGTTCTCTATCTCTGTTTCTCCATTGCTGCCCTGAAAATAAATTCATCAAAGCAATCTTTTAAGATTCCATATATATATGTGTCAATATACAATACTTATATTTCTCTTTCTGACTTACTTTGTATGATAGGCACTAAGTTCGTCCACCTCATTAGAACTGACTCAAATGTTTTCCTTTTTATGACTGAGTAGTATTCCACTGTATACACGTACCACAGCTTCTTTATCCTTTCATCTGTAGATGGACATCTAGGTTGCTTCCATGTTCTAGCTATTGTAAATAGTGCTGCAATGAACACTGGGGTACTTGCGTCTTTTTCCATTTTTTTTCCTTAGGGTATATGCCTAGGAGTGGGATTGCTGGGTCATATGGTGGTTTTATTCCTAGCTTTTTAAGGACTCTCCATACCATCTTCCATACTGGTTATATCAGTTTACATTCCCACCAGCAACACAAGAGTGTTCCCTTTTCTCCACACCCTCTCCAGCATTTATTGGTAGATTTTTTTTATGATGGCCATTCTGACTGGTATGAGGTGGTATCTCACTGTAGTTTTGATTTGTATTTCTCTTAATAATGAGTGATGTTAAGTATCTTTTCATGTGTTTGTTAGCCATCACACACTTTTTAAATCAGTCTTTAAGTCAAACACACTCCATGATTTTGTTATGAGTTTTCTAAGGCATGAAAACCTCAGTAAAGTAGGGATTCCCTCTATGTGCCATTAGCAACAGCTGCCCTAGAAATAAGGCACATTTGGACATGTCTGGAGGACTGTGAGGCATGTATCCAAGTGGCTTTTCCATAAAAAGAACATTCCGAGGAAAGAGAGTCAGAACATTCCAAGGAAAGAGAGTCAAGGAACATGAAGTTCTGTTCAAAGATACAGAGTCAGAACTGGTGAGCAAGTGTCACTTGGGAGAAGATAATGCTTTTCTTCCTCACTGTCCTCTAACCTGTCCTCTTGCCTGAGTCCTAGGACAAGGGAGTAGCGACAAAGAGTAAAAACTCAATGTGTTGGGTTACAAGACATCAGTCACTCTGGTGCCAGTCTTCTTGCATAATTGGAGAATTCTGTGCAATCAAGCCCAATATGTGCAAATAAGCTTTCAGTATGTATATTCTTGGTACCACCAGCAACAGCTAAACATTTGAAGTGGGGCCACAGTGGTGGAGACTCCTGTAACTTTAAGCAGTCCCTGGCTGTAAGCTTCAGGAAAGCAGGGACTATCTTCCATCTTGTTTATCATTTCTCCCTAGTACTTAGAAGAGTTGTGGTCCATCATAGTCATTTCATAAATATTTGTTAAGTGATTTCGTTGACAGGCATTATAATGGTAGGAAAGGAGTAAATGGAGAAACTGTGGTATGAAAATAATAACACACTGCTATGTTAAGTGCTTTGCAAATATTAATTCACTTAACCCTTTTAACTCCATGACATTGATTCTAGTATTTGCCTCACTTTTACATATGAGGAAATTGATACATAGAAGTTTAGCAAATTGTCCAAACTCACACTTAAAAGTCATAGATGGTAGAGCTACAACATGAACTCAAGCAGTCCAGCACTAACATCAATGATTCTAACTGCTTTAATATACCACCAAGAAGATCAGCGCAGGATCACTTCTTCAGACTAATCTGAGTAGGTGAGAGGCCCTGGAAAGAGGGTAGGAATAGAGCCAGAGAAAGACTCTGTGATAGTTATTGCTATCACATTTTTACTATAAGATTGAGAAATCCAGGTTGCACTAGTTTAAGTTTACAATTATAGTAGCTAAATATATAATGATGAAAACATCACAAAGAGTAACAGTATTTTTAAAAAGAAACATTAGGCAATTTTGTTCTCATGTGCTTGGCTTAATGGCTATTAAATATTGAACCTGAATCTCTTTCATTCAGGTTTAGAGGCCCACAGTGGATATTCAGCTACTGTGCATTATTAGTGTGACATACTTTTATATAACAATAAAAAGTTGTCTAGGTACATTAAAATACTATTATTGAATATTTACCCTGTCAGGCAGTACATTAAGTACATTATAAACATTATAATCAGTATTCAAACTGCTGCTGAGAAGCTGGCATCATTATCTTGATTTCACAAAGGGAGGATGTCACGCATAGATATCTGGTAACTTAACGAAGATTCCACAGTACATGGAAGGTCTAGGTTTGAACACAGGTTTTTCACATTTCAAATCCTGTGCTCTCAACTCAAGACTTCCTCGGGAATCGTATAACATGCTGATGAAACCATGAAATTTGGAATCAGAAGAACTGGATTAGAGTGTTTTTCTTCTTTACTGTGTAACTATGACGCTCTGGGTAATATACTTTTCTCCTATATTAGGTTGTTCTGACAACCAAATGAAAAAATATACTTTCTAAATTCATTCACAGATATTTAACATTGTTACTGTTTCTCTCCTCTGTGTCCCACAATTTGTCTATATTGCTTTTATCCATCATTCACATTACATTTCAGTTAGATGGTTTCTCCCACTAGATAGTGAACTCTTTCAAGTAAAGATACTTATTTTGACAATCCTTACTTCTAATGTGATGACTATTTCATAAGTGTTCAATAGTTTTTGTATTTATTAACTAAATGAGAGAACCAATACTGTGAGGGGAGAGTTAAAAACTTCCCGTTTTCAGTTAGAGGTCCTATAACTCAGTCTCCATGTACTTCAACTACATTAATAGAAAAGAAAGTATTCGGCAGAAGTTAAAAGCTTTATGCAAGTACAAGGTTCTACTCCCCCACTTACCCCCTCTACCTCCCCTGTCACCAACTCAAAAAGTTTCCACCATCCTCCACTTTGTTCTGTTGCTGAGTCCCAGTAACAGAATGATGGCTAAATGACAACTGATATTACCTGCTTCATGTATATTACTGTATTAGCTGCTGCAATTAAAAATGGAGGCATAAATCCTGCCATCACTTGTCCTTGCACCTTTAGAAGCATGAATCCAGCATGCATAAAGTATGTTATCTCAGTAATTAGCAAATTGAAAACAGAACCCTGAAACTGAAAGTATACTGAATGTTTCCAAACTGTGTATTTTCAAATTTAGAACACAAGGTGGCTCTCTAAACACATTTTTAAAAACAGGAAACTGGCTCATTAAGGAATTCTACCTGGGTCTCCGCACTGCAGGCAGATTCTTTACCAAACGTGAACCACCGGGGAAGCCCCATAAAATAGAATATCATTTATTATTTTAGAATAATGGCTTTTAATTCTCTTTGCAAAACTTCTATGCATCATTTCTGTTGGACTTTACAGTATAATTTGAAGAATGCTATCCTATGCAATTCTTAAAAACTAGAGCTCAGAACATTAAAAGCTATCACTTATATTGTATAATTTAGTAAATCAGTGATTGTTTTAAGGTCAAATTTAGGCTCTACCATTACAAGCAATTTGGGCGTTAATATCTATATCATAAATCAGTTGGAAATATTAAATAAAATGTGCATGAAAAGGCTTTTTTTAAACAGTACTTGATCTTCAATATCAATATTGTTACCATCTTGAACTGGCAAAGGCATTGTTTATCTGATATCAAGTGAAGAAAATAAAATATAAAGATATCATGATTTACTTTTGAATAAGTCCAATCACATACATGTGATTCCTTCCTAAGTGAATTAGTACACACTGCTTTTTAAGAGATCATCCTCACTTGTTCTTTCACTTCTACTGTGTATTATTCAGAAAAAGGTCATTAGATTTAGAATAAGTATAACTGATTTTTAAGGAAGTATTTAATTATGTTTTTCAAATAATACACATACATGAAACACACGTTTAGTGATAAGTGAATATCTTGACAATCTCTGCCCCAAAACTAACCAGTTTCCCTCCTCTCAAAGCAAACACTGTTACTAGGACACTGTTTATCTTTCCAGGGATCTACAAATATACAGGGGAGAGGGTGTTGGTGTGTTAGGATATATTTTTGTGAAAATTATAATACACTGCTGTGAACATTATTATTTTCATTTACTATATGTGGGAGATTATGCTATATCATATAAAGACACTTCATTCTTTTTATCAGTTATATAGTAGTTCATTACAAAATATACCACAATTTATTTAACCAGATATCCACTGATAGATGTCACACTTAGAAAGGCTTTCTCCAGTCTTAAAAACATAAAAACAAAGCTCCCTATAGTCTCTTCCATTGTGGCTTCACTTTTTGACCTTTAATTGACTATTGTTCAGAACAGTTTTAGATATGTAGACAGGCTTCCCAGGTGGTGCTAGTGGTAAAGAATCTGCCTGCCAATGCTGGAGTCATAAGAGATGCTAGTTTGATCCCTAGGTCGGGAAGATCCTCTGGAGTATAAAATGGCAACCTGCTCCAGTATTCTTGCCTGGAAAATCTCATGGACAGAGGAGCTTGGTGGGCTACAGTCCACAGGGTTGCAAAGAGTCGGGCACGACTGAGTGAATAAGCACAGATGTACAGAAAACTTGGGAAGATGCTACAGAGTTGTGAAATATCCTTAGCTAAGTTTCCCCTATTATTAATATCTTACTTTAGTACAGTATGTTTGTTACAATTAATGAACCAATGTTGATACATTATTATTAATTAAAATCTATACTTTACTTGGACTTCCCAGGTGGCACTGGTGGTAAAGAAACTGCCTGCCAATGGTCGGGAAGATCCCCTGGAGAAGGAAATGGTAACCCACTCCAGCATTCTTGCCTGGAGAATCTTATGACAGAGAAGCCTGGTGGACTGCAGCCTATAGGGTTGCAGAGAGACACGACTGAAGCGCCTTAGCACGCATGCATACTTTACTCTGATTTTCTTAATTTTTACCTAACGTCCTTTCTCTATTCTTTGATTCCATCCACAATACCACGTTACATTCAGTTGTCATGTCTTCTTCAGGTCCTCTTTGCTGTGACAGTTTCTCAGAGCTTTCTTGTTTTGATGCACTTAAGTCTTTCAGACTACTGGCCAGGTCTTTTGTAGATACCCCTCTATGTGAATGTGACGCTTACCTCCTGATGAGATGAGGTTATAGGGAGGAAGAACATAGAGGTAAAGTGCCATTTTCATCACATCAGAGCAAGGGTAACTACCATCAACATGACATCAGGTTGACCTTGATTTCATGCCTTAGTTGTGTACGTCAGATTTCCCCACTATATAATTACTCTCTATCACCCCCTTTTCCATTCAGAATGTTTCACTATAGTGAAGAAAATCACTATACACAGCGCACACCTGATGAGTGCCGCGTTATATTTCCTTGAGGCCAAGTCATTTACATGAGCTATTTGGAATTCTGCAGAGATTTATCTCTTCACTCCATTTATTTATTCATTTATTTTTATGAATATGTACTCATGGATATACCTGGGGTTTTAATCTAATACTACTTTATTTTGTTGCTCAAATTGTTCCAGCTTTGGTCCTTGAGAACTTTTTCACTTGAGTCCTGTATCTTTGACATACCCCATTATTATGCAGTATTTTCCTTTTTGAGCACTTTATTTCCTGGTACTACAAGATGCTTTAGACTTATACATTTCTTGCCCCTGTCTTAGAATCAGCCATTTCTTCAAGGGGTCCTGGTTCCTTTTGTAATAAGACAGTGTTAGAAACTTGGTGCCAGTTTTGCTTGTTGCTATGGATCATGTGCCCTCTAAGTTGACATAACAAGGAAGTGTATGCATATGGCTTCTTTTTTTCTTTTCCTGATGCCCAGCACTTTATTAGTAAGGAGGCTTGGCCTGCAAAAGGGGAGGCTGCGATGGTCAGGACTAGCATCCATCTAGGGGGATTTTCCTGGTCATCAGGCGGTTTCTCCATGCAGGTTTAGAGGAAATATGGATGAAACCCACACAGAGGGTATCACTGTGACTGGCAAGCAGCAGAAGTAGGAGGGGAGCCCTAGGCATAGCTGGGCTCCTGGGACAGCAGTGTTTCCATGTTGGGCACAGATGCACCTTCTGGGAACTTCTCCAAGTTCCAGGCAATATCACTGCAGCACACAAAGACCAAGTGATGAGCTTGGAATCTGTTGAAAACAGTGGTTGTCAGGGGGCCAGGGCAAGGCCTTCAACAGGAAGGTGCAGAGCAGGTGCATCTGCAAGCCACTTCTGGAAAAGTCTCTGAACTTGAAGGAACTCAGGCTCTCTTTGTACCTAGCATTCTCCTGATGCCCAGAACGAGTTGCATGGGAAGACCAGCACTACCAGGCCTGGGGTGAAGTTGCCATGTAGCTTGTTCAACTGAGTGTAGTCCCAGACCTTTGTGCTGCAGAGCAATGCCACTTTCTCAACGAGTAGCACCATGCCAGGCTGGGTGCCCATGCTCCAACGCTCCCTGAGGGCTAGGGGGTGCACAGAGAGGGGGCAGAGTAGACCCAAGGGGGGATGGTGGCAGCTGGGAGCTGAGCAGAGCACATGGCATGGATGTCTGAGAAGTGAGCGGGACTAGGACAATGTCTTTCTAACACTAAAATTTTTGACCCATCTGAAGTTTCTTTCGGTGTAATTGTGAGGCAGGAATTCAACTGTACTTTTTCCATGTGTTTGAAGGCCTGGACTGAGCCTTGGATTTGTCATTTCTTAGCTGACTGGACTGGAGAAGACAATGGTACCCCCACTCCAGTACCCTTGCCTTGAAAATTCCATGGACCGAGGAGCCTGGTAGGCTGCAGTCCGTGGGGTCGCTAAGAGTCGGACACGACTGAGCGACTTCACTTTCACTTTTCACTTTCATGCACTGGAAAGGAAATGGCAACCCACTCCAGTGTTTTTGCCTGGAGAGTCCCAGGGACGGGGGAGCCTGCTGGACTGCTGTCTATGGGATCGCACAGAGTCGGACACGACTGAAGTGACTTAGCAGCAGCAGCAGCAGCAGCTGATTGGACGAAGACAGATTACTCTCCTTTGTTCATGTTTCTTCATTATCAAAGTGGAATAATAGTACCAGTCTTATCTATATAGTCTTTCAGGGCTATATTAAGGACAAAATGAAATGATAATCTGAAAAGTTCTATGTGAATTAAAAATATTTTACAAATGTAAAACTACTGTTATAGCAAAAAGCACACTCAGAATGACTGTTTCTATAAGCAGCAAAGAACTAACCTTGTTTCATTGCGACCTCTTTTGTTTGCATTACTCTTAATAAACAGTTAGCTTTTTCCAACTGCATATCCAGGATATTGTTCTTCCCACTGGATTCTATAATTTTCTATAGAAAAAACAGGATTCATTTTATCACCAAATCAATGCTGCTATTTTGATTTTTTTTAACCTAAGAATATGAAAGTATAAACCATTTAATACCTGAAAGTCTAATAATTAAGTCTGGCACACATTTTTAAATAAGTCAACTTCCTAATTTATCTTTAATTTAAAGAGTAACATAATAAAAAGTTAAAATAGGTGAACAGTTATAGGAAGTTATAAAAAGTAAAAATATGAACTAATTTGAACTCCTTTCTTTCCAACTATTTAACCTCCAGTCCTAAAATTAATCATTCCTTATAAATATTTCCAAAATATTTTATGACTACACAACTATAGGAAAGGGTCACATTATACTTTGTTCTGCACCTTGGATTTTCCACTTACTACTACTTTCTCAGAGATGATGGCACATAAGCATGTAAAAGTCTTACCTCATTCTTTTTAACAGCTGCATTGAGTTTCTTTCATGAATATGATTTATTTAAATAGTTTCCTATTGAGAAAAATTTGTGCTGTTCCCATTTTTTGCTATTACAGACAATGAATAAATGTTCTCAAATATATATCTTTGTGAATAATGTAATAACTGCCATGTACCAGTCAAACACCTTCAAAAATCATCAATTCATAACCTATCCTGTATAATCTATACTTCTACCCATTCTCTGTTCTTATCACTTCTGAATTTATCTCAAAGAACTCCTTGACACTATATTATTTCTTTGATAAATATTATCATTTATATGCCTCTCTAAGAGATGGCTCAAAAGTACAATCACAATACCATTATGACATCAAAAAAGAACAATATTTCTAATTTAAAATATCTAAGAATATGAGAGATAATTCCAAGTTAAGCTCCAAACGCTTTGTACCAGTTCCTCTCCCACCAAAGTGTTATTTCCTTCTCTCTCATCTCTTACTTTGGTCAGAATCACTTGGTTAAAAAAAATGCAAGTCCATTGTTGAAAAAAGCTCATTATATGAAAATACCCATCATCATGAAAATTTTTTTATGATGGCAATACTACATTGTGCAGAGGAAAAGAAGGAATATAGAAGGATGATAAGAAAAAGAGAATATAGGGGTAGGGATTATTCTTCCTCCTATTCCTGTTTCACAAATCCACTTTCCAAATCTGATTTATCCACTTACATTTCTCAACAGATATTCCTATTCCTCTCCCAGGGAGAGGAGACAAAAAGCCTAGTATATATTTGAGGATATGGTCTGACATATAATTTGTGTAGAGTTAGAGATGGAACAGGAAAGACTAAAAAGGAAATTAGTCATAACAGTAAGAGATTGAGGATTGAATCTACTTCAGTCTTTACTAAACCATTCTTGAGTTTATGGACATCCTGGGTATATACATATGTATTTCCCCTTTAACTTTAGCAAAAGTATATCAATTATTTGCTCCCTTGCCCCCCAAACATTTTGATATTAGTATTAATGAGTTACAACCACATACATTCTAAATACAGATTTTAAAAATGAGAGAGAAGGGGCTTAAAAAATACATTCCCATTATTTTTACCTTGCTTCTTTTTTGTGTATATATATATATTTTCTTCCTAACTCCCTCCATTGACAAAATCTGTTACACTTTTCCTTATATTCTACAATTGTTTGATATCTTTACATACCTTTTCTATCTGTGAAAAGTCACTTATAAGTTTGTCAAGATTCACATTGCTAATCTTTTTCATACATCCTTCGCTGTTTTGATTCATATCTAAACTAGTGAAGAGTAGATAGTGTTAAAACAAACAAACAAATAAAATACAAAGCACTATAATAATGATAATAGTCCAAATACTAGAGTTTCTGTATTCCACTCATGGAGCACATTCTTGAGCTCCATTGCACTCAAGAGAATTTTTATTATACCCCCATTATTAACAGTGATCAAATGAATTAAGACTTCTCTACTCTTCTGCACACCCGCTCCAGCCAAGTTTTCTCTAAACAAATCTAAAATTAGTGCAATGATATGTGCATATGTAGAAGTTACTTGTTCCTATTACACAAAAATTATGCCACCATTCATCATTCAGCTCTTTGCCATCAGTATGACTGCATTTAAAATTTGATGCATTACTAAATCTGATGCATGGCTTTTAAATATAGCTACCCATTCCAGTATTCTTGCCTGGAGAATTCCATGGACAGAGAAACCTGGCACGCTATAGTCCATGGGGTCACAAAGAGTTGGACATGACTGACTGACACTTGTATTTGTATGTATTTTCAATTTAAGGTGTTTAAAATATTTAACTATCATGCCACAAATAATTTTTGCTGTATTTCTTGGTAGTCTGCTTGTTGCTAGGAATTGAACTATGTCTCCTTCAAAATTCTTATGTTGAAGCTCTAAACCCAACTGTGACTATATTTGGATATAGAATATTTATGAGAAAATTAAGATTGAATGAAATCATAAAGGTGTGGCCCTAATCTGATAAGACTGTGGCCTTATAAGAAGAGGAAGAGAGTGATTTTGTTCTCTCTCCACACATTCACACTGAGGATAGGCCCTGTGAGCACACAGTGAGGGGGTGGCTCTCTGAAACCCAAGGAGAGGGTCTTCACGAGCTATCAACACTGATGTCACCTTAATGTTGGACTTCTCAGCTTCAAGAACTATGAGAAAATAAATTTCTGTTGTTTAAGCCACTGAGCCTGTGGTATTTTGCTATAGCAGCAGCCTGAGTAGACATATACAATTAATTTTCTTATTTATTTGGCTGGCAACCTGTTTGGTAAATAAAGAACATAGGAAAATTAATATCCTCAAAGCAAGCACTAAGTATTTCTATTCTTTTACATAAGAGTACTTTGGGGTATAACCAACTAACCGCTGAAGTGAAGACTAAGAGTTCCAGTTTCAGTTCTATGGAATCAATCATAAGAAATTCTGCAGAATTCCAGAGGTAAGCTCATCCAGCTAGGATGGAGAAACTGACTTTTGCAAAACACCAAGTATTTACATTTGAGGGTGGAAGAATGTCTAGAAGAATCAGGATTAAAACAATCTAAATGTATGAGATACATGTCTTTAGACTTTTCTCTAGCAAATACAAAGAAGAAAATACAAATGTGAAATTTAGGTATTCTAGATGGAGGACAGGGTATGTGCCAATGCCTGGTGTGTGATAGTGCAGTGATAAGTAGTCCAGAGTAAAGGAAAGTGAAGTTGCTCAGTCATGTCTGACTCTTTGCGACCCCATGGGCTGTAGCCCACCAGGCTCCTCCATCCATGGGATTTTCCAGGCAAGAATACTGGTGTGGGTTGCCATTTCCTTCACCAGGGGATCTTTCCGACCCAGGGACTGAACCCGGGTCTCCCACATTGCAGGCAGACTCTTACCTCTAAGCCACCAGGGAAGCCCCAGTCCAAAGTAAAAGGTAAGTAAAATTCCTAAAATAATTACTCAAAATAATTTTGGGGACATATTGTTTAAAACGAGGTACCCCAAAACATAGACATTGTTTGACAATTTGTTACTTTATAAAGAAATCCCATTTTCTTTCTCTTTTTATATTATACTGCATTAACAACTATTAGTAGTTTTAAATTTGAATTTTAGCTGTGTATTTTCAGTTTACTGAATTATTATCCTCTGTATCACATATAGTAGTAAAACTCTTAAATAGTTAAAACTTGATCCTTAAGACAGAAGACTAACTGTGACAGCATCCCATGATAAATTCAGTAAAATTCATTTTGGGGTAAAATTTAGAAATCACCACAATTTAATATACTATTTTTGTTTAATTTATAGGATAATCTGAAGTAATGATGCAAAATCTTTTCTCACAACTTTTCTTAATTTCTAACATTTTTTTAATTAAAAAAATTTTTTATTGAAGTACAAATGATTTGCAGTGTTGTGTCATGCTCTGCTATACAGCAAAGTGACTCAGTTATGTACATATATTCTTTTCAATTATGGTTTATCACAGGATATTAAATATAGTTTCCTGTGCTATACAGTAGAACCTTGTTCTTCATCTTTCCTAAATATAATAGTTTGCATCTGCTAATCCCAAACTCCTAGTCCTTTTCTCCCCTACCCTCCTCCCTCTTGGCAAACACAAGTCTGTTCTCTATGCCTGCAAGTCTGTTTCTCTTTTGTAGATAGGTTCACTTGTGCCATTTTTTAAATTCCACATACAAGGGATATTGTATAGTATTTCTATTTCTCTGACTTATTTCACTTAGTATTATACTCTCTAGTTGCATCCATGTTGCTACAAATGGCATTAGTTCATTCTTTTTTATGGCTGAGTAGTATTCCATTGTGTATATGTACCACATCTTCTTTATCCAATCATCTGTTGCTAGACATTTAAGTTGTTTTCATCTTTTGGTTATTGTGAATAGTGTTGCTATGAACATAGAGGTTCATGGCATACATCTGAATTACAGTTTTGTCTGGGTATATGCCCAGGAGTGGGACTGCTAGATCATATAGTGACTCTACTTTTAGTTTTCTGAGAATGCTCCACACTGTTTTCCATAGTTGCTGTAGGAATTTACAGTCCTACAAACAGTGTATGAAGGTTTCCTTTTCTCCACAACCTCTTTAGCATTTGTTACTTGTAGACTTTTAAATGATGGCCATTCTGACCAGTGTAATGTGGTACCTTATTATAGCTTTGACCTACTGGCCTATGTCTTCTCTGTAGTTCCTAACATTTTAAATAAATAAAAGGTTTTACTAGAGCTTTGTCTTGGAATCTGGCTCCTGAACTGTTTTAATTTGAGGTCGATTTCTCCCAACTCCTTCCTCCTAATCAGACCCATGAAGTGTTTTTCCTCATAAAATCATCACTAATATTACACTGGCTATCAACACATGCTATCACTTTTTCTCACACTGGCCAAGCCATCTGATTGTTTCTAGATGTCTTCATTACCTCTCCTCCAATGCAGGAGGGACAAGATCAAGATCTCCTCAGTTGGTATGGTCTACTTGCCCAGTGGACTAGGTCACAGGCTGCTGATTCCGTGATTGGCAAATTCTTGCTGAGAAGCCAGGACTGACTCATGACCTCCACAACACCAAATTCAACCACCCCCACAGTGGGCGGCGGCCCCATTTCCTTCCTTGCCCTCGCCCCACCCTGCTCAGCCGGCCCTCCGCACCCCAGGATAGCTTTGTGTTATCTCCTCAACCCCCACCCCCTTCGCCATACTGCGTGAGGCCTGCCCTGAGGCCTAAGGCTCCTGGTTTCCTCTACTCCCATTCTGGTGTCGCTAGGAGCTCAACTCTACAGCACGATAAAAAAATCCCCTGGGGTGGGAGAGGTGGCTGGGTCAAACTTCTGTCTCGAACCAGGAGACTGTGAGGAAGTGCTAAGTAAAGAAAATCTGTGGAAAAGGAAATTTCGAATCCGCGGAGAAAAGGCCTGGAGCGTTACCTGTCGTCGCTCGCGGTTTCCACAACCTCCCCACGCACGACTTCCTCCCGGTACTGGTCCTCTCCTAACTGCTGTCCCCTCCTCAGGAAGCGTGTACCGTCAACAATGGGTCCGCCCTTCTCCTAGTCCCCACTGAGCCTGGCCTTAGGGTCCCACCTCCAGCCTTAACTCTTTGGGCTTCTTAGGTCTTTTCATGTAGATACTAGAATACAATTCAACACGTAGTGACTATCAGATCAATAATTATTTTCTGAGCAAAGAATAAATCACATTGGATTAAGTTTTGATTAATGAGGCAGCACTACTGAATAAATAGTAATCCATGTTTATTCTAATAACATAAAGTAGGCTTATAAAGTACCAGACACTGTGCTAGGTGATGGAGATGAAATCATGGATATAATACAAGCGGTCTGGAGTCAGTTAACAGATATGATCTCCTTTCCACAGAGCTTTGTCTTAGTAGCTCAGTGTTTAAGGGCATGGGTTCTAGTGGGTCCAAGCCCCAACTCTTCTATTTATCAACTGGGTGATCAGTGAGCTGATTCTAAATTATACCTGCTTCAGTCTCTTTGTAAAAATAAACATTAGTTAATACCTACTTTAAGGGCTTCCCTGGTGGCTCAACTCATAAAGAAACTGCCTGCAATGCAGGAGACTTGGGTTCCATCCCTGACTTGGGAAGAGCCCCTGGGAGAAGGGAATGGTTACCTGCTTCACTATTCTTGTCTGGAGAATTCCATGGACAGAGGAGCCTGACGGGAGACAGTCCAAGGGGTTGCAGAGTTGGACAGGACTGAATGACTAACACTACAGGCTAATGCCTACTTTATAGGGCTGTTGTAATGTTTAAATGAAATGATGCACTTTAAAAGTGCTTAATGTACTTCGTGCCAAAGGTAAGTGTTAAAAGTATTAATTATTATAATTAAAAAAAATTTTCATAACCATTTGAAAGTGTTTCCCCTGCCAACTTTCCCTGTTTACTTTTTTTTTTGAGTGGGAGAGGGAAGATTTTTATTAATTTAATTTTTCTATGAACCCAAAATTGGCAAGCAGAAAAATGTAAACTGTAATAGGATAAATCTTACTTTATTATCTGAAAGGTATTATATCATGGTAGCAACAGAACTAGATCAAAGTGGGAAATATGTGGGTGGGGGAAAACCTCTTCATGCTGCTGACCAGTTAGTAATCTTGGAAAGATTGGAATTCCCAAGTCTTTTTTTTTTTTTTCACTTTAAAATAAGAAAAGTGGACTAAATAACATAAAATTTTAAGATTTTAAATTTGTCTTATGATAAAACATAGCTCATCAAAATGTTTTGAAAATGTTATCTTCTCATGTTCTTTTCTGTATTGATTTCACAAAATTCACACACACGAACACACACATAGTTTAATTTTTAGAGATCTTTCAAGAGATGCAACTGCTGACTACCCAAGAGGCTTTCCTTGACATTAATAACAATACATAGGGATATTTTTTTTCAGTTGTATTTATTTATTTTTCAATATTGTATCAGTTTTGCCATACATTGACATGAATCTGCCATGGGTGTACGTGTGTTCCCCATCCTGAACACCCCCCCCCACCACCACCTCCCTCCCCATCCCATCCCTCAGGGTCATCCCAGTGCACCAGCCCCGAGCACCCTGTCTCATGCATCGAACCTGGACTGGTGATTCATTTTACATATGATAATTTACATGTTTCACTGCCATTCTTCCATATCATCCCGCCCTCGCCCTCTCCCACAAAGTCCAAAATGTATACATCTGTGTCTCTTTTGCTGTCTCACATACAGGGTTATTGTTACCATCTTTCTAAATTCCATATATATGCATTAGTATACTATATTGGTGTTTTTCTTTCTGGCTTACTTCACTCTGTGTAATAGGCTCCAGTTTCATCCACCTCATTAGAACCGATTCAAATGTATTCTTTTTAATGGCTGAGTAATATTCCATTGTGTATATATATATATCACAGCTTTCTTTTCCATTCGTCTGCTGATGGGCATCTAGGTTGCTTCCATGTCCTGGCTATTATAAACAGTGCTGTGATGAACATTGGGGTACACGTGTCTCTTTCAATTCTGGTTTCCTCGGTGTGTATGCCCAGCAGTGGGATTGCTGTGTCATATGGCAGTTCTATTTCCAGTTTTTAAAGGAATCTCCACACTGTTCTCCATAGCGGCTGTACTAGTTTGCATTCCCAACAGTGTAAGAGGGTTCCATTTTCTCCCCACCCTCTCCAACATTTATTGTTTGTAGACTTTTGGATAGCAGCCATTCTGACTGGCATGAAATGGTACCTCATTGTGGTTTTGATTTGCATTTCTCTGATAATGAGTGATGTTGAACATCTTTTCATGTGTTTGTTAGCCATCTGTGTGTCTTCTTTGGAGAAATGTCTGCTTAGTTCTTTGGCCCACTTTTTGATTGGGTTGTTTATTTTTCTGGAATTGAGTTGCAGGAGTTGCTTGTATATTTTTGAGATTAATTCTTTGTCCATTGCTTCATTTGCTATTATTTTCTCCCATTCTGAAGGCTGTCTTTTCACCTTGCTTATAGTTTCCTTTGTTGTGCAGAAGCTTTTAATTTTAATTAGGTCCCATTTGTTTATTTTTGCTTTTATTTCCAATATTTTGGGAGGTGGGTCATAGAGGATCCTGCTGTGGTTTATGTCAGAGAGTGTTTTGCCTAACACATAGGGATATTGAAAATGGCCTTTTGAATTGCTGATTGAAAATAATTGTTTTTTTTTTAGTCACTCAGTTGTGTTTAACTCTGCACCAGGCTCCATAGTTCATGGGATTCTCTAGGCAAGAATACTGGAGTGGGTTGCCATTTCCCTCTCAAGGGGAACTTCTGAACTCAGAGATCAAACCCAGGTCTCCTGTATTGCATGCAGATTCTTTTAACACTGAGCCATGAGGCAAACCAATTCAAAATAATAAGTATGCAAATAATGTTATGTGTTATTTATTGAGATGAGGCCACTTTAAGACCCTCCTAAAATGTTACCTTCTCCATGAGGCATTCACTGATATTATCAATCATCAATGACCTACTTTTCCTTGTTCTATGCTTTTATTTACTTTTTTCCATTACTTTGGATCATACTGGCCTTCTTTGGTATTTGTTTGGGCTGTTTGAATTGATATCTTATCTTTCCTGCTGCACGGTCTGCTCCTTGGGGGAAGAAACTGTGTCTGTGTGTGTATAATATTATAAATATGTATTTCTCTGTTGTGCCAGCATAGTCAGGATAAATAGATGAGCCAACACGCCAGAAACAAATCACAGAAATCTGGCTTGATTTTTCTTGTTTGAAACGAGTCACAAGCTTCTCTTCCAGTTTGTACATATTAGCTTTTTTTTTTTCTTTTGAAAAAAAGTCCTGGTGAGTTCAAAATATATCTGTGGATGAGAAACTATATGAACTGCTTATTATTTCATCTTTAAAAAGGAAATGCCTTTCACAGTTATATTCATCAGTACCGTCTGACTGAGAAACAGAAAGGACTCATTGAACATTTGCTCATAAACTGCCTGGAAAACCATAAGAGAAAAATAACTTACATTATTATAACATGGTAACAAAGGGAGTAGAAAGAAACTAATGTTAGAATCTATTAAAAAGTAACTTGATTTGGAAAATAAATGCAACTGAAGAAAATCAGAAGTTACCTTTTCTTTTTTAAAAGTAGAATCACAAAAGTAGAATAACTGGGCAGAATTTGCATTTTTGTTTGAGGACAGAAAGTACAAATATTATATTTATTCAGAAGAAACCAATATACGTTAGACATGAGCTTATGATAAAGGTGACTTATTTTTGTGAAAATTAAGGAATCTAGCCAACTCTTGGTAGCTTGGTCTTCCATAGTTGGTTGGAGGTGACTATGGGGGTACTCTCAGTAGAAGTCAGATTTTTTTCTCAAAATACAGTTTTAAGTCTGTGCAGGTACATAAACAAGTGATCCATGATGGCTTTAATGTCATAGCATGAATATTTAAAATGGATAACCAGTAAGGACCTACTGTATAGCACAGGGAACTATGCTCAATGTTGCAACCTGGATAGGAGGGGAGTTTGCGGAAGAATGGATACATGAATATGTATAGCTGAGTCCCTTTGCTGTTCATCTGAGATTATTACAACATTGTTTGTTAATTGGCTATACCCCAATACAAAATAAAAAGTTTAAAAAAGATAATATGTCATGAGTTTGATGGCTTAAGTCTAGAATATTCCTTTGCTCCTGAGAACATCAACTTTTTCATAACACACCTTCTTAGTGATAACTTGGTTGTGGGTCAAGGGAATAAAAAGACTGTTAGGTATCCATGGGGTTGCAGAGAGCTGGACACAACTGAGCGACTAAGCACAGAACACACAGCTTCAATCCTGGCTTTGCACCTGTGAGCTGTGTGATCCTAGGCCACTCAGCTTCTCTCTCTTCCCCTTAGTTTCATAATTTTCAAATGAGAGCAAACTTCTGAAGATTGTGGAAGGGGTACAGATACACTGTGGACTATCACTCAGTCATTAAAAAGAATACATTTGAGTCAGTTCTAATGAGATGGATGAAACTGGAGTCCATTATACAGAGTGAAGTAAGCCAGAAGTATAAAGACCAATACAGTATACTAACACATATATATGGAATTTAAAAAGATGGTAACGATAACCCTATATGCAAAACAGAAAAAGAGACACAGATATACAGAAAATGAAATATTATATATTATCAGGGCAGGCTTAGAGGAGGCCACAGGTATTTTTTGAATGACTTGGTGAATCAATGAACAATGTTAGTTTCTGAATCAACAAGCTACTGTGGTGTAATAAACTACTCTAAAGCTTAGTGGTTTGAAACAAACATTTATTTACCTAATGCTATTTCTGCTCAGAAATTTAGACTGAGCTCAGTGATCAGTTTTTCTGGTCTTGCCTGGGCCTGCTTATGAACTTTGGGTCAGCTGTGGATCAAGGAAGTGCTATAAGTGGCTTTGTTGGTCTTGATTGGGCTCTCGCATCTTGGGATCGGAGTTGGGATGACTTTTCACTCTGTCGCTTGGTCTCTCATCGTCAAGCAGGCTCAGTCAGACTTGTTCTTGGGGAGTGCCAGGTTTTCAGGACAGAAGCAGCTGTATGCAAGGCTGTCTAGAGGGCGAGTCTCAACACTGGCCCCCGCGACTTCCGCACCATTATACTGGCCAAAGTGCATTACAGGGCCACCCAGATCAAAGTACTGAAGGAACAGATTCCACCTCTTGATGACAGGCGTTTTGAACAGGATGAATACAGGGAAGGTAATAATCATTTTGCCAAAAAAAAAAAAGAAGAAGATTATCTTTAGGTACATCTGTCAAAATAAAATTGTTACAGAGTGCATACTTCAGCAAAGGGGAAAAAATGGCCTGTTGTATATAATGGTTAAGTATAACCCCAATAAAATTTGGAGGACATCTGACCAGAGGACATCTCGCTCAGACCATAAAGATTTTTGTGATAGAAATATTGAAATTTGGTCATTAGTTTTAACAGTGGTTAGATAGCAATGTCTTTTGAGACAACTCCTAGTTTTAATCATCCATATACAGGGGTGTATGTATTCTCTTAGGAAGTTATAAATAGTAAAGTAATATTAAAAAGAAAGGGAGAAACTGAAGAGGCAGACTATTGTTAAACCAGAGCTAAATGGGATGTCCTCCATGCTGTTGCCTTCCACCAAAGGAGTCATTAGCAGCCTTGCCATTGGATCTCCAGAAAGGATTCATGAGTAAAAAACAAAACAAATAAGCAAAAAACTAACACACTGAAGCTAGATATATAAATAGGCAATATAGGTAACTATGCCTATACTTATACCATAGCAGGGTAACTATAAACATTAGAGATAGAACATTCTTCTTGAAAAGAAACTGAGTCAGGTCAAAAAAGAAATCAGTATTACTCTATGAGTCTAGACCTTTAATGAAAGTCCTCCTTTTTCTTCACCATTTATTTGTCTTTTTTCAGTAAATCCTAAGATAATTATCTTCTTACAATCTCTTTAATAACTCCTTTCTACTATACTCAATTTGTGCCCAGTAAACTTAAGAAGAGGGGCTTCCCTGGTGGCTCAGACCATAAAGAATCTGCTTGCAAAGCAGGAGACCTGGGTTTCATCCCTGGGTTGGGAAGATCCCCTGGAGAAGGGAATGGCAACCCACTTCAGTATTCTTGCCTGGAGAATTCCATGGACAGAGGAGCCTGGCAGGTTACAGTCCATGGGGTTGCAAAGAGTTGGACATGACTGAGCGACTAATACTTCACTACTTCACTTCAACCTTAAGAAGAGGATGGGTGTTTGCTATGATCAGTGCATTTTGTTGGCAAAACTCTGTTAGCCTTTGCCCTGTTTCATTTTGTAAGGCTAAACTTACCTGTTACTCCAGGGTGCCTGTCACCCTCTTCCAACAACACAAGAGAAGACTCTACGCATGGACATCACCAGTTGGTCAATGCTGAAATCAGATTGATTGCATTCTTTGCAGCTGAAGTTGGAGAAGCTCTATATAGTTAGGAAAAGTGAGATAGGGAGCTGATTGTGGCTCAGGTCATGAACTCCTTATTGCAAAATTCAGACTTAAATTGACAGTATGGAATACCACTAGACCATTCAGGTATGACATAAATCAAATCCTGTACAATTATGCAGTGGAAGTGACAAATAGATTCAAAGGATTAGATCTGATAGAGTGCCTGAAGAACTATGGACAAAGGTTCCTAACATTGTACAGGAGGCAGTGATCAAAACCATCCCCAAGAAAAAGAAATGCAAAAAGGTGAAACGGTTGCACAAGGAGGCCTTACAAATAGCTGAGAAGAAAACAGAAATGAAAGACAAGGGAGAAAAGGGAAGCTATACCCATCTAAATGCAGGGAGTTCCAAAGAAGAGAAAGGAGATATAAGAAAGCTTTCCTAGGTGAACAGTGCAAATAGAGGAAAATAATAGAATGGGAAAGACTAGAGATCTCCTCAAAAAATTAGAGATATCAAGTGGACATTTCATGTAGAGATGGGCACAATAAAGGACAGAAGTGATATGGACCTAACAGAAACAGAGGATATTAAGAAGAGGTGGCAAGATACACAGAAGAACTATACAAAAAAGATCTTCATGATCCAGATAACCATGATGGTGTGATCACTCACTTAGAGCCAGACATCCTGGAGTGTGAAGTCAAGTGGGCCTTAAGAAACACCACTCCAAACAAAGCTAATGAAGGTGATGGAATTCCAGTTGAGCTATTTCAAATCCTAAAAGATGATGCTGCAAAAGTGTTGCACTCAATATGCCAGCAAATTTGGGAAACTCAGCAGTGGCCACAGGACTGGAAAAGATCAGTTTTCATTCCAACCCAGAAGAAGGGCAATGGCAAAGAATGTTCCAACTACTGCACAATTGCATTCATTTCACATGCTGGCTAGGTCATGCTCAAAATTCTCCAAGCTAGGCTTCAATAGTACATGAACCAAGAACTTCCAGATGCACAAGCTGGATTTAGGAAACAGGCAGAGTAACCAGAGATCAAATTGCCAACATCTGTTGGATCATAGAAAAAGCAAGGGAATTCCAGGAAAACATCTACTTCTGCTTTATTGACTATGCTAAAGCCTTTGACTGTGTGGATCACAACCAACTGTGGAAAATTCTTCAAGAGATGGGAATACCAGACCACCTTACCTGCCTTTTGAGAAACATGTATGCAGGTCAAGAAATAACAGAACCAGACATGGAACAATGGACTGGTTCCAAATTGGGAAAGGAGTATGTCAAGGTTGTATATTGTCACCCTGCTTATTTAACTTACATGCAGAGTACATCATGGGACATGCTGGACTACATGAAGCACAAACTAGAATCAAGATTGCTGGGAGAAATATCAATAACCTCAGATATGCAGGTAACACTACCCTAATGGCAGAAAAGGAAGAGGAACTGAAGAGCCTCTTAATGAAGGTGAAAGAGGAGAGTGAAAAAGCTGAATTAAAATTCAACATTCATAAAAACGAAGATCATGGCATCTGGTCCCATCACTTCATGGCATATAGAAGAGGAAACACTGGAAACAGTGAAAGACTTTATTTTCTTGGGCTGCAAAATCACTGTGGATGGTGACTGCAGCCATGAAATTAAAAGACACTTGCTCCTTGGAAGATCAGCTATGACAAATCTAGACAGTATATTAAAAAGCATAGACATAACTTCTCTGGCAAAGATCCATGTAGTTAAAGCTATGATTTTTCCAGTAGTAGTGTTTTTCCAGGATGTGAAAGTTGGACCATAAAGAAGGCTGGACATTAAAGAATTGATGCTTTTAAACTGTGGTGTTGGAGAAGACTCTTGAGGGTCCCTTGGACTGCAAAATCAAACCAGTCAATTGTAAACACAATCAACCCTGAATATTCATTGGAGGGACTGATGCTGAAACTGAAGCTCCAATATTTTGGCCCCTGAGGCGAAGAGCCGACTCACTTGAGATGACCCTGATGCTTCGAAAGATAGGAGGTGGGAGGAGAAGTGGATGACAGAGGACGAGATGGTTGGATGGCATCACCGACTCAAGGGATGTGAGTTTGAGTAAGCTCTGGGAGATGGTGAAGAACAGGGAAGTGTGATGTGCTGCAGTTGATGGGACTGCAAATAGTTGGACACGACCGATCGACTGATAACGACAACGACCTTAAGAAATCTTTCTTTCTTAGATTAATTCATATGTTACCAAAATAAAATTAGTTTTGGCTAATCAATGCAATGTGACCCACATAAGAGAAATGTAAAGTTGGGAGCCAGTGTGAACACCTCCAAATCCCTTGCAAGCTTCTTGAAGTTCTCTTCATCCTTCTCACACAAGCCTCCCTCTGGCCCCTCACCTCGTGCTCGTTAAATGTTCTTCTCAAACATGAAAAGAAGGGTACTTTGAAAATTGTTTCTTAATCACAGAATTAATTAATTAATCACAGAATTAATTTTCTCAGTGCACAGAATCTACAATGTCATCTTGAATGTATAGCCTTTCAGTTACACTGAGGTTTGACTGTTAAGCATCTATAGGTATGCTTAATCATAGAATCTGACCATTTCTACAGAAAAAGATGCATTCTGAATACTGAATGTTTGAATTAATAATGAAATCTGGAACACATTAGTTTTACATATTATATAAAATAAACTGGATTAATTTTTTTCTTTTTAGATTTATTAATTGGCTGTGGTGATCTTTTTTGCTGCACATGGGCTTTTTCTAGTTGTTGCAAGTGGGGGCTCCTCTTCACTGTGGTATCTGAGCTTCTTAGTGTGGTGGCTTCTCTTGTAGAGCACAGACCCTAGGCACACAGGCTTCAGCAGTTGCGGCTTGGGGGCTCTAGAGAGCTGGCCCAGTAGTTGTGGTACACAGGCTTAGTTGCTCTGCAGCATGTGGGATCTTTCTAGGCCAGAGACCCAACTGGTATGCCTTGCATTGAAAGGCAGATTCTTAACCACTGGATCACCAGGGGAGCCAAATTGGGTTAATTGTTTAAGGAGAAAAAAATTTTCATACTGACTGCATAAAATTTAGAAACATTTGAAGAATATGGAATATTCTGAACAAAATGACAAAGATCAATAAGAAATTGCAAAATAAAAAGAAAATGCTTGCAAAATGTCGACTCCTCTAAATTCGTCTATAAGTTTAGAGCTAAACTAATAATAATTTTAGCTCCAGTGTCGTGGTGGTGGTTGCTTTTAAAACATGAAATTTATTGAAATAAATTAAATGACTTTTACATATTTTAAATAACATCCTCATAACCTATAAGATGGTCTTTATTATTTAAGATGGGTTCATTTGATTATGTAAAATTTAGATTTTGCTTTAAGTAATAGGTGATTATTCAGTCAAAATCACATAAGTAAGCTTTTAGATTCTAGAGTGCTCAAATGTAGTTGGAAATATGTTCATAAATATTAATTACAAAATATTTTTGGGGAAGAATAAAATTCTATCAAACTTCAATAAGAGCAAAACTAGCATCAGTTAAATAACTGCAGTTAAACTAAAAAGAAATGAATTACTTTTAGAGACAGAAAACATAGCTAGAGGCCCTGTTGTGGCTGTGGATGTTCAGAGGTTGGCTGCTGGGAAAGCTGAATCAGACCTGCTTGTCCACTGGATTCCTGGGTCCTCAGAGTGTTAACCCTTTTCTCTGAGGACTTGAACATCCCGTAGTTCTGATCCTAGCAGGACTCTGCCCAGGACTGTATGTGAAACAGTAGGGGCAAAAGGGCCACTTGGAAAAAGCTGGAATTTAAACCCTGTTTTCACCAGTTTTGCCTATCATGACCTCTCCCTAGTCTACCCCACTTTTCTCTTTGAGCTTTCTCTCAGTTGACAGAGCTGCCAATCATCTTTCTTGAGGTTTGTCTCACTGGAGATAGGCTGCCCTTGATAGAAGGAAGGCATTCTTTCTCATTCTTTTCCCAGGTCTTCAGCCATCTCCCTGGTTCAGCTGATGTTTTCACAGTTTGGGAAGTTATTGCTTTCTTTATTCGTATTATAAGTGGTAAACACCCTCCTCTATTAATTTTCTGCAAAGTTGCACTACAGGTTCTTGATAAAGTTCAGGCCACATTTGCAAATTCAGCTGAAGCTTTTGAATTTCATTTTTAACCTAAGAAAGTGAAAAGCCACTTAGCTTAGAAGTTCACTGTCTTTCCTGCATGTCTTGAGCACTCCCTGCCTGGCCCCAAATACTCAGTCCCTCTATTAACCTGACCTCCTCTCCTTTGGGACCATCTTTTAGATGCTAGAGTGTTCAAATGTAGTTGGAAATATATTTAGCATTAATTACAAAATATTTTTGGGATTTCTTTTAGGATTTCTCAATCCCCACCAGAAACAAGCATTTAAATAAACAATGAGGCTATTAGACTGATGTGGCTCTAATGTAGTGGGGGCTTATGTAAGCAAACCAAAATTTAAGGCTGTAAATATCTTAAGGTTACAAAATCAACACGCTAAGACAATCAATCACAAACAGCTGACTAGGTTTTAAGTTATAGGCAGTCAGATAATTCATTTTCTTTGCTTCCACACTTTGTCTATGTAAGTCTTTCTCCTGGCTCCTATGGGTGGAGTGTTCTTAATCATTCTGGTTTGATGTTGCCTGATTGAAATCTATCTTTGCCGGATAGACCTTTAAACTTTGTAATGTGACTCAGTTTATCTCTTAACACAAGTTATCAGAACATTTCTTCCAACTGTACATGGTTGTCTGGAAGGGGATTCTGGGCTGTTTTCTTCATCTTGTTATGTCTCCTGATTGGCACTTAAGCTCTGCCCTAGGCGGTGCTCCTTAACTGGGCTGAGCTCTGGTGGTCCAGGCAGACCCCGCCCTACCTTCGGTGGAACTCCTTGGAGAATTCACTCCCTTCCCTCCTTCTCTGCCCACTCTCTTCTTAATGCTCCATCTCCCTGACCCACTTTCATGTTCTTATATTTTACTTTTCACTAGTCTCTCTTAGTGATCTATGAATCTCCCATCAGAGTACCTCATGGCATTCACCACGGAGAAGGAAGTTGGTTCTCATGTTCCTGGGTTTTAGGGCACTTATCACTCTTTGAATTTCATGACCAGGTTAAGAAGGGAGGCTTTTGGCCTTTGGAGTTTGAAGAAATGTAATGTCTATTATATCTATTATTGTAAATTCAAATATAAATTTCATATCATGGCTTTGAAGAAGGAATTCATAGGGCCTGGACTCCATCTCAGGCCTGTCCGTGCTGATCGGGCTCGGCTGCCTCTCCAGTGGACTCTGAACTCTCTGCTTAGTGCCTGTGGGAATGACAATGGAAGGATAAGACCCCCTCCGGACAGGGGAACCTTGAAGATCATATCCAGGTTACTCATCGCCTAAGAGAAAACAGACACTAATCACCCCTGCCTCCGGACACTATCTATCAGAATGTAAGCACAGGCTTATCGGTTATTAACTGTTTGGAATGTAACTGCGGGCTGATTGATTATTGACTGTTTGAACACATAACACGGGAATGATGGGGTTATTGTAGTTGTGTTTACCCTGCCTTTGTTTATGTAAGTCTCAAGGGAATTGAGGTGGTGGGTTTGGACACGTACACATGGGGTAGGTGGTGGGTTTGGACACGTACACATGGAGTATAAAAGATTTTCACAAATGCTGGACGGGGTCCTTGGCTAAGAGGTGACTCTGCCTTGGGCCCGCCGGTGTAATAAACTGCACTCCACTATCTGCATTGTCCTTCTGAGTGAGTCTGTTTCCCGGAAAGCGTGGCTATAACAGCTTAAGTTACTTTATTAATCTAGCCTGCCTCTAAATTCTGTGTGAAGACTAGGAAGTGAGGTCTAACCACTTTCTTGTGTCTTGAATATGAGAAAAACTCAGATAAAGCTGTTTGCATCTTTTCCAGGAAAAACTGATTAGGCTGTCTCCTCTGAGATTGTGTTAAATCTTCACGAAGAGAATTTACCTCTTTAATAAGAGCTCATTTCTGCTCCATGGGTGATATCTTCATGAGAGATTCTTAAACTCAATCTGGAGTTCTGGGAGCCTGTGTTCTACAAGAAAGTCAGTCCAGGTTTTTCTGTTCCTCCATCTCACCTGGTAGCTTTAACCCCTCCTCGACCCTTCCCTAATCACAAGAAAGTAACAATATTTAGTCTACTTCTCTCCATCATTAGAAGGTATAAGCGGAAGTTTCAGGGCTTTTCTGATTCAACAGTGAGGCTTGCAGGAGGGGAGGGTGGGTAGAAGAGCTCTTACTCACCACCCTCCATTTTTTCTCCTGATTGTCATCGTCTAAATACATGACATAAGGTCATGACTCTTGTCTGTTTTTTGTTGTCATTAAACTTTGTGACTGCTTTCATCTTTTTTTTTTGTTGTTGTTGTTCATTTTATTAATTTGTAATGTGGTGAGATTCTGTCATCAGTTTATTATCTCCCATCTTTACCAAGAAGCATTAATAACAATTTGATTGTAAAGCAATTGTGCATATAGTTTGAAATGATTTAAAGAGATATATAGTATTTTGATATCATTATAACTCCTATAAAACAATTTATCCATTAGTTTCCTATGACATTGCATGATTCTCAACTTGAGTCATCTCCTCAGCTATACGACATGAACTAAGACCACTTGGTGTCCACTTCTTAATTGACGTTGCTGCAGAAAGGTGATTTACAGTTCCCTTGAAGCTGACATTGTAATCTCTACAGAGTTTGTTAGGATTTTCAAGGGAGAATCCAGGTCAAAGAGGAAGAAGTGGCAACCTGTGACTTGACGCCTTTGTCTGCTGCTCTGTGTGACTGCACCTTGCAACCAGGGCCCCATTAGGAGCTTCGTTATTTATTTGCTAAAACTTGTTGAACTCTCTCAAAGCCATGTCTTGGGACAAACAAGATAACAGTGGAAAATAAAATATCTCTGAGAACCAAAAGGACTCATTTCAGTTTTAGGAAGTAGAAATACTACAGAAACCTAAGTTACAGAGGGCTCACAGACTCAGCTGAAGGGTTAAACACCTCTAAACTGCTGGGCCGAAGGCACCAACCTCTCCATCTGAATCTTTAGGCCAAAACACACAAAACCAGCCACCAACAATGAAGCTTTTTCCATCATCACTGTTGGGGAATATTGGAAAATAATATTGCCCCACCCCCCAAAAAAGAATGGGAAAATAAGCACATGGGATACAAAAGGAGATAACTTCCACCTGGATCCTTTTGCTTACCGAAGGAATCACAGAAAATCACAGAAAGCCAGCTGCCAGGGTTAGCAAGTTGTATTAAATGAACACTGGTGAGATAGCTGTAGGGTCAGGCCATTCAAGATGGCTGTTCTCTTGCTCTCTGTGCATCCCCTGATTGCTCCTGCCTGCTTCACTCACACTGTATCCAAGAAGGACCCCATGGGGCCTTGTGGGGGAGGGAATGACAGGCTTTCCTCCATATCATCTGCTTTGGTTCCTCTCTGAAGTACCTAGATAATAGTATTTGATGCACATTTCCTGGGTTGTTTTTGTAACAACTCCCTCTCTCCAACAAAGGGAAGATGTTAGCTACTTGATGACCATGAGCATAGCCCCAGGCCTCCTGCAGCCTAAGGACTGATACTGTTAACCCCTGTGACACCGCTCTGCTACCTCACCATCAGCCAATCAGAGAGTTGTGCAGAAGCTGACCATAGACCCAGCAACCCTCCCCCTTCTTCACCTGGCCTTTAAAAGTGTTATGCCAAAACCCTTCAGGGAGCTCAGGCCATTTCAGGGCGTGAGCCACCCGTCTCCTCACAGGGCCCTGCTGTAAACTTTTGTTTGCTCCAAACTCTGAAGTTTCAGTTTGTTTGGGCTCACTGTGCGTTGAGCATGTGATTTTGCATTAGTAACATGACTATCCAGTTCTCTTAATTACAGGGCATCATCAGTGACTGCCTGCTTGCCCTCCTCCCCCAGCTGCAGGTTTCCCTGGTAACTGATGAGCCATGCTGACGTCATTGGCCCCATAAGTGGTACATCCGCCTCTGCCCCGGGTAGTGGAAGTTCCTGCAGTCATTAATGTCCGCCACCACCAGCCACAGTGGGGTGTAGTTCCATGACCTTTCACTTCAGACAGGTAAGATCCCTTCCCAGTAAACAGTTGATGTTTTTGTTGCTATTTCCGGGCTCTTTCTTTGGCCTTGAGGCTGGCAACTACAAGGCTTACGGTTCTGCGGGGTGCAGCCCAACAATTGATGAGTGAGGCAGGAGGCCGGACAGACTCCTGTGAGAGCCAAGATGTCGGGAAATAAGAACGGGGACGGAAAGGTGCTGCGGGGACCCTGGCGTGGCTGTGCACTAAGGAATGGGTGCCCACCAGAGTCCAGATGGTCAGGGCCCGTCTGAATTGGGACCCCAAGGTGGGCGGCCCTCCTGAGGGCCCTGAGGAAGAGGAAGAAGGTTGGGAGGAGGCCACAGAGGTCCCGGTCTCGCGGGATAGAGGTGAAGAGCAGCTCCCTTCTTCAGAGCGGAGGCAGCTGACTTCTGTGACGGATGTTTATCGTTATACTGACGATATATCCTGTTAACCGCAGAGCCTCGTTCCGACTTCTAAAAGTAGCAGCCCTGCATTTGCCCTCATCTGACTGCACAGGGGTGGCCGCGGAATACAGACAAAATGCAGGAACCTGGATTACCTAGCAAATACTTGGGTGTTATGTGGTTGGGTAAGATAAGCATTTACACTACGGAGTTACAGACGCGGTTTTAGGGATATTAACCCAGGGACAGGCTTGTGAATTAGATGTGGCCAGTTAACCGGAAGAGTTTGGTTGGGGCCTGTGGCAATGACAAAATGAGTACCTTTGGTCTTCCGGTTCCAGCTATAGAAAGGGGCAGAGTAATGACACCGTGTATTGGAGCACCTGTTACATGCGGGCTGCAGTGTGTGATGACAGGTGGAAGGCATTACGAAAGGCCTACCTGAGTCATTGGGCAACACAATAAAATCACTCTTTGGGAGTCCATAACAGCTGTGCGTGATGTACAGGACTCCCCTGGACTTGAATAGAGGCCAAGGGGCCTGCTTTACCAGCCGTGAACTTCAAGTTTGGGCCAATAGAAATGACACACACTGGCCTTTCCACCTGCCCTACAATTACACTGCTCCCGGGCTCATGGAAAGTGTAGGTAGATTACTTAAATGACAGTTAAGATGGAAACTTGCTCAGAACCAGGAGGCTAACCAAGCCCTATGGACTATAACTGAATGTCCAGTGTTTGCACCATGAGCCCAGAGGCAACTAGGTCCTTGACTCAAGACAGTAACTCACTTTCACCCTTGCCACAGGATCTAACCCTCTACCCTCACTCCACCAGGGGAACACACCATAAAATGCCTGAGACTGGCAGGTAAATCCCTGGTAGTTTGGGTTTTCTGCCTTTTGGGGAATAGGATCAAAAAGGGACTTAGATTTCACCTGTCTTCTACCTGGTCACACCGAAAACTACTAAAGAAATCTGGGCCCTTACGGGAGAGGTACCATTCCATTTACCTTGGGGTCTGTTGATGTGTGTGGTCTGCAGCCCTCTGCTCCATCTGTGGCGGCTGAGGCTGGACAGGTGGTGTGGCCCTGCCAGCCAGGACAAAACCGCAGGCAGGGGTGGTGTTATCTCAGAATGCTGTGATTGCCTGCACTTTGCTTAATAATCATGTCTCCCCTGTACTGTGCCTGTCAAACACCTCATGTTTCATGCCTAGTCTGAGCAGAGGAAATCTGTTGAGGACTGGGTGACAAGGGTGGTCTCATTGTGAAGTGAGTCTCATTGCTGGGTCAGCAGTGAGATGCTATAGAAAGTTGCCCAGGCTAATGCCATTACTTGGGGACAATTGAAAATGCCTACCCCCTTCCTGTCCTGCATGCCAGGAGTCTGGCTCCAGAAATTGCCCACCTCTTGGTGAATCACTGTTTTTTTTTTTTAGCATATCAAGTATCTTAACTCTTGATACCCTTTAGGTGCTGTTGTTTGTATTGCATTTGTGGTATTTGGTGTCAGCGCACTTCTGTATAGCTGACCCCAGGGATATCATGGAAGAGGGGCAGACCAAGATTGTAAGGGTTGTACAGTGTATGTAGGGGTGGAGTGAATAGTCAGGCCACTTAAGATGACTGTTCTCTTGCTCTATACATCCCTCACATGACACTCCAATCCCTTTAATTATAGGGCTTAATCAGTAGCTAGACCACATAGTGAAAGTTGTGCAAGAATACTGGAGTGGGTTTCTATTCCCTTCTCCAGGGCATCTTCCCAACCTGGGGATCAAACCCAGGTCTCCTGCATCACAGGCAGATTTGTTTACCATTTGAGCCACCAGGGAAGCCCTCATATTTGTCCTTGCCCCAGTCGCTGGTTTCCCTGGTAACTGATGAGCCCACCTGATGTCAATTTCACCTATAATTGGTAGCCGCCTCCACAGGTAGTGAAGGTTGCTGTCACATTCTGCCTGCTCTCTACCATAGGTAGTGGGTTGTCCAAACATTCTGTTTTGGACTGGTAAGATTCTCTATCCAGTGAACTGTTGATCGTTTCTGTAGCTGTTTCCAGGCTCTTTCTTTTGTCTTGAGACTGGGAAACAAGCCTTGCAGACCTGCGGGGTGCAGCCCAGCACTACCTTATAGCTAGTTTTAGATGTGACTGAAAGACTTTATTATTGATTTTTTGGCTGTGTGGGGTCTTCACAGTTGTGCGGGCTTTTCTCTAGTTGTGGCGAGTGGGGGCTACTTTCTAGTTGTGGCGAGTGGGGGCTATTTTCTAGTTGTGTTGTATGGGTTTCTCATCACAGTGGCTTCTCTTGTTGCAGAGCGCAGGTTCTAGGGTATGTGGGCTTCAGTAGTTGGGGCACGTGAGCTCTAAAGCACAGGAACTTAGATGCTTCGAGGCACGTGGGATTTTCACGGATCAGGTATCAAACCCACGTCTCCTGCATTGGCAGGCGGATTCTTTATCACCAAGCCAGGAGGGAAGCCCAAAAGATTTTATAACTGGACATGGGTTGTGTTTTTTTAAAAAAAAATCAAAGCCTTCCTTAGAGAATGTTAGATATGGCTGGAAGTGCCAGCCTCCAAACGCTCTGACCAGAACTGGCTACACAAATTATGAGGCCCCTTGCATTAAAAACTGAACTTCAAGACTGAACAGGGCATTGAACCAAGGACAGACCCTTCTGTATGTGGAGCCTTGTGCTTGTACACAAACCACACGCTGATGAAGCTGGCCTGCCTTCCACTCCTGAATTTTCACACCACTGTTTTTTTACCTTTTTCTAGCTTTCCTATTTTTTTGTCTTTGACATTTAGGGTCTGTAGCTGCTTGCTGGGAATGCTGGAGATGCAGAAATGGAGGGAGGTACAGCGCCCCCTGGTGACATTCCTGAGGCATTGCACAATCTCCTGGGAGGACTGCAGGCATCTTCTGGGTTCCCTTTTGGGCTTTGTTACAATCAGTTTTATAGCCATGGTCCAGTGTAAACAATACTCTAGGATACAGGTGAATTTAGTTATTCCAGAGTTTCTTCGTTTAGAGCCAAGCCTCCTCCCCGACCCTTTCTGTTGGTTAGATTTGATGGAGTCAGGGAGGGTCAGCACACAAAGCAGGACTAAGACCACTGAGTCAGTTCGTTGCAAATGAAATCCACACGGGTCATCAATCTCTCAGCCAAAGTTAAAAGTCAGCTTCGATTAAGGTTTTGCTCTAGATTAAGATAAGAATTAGAAATGTCTAACCTGAAACTCTGCAACAGGCTAGAGCCCTGGATAAACTTGTGATGAGTTTTGAATATCAGACTAAAGAACATAAAGATTCCTTTGGTTAAGACGTGTGGCTGTCAAAGGATTGGCATGATTATACCTACATTATAGCGAGATACTTCTAAGGCCACAATTTATGGAAAAAGTTGAAGCTGGGAAATTGGACAATAAAACTCTGAACTCTTAGAGACAAGGGATATGTAGAAGTTGAATTCTTATTCCTTTTTTCATTTTTTACTTGAAGTAGAATTGATTTATGATATTATACAACTGTGACTCAAATTCTTATACTCCATTTAAAGTTATTATAAAATATTGGCTATGTTTCCTGTGCTATATAGTGTATCCTTATAGCTTGTTTTACACATAGTAGTTTGCACCTCTTAATCCTCTACCCCTATCTTGCCTCTCCCCACTTCCCTCTCCCTACTGACAGCCACTAGTTTGTTTGCTAGATCTGTGAGTCTGTTTCATGATATACATTCATTTTGAGTTCATTTTGAGTTCACACACTAGTGATAACATGGAATATTTGTCTTTCTCTGACTTGTTAAGCATTAACAATCTCCAGGTCTAGCCATGTTGCAAAAGGAAAAACATCTTTTTTTCTATGACTGAATAATTCTCGGTTGTGTATATATATACACCACATCTTTATTCATCTGTTGATGGACACGGGGGTTGCTTCCATGTCGTGACTATAGTAAATCTGCTATGAACATTGGGGTGTATGTATCTTTTTGAATTCGTGTTTTCATCTTCTTCAGATATATACCCAGGGGTGGAATTGTTGGATCATCTGATATTCCTATTTTAACTTTTTGAGGAAACTTCATACTGTTTTCTATAGTGGCTGTACCAATTCACATTTTCAGCAACAATGTAGGAGTATCCCCTTTTGTAGAAATTGAATTTTGATGATGTAATTTGATGGAATGGGTATCTGGGAGTCAGAGTGGACATTTGGGGCTTAGATATTTTGTAACTTAGATTAACATAAATGCTGATGCCATTATTTGATATAGGGAGCACCAGCAAATTACCATTAAAATTCCTACCAGGGTGAGTTTTGGGAGGCCTCTACTGGTGGGCTACAGTCCATGGGGTCACAAAGAGTTGGACACGACTGAGTAACTTCACTTCACTCTACATAGTAAGATAGTAATAAGATAATTACCCTTTAGACTTCCATTTTCAGTCACATCTTTAGAGATCTAGTCCATTATGACTTTTAAAATTATCAAGCAAAATTAAAAGTTTATTAGAAAATAGGCTTCAGTAAAACTAGTGAAAGTGAAAGTCGCTCAGTCGTGTCTGACTTTTTGTGACCCCATGGACTATACAGTTCATGGAATTCTCCAGGGCAGAATACTGGAGTGAGTAGCCTTTCCCTTCTCCAGAGAATCTTCCCAACCCAGGGATCTAAAGTAACTATTAATTAAAAAAAAAAAAAACCCAAAAACTAGAATATAGCTGAGACAGATGTCTTCCAAAGAGTTTCAATAAAAAGCTGTGATAATGTAAGGCATTACACTATGGATAATACCATTACATTCTGTAGAGAACTCCATCAGAATGACTGCCTTCCTCAATTTGGGGTAAAATATTTGAATTCTGCTGTAATCACATACTCATTATGGTGGCAATGAGATTTTCTTTACAGAGGCTTTGAGGGCTCTGTAATCTCACAAGTTTAGAACAGAAAGCTATGTAATAGCAGTATTTTTTCAAGTTTGAATTGAGAGGCAAGTTACCAGGATTTGATAACCTCCAGAAACATAAAAAATCCTTAGTGATGGTGGAGACATTTCCCACCCCCCTCCCCCCCTCCCCCGTTCATCTTCCCAAGGGAGCTGCCTGAGCCTGTGTTTCTGAATCCATACACTGACTAAACCCAACTTTGCTGATACAATTTTAAAATTGTACTACCTTTTAAAAACAAAGTTTAAAAGCTTCAAAAACTAAGTCTTTTGATTAATGTGGCCTGAAAACTCAATCCTGTAATGCTCTTCTAATTTCTTTTTCAAATGTTTGTAGTTATAGAAGGAATGTGCTTTAATTTGTAAAGAGTCTGTGAGAAATTTATTCATGCATTTTTTTTTATATGTGTAAGGGTGTTTTTTGGTTTGTCACAATGAGTGAGGACCTTATTAGAATTAGTATCTGGAAACCAATGATATATCCTATAATGCAGGGAACAGACGTATACCTGAAATCCTGGATAACTGTAGGCTTCTTTGCCTTCAAGAATATTACCAGAATATGTGTAACTGTATTCATATAAGCCTGTTGTACTGTTCAGCTGGCATACACAGGCTATGTCAGTATTCAGGGTTTCTTTATATCTCTCTCTTCCAATCTCTGGATGATCCAGTTGTTACTGTGGCAAAACAAACTATCCCCAAATGTAGTGATGCTCACACCAAGCCTTTTAGTATAGTTCATATAATCAGTAGATCAGGAATTTGAACAAGGCTTGGCTGAGCAATTCTTTTGCTGCTTGTATCATCAATTGAAGGTATTCCATAGTACCCAGCTGGTGGATGGGCTGGTGTGCGACACACCAGATAATGTCCCTGCTCTTCAGGATTCCTGGCAGGAGTGGTTGGGAGGCTGGGCTTAGCAGGGACTGTTTTCCAGAGTGCCTACACATGATGTCACCAGCTTGGTGGCCTCAGCATTGTCAGAGTTACGTGGTGGCTGGATTTTCCAAAAAGATTGTCCCAGGAGAGCTGAGAAGAAGGTATATCACCTTTTGTGACTTAATGTTTGAAACCATACAGTATCACTTATCACAGTATCACCATGCAATAGCACGTACTCTTGGTTGAAGCAGTCACAAACTGCTTCATTCCAAGGACGAAAACATAGAAAGCTATCTTTTAAAGGGATAAGCACGAAAAAGTTTGTGGCTATTTCATATAAACTACAGACTTCCCTGGTGGGGAAGTTCATTAAGGGCTTCCCAGGTAGCACTATTGCTAAAGAACCTGCCTGCCAATGCAGAAGACAGGCATGGGTTCCGTCTCTGGGTGGAAAAGATCCCCTGGAGGAGGGCATGGCAGCCCACTCCAGTATTCTTGCTGGAGAATCCCTGGACAGGTGAGCCCTGACCGCTACAGTCCATAGTGTCACAAAGAGTCAGACACGACTGAAGCAACTTAGCACACAGTTCATGTAGTTCATTAAATGTTCACTATTATCCTCAGTTATAGAATAGAACTGTCATATGCCTCTACCCCATCTGGCTTATGTAGTTCCTTGGTGATGGACAACACAGATTCTAATTTCCTGTTATACCATTTCTCCCTTATAAATCTATTTAAGAGTTACTCTGAGGAACACAAGTAATATTGACAAGTCACAGGATATGTGCTGACCCAGATCCACTGCTGCTGCTGCTAAGTCGCTTCAGTCGTGTCTGACCCTGTGCGACCCCACAGACGGCAGCCCACCAGGCTCCCCCGTCCCTAGGATTTTCCAGGTGAGAATACTGGAGTGGGTTGCCATTTCCTTCCCCAATGCATGAAAGTGAAAAGTGAAAGTGAAGTTGCTCAGTCGTGTCTGACTCTTAGCGACCCCACGGACTGCAGCCTACCAGGCGCCTCCGTCCATGGGAGTTTCAAGGCAAGAGTACTGGATTGGGGTGCCATTGCCTTCTCCGCCAGATCCACTAAATACTGCTAAATTGCAGCCTCTTTAGAATGGCTATAGTAGTTTATAATATTAACTAATTGAGGCAGGGATATGTAGGCCTGAATGGGCTTTCCTGGTGGCTCAGTGGGAATGAACTCGCTTGCCAATGGAGGGGGTGTGGCTTGGTCCCTGGGTCAGGAGGATTCCCCTGGAGAAGGAAATGGCAACCCACTCCACTATTCTTGCCTGGGAAATCCCATGGCAGAGGAGCCTGGCGGGTTGCAGTCCATGGGTCGCAGAGTCTTAACGACTTAGTGACTAAGCAACAACTGTAGGCCTGCGCATCTTGGGACAGTTCAGGACGATCTTGAATATCCCAGGTCTGGAACTCCCTGGGGGTGGGGCCAGAGGGATGAGAAGACTTTCTTGGCCTGCTTTGAATCCTGACTTTTTGTTCCGCCCACTCCTTCCTTTTCCTTCCTACCACAGATGTCGGTTCGCAGGGTACTCCCTAATAAATAGTCTGCATGCTAAACTTTGCTTCCTGCGGAACCTCAGCCTGGTACTCTGTGCTATTTTTCAACTAAATTTTTAAACAATTTTATACGTTAAGCATTCAAATAATGTGAATTTTACAACAGGCCAATGAGAAGACCACCTAATTTTGTCACACTGTTGAAATAATTGTTTTTAGGAAAATACATTCTTTTCTTTCTCTTCTGCTTCCTCTCTTTTTGAAAAACTAGTTTTTCTCTGCAGCTCTATTAAAGGAGGTAAAATGTTGAAAGTTAGCAGATTATGCCACCCCAAATTATGGTTCTTTGGCATACAGATTATTTTGATGCTGATTATTTTGAGAAACTTCAGACACAGGAGAAGTTCTGAAACCAGTAGAAGGTACCTTCTGTAAGAGTAATTTACTTTAGAAAGGGGGCCTATACAAGGAAGAGAGTTATTGTTCAGTCACTCAGTTGTGTCTGACTCTGAGACCCCATGGGCTGCAGCATACCAGGCTTCCCTGTCCATCACCATCTCCTGGAGTTTGCCCAAACTCATGTCCTTAGAGTTGTTGATGCCACTCAACCATCTCATCCTCTGTTGCCCTCATCTCCTCCTGCTCTGTCTTTCCCAGCATCAGGGTCATTTCCAGTGAGTCAGCTGTTTGCATCAGGTGGCCAAAGTATTGGAGCTTCAGCATCAGTGCTTCTAATGAATATTAGGGTTGATTTCCTTGACTGGTTTGATCTCCTTGCTGTCCAAGGGACTTTCAAGAGTCTTCTCTGGCACCACAGTTCAAAAGCATCAATTCTTCAGCACTCAGCCTTCTTTATGGTCCAACTCTCACATCTGTACATGACTATTCCATTGCTTTGACTATACGGACCTTTGTCATCAAAGTGATATCTCTACGTTTTAATACGCTGTCTAGGTTTGTCATAACTTTTCTTCCAAGGAGCAAGGATCTTTAAATTTCATGACTGCAGTCACTGTCCTCAGTGATTTTGGAGCCCAAGAAAATAAAGTCTGCCACCATTTCCATTTTTCCCCATCTATTTTCAATGAAGTGATGGGAATGGATGCTATGACCTTAGGCAAGAATATTGGATGGGGTAGCCCTTCCCTTCTCCAGAGTATCTTTCTGACCCAGGAATCGAACCCGGGTCTCTTGCATTGCAGGTGGATTCTTTACTGTCTGAGCCACCAGGAAAGCCCAGAGAGCTATCACCAGAGGTAACAGTCACCTGAGGTACCTACCTTCAAGGCAGGCAACATTAATTTAACAAACATTTAATTCCCACTTTTCACCTTCCCATGAATTGCCTTCTCTCTCTCTGAAATCCAGACCTTCATCACTTTCATTAGGTCAGAACTGTACATAAGCCTCAATTGTCTGGCTGCTTTTTGAGTCGCACATCTTTGAAAGTCTCCTTATATAAGGACATAATTAAAATAGTGTTTTTTTCCTGTTTATCTTAATGCCAATTTAAGTTTAAGTCAGCCACAGAAGCTAGGAGGGTAGAATGGAGAAATTTTCCTCTCTTACAATATGCTAAAACTTGACTTTCTGTTCCCTTTTTTTGAATTAACACATTGATTTTCTAAAATTTATTTTTAATTGGAGGATAATTGCTATATAATCTCTATAGTTTCTGATATAATCAACAATGAAGCAACTGTAAGTATACATATATCCCCTCCTTATTGAACCTCCTGCCGCTCTGGGTCTTCAAAGACCACCAAGCTGAGTTCCTTGCTACACAAGATAATACATGTATATGTATGTATATACATATATATATATAAGTGCTACTCTCAATTCATCCCACACTCTCCTTCCCCCACTGTGTCCACAAATCTGTTCTCTACATGTACGTCTCTATTCTTGCTCTGAAAAGAGGCTCATTAGTACCATCTTTCTAGATTCCATATATGTGCGTTAATATACAATATTTGTTTTTCTCTTTAATGACTTCACTCTGTATGATAGACTCTGGTTCATCTACCTCACTACAACGGATTCAATTTTGTTCCTTTTTATGGCTGAGTAGTATGGATGTGAGAGCTGTACTGTGAAGAAAGCTGAGCGCCAAAAAATTGATGCTTTTGAACTGTGGTGTTGGAGAAGACTCTTGAGAGTCCCTTGGACTGCAAGGAGACCCAACCAGTCCATCCTAAAGGAGATCAGTCCTGGGTGTTCATTGGAAGGACTGATGCTGAAGCTGAAACTCCAATACTTTGGCCACTTCATGTGAAGAGTTGACTCGTTGGAAAAGACCCTGATGCTGGGAGGTATTGGGGGCAGGGGGAGAAGGGGACAACAGAGGATGAGATGGCTGGATGGTATCACGACTCGATGGACATGAGTTTGAGTAAACTCCGGGAGTTGGTGATGGACAGGGAGTTCTGGCATGCTGCATTTCATGGGGTCGCAAAGAGTTGGACACGACTGAGCAACTGAACTGAGTATTCCATTGTATGTATGTACCACAACTTCTTTATCCGTTCATCGGCTGATGGACATCTAGGTTGCTTCCATGTCCTGGCTATTATAAATAGTGCTGCAATGAACATTGGGGTACATGTCTTTTTTTTAAAATTGATTTATTTTTGGCTGTGCTGTACCTTAGTTGCTGTGTGCTGGCTTTCTCTGGTTCTGGTGAGTGGGGGCTTCTCTCTAGTTGTGGGGCATGGGCTTCTCATTGTGGTGGCTTCTTGTGTTGCAGAGCAAAGGTTTTAGAGTGTGCAGACTTCAGTAGCTGTAGCAGGCGGGCTCCAGAGAATGGGCTCCGTAGTTGTGATGCATAGGCTTAGTTGTCCCACTGCATGTGGAGTCTTCCTGGACCAGGGATCAATGTGTACCCTGCAGCGGACTCTTAACCACTGAACCACTACGGAAGTCCACGTGTGTCTGTTTGAACCATGGTTTTCTCAAAGTATATGCCCAACAGTGGGCTTACTGGGTCATATGGTAGTTTTATTCTTAGTTTCTTAAGGAATCTCCATAGTGGCTGTATCAATTTATATTCCCACCAACAGTACAAGAGGGTTCCCTTTTCTGCACATCCTCTCCAGCATTTATTGTTTGTAGATATTTTGATGGCCAGTCTGACCAGTGTGAGGTGATACCTCATTGTAGTTTTGATTTGCATTTGTCTAATAAAGAGCAGTGTTGACCATTTTTTTCATGTGTTTGTTGGCCATCTGTGTGTTCTTTGGAGAAATGTCTGTTTAAGTCTTCTGCCCATTTTTTGATTGGGCTGTTTGTTTTTATGATATTGAGTGGAGTGAATGGCTTGTATATTTTGAAAATTAATCCTTTGTCAGTTGCTTCATTTGCAATTATTTTCTCCCATTCTGGGGGTTGTCTTTTCATCTTGTTTACAGTTTCCTTAGACGTGCAAAGGCTTTTAAGTTTAATCAGGCCCCATTTGTTTATTTTTGTTTGTATTTCCATTACTCTAGGAGGTGGCTCAAAGAGAATCTTGCTGCAATTTATGTCAGAGTGTTCTGCATGGGTTTTATAGTTTCTGGCCTTGCATTTAGGTCCATTTTGAATTTATTTTTGTGTATGGTGTTAGGAAGTGCTCTAATTTCAGTCTTTTGCATGGTTCAGTACCTGAGTGGGGAAGATCCCCTGCAGGAGGGCAAAGCAACCCACTCTAGTATTCTTGCCTGGAGAATCCCATTGACAGAGGAGCCTGGCAGGCTATAGTCCACAGGGTTGCAAAGAGCCAGACATGACCGAAGTGACTGAGCACATATAGTATGCTACTTGGAGGCATAGGATATCTCCTTCTCCAAGGTTGGGAAATACAACCAACCTCCCAAATACATGAAAAACCCCAGCAACTTAGGCAAAATGAGGTGTTTAGCTTAGCAAAGTCTGACCCAGTCTCTAAACTGAAGACAACTGCTCAGTATTCAAGCTGAGTCTTCCCAGTGCCTTTTAAACTGACGATAACCTGCTCAGTGCCTAAACTGAGCAAAATCTTCCCAAGTCCTTTGACTGAGGATAACATAGGTACATCTTCTTGAGACCAAGTGTCAAGGATAACCTCTTCCCTCACTGAGTGAAACGTAGGATCATCAACCCATAACATGAGATCCTGAAACCAGGATGTCTGGACTCCTTGAGGAGGCGGATGAGCACAAGAGGCAACTGCTTATTCTAAGGCTCTGGATTCTCATAGAATTCAGGTGAAAGAGAGGGATCTGCTCTGGTCCCTTCATTGGTTGCCATAAATGTGGGCTTTAAAAATATTCACAACCTAAAAGTTGAGAGTTATGTTTTATTTGGTGGGAATTTTTAGGATTTCAAGCCCTGGAGACAGCGTCTCAAGTGACCCTGCTTCCCGTTCTTTTTATTTCTCTTTGTTAAAACTAGCTTCTTATTCTGTGCACCTATTCTTCTCCTGAATCCTTCGTTCATTTTAATGATCACTATTCTGAACTATCCTGAACTCCTCCTTGAGTGGATTGCCTACCTCCACTTCACTTAGTTCTTCTGAGGTTTTATCTTGTTCCTTTGTTTGGAACATGAGGCATCTGTTCCTCTGTCATCTCATTTTGCCTAAATTGCTGTTTTTATTTTTATGTATTTGGTAAGTTGATTATGGAGAAGGAAATGGCAACCCACTCCAGTGTTCCTGCCTGGAGAATCCCAGGGACAGAGGAGCCTGGTGGGCTGCCATCTATGGGGTCGCATGACTGAAGTGACTTAGCAGCAGCAGCAGCAGCAGTTTGATTATATTTCCCAGCCTTGGAGAAGGAGACATCCTGTGCATCCAAGTAGCATACTACCCACTCGTAACCCAAACTATATGCTCTCGAGGCTCCCCCTGTGAAGACTGTGGGGGTCTTTCTGTTGTAGTGGGCTTACCATTTAGCATTCTGGCATGGCTGGTCAAGCTGATGGCCAGGCTGTACTTTGTGCAGAGCATGTAGACTGCTGGTTGGTGGGACCAGGGCATGAAGCTCCTGAGAGTTCTGTGGAGTCTCAGGAGGCCCCAAGTTTTATGCTCACTCACTGTTAGACTGAGCCAGAGTCAGAAGACCCAGGGGTGTTGCCTGCCCTCTGGTGGGTAAAGCCAAGTTCAAGGGTGACAGCCAGGTCCTGGAGTCTGGTTGCAAAACTCAGGGGCCCCAAAGCTGGTGGGGTGGACTGGTTTCTGACACAGTTGGGTTTAGGGTCAGAGTGTCTTGAAGTTTGTTGGCCTACTAGTGGGCAGAGTCAAGGCCCAACTAGTCTCAGGTCAGAGTCTGGTTTGCTGATGGACATGCTGGGTCTACAGGCTAGGTTTCTTAAGTCTGGTTTCTGCCCCTTGGTGGGTGAGGCTGCTCCAGAGACCAGACCAGGCTCCCTGGAGGGCAGGGCTTGGACGCAGGGTATTTTGGGACTGGTGTCTGCCCAGTGATGGATGCAGCTATATCCCTGGTCCCTCTGGTGTGTTGCTGGGTCATGTCCAGAGGTGGCTGTGGGCTCGGGGGTCTTACGGCAGCCTGTCTCCTGGTGAGTGGGGTTTTGAACCCACTCAGCTAGTTGCTTGGCCTCAGGCATCCAAGTAATGGCCAGTTTTCCATGAATAAAGTCTTAGTCGCTCAGTCGTGTCTGACTCTTTGTGACCCCATGGGCTACAGCCAGGTTCCCCTGTCCATGGGGGTTCTCCAGGCAAGAATACTGGAGTGGGTTGCCATTTCCTTCTCCAGGGGATCTTCCCAGCCCAGGGATGGAACCCAGGTTTCCTGCATTGCAAGCGGATTCTTTACGGTTTGAGCCATCAGGGAAGCCCTGGTGTCACCAAAGATACTGGGCTGCAATTTTCTTTTATTGTAACGTCCTTGTCTGGTTTTGGTGTGAGAGTGATGGTGGCTTTATAGAATGTTTCTGGGAGTGTGCCCTCCTCTTCAATTTTTGGAATAGTTTGAACAGGATAGGTACAAGTTCTTTACATGTTTGGTAGAATTCTCCAGTGAAGCTATACAGTTCTGGACTTTTGAGGAAGTTTTAAAAATGACAGATTCTGTTTCACTTCTAGTGACTGTTCACATTATCTCTTTCTTCTTGACTCAGTTTTGGCAGGCTGTTTCTAGAAACTTGTCCATGTCTTTTAGGTTGTCCAACTTGTCAAAATACAGTTTCATAGTATTCTCTTATGAATTTTAAAAATTTCTGTGGTTTATAAAGATAAATTCTTTATCTCTTTCTATTATAAATGATAATATTGCTGGGTACCACATCCTTGGTTTCAGGTTTTTCCCTTTCAGGACTTTGAATATATCATGTCATTGTCTTCTGGGCTACAAAGGTTCTGCAAAGAAATCAGCTGATAGCCTTATGGGAGTTTCCTTGTAATGAACTCTTTGTTTTTCTCTTGCTGTCTTTAGATTTTCTTTAACTTTATATGTTAATTACGTGTCTTCGTGTGGGTCTGTTTGGGTTCATTTTATTTGGGACTCGATGTGATTCATGTACCTGGATATCTTTTTCCTTTTAGGTTTGGGAATTTTACAGTCCTAATTTCTTCAAACACATTTTAGACTTCCTTCTCTCTCTCTTCTCCTTTGGGAATTCCTGTCATGCATAGGTTGGCATGTTCTGTATGATTCCATAGATATCATATGTTGCTTTCATTTTTTTCTTCTGTCTTTCTGTTGTCTGTTCCGATTAGGAGATTTCCATTATTCTATCTTCCAAATAACTTGTTCTTCCGTGTCATTTAGTCTGCTCTTCACTGTGTGTAGATTGATTTTTATCTTGGCAATTGAATTGTCTATTTTTGATTGGGTCATCTTTATGGTTTCTAGTTCCTGTTACAGTAATCTGCATTTCTGTTGATAATCATCCTTGAGCATTTCTATTACCTCCTTTTTTGAACTCAGTGTCTAGTAGGCTGGTGATGTCTGTTTCATTCTTTCAGGTGATTTCTCTTATTCCTTTAATTCAGAGTAGTTTCTCTGCCATTTCAGTTTATTTGTTTCTCTAGTTCAATGAATTTAGGAGAATTTAGTTACCTACTGTGGCTTTGAAGGGGTATTTTTATGTGGTAGCATCTCTGTGTGGATTGCGTGTGTTCAATGTTTTTGGAGTGTGGGCTGATTTTGGTATGGATGCCAGCCACATCTTTCCTCAGAGTGCTGCCTGTTATCCCCTTGATTGGTGTTGGTGGACTTAAAGCCTATGCAACATGCGAGACCAGGTTTTCTCTCTGTGCTGTGGCTCTCTCCACCCTGTCAGGGTTGGGGTCTACCCTCCAGTTGTTGCAGTAGAAGCCCTGAAGGTCAGGTTTGATCAGGCTCCATTGCCCTTAAGTGCATGCCCTACCCAGAAGAGGCAGTTGCTGACACAAGTGTGGCGTATGTGTTCACAGAGGACCTTTGCACTACCTATGTTGGCATCCATGGTTCTGCTCAGTAGCACCCCAAGGTGGCATCCCTTTCTCTGTTGTGTTTGCACTAGATCTAGTGCAAGCCTGTGGTGTATCTCAGTTTTTTATCCCACGTGTTCTTTATCAGTTCATTTGTCAGTGGACACTTCAGTTGCTTTCATATCTTGGTTATTGTGAGTAATGAACAAGAGAGTGCAGATGTCTCTTTGTGATCTTGTTTTCAATTCCAGAAGTAGGACTACTGGATAACATGGTCGTTTTATTTTTTTTCTAGCTCCTTTCTGGAATTGGAGTGCTTGTATTGGCATCTTGACATTAATATTAATTTTGTGACTTTTATCATGGTTAGTAAATTATAATTCTCAAGTTTCCACATCGTTAAGCTGGGAATTCTCTGCTGGCTCAGATGGTAAAGAATCTGCCTTCAGTGCAGGAGACCCAGGTTTGATCCTTGAGTCAGGAAAATTCCCTGGAGAAGGGAATGACTGCCCACTGCAGTATTACTGCCTGGAGAATTACATGGACAGAGGAGCCTGGCGGGCTATGGTCCATGAGGTCGCAAAGAGTCAGACATGACTGAGCTGGGAGTAATAGAATTTACTTTACAGGATTGTTGGGAGGATAAAATAATTTCATGTGTGTAAAATGTTTAGAAAAGTGTCTGGGACATAAGTGCTTAATAAACATCGGTTAGATATGCTATCTAGCCATTATGAAGAATGTCATCCATTAGATGGAATTATCAGGGTTTGTAGACTCAGTGGTGTGCTGGAGCTAGTTTCAACTGTCTTATGAGAGAGAGCTGATTGTGCAATCCTTCCTGACTTTGTGTTCAGTGATGAAACAATGATGGCCTAAAATCAGTCGCATTGGGAGTACTGTGTTCACAACCCACAGAAATTTGCAAATACTATGAATCTGGGCTCCCTCCCACCCCCTACCTCCCTGCACTTAGTTGTTAAAGGTTAACCAGCACAGTGCTGCTTATGTTTATCAGAAAAACTTTTATCTCTAGCAGGTGATTCTTTGGATTCATGGATACTCTGAAACAGTTTTCCATTTTCTTCACACTGAGTAGGATCAGAAGCTTTTCTTCTAATCAAGAAATGTCAGAACCTACACTGTTTTAATTTTTTTAAATTATTTATTCTTTTAAAGTTTGTATTTAGTTATTTAATTTGGCGGGGGGGGCGCTGTGCTGGGTCTTTGCTGTGCATGGGCTTTCTCTAGTTGCAGACAGCAGGAGCTGTTCTCCAGTTGTGCTACATGGGCTTCTCTTGTTGCAGAGAATGGGCTCTAGGATTAGTGGGCTCAGTTGTAATGACAGGCTTAGTTGCAGAATCTTTCCAGACCAGGCTTCAAACTCATGTACCCTGCATTAGCAGGAGGATTCTTAACCAGTGGATCACCAGGGAAGTCCTACACTGTTTTCAGAATACTGGGCTAGTCAGGAGGTCTATGCTTCTTTCCTGGCTCTAACATTTCTCTGGGAAAAGCTGTTAGATTTCCTGAGCCTTGGTTTTCTTCCCCTTAAAATGTTAAAAATAATGTCTGAGTTGCTTATAGATTTATGTTTAAATGAAGTAATACATATGAAAGTACTTTATAAAATTAAAACACCGTGCAAATTATTTTTATCATATGGTACCATGTAAAGGGAAGCCTAACAATAAAAATTTTTCTATTTTAGGCTTTTGGGAAACCCACTGGGAGGGTCAAAGTGCTCTACAGTTTCCTGACAAATGATTTCATTCTTGCAGAAAATACTGGTAACATCTAATGTCCGCAGAGCAATTGTGTAGAGCTTTATTAAAAACATCAAGAGAAAATTACTTTTCAATATATCCCTACAAAGACTGCTTCCTCGGACTATGTGCAAAAATCCATTACCCTTGAAGTCGTCTTTGGGTGCTTTTCTAATTTTTTTTTTTTACTCAGAAGATAAAAATAAGGTGTGAAATTATTTGTGTTCAGGCAGTAACATACACATTATTCTGTATCTTCCCAGAAAAATATGCTGTTCATGAAGAATGACTATTTCAAAGTGTTGTAACCCTCAGATTTCACAGTAAACTAAATGCACTGAAATCGAGAATTTGTTACTGTTGCTAAATTCCATGTGTTAACCCTCCTCAACTAGTCTTCCAGTTGAAAGAGGAAAATTTGGTCTTTTTCCAGCAAGGAGATAGAAAGTAAATGCCACAGAGAAGACAATGAATGCTCTAAGACCTCCAAGGTCTAAGAAAAATGTCATTTCATGTGTGAAAAAACATAATGTACCTGTGTTAAGAAGGATCTGTGGTTATTTTAATCATGCAGCTGCTTTGCCTTTCATTCCTTAGTAAGTTTTATTGATTAGTTTTATGGCCTCAAAGATGCTCCATTCAGATTTATGTTTACCTGAATTTTATTATAACTTTATTTTGTGCCAGGCTTGCTATTCTTCTAGAGCTGTTTTTCCCAAGTGTTAATATATCCAATGATGTGTACTCCTTTACCATTATATTTTCCATTGTTGAATAAATTGGAAAATGTGTTTAAATTGAAGTATATTTCTTTAACAGTAGTTTAAAATGTCAATTTGTACTCTGGCTTTCCCAGAGGGAAGTGTAGTATAAAGTATTTTCCAACTTTAGAGAACTGCTCATTTAAGAACAGTTAAGGGAACAGGTATGCCCTAGAGTACATGTTGGTAAACCCATTCTAGGCAGGTTGTTAGGTGAGCTAAAAACTAGAGTGTGATAAACACATTTTAGAAGTGGTTCAAAGGAGGGAGTGATCATTCAAGGCTCGAGGGAATCGGGGGGTTGCATGAAGGAAGTCTTGAGGTGGGCCATGAATAATGAGGGGAAATTTGACAGGCAGGCTTTGTAGGTGGGAGCTTTACAGGTGAAGAAAGAGGCAGGAACAAAACACAGAGAGATGGGAAAACACAAACTATTCAAGGAGTGGCAAGTGTCTCTTGCTGCCTCCACAAGAGGATCTTAAGTTCAAGTAAACATTCCCCAGATGACTACAGGCAATACCTGTTTCTAGTTTACTGATGAGAATGTAGGACAGGGCAGTATGAGGCTTTCTGTTTTATAGTCATAGTTGTAGTGACAGTCCATATAGCAGTCTACACAATCATTAATGCAACTCTCCAGTATTTTCTTTCCTCTCCTCTGCCAAATGATGGCTGAGGTGTAAGAGCAGGATACTGGTAGTGGGCATATAAAAGAGTTCCCCCAAGGCTTAGAAGCTCTGTCTCACTGGTGCCACTAGCTCTTGTTACAACTCCACAGGCAAAACTTACAATGTCCCTGCATGGGATGTACTCAAAGAGTCACCATACTTGTGTTTAAAGCATGGTTTATCTTAGAGCATTTAGAGTTGCTCCTTATCCAGATGCAATTTACCGGTCAGGTCATTTTAACCATGAGCAATTTTACTTGTGTAACATAGTTGACATAATAGTCTTTGATTTCCAAGGGAACAGAGCTTAACCAAAGGTCAAACTCTTTTTCTGAAGTTGTGCTGTTTCCACATAGCCCTTAAATATTAAGTTAGCAAGGAGACTAGGCAAATGATCTTGGATTCCACCTAGAGTTTGGATTCAAGTAACTTCTATATTGACATATATTTATTCATAATAATCTCTTACGATCCTTTGTATTTCTGTGGTGTTCATTGTAACACTTTTTCATTTCTACTTTTATTGATTTGAGTGCTTTTTATTTTTTCCTTGGTGAGTCTGGGTCTGGCTAAAGGTTTATCAATTTTATCTTTTTGAAGAATTAGCTTTTAGTTTCAGTTTTTCTATTTTTTTCAACCCTAGTTCATTGATTTCTGCTCTGATCTTTATGATTTCTTTCCTTCTACTAATTTCGGGTTTTGTTTGTTCTTTCTCTAGCTCCTGTAGGTGTTGTTAGTTTATTTGGGATTTTTCTTGTTTCCTGTTGTAAGGTTGTATTGCTATAAACTTCCCCTTTACAGCTGCATTTACTGTGCCCATAGGTTTTGAATCATTGTGTTTTCATTTTGTCTCCAGGTATTTTTTATTCCTCTTTGATTTCTTCAGTGAGACGTTGATTGTTTAGTAGCATATTGTTTAGCTTCCACATGTTTGTGTGTTTACAGTCTTTTTTTCCTTGTAGTTGATTTCTAATCTCATAGTGTTGTGATCAGAAAAGATTCTTGATACGATTTCAATTTTCTTAAATTTACCAAGACTTGTTTTGTGGTCTAGCATGTGATCAACTTGGAGAATGTTCCATGACACTTGAAAACAATGTATATACTGTTCCTTTTAGATGAAGTGCTTTATAAATATCAATTAAGTTCATATGGTCTAGTGTATCCGTAAGGTCTGTTTCCTTTATTGATTTTCTGTCTGGATGATCTATTGATGAAAGTGGGGTGTTAAAGTCTCCCTTTATTATTGTGTTACTGTTTATTTCTCCTTTTATGGCTGTTAGTATTTGCCTTATGTACTGAGGTGCTGCTATGTTAGGTGCATATGTATTTATACCTGTTACATCTTCTTAGATTGGTACCTTGATCATTATGTAGTGTCCTTTTTAAGAGTATTTTTTTTTTTAACCATCTATTTTGTCTTAAGTGGTGTTACCCTAGCTTTCCTTTGATTTCCATTTTCACGGAATACTTTTTCTCATCCCCTCCCTTTCTATCTGTATGTGTCCCTAGATCTGATGTGGGTCTCTTATAGTATGGGTCTTTTGTATGTGTTTAGGCAATCTGTGTCTTTGGTTGGGGCATTTAATCTGTTTACATTCAACACTTATTTATATGTATGTTCTTATTGCCATTTTGTTAATTGTTTTGGATTTGTTTTTGTAGGTCTTTTTTCTTCCCTTCCTCTTTTGTTCTCTTCTCTTGTGATGACTAAATTTGCTCTTGTGTTTTCTTTGTGTGTGTATCATAGATTTTTGATTTGCAGTTACCATGTTTTGATATAGCAGTCTATATCTATAAACAAGGTTGTTTTAAGTTGCTGTTTTTTTAAAAAATTTCATTTTCAATATCCTACATTTGTACTCTCCTCACGATGACTGGTTTTGATATCATATTTATGTATGAATGATTTTCTACCATTACTGAATGTTGGCCTTTACCAGTGAGCTTTTCCATTTGCAATTTTCTTCCTTCTAGTTGTGACCTTCCCACCTAGAGAAGTTCCTTTAGCATTTGTTGCAAAGTTGGTTTTATCTGGTGGTGCTGAATTCTATTAGCTTTTCCTTGTTTGTAAAGCTTGTGATTTCTCCATCAAAACTGAACAAGAGTCTTCTTGGTTGTAGGTTCTTCCCTTTCATCACTTTAAATATATCCTGCCATTTCCTTTTGACCTTCTGTGGAGTTTCTGCTGGAAAAATCAGCCGATAAACTTGTATGTTATTTGTTGTTTTTCCCTTGTTGCTTTAGTATTATCACTTTGTCTTTAATTTTTGTTAATTTGCTTACTGTAAGTCTATGTGTGTTCCCTCTTGGGTTTATCCTTCCTGGGAGGAGTCTCTGCTTCCTTGACTTGGGTGACTGTTTCCTTTCCCATGTTAGGAAAGTTTCAGCTGTTATTTCTTCCATTATTTCTCAGGTCCTTTCTCCCTTCTCCTTATGGTACCCCTATATTGCTAATGTTAGTGCATTTAATATTGTTCCAGACTTATTGTCCCAAACTTATTGCCTTAAGACTGTCCTCATTTCTTTTCATTCTTTTTTAGAATTCTGTTCCACAGTAGTGATTTATACCATTCTGTCTTCCAGCTCACATATACATTCTCCTGCCTTATTTATTCTGGTGTTTATTCCTCCTAGTGTACTTTTAATTTTACTTATTGTATTGTTCATCTCTGTTCTTTAGTTCTTCACTAAACATTTATTGTATCTTCTTGTTCTGTGCCCCTGTTCTTTTTTTTTTTTTTTGGACATCTTGGATCATCTTTACTATCATTTCTCTGAATTCTGGTTCAGGAAGATGTCTACCTCCACTTCACTTAGTTGCTCTTCTGGGGTTTTATCTTGTTCCTTCATCTGGGATATATTCCTCTGCCATCGTTGTCTTTGTTTTCATGACTTCCATTCTGCCGGATACAGGGTTGTCGCTCTTCTTGCTTCTGCTGCTCTGCCCCTTGTGGATGAGGCTGGTCTCAGGGGCTTGTGCTGGCTTCCTGGGGAGAGGACTGGTTTGTGTCCACTGCTGGGTGAAGCTGGGTCTTGTTCCTCCTCTGGGAAGGGCCATGTCAAGGGTTGTGTTTAGTGACCAGCTGTGGGCTGAGTAAAACTTTAGGCAGCCTGCCAGCTGATTGGTGGGCTATGTTCCCACCCTGTTGGTTGTTTGGCCTGGGGTGTTCCAGCACTGGAGCCGATAGGCTGTTGGGTGGGGCCAGGTCTTGGTGAGAAAATGGTGGCCTCCAGGAGAGCTCATGCCAATAAGTACCCTCCAGAACTATTGCTACCAGTGTCTTTGTCCCTGCAGTGAATCACAGCCACCTGCTGCTGGTTCTGTAGGAGACCCTCCAATACAAGCAGGTAGGTCTGACCCAGGGTCTTATGAGGTCACTACTTTTCCTCCTGGGTTCTCAAGACCTTGTATGCGCTTATATGACCTTGTATGTGCCCTCCAAGAGTGGAATTTCTGTTTTCCCCAGTTTTGTGGAAGTCTTGTGATCAAACCCAGTTGCCTTCAAAGCCAGATGCTCTGGGAGCACTTCCTCCCAATGCTAGACCCCCAGGCTAGGGAGCCTGATGCAGGACTCAACACTGTCACTCCTGTGGGAGAATCTCTCTAATATCATTTTTCTGTTTGTGGGTTGCCCACCTGGTGTGTATAGGATTTGCTTTTGTCACAGTTTCACCTCTCCAGGAGCTGGAACCTTCTGTGGAAGAATCTCTGCCTCATGGCTTTCCTGTTCTCAGGGTCCTACACAACCTGCCTGACTAGCTTCCCTCCCAGTCTTGACTTCTTATCAGCTTCCCATTATGACAAGGAGCTTGTCTGACAAACTGGCTTGTTCTAATGTGTGAACCGTAGAGGGAGAGCTGTTTCTCCCTTCTAGGCAACAGGCTTAAGCTTTGCCCCTTCTCACAAACAAACACCCCCACGTGTATCATGCATGCTTTGATGCATCCAAAATATGGCTCTAAGAGTCCAGGAAAGCCAGCAGGATATTTTTGTGCTGGGCTCTTGTTTCCTTAAAAAAAAAAAAAAAGTAAGGAGCTGTTTCCTCTGCTTCTGTATTTCAGCCCAGATCAAAAATCACACACATTGCTACTATGTTTAAGTTACTGTGCTAAGTTCTCCTTACAAGGAGAACTCAAGAGTATGCAGTCTGATTGAGGATGTTTTTCTGTGGTGTTTGATAACAGAAGGATACTGTCACAAATCCAAGAAAATAAATTTATTTAACTTTGAAGGAAAAAAATCCACAGACATAAAGAAAGTTAAATACAAACTGCAGGACACAACTAGTCATACTAGTGAATAATGGCTTGTGTGGCCAGCAAAGTACCAAAATGACATTCGGAGACCGATTGAGGTATTTAGCTATTTTTGGCTATAGAAATGTTGTCAGCCTACTGTGAAATGGTAAGATAGTTTCCCCAAACACACAGTTTTAAGTTGAATTAGGTTCTACATAGATGAAATTGTCTATGAAACTAAATTATGTAGCTCTTAGAGAAAACCATAGCAGCAAGATAGCAGAAAACCTATTGAACATTTATTACAAGTAACATGTTGAACTTTAAACACCCAATTCTAATTTTTCACTGTCCTTCCTGCAAGAAAGAAGGAATTTAAAATTACCAACCATTAAGCTTATTTTCTAAAAAGATCTGAGCTAAATGGCAAATATGCTTTTTAAGTTAAAGCTAACTTTAAAGTTTTATTAACTTTTAAAAAATACTTAAAGTGAGAAGCATTCACGGGTGAGATGAGTTTTCTCTTTTTGACAAACATTTTGTGGAGCAATCCGAATGCTCCTGTGAATGATGTTTAATTTATTAAGGGATTGAGCAATAACTTATAAATTACTCAGACCCCTTTTTCTTCTAACTACCAGCTTTAAGGCCAGTTCACTCAGAGGGGAGGTAAAAAATGATGAAACTCATTTTACTGCTTCAAATAAATCCTACAAAAAATGTAGTGAGGAAGAAAGTTTCTGCTATGGGTTTTAATAAATTTTTGAGTTATCTTTCGGGATTTAAAATCTTGGTTATTTTTTGTTTGTTTGTTTCTCGTTATCACTAACAATGAGCATGTGTCTGGCTATCGGCTATGAAAGAAAAACCTACTTCCTGAACTTTTATTCCATAATCTGGTTAACTTCACTTTGACCAGCTTCAACTTACAAAATGCTTCCTATTCCTATTCCTTCCTTAGATAAATATGAAATACAAGACATTGCGGTGGAGGTTCTAAGGCTTGACTCTTATGATATGCATGCACTAAGACACTTTTTCCCAGGGTACTGCAGTGATTAAGCATCCTGGTCAATAGGAACGAGCTGTAATTTCTACTTCTCTTAATATATAGCCCTCTGACATGAACCAAAACTTGGGTAAGAAAAGGTTTTTTGTTGTTGTTGTTCTGTGTTTTTTTTTTTTTTGGTTCATGGTAAGTTGACTTGTGCAAACATTTAAAAGTTTTCTAAACAAATATTTGTTTACAAATTCAGATAAGATGAGCACTTTCCAATAATGCAGCTAACTACAATCATTTCAGAATCACTTAGAGTTTTAGGAGGTATAAAAAGGGGCTTGTATAAAACTAGTTTTTCTTCAGGTGCATTGACCAAAGCATTAAACCAGCTTTAGACTGCAGTTATTACATTCTTTAGATGGGTTGGCATGAACTACAGTACACTGTGTACAGTGTAATAGAAAATAGCCATGCTTAAAGTGTAAATTATTAAAAATATCTTTATCCATTTTATGCCAAAATAAATGTTTTACATATCCAAACTATTTCTTGTCTTCTTACCTATAATTTTAGTTCCCAATTCTTAAAAAAATTAACCTGTGCTATGATTTGCATTCAATCTTCCTGAACTGCAAAAACCACCTGATTTTTCGCTTTTTCAAAAAGCATGATTAACTATACATTAAAAACATAGCCATTCAATGCTTAGTAGCACAAAATTAACACCCACAATAACAAGACAATTACTGCCACGAAACGGTCTTTGAGACAGTTCTTTAAAATATTTACAATTCACAACAGGAATATCTATCTGATTAAGGATTCTTCTTCTTTTTTTAATATCACATTTCAACATTTCAGGAAAAGGCATTTAGAATTCATATTCCCCACCTTCAACTCCCCCCCTCCCCCCAAAAGTTTAAACATTGTTTTGGTTTAAGCATTCGTGCCCCAGCCAACTCTGCCATTCAATGGTTAGCTCATGGGAAATCAAAGAAAAGCTATGGCATGATTTTGTTCAGTTGGTCTGTGCTCACATAGCCACATGATGAGAGAAATTCTTTGTCAGGCAAGGGCAGGGCAGTCGCATTGAGTACAAGGCCCTGTGGAGACTGTACTATATGAATGGAGGTATAATCTGGGACAGGTATCTCAGAACTTGGAACATGTTCTGCTGTCCCCGACCTCCCAGTTGTAGTGGTAAGGCTTTCTGTGGTGATGTAAATGTCTTCCTGGTTAAAGCTTGGCTCTACATGTGATTCAGCCTCGACGGGAGGGGCCAGGGCAATGTACTTTTTGGCGTCTACCTCGCAGAAGTAAGCGTTGTCCATGATGAAGTTTGCTTGGCAGGGTGTGACCACTTCTGGGTGCATGTCACACTGGGGGGTCCCAGTCTTATTCTTTTGGCCTGGGGAAAGGACCACATTCCCTGCTGGTGTAATGTCGCTTACCTGGGCATAAAAATCAATGTTTGCCAATGAACTTGGATTGCTGAGCTGTGTATGGACAGCTTGATGAGTTGACTCAGTTCCACCAATAAGAAGTGGTCTTGGTTTGTTTTCCTCTGCTAGGATAACACTGGGCTGCTGGCTAGCAGGGGCAGCATCATTAGAAGGTGAGTTATTTTGATTCTTCTGATCAAGGCACAAGATATCTGCTTCCCCTTTTAACCTTTGTGGCTGAGCAACCTCTGAGGTACCATCGCACATGTCACTGACATGGAAATCAGTCTCTAGAATGTCAGGTTCATAACAGCTGGTACGCCCAGAGTCATCATCCTTTGCCCCAAAGATATTGAGTGATTTTTCAGGGTCATTGCTCAGAAGCCTGTCTGTGTCTGACCCTTCAGTCTTTTCATCAGGGTCATCAATATCTAGTTCAATAAATTCAACCCAAGAGTCATCATTGTAGAATTCGTGTTTATAGTTGTCATGAATGGCTAAGATTGTATTCACCTCTTCTAATTTTCCTTCCTGTAAAATAGAAAAAGAAGATCTATGAAAATAAACTCATAACAATTGATTTAACAAATAATATTGAGTCTAATCAGTAACAAAATCATATAACCATATAACAAATACATTAGTGAAGAAGTTTTCTTTTTTAAAATTATTTTCCATTATGGTTCATCATAGGACACTGAACATAGTTCTCTGTGCTATACAGAAGGACCTTGTTGTTTATCCATTCCATACATAATCCCTTATATCTGCTAACCCCAACATCCCACACCATCCCCCCTCCAACCCTCTCCCCCTTGGCAATCAGGAGTCTACTCTCTATGTCTGTGAGTCTGTTTTTGTTTTGTACATAGATTCATTTGTATCATATTTTAGATTCCACATATAAGTGGTATCATATGGTATATGTCTTTCTCTTTATGATTTACTTCACTTGGTATGATAATCTCGAGTTGCATCCTTGTTGCTACAAATAGCATGATTTCATTTTTTTAATGGCTGAGTAGTATTCCATTGTATATATGTATCACCTCTTTATTCACTTATGATGGACATTTAGGTTGTCTCTCAGTCTTGGCTATTGTGAATAGTGATTCTATGAACACAGGGGTGCATGTATATTCTTGGATTAGAGTTTTGTCTGGATGTATGTCTAGAAGTGGGACTGTTGAATTACTGTTGTTATTCAGTCACCAGGCATGTCTGACTCTTTGCGACCCCATAGACCACAGCACACCAGGCCTCCCTGTCCCTCCCCGTCTTCCAAAGTTTGTCCAAGTTCATGTCCATTGCATCAGTGATGCCATTCAGCCATCTTATCCTCTGATGCCCTCTTCTCCTTCTGCCCTCAATCTTTCCCAGAATCAGGGACGTTTTCGATGTGTTGGTTGTTCTCATCAGGTGAACAAAATACTGCCACTTCAGCATCAATCCTTCTAATGAGTATTCAGGATTGATCTCCCTTAAGATTGACTGGTTTGATCTCCTTGCTGTCCAGGGGGCTTTCAGGAGCCTTCTCTGTCACCACAGTTTGAAGGCATCAATTCTTTGGCGCTCTGCTTTCTTAACAGTCCATCTCTTACAACTGTATGTGACTGCTGGGAAGACCATAGCTTTGACTATACAGACCTTTGTTGGCAGAGTAACGTTTCCACTTTTCATCACACTGTCTAGGTTTGTCATAGCTTTCCTGCCAGCAAAAAGCTTGAATCATATGGTAATTCTTTAGTTTTCTGAGAAATCTCCATACTATAAATATTTTCCATAGTGGCTATACCAACTTACATTCCAACAGAGTAGGAGGGTTCCCTTTTGTTCACATCCTCTCCAGCATCTGTTATTTGTAGTTTTTAATGATGGCCATTCTGACTGGTGTGAGGTGGTACCTTGTTGTAGTTTTGATTTGTACTTCTCTAATAATTAGCAATGTTTAACATCTTTTCATGTGCCTATTGGCCATTTGTATTTCTTCATTGAAGAAATATCTGTTTGGGTCTTCTGCCCAGTTTTCAATTAGGTTTTTATAGTTGTTGTTGAGTTGTATGAGCTGTTTTCATATTTTGGAAACGAAGCCCTTTTTGGTCTCATTATTTGCAAATACTTTCTCCCATTATGTAGGTTCTTTTCCTTTATGGTTTCTTTTGTTGTGCAAAAGCTTGTAAGTTTGATTAAGTCCCATTTGTTTATTTTCACTTTTATTTCTATTGCCTTGGGAAACTGACCTAAGAATACATTGATATGCTTTATGTCAGAGAATGTTTTGCCTATGATCTCTTCTAGGAGCTTGATGGTATGTATGTATGTGTTAGTTGCTCAGTTGTGTCCAATTCTTTGTGACCCCATGGACTATAGCCCAGGAGGCTCCTCTGTCCATGGGGATTCTTCAGGCAAGAATACTGAAGTGGGTTGCCATGGCCTTCTCCAGGGGATCCTCCCAACCCAGGGATTGAACCCGGGTCTCCTGCATTACAGGCAGATTTTTTACTGTCTGAGCTACCAGGGAAGCCCTGATGGTAAAATGCCTTATATTTAAGTCATTTGCATATAACAGTTGGCCTCTTCCCTTCCAACTTGGATAAATTTTATTTCTTGTCTGATTTCTGTGGCTAGGACTTCCAATACTACGTTAAATAGAAGAGGTGAGAGTGGGCATCCTGGTCCTGTTCTAGATTTTAGCATGAAGGCTTTCAGCTTTTCACCATTGGCTATTACATTGGCTGTGAATTTGTCATAAATGGCTTTTATTATGTTGTGATATGTTCCCTTTATACCCACTTTGGTCATGAATGGATTTGAAATTTTGTCAGATGGTCTTTTTTCTTGAGATGATCATGTGGTTTTGTCTATTGTTTATGTATCACATTGACTTGTATATGTTGAACATCCTTGTGAACTTAATGACTCTTGGTTGTAGTATATAATCTTTTTTTGTTGTTGTTGCTTTTGGATTTGGTCTGCTAATATTTTGCTGAGAATTTTTGCATCTATATTCCTCAAAGATATTGGCCTGTAATTTTCTTCTTTGGTGGTGTCTTTGTCTGGTTTTGGTATCAGGGTGGTTTTATAGAATGTCTTTGGAACTCCTCTTCAGTTTTTTGGAAGAGTTCGAGAAGGATCAGTGTCATTTCTTCTTTGTATGTTTGGTAGAATTGACCTGTGAATTCATCTGGTCCTGGACTTTTGTATATAGGAAGGTTTAAAATTACATATTCTATTTTACTTCTAGGAATTGGTCTTTTCTAATGATCTATTTCTTGATTCAATTTTGGTGGGCTGTGATTCAAATTTGGTGGGTATGTTTCTAGAAACTTGTCCAGCTTTTCTAGGTTGTCAAATTTGTTGGCATATAATTGTTGATAGCGTTTCCCTATGGTCTTTGTTATTGCTGTGTATCGGTTTTTCTGTCTCCTTTCTCATTTCTTGTTTATTTGGGTTCTCTCTCTTTTTGGTGAGCCTGGCCAGAGGTTTATCAATCTTGTTTACCTTTTCAAAGAATTAACTTTTGGTTTTATTGATTTTTTTTCTATTTTTAACCACTATTTTATTTATTTCCTCTTTGATCTTGATTATTTCCTTCATTTTGCTGATTCTGTGTTGTTTGTTCGTTTTCTACTTCAAGTGGTAGATTTTCTTTCTTGTTTTGATGAGGACGGCCTGTATAGCTATGAATTTCCCTCTAAGAACTGCTTTTGCTATATCTCAACGATTTTGTATGGTTGTATTTTCATTGTCATTTTTCTCAAGGTATTTTTTAATTTACTCTTTCATCACTGACTCATTGATTTTTTAGTAGCATATTGCTTTGTGATCATTTTTATTTCATTACTTTTTCTGTGGTTGATTTTTTTAGTTTCATGCCACTGTGGTCAGAAAAGCAGCTTGAGATAATTTCTATATTCTTTATTGAGGCCTGTTTTTGAGGCCTGTTTTTGTGCCCCAGTATGTGGTCAATCCTAGAGGATATTTCATGTGCATTTAAAGAATGTGTATTCTGTTTTTTATGGATATAATGTCTTGCTGCTGCTGCTAAGTCGCTTCAGTCGTGTCCGACTCCATGCGACCCCATAGACGGCAGCCCACCAGGCTCCTCCGTCCCTGGGATTCTCCAGGCAAGGATACTGGAGTGGGTTGCCATTTCCTTCTCCAATGCATGAAAGTGAAAAGTGAAAGTGAAGTCGCTCAGTTGTGTCTGACTCTTAGCGACCCCATGGACTGCAGCCTACCAGGCTCCTCTGTCTATGGGATTTTCCAGGCAAGAGTACTGGAGTGGGTTGGCATTTCCTTCTCCAGTAATGTCCTGAAAATGTCAATTAGGTCTAACTGTTCTATCATGTCATTTAGGATCCCTGTTGCCTTGATTTCTGTCTAGAAGATCTGTCCACTGATGGGAGTAGGGTGTTAAAGGTCTCGTACTATTACTATATTCCTGTTGGTTTCTTCCTTTTTATCTGTTAGAATCTGTTTTATGTATTTGGGTGCTCCAACATCAGGTGCATATATGTTGACGAGTATAAAGTTCTTTTCTTGTACTGATCCTTTTAACTTTATATAGTGTCCTTCTTTATGTTTTTTATGGCCTTTATGGTATGCTTTGTCTGACATGTATATGTGATTCCCACTTGGTCATTTCCATTTTCATGAAATCTTCTCCGATCACCTTTCAATCTGTGTGTCTCCTTTGCTCTAAACTGGATCTCTTGTAGGCAACGTAATGTAGGCTCTCAGTTTTTCACACATCTTCCACTCTGTGTATTCTCATTGGGATGTTTCGTCCACTGACATTTAAGGTAATTATTAATCAATACGTATTTATTGCTATTTTAAGTCCTGCTTTCCCATTGATTTTTAAATTTCTTCCTTGTCCCCCTCTTTTTTTGTGTGTGTGATTTGAATTATTTTTGTATTATGTTCTTTTTGGTTTTTGTGAATCTGTTGTATGTTTTTAATTTGTGGTTACCTTGTTTTTCAAGTATGTATATACCATATTATATTCTACCTGTCTTAGACTAGTAATCATACAGGCTCAAACACATTCTAGGCAATGATAAAAAAAAAATTCACATTTTTGTACTCTTTTCTCCCACATTTTAGGATTTTGATGTCCTCTTACATCTTCATGTTCATCCTTTTTGCTGTTCATCACTTTCACAGACATTTAAAAAAATCTGTATACTGGCTTATTTAGGTGATTTGCTTTCTAACTGTGATTTCCTCTTCTCTATATATTCTTTCTTCTTTTATATTTAGAGAAGGTCTCTCAATATTTCCTTTTTATGTGTGTATGCTCAGTCATGTCTGATTCTTTGTGATCCCATGAACTATAGCCCGCTAGGCTCCTCTATCCATGGAATTTTCCAGGCAAGAATACTGGAGTGGTTTGCCGTTTCCTTCTCCAGGTATCTACCCATCCCAGGGACTGAACCTGCATCTCTTGCACTGACAGGTGGGTTCTTTACTAAATGAGCCACCATGGAAGCCCTTTAGGTAGGGAAGTCCGTTCAGTTCAGTTCAGTTGCTCAGTTGTGTCCAACTCTTTGAGACCACATGGACTGCAGCATGGCAGGCTTTCCTGACCATCACCAACTCCTGGAGTTTACTCAAACTCATGTTCATTGAGTTGGTGATGCCATCCAACCATCCCATTCTCTGTCGTCCCCTTCTACTCCTGCCTTCAATCTTTTCCAGAATCAAGGTCTTTTCTAATGAGCCAGTTCTTCGCATCAGGTGGCCAAAGTATTGGAGTTTTAGCTTCAGCATCAGTCCTTAAAATGAATATTCAGGAATGATTTCTTTAGTATTGACAGGTTTGATTTCCTTGCAGTCCAAGGGACTCTCAAGAGTCTTCTCCAGCACCACAGTTCAAAGGCATCAATTCTTGGGCGCTCAGCTTTCTTCATAGTCCAACTCTGACATCCATACATGACTATTGGAAAAACCTTAGCTTTGAGTAGATGGGCCTTTGTTGGCAAAGTAATGTCTCTGCTTTTTAATATGCTGTCTAGGTTGGTCATAACTTTTCTTCCAAGGAGTAAGGGTCTTTTAATTTCATGGCTGCAGTCACCATCTGCAGTACTTTTGGAGCCCCCCCTCCCGCCCCCCGCCAAATAGTCTGTCACTGTTTCCATTGTTTTCCCATCTATTTGCCAGGAAGTGATGGGACCAGATGCCATGATCTTAGTTTTCTGAATGTTGATTTTTAAGCCAACTTTTTCACTCTGCTCTTTCACTTTATCAAGAGGCTCTTTAGTTCTTCACTTTCTGCCATAAGGGTGGTATCATCTGCACATCTGAGGTTATTGATATTCCTCCAGGCAATCTTGATTCCAGCTTGTGGTTCATCCAGCCCAGCGTGTCCCACAGTGCACTCTGCATGTAAGTTAAATAAGCAGCATGACAATATACAGCCCTGATGTACTCCTTTCTAGATTTGGAACCAGTCTGCTGTTCCATGTCCAGTTCTAACTGTTGCTTCTGACCTGCCTACAGATTTCTCAGGAGGTAGGTAAGGTAGTCTGGTATTCCCATCTCTTTAAGAATTTTCCAGTTTGTTGTGATCCACCCAGTCAAATGCTTTGGCATAGTCCATAAAGCAGAAGTAGATGTTTTTCTGGAACTCTCTTGCTTTTTTGATGACCCAGTTTGGCAATTTGATCTCTGGTTCCTCTACCTTTTCTAAATCCAGCTTGAACATTTGGAAGTTCTTGGTTCATGTATTATTGAAGCCTGATTTGGAGAATTTTGAGTATTACTTTACTAGCATGAGAGATGAGTGCAATTGTGAGGTAGTTTGAACATTCTTTAGCATTGCCTTTTTTTGGGATTGGAATGAAAACTGATCTTTTCCAGTCCTGTGGCCACTGCTGAGTTTCCCAAATTTGCTGACATATTGAGTGCAGCACTTTAACAGCATCATCTTTTAGGATTTGAAATAGCTCAACTGGAATTCCATCATCTCCACTAATTTTATTTACCATGATGCTCCCTAAAACCCACTTGACTTCGCATTCCAGGATGTCTGGCTGTAAGTGAGTGATCACACCATCATGGTTATCTGGGTCACGAAGGTCTTTTTTGTATAGTTGTTCCATGTATCCTTGCCACCTCTTCTTAGTATCTTCTGCTTCTGGTTGGTCCATACTGTTTCGTCCTTTATTGTGCCCATCTTTCATGAAATGTTCCCTTGGTATCTCTGATTTTCTTGAAGAGATCTCTAGTCTTTCCCATTCTATTGTTTTCCTTTGTACTGATCACTGAGGAAGGCTCAGACTATGAACTCCTTATTGCCAAATTCAGACTTAAATTGAAGAAAGTAGGGAAAACCACTAGACCATTCAGGTATGACCTAAATCAAATCCCTTATGATTATATAGTGGAAGTGAGAAACACATTCAAGGGATTAGATCTGAAAGAGTGCCTTTAGAACGATGGACAGAGGTTTGTGACATTGTACAGAAGACAGTGATTAAGAACATCCCTAAGAGAAAAAAATGCAAAAAGGTGAAATGGTTGTCTGAGGAGGCCTTACAAATAGCTGAGAAAAGAAGAGAAACTAAAGGTAAAGGAGAAAAGGACAGATACACCTATTTGAATGTAGAGTTCCAAAGAATAGCAAGGAGAGATAAGAAAGTCTTCCACAGTGATCAATGCAAAGAAATAGAGGAAAACAATAGAAAGGACGTCCTTTAGGGTAGGTTTAGTATTGCTGTATTCTTCTAGCTTTTGCTTGTCTAAGAAATTCATCTCATATTCTAAATAAAAATGTTGCTGGGTAGAACATCCTAGATTGCAGCTTTTTCCCTTTCAGGACTTCTGAATGTATCTTGCCACTCCCTTCTGGCCTGCAGTGTTTCTGTATAGAAATCAGTGGGTAGCCTTATGGGGGTTCCCTTGTAATCAACACTTTCTTTTTTTTTTCTTGCTGCCTTTAGAATTCTCTGTTTTACTTTTGCTGTATTTATCATAATACGTCTTGGTGTGTTTGGGTTTACCTGGTTTGGGACTCTGCTTTCTATACCTGGATGTTTCTTTCTTTAGTTTTGGGAAGTTTTGATTATTCCAAATACATTTTCAATACCCTTTTTTCTTTCTTTCCCTTCTGGAATCCCTATATGCATAGATTGGCAAGGGAAGAAGTGTTCTTGGGCTTCCCTGATGGTTCAGCTGGTAAAGAATCTGCCTGCAATGTGGGAGACCTGGGTTTGATCCCTGGGTTGGGAAGATCCCCTGGAGAAGTGAAAGGCTACCCACTCCAGTATTCTGGCCTGAAGAATTCTATGGACTATATATGGGGTTGCAAAGAGTCAGACATGACTGAGCGACTTTCACTTGGCAGGATTTGTATTATCCCATAGGTCTCTTATATTGCTTTCATTTTTTTTTTTTTTTCAATTTGACTTTCTCTCTGCTGTCCTGATTGGTTGATTTCCATTATTCTTTCTTTTAGGTTACTTATTCATTTTTCTGCATTAGTGTTCATCTTGGCAAATGAATTGTGTAATATTTCTTTGTTCTTCCTTATAGTTTCTAATTTCTTTTTACAGTACTCTGCATTTCTGTCAACAGCCTGTCTTAATTCCTTTAGTATTTTCATTATCTTCTTTTTTAAACTAGATGTTTATTAGACTGAAGAGGTCTGTTTCATTGTTCTTTCAGGGAAATTCTCTTGGTTTGAATAGAAATTGTTCCTCTGCTTCTTCATTTTAATTATTTCTCTTATTCTGTGAGTTTAGGAGAAATAATGATCTATGGTCTTAGAGGACTATTTATATGTGGCATTGTCCCTGTGTAGTTTGTGTGGGTTTAATATTTTTAGTGGGCTTTCCTGGTACAGTTCAGTTCAGTTGCTCAGTTGTGTCAGACTGTTTGCGACACCATGGACTGCAGTACACAAGGTCTTCCTGTCCATCACCAACTCCCGGGGTCCACCCAAACCCATGTCCATAGAGTCAGTGATGCCATCCAACCATCTCATCCTCTGTCGTTCCCTTCTTCTCCCGCCTTCAACCTTTCCCAGCATCAGGGTGTCTTCAAATGAGTGAGCTCTTTACATCAGGTGGCCAGAGTACTGGAGTTTCAGCTTCAACATCAGTCCTTCCAATGAATACTCAGGACTAATCTCCTTTAGGATGGCCTGGTTGGATCTCTTTGCAGTCCAAGGGACTCTCAAGAGTCTTCTCCAACACCACAGTTCAAAAGCATCAATTCTTCAGCGCTCAGCTTTCTTTATAGTCCAAATCTCACATCCATACATGACTACTGGAAAAACCATAGCCTTGACTAGACAGACCTTTGTTGACAAAGTAATGTCTCTGCTTTTTAATATGCTGTCTAGGTTGGTCATAACTTTTCTTCCAAGGAGCATGCGTCTTTTAATTTCATGGCTGCAGTCACCATCTGCAGTGATTTTGGAGCCCAAGAAAATAAAGTCTCTCACTGTTTCCCAACCTATTTGCCAGGAAGTGATGGGACCAGATGCCATGATCTTAGTTTTCTGAATGTTGAGCTTTAAGCCAACTTTTTCACTCTCCCTCTTTCACTTTCATCAAGAGGCTCTTTAGTTCTTCTTCACTTTCTGCCAGAAGGGTGGTGTCATCTGCACATCTGAGGTTATTGATATTCCTCCCGGCAATCTTGATTCCAGCTTGTGCTTCATCCAGCCCAGCATTTCTCATGATGTATTATGCATATAAGTTAAATAAGCAGGGTGACAATATACAGCCTTGATGTACTCCTTTTCCTATTTGGAACCAGTCTGTTGTTCCATGTCCAATTCTAACTGTTGCTTCTTGACCTGCATACAGATTTCTCAAGAGGCAGGTCAGGTGGTCTGGTATTCCCGTCTCTTTCAGAATTTTCCACAGTTTATTGTGATCCACACAGTCAAAGGCTTCCCTGGTATCTCAGTGGTAAAGAATATGCCTGCCAATGCAGGAGATACGGGTTTGATCCCAGGTTGGGAAGAGCCCCTGGAGAAGGAAATGGCAGTTCACTCTAGGAGTTTGTTTTTATTACGGATGCCTGTCACTTTTTTTCTCAGTATCTGCTGGCCTTATTCCCTTGATGAGGAGAGTGTGCAGGTGTGATAGCTGGTGCCTAATCCTGGGGTAATCTGTGGTGACTCATGTGTGCTCCTGAGCATGTGATGGGAGCAGAAGTGGCTCACAGTCACTTCTTGAGTCTACAAGGAAGGTGGTGTCAGCTCATGACCACTCCTGAAGTGTAAGGGGGAGAGTTGTGGCTTGTGACAGCTCTTGGAGCTGGTGAGGCGGGGGGGGGGAGGGGGGGGTGCCTGTTACCTGAGAGCAGATGCAGGGATAAAGGCTGCAAGGTCCCACCTCAACCCTCACCCGAACAACGGTGCCTGACCTCTAAGATGGTCCAGGCTTCCACCATGTACATCCTCAGGTGTGGTTACACCAAACTCCAGCCCCTTTAGGCTGTTTTTACACAACCAACCCAGGTCCTTTCCCTGGGTCTAATATCTGAAGCCTGAGCTTCAGCACCCAGCCTGCACCAGTGGACGTGGGTCTCTGGCTGGGGAGTGCAGGGCAGTGCCATTGACCATCTATTCAGCTTTCTCTTCATGTTAGCTGCCACAAACCAGTTCCTGTGTTCTTCTCTAAAGCTCTGAAGGTCCCCCTCTGTCCTGGCTGATCTCCCCACCAGTGAAGGGACTTCTGGGATGGAGTCCCTTTCCGGTTTCTTTTTTCTTTTGTCCTATCCGGTTCCATGGAGATTTTCTTGCCCTTTCAGAGTTCGGATGTCTTCTGCCAGTGTTCAGCAGATATTCTCTGAGGATCAATCCATATGTAGATGTATTTTTAATAAATTTGTGGGAGGAGGTGAGCTTCATGTTCTACTACTCTGTCATTTTGATTCAGAAGTTAAGAACTTTAAAATACACAAGACATTCTCATAATTTTAAGGGATGTATTATTTAAAACTTTTCCCAGAAGGAATACAAAAAAATTAAATGTGATTCATACAGCTTGCAAAAGGTTTCAACATAAGGCTCTGTTCTTAAGGTAACATTTAATTAGTGTTATGTACAACTTAGATATTTTATTAATTACCTTGAGGAGATCTGGATCAATTCCTTTAATCTTTGGAACTGGAACTGGGGGTAGAATCAACATCTTAATCCTTGAAAACAAAATTTGTTTTGATGTAAGTTACTCATTCTCATTCAAAAGACAAAATAAAATATTGACAATACTATTACTAATATAAATTAGCAGAACATTTGGAATAAGTGAATCTGAGGAAGAGAAGGAAAAGCATTAAGCAGTGAGTGATGAGGCAAAAATAAAGAACAGAAAAAAACCCCCCCAAATCCTCATCTGAAGTGAATTTAAATAAAATGTGGTTTTCCTATAACTTTTCCTTAATGTCTTTTATGACAGTTTCAGAATTGGGAGTTAGACATTTAATTCCATCTGAAGCCAATTTCCATGTCAGTTATAAGGAGGTAATTTTAATACATATCCATAATTTACTGGCACAGGGGGAGGAGAAAGAGCCAATCCATATAGAGATATGCATCCTAAAAAAAGAGTGGGCTGGGATAAGTTCATACCACAATGCTCACATGAATTATAAAATTTTCTAAGACAATCTCATTAACCAGGATGTCATTGCATGGTTCATTTCAGTTGGGACAGACTAAATTTGAACTATTTCTAATCAGCACAGGTTTATATACACAATTCTATAATGCACTTAAATTTTCTGTCCCAAATATTTACATTACTTTTTGACCATAATTTATTTCAATGTCTTTCCTGCCTATCTTGTGCCTAATTGTATTCCCAGCATCTAGAAAATTCCTAGCACAGAGAAACATTGCCTGAATAAATCTGAGTAAATCATTTGTCTATTTCATTAATAGTGTAAATAGAGTTTTCATTTTAAAATCAACATTGTGGCTCTGGAATAGAGATTATCCATTCCAATCTGATTTTTGGACATCAGATGATATTCTACTCAGTGTAAATAACAGTCTGGTCTACTCAATAGGGAGGGCTTCCCGGGTAGCTCAGCTGGTAAAGAATCTGCCAGCAGTGCAGGAGAGCCTGGTTTGATCCCTGGGTTGGGAAGATCCCCTGGAGGACAGCATGGCAACCCACTCCAGTATTCTGGCGTGAAGAATCCCCATGGACAGAGGAGCCTGGTGGGTTACAGTCCATGAGGTTGAAAAGAGTCACACACGACTGAGCAGCTATGCACAGCACTCAGTAGGGAACCCATTCTCTGGATGTTTCCATCACTTTTTAACCTAATCCAAGGCAAATTTCATTTTGTAAATTGAGTTTGAGTAGACTCACTAGTTTTACTTAGTGGCACAAATGTTAAATTGTTACTGATGAATAGAAATAATAGAAAAAAATGTATGCTATTAATAACTGCTACCACTTTTGAATGCCTTTAATAATGCCTCCAAACACTGAAACTCTGTGTTGGCAAATTTCAGTCTGTGGGCCAAATCTGTTCTGCCCTCTGTTTTTGTAAAGAAAGTTTTTTTTTTTTAGAACATGGAGTCAAGTTCATTTTACATATTATCTATGTAACATAGATTACATGTTATCTATGGCTGCTTTCATGCCACAGTGGCAGAACTGAGTAGTTGGGACAGAGACTGCATAGCCCAGAAAGCTGAAGATTTACTGTTCGGTTATTTTTAAAACAACTTTGCCAAAACTTGCGCTAAACATTTCCTTTGGTGCTTACCACTACCAGGGAGGAAGAAGATATTATCTGTGGGAAGATTTAGAGATTTAAGGAACATATTCAAATCACACACTAATACTTGGTTCAGCTGGCACTCAAATTCAAAGCAGCTGACTCCAAAACCCAAGCCCTTTGCTTTCTGTCATGCTGCTGGGTTAACTTGGTTCTGCATTTCTAAATAAATAAATCACAGGTTCTGTTGTTGTTGTTTAGTTGCTAACTCATGTCTGACTCTTGCAATCCCATGGACTGCAGCATACCAGCAGGCTCCTCTGTTCTCCATTAACTTCTGGAGTTTGCTTAAACTCGTGTCCATTGAGTTGGTGTTGCTATCTAACCATCTCATTCTTGGCTGCCCCCTTCTCCTTTTGCCTTCAGTCTTTTACAACATCAGGGTCTTTTCCAATGAGTCAGTTCTTCGAATCAGGTGGCCAAAGTATTGGAGCTTCAGCTTTAGCATCAGTCCTTCCGATGAATTATTCAAGACTGATTTCCTTTAGGACTGACTGGTTTGATCTCCTTGCTGTCCAAGGGACTCTCCCAGCGTCACAATTGAAAAGAATCAGTTCTCAGCACTCAGCTTTCTTTATGGTCCAAATCTCACATTTGTACGTGACTACTGGACTATAGCTTTTTTTGACTATACGGACTTTGGCGGCAAAGTGTTATCTCTGCTTTTTAATATGCTGTCTAGGTGTGTGATAGCTTTCCTTCCATGGAGCAGCATCTTTTAATTTCATGGCTGCAGTCACCGTCAGCAGTGATTTTGGAACCCAAGAAAATAAAATCTGTCACTACTTCCACTTTTTCCCCTTCTATTTGCCATAAAGTGATGGGACAGGATGCCATAATCTTAGTTTTTTTGAATGTTGTTTTAAGCCAGCTTTTTCACTCTCTTTTCACCCTCATCAAGAGACTCTTTAGTTCCTCTTTGCTTTCTGCCATTAGAGTAGTGTCATCTGCATATCTGAGGTTATTGATATTTCTCCCGGCAGTCTTGCTTCCAGTTTGTGATTCATCCAGCCCAGCAGTTAGCATGATATACTCTGCAAATAAGTTTAATAACCAGAGTGACAATATATAGCCTTGATGTACTCCTTTCACAATTTTGAACCAGTCTGTTCTGTGTCCACTTCTAACTATTGCATACAAGTTTCTCATGAGACAGGTAAAGTGGCCTGGTATTTCCATCTCTTTAGGAATTTTCTACAGTTTGTTGTGATCCACACAATCAAAGGCTTTAGCATAGTCAATGAAGCAGAAGTAAATGTTTTTCTGGAATTCCCTTGCTTTCCCCATGATCCAACGGATGTTGGCAATTTGATCTTTGGTTCCTCTGCCTTTTCTAAATTTAGCTGGTACATCTGGAAGTTCTTGGTTCACATATTGTTGAAGACTAGCTTGAAGGATTTTGAATATTACCTTGCTAGCATGTGAAATGAGCACAATTGTACAGTAGCTTGAACACTCTTTGGCATTGCCCTTCTTTGGGATTAGAATGAAAACTGACCTTTTCTAGTCCTGTGGCCACTGCTGAGTTTTCCAAATTTGGTGACATATTCAGCACAGAACTTTCGCAGCATCATTTTTCACGATTTGAAATAGCTTAGTTGGAATTCCGTCATGTTCACCAGCTTTGTTCGTAGTAATGCCTCCTAAGGCCCACTTGACTTTATACTCCAGGATGTCTGGCTCTAGGTAGTGACTACACCATCGTGGTTATCTGGGTCATTAAGACCTTTTTGTATAGTTCTTTTGTGTATTCATGCGACCTCTTTTTAATGTCTTCTGCTTCGGTTAGGTCCTTACCATTTCTGTCCTTTATCCTGCCTATCCTTGCATGAAATGTTCCTTTGATATCTCCAATTTTATTGAAGAGATCTCTAGTCTTTCCCATTCTAGTGTTTTTCTTTATTTCTTTGTTCATTTCTTTATTTCATTGTTCTTTTAAGAAGGGCTTCTTATCTCACCTTGCTATTCTCTGGAACTCTGCATTCAGTTGGGTATATCTTACCCTTTCTCCCGTACCTTTCGCTTCTCTTCTTTCCTCACCTATTTGTAAAGGTACCCCCCGCCCCACCCCACCCCAGACAACCACTTTGCCTCCTTGCATTTCTTTTTCTTTGGGATGGTTTTGGTCACTGCCTCCTGTACAATGTTATGTACTTCCATAGTTCTTTAGGTACTCTGTGTACCAGATCTAATCCCTTGAATCTATTCATCACCTCTACTGTATAATCATAAGGGATTTGATTTAGGTCATGCCTGAATAGCCTAGTGGTTTTCCCTACTTTTTTCAATTTAAGCCTGAATTTTGCAATAAGGAGCTGATGATCTGAGCCATAGTCAGCTCCAGGTCTTCTTTTTCCTGACTGTATAGAGCTTCACAGGTTCAAAAACAAAAATGTAACATAACTCTAATTAGAGAAAAGCAAAGATCCCCAAATATGCTTTACTCTGTATGGGTCCCTCTTTTCTTTTTTCTTTTTAAAGAGGATGATGCATTTAGGTACTTGAGAGTCAGGGAAGTGTTGTTGCCTTTAGGCTGGGGTGGCACACCCTGTAGCCTGGAGCAACCAAGCCAGTCATAGGGAGAGATGGGAATTGTGGCAGAGAGCATGTGCCCTGTTCCAATGGGATGGTTGGTCCTCAGTCTCGGGACATATTGCCATGCAGGATTATCAACCCAGTTTCACTATTTTTTTTATTTTTAATATGGCAATGACTTTAAATTTTTTTAATTTATTTTGGGTATTCTGGGTCGTTGTTGCTGCACAGGCTTTTCTGTTGTGGGGAGTGGGGTCCACTCTCTAGTTGTGGTGCACGGGCTTCTCACTGCAGTGGCTTCTCATTGCAGAGCATGGGGTCTCAGTGGTTGCAGTTCCGGAGCTCTCGGGCACAGGCTCAGTAGTTCTGCACAGGATTGACGAGTTGCTGCATAGCGTGTTGGATCTTCCCAGACCAAGGATCGAACACATGTCTCCTGCACTGGCAGGCAGATTCTTACCCACTGTCTGTCCCTACCACCAGGGAAGTCTGAGATCTCTGTTTTTAAAGATAATCTAGTAATCTTGATTTTTGTGTGAAAACTCCCTGTTTTAGAAACACTCTGTAGCAAAACCATTCCTCAAAAATCAGAAGAAAAACAAACAAACAGCAAAACATGGATCTGCAGGCTGAATCTGGCTTTCAGGTTGCCACTGTTGTTTTATGTTGATTCAGTTATTTCGTTCCTGATTCAGTCATACAGCTTGATGGCTAGAGTAAGTTGTATGGTGGGAGCAACAGAGTATAGAAAAAAGATAAACTGGCATGAAACTATGTTTCTGATCTTTATTGTTTAATTCAAATCCAAATTACACTATACCTTTTACTAGAGTTGACTCTTAATGATTTGGATTTGGATGAAGAAAGGGAGCAGTGGCTTGCTTTGTGAACTAACAAAATCTCAAGCAAGTACAAGGAACACCTGAAATCCTTTACAGTCCTGAAGTTCTGCGGTAACTGACATAGTATCTCATTCTTTGAGTTTTATTTTAATTGTTCTTTCTACACTTGCTGACAGCTATTTTCTACCATTTCTTACTTTCATTAGAACATGGAAATTTAGACAATGATAAGGGTTTTTGTGGGCATGTGAAAAAGGAAGATAAGTTTTTTGTTTCAAAGAATTCAATTCAGGACAGGGAATTTGGCAGTACAAATAGATTTTTCAATTTTTTTTTTCCAATTTGGTGGTTTTGACCAAGTGTCATAGTTAAAAACGTCATTATTCCTAGAAAACAATCTTTTAGACAAAAGTTAATATATTTCCTTTGAAATTCTATTTGATCAGAGGATTACTTTTTCTTCCAAATATAGTTAGCTAATGTAATTCAGCAATATAAATTTGCTTGGCCTTCGTGATGATTTGAAATTGACAACTAATGTTAAAAGTAAGTTACTTTATGTATGTAGTGAGCTTATCTACCGTAGTTATATATAAATTAGCCTATCACCTAACTGGACAGTTCAGTGAATTCAAATTAATCTACAGAATAATTTGGCTCCTTTGGAATTACTTAAATGTGTCCATTATTTAAGTAAATAATTTTTTAGAATTTTATTTACTAATTTCTCCCCTCCCCAAATTGAAAGCTGTTGTACTACTTTATAATACTTGTATTTCTAAGAGAGTAATGTTGCTAGAAAGATAGAAAATAAAATTCTCCAGGGTGAATTTTGTCCCCCTGAGTTTACATTATTAAATTGGAGATGAAACTTTACAAAAAATAATCCTTCCTGCATTCACTTGGAGACTTTTAAGCATGCTTTGACATTCTGGAACCCTAGAATTCTTCTCTCTATTGAAATTCTGTTTTGATATTTACAAATGCTATACAGCTTCAAAATAAAAAGGAAAAAAATTTTATAATATATTCATAATATAGAGTCTATTTGAGTTCTAGATGCCTCATGGCTTCACCTGGAGAACTTGTCTTTGGTTTTGGATAGAGTAGCCAACTGTCTCAGTTTGCCTAGACACAGAATTTTTAGTGTTAAAACCAGGAAAGTCCCAGGCAAACAGAGTGTTAGCTACCCTAATTCTAGGAGAAGGGACAAGATTAACCCATGGGACTTATGCATATTCTAAATGTAAGGGAACGGGCAGACTATACCAGTAACTTTTCCAATATTTTGTATTAAAAGTTCCTATAGTCTATACTGAGTTTCTTTCAAGAACGAAAATAGAATAATTAGTCCTTACAGCTTAAGGGAAATTTAAACATCATATAATCCAACACTCTCATATTACCCATGAGAACATGGAGTCCTAGAGAGATAAAGGGACTCAAATGAGCACAAACAACAGTGGCAGAATAATAACTGGAACCTGCCTTCTGGCTGCAAGGGGATGCAGAATGGTATCCTCAAACTTAGAATTTTACCTCTGACAAAAGAAGGTAAAATACCAAACTGTAAGTATCCAAGCAATTTAAATAAACCCAAATCTACTTAAGATTGGTATCATATGAAATCTAAAGAAAGGTTTTTATTAGATTGAATTATCTGTGTCAAACTTAGCCAGAGTCACAAAGCTACCTCAGGGTCCTGGAATAAATATCAGTTCAGAACTTTAAGGTGCATGTCACAAGGAGTGTAATCACTAGCCTCACCCTCTTAACATCCTATGCAACTTTCCAGATAAAACTGAGGCCTGTGTTGTCTGTATGTGGACACAACAAAGATGTATAGCGAGAGAGAACATTTCACTGGGTTGATGAAACACTTCACTCATGATACACAAAAGAAAACATAAATGGAAACATGGACATTTGCTAAATAACTGGCAAAACATATCAGAGTAGGTTATATCACACTTACCTTTGCTGTTTAGAAAATATGAGTAAAAATAATGTCACTGATAGCCCAAGTATTCCAAAGATAATAATTAAGAACCATGGAAACTGGAAATCTGAAAAACACAAAAACAATATCTCACAGAACTATGAATAATTGAAGTTTACATCTCATTCTCCTGTTTCACATAAAATTTCCTAATTTGTATTCATCTAGTAAAGTCAATGATTTCACTTGATAACCACTGAAATAGAATGCAATGACTTAGTATTTTCTAAGAACACCTCTATCCACTTCTTCAGATCCTTTCATATACCAAATAAAGAAAAAGTAACAGCATACAATTTAAGCACAATCCATGTTTATTATATAAATAACCTGCTTTGAATATCTTATGTATTCAGGGTGTGTCATTAAAAGGCTTTAGCTCGAGGGAAAAGTGATGCTTGTTAATATACTACTTTACCTAAATAATGTCCACTTTTAAAAAAAAAAATGTGATCTTTAGATCTAGATCTGATCTAGACTGTGGATCTATCAATAAGATGGGGGCCAACTTGTAATTCTGAATCATTATTAAAACTTCTTAGATATGCAGGGTGTATATTTTTACAGCTTAAAAAGTATTGTTTGACAGAAGAAGATCAGTACTAGGACTCTCAGATTTTAGTATGCTGTTCAGTTGCTAAGTCATGTCTGACTCTTTGCAACCCCATGAACTGCAGCACGCCAGGCTTCCCTATCCTTCACTATATGCCAGAGTTTGCTCAAGTTCGTGTTCATTGAGTCATGCCCATTGATTCAGATTTTAGTATAATTGATAGAAAATTTGTGGGAGACTGTTTGTAAAACTTCTATTTCATTTCTTTAGAACAAGTACCACAGTGGCAGAGGTTAACTACTTTTAAGGTAGAATTTCCCTGGTGGTTCAGACTGTAAAGGATCTGCCTGCAAGGCGGGGAAAGATCCCCTGGAGAAGGGAATGGCTACCCACTCCAGTATTCTTGCCTGGAGAATCCCATTGACAAAGGGGCTCTGTGGGCTACAGTCCATGAGGTCGCAAAGAATAGGACAGGACTGAGCAGCTAACACTTTCCCACTTCTTTTCACTTTTACACTAACATTGCTTTACTGAAAGTAAGCTTTTATGCTGTGATGTTCTTTTATTTATTTTCTTGTTCACATATTAAAATCCACAAGGGAGATATTATGCATGTTATAAAGAATTAGTGGGGGAGAGAATACCATTTTTTTTTTGTTCTTGTGGTATCTATAATTTTGTATCAATGATGTACTCAGGAACATAATATAAAGCAAGAGTTTTTTTCCTTTTCTAATAGAAGTAAAAAGTTGTTTAAAAAAATCTTTAAGTGAATTAAAAAAAAACTTTAGGTGAATTAAATACTATCACAATAAAGGGCATGTGGCAAATGTACTTTTAAGCCAGAATTTCCATATATCAAATACTGTTTGAAACAAGCCTACTGAGGAGAGCTTAGAAAAAATGGTGCTATAGACACTTTCACCTGTGCTATATAATATCATGGGTTCTACCTGTACCATACATGCAGAAAATTTTGTTTATATTTTAAAATTATATTTCTTTTATATAGGATCTTCAAATATTCTATGTCACCCTTAAGCATAACTAGCACATGATTTATTAAGCCTTCCTCCACATAAAAGTCACACACAAACTTTCTAAAACCAATAAGCACCTGCCATTGACTACTTAATGCTGATTCAATACTAGGCTTTCTCTTAGAAACCAGATAGCCATCCATCCAGATTCAGAATTTCTTCTCTGTATATTTGAAAAACATTTTTTTATGATTATAAATGCAAAACAAACTCAAAGGAAATATTAGAAATACAGAAACATATAAAGAACAGAATCACCTGAAATTCTGTTATCTGGAATTATCACCCCACTGTCCTCCATCAGTAACTTTGTGTCTCTTTTCCTCTTTAACTTGCACCTACATCATGACTTTTCCTGAATAATTCAGAAGCGAAATCCTTCTTCCTCTTTTGTAATGGATAATACCTGTTACAGGTAGTGAACTCCAGGTCCCTCATCCTGAAAACTGATGCTAATATATATTGATCTGGCCAACACTCTAATAATGTAGGGAATGTATGCCTGTGTATTGACAGAAATCATGTTGGCTGTCATTTTAATCTCGTAGGTTTACCTTCTTCACATGCAGATGGGTTCATTTGAGGAAATGTTATCAGGAGCACCTCACTGAACTTGCCATATTTTTCAGTGTTTCGTTGTCTGGTTCTCACACGCACTTCATACTCTTTATCCAGTCTCAGCGAGTACATCGGAACTGATGTTACCAATAAAGGGTCCATCTTTCAAGACAGAATATAAAACTTACTGGTTAGAGAGTCAACAACTCAATGCAATAAGCTCCATGAAGTGCTTCAGCATTTTTATTCAAAATGAATTTCTGGAAATATTTTAAAATGCACTTGTGGCATTTGCTATTTAGAGAAAGATCTAAGTAAGTAACTTAGTAACACATTATAAATTAACTACACTTTAACTAAAAAATGGTAAGTCACTTTGTTAAATAAATCACAATCCTCAGATTAGTTTTGTTATAAACCCAAAGATATGATAGACTTGTTTAAGAAATGCATCTCTATTCTTTCATTAGGCTGTCAGATATTCTACTAAGATCAAAGCATAATAGAATTATTATAGAGGATGGTAGAAGATTATGGATACACCACCTACCCTTTGGAATATTATGTTGTTATATGAAGACATCAGGACAGAAAAAAACAAACATATTTCCTATTCTCTATGTCTGTATCTATTCTTTGGAAATCCTGGGTGGTCATTCATATGATCACAGAATTGGAAGGTGTTCTAGAAAAATCAGTTGTCTTATAGTGTCAAATAATTCTATCAGCTTGTTCTATAAGGCTTAAAACCACCTCAAAATATAATAGTTTGCTATTTAAAATCTGTGAAGAGAAGTCACTTGAGGCCTTTGGTAACAAACATCAGGATTCCACAATCCTGAAGGCCAGGACATTCCTTTACTTTCCCAGGGAAGGTAGGTGAGACTGTCATACATGTTGCTATCAAAGAGGTAGACACAACTAATGATGGGCTTTTCCTTGAAGTCAAATATTCAAAGCCAGTAGTCAGTATATGCTTTTTATATATTTTCAGGTAGAACATCTTGCTCCCATTTATAGGAAAACCAGGAACACTCTTTTTCAATAGCCTGGGTTATTCACACAAATAAGATTCTCATAATTTGTTAAGTCAGAAACTGGACCTTTAGCTTCTAAAACAAATTTCCTTTCACTATAGTCAGTTTCTACTCACAAAGTACCTCTTTTTCCCCTCTCCATGTACACAGAATGGTTAGTTTGCATCTTTTATAGAAGTTTCTTAATACATGGAATGTTTATGTAACTAAAATGCTTCTGAATATTAAACTTTTTATTTTTCTTAAAATGTTTTTAAAAATCTATTTACTATTCTTGAAGCCCTAAATTTCTCTGTCACCATCACTAATATATTATTTCTTTACAGGTTTCATTAATAACAAAATCCCAAAGAGGCTCTGAGTGATTCAATCTATGGCCCCCTCTCCATCTTCCCTCAACCCTCCACAGCAGCCACACCAAATTCAAATTTGCTCACATGATTAATACTGCTCTGACCCCTGTCACCTGCCTATGAGAAACACCTATTCTTGGCTAATTCTCAGTGCAGGTACTGCTGATATTCTAAGAAGTCTTTTCTGGCAGTTTTCCCTACTCCATCCTGCCTGAGAATACACATATTACTTCTTTGAATTCATTGCTCAAATTTCTATATTATACTGCATATTCCCACAGGGAAAACAATGCTTTCATTCTCTTTACATTTCCGAAGCCCAGGACAATATCAAGTATATAGAGAAGGGAATGGCAACCCACTCCAGTATTCTTGCCCGGAGAATTCCATGGACAGAGGAGTCTGGCAGGCTACAGTCCACAGAGTTGCCACACAACTGAGTGACTAACACTTTAAGCATTTACTTTTTCAGTGGGTGCTCAAGAGATGACCCATACATTGTGGATAATTCTATGCCACTCACTAAGTCTTAAACCCCCCCCCCCAAAAAAAAACAAAACAACAACCCCAAAAATTCAAAAACACAATTGGTTTAGTAGGTAGATAGTTATAAGCAACTACATGGTCATTAGAATTACTATTATATTCAAAATGTGTTTAATAAATTAAAAAATGGGCATATTAATACTAAATTCAGTGTTGTCAAATGGTAAATTCCTGATATAAGCAACACACATTAGACTTTTCCCCCTTGACTTACAATCCTTTTTTTTTTTTTCCTTATGCTTATGCCTCTTGTTTTCGCAACCAACTAGATCATAAGTTCTTTAAGAAAGGTCAGTTCTCATAGATGGGTCCTTGATGCTCATGGCAACTCTGAAACCCTTGTAAATTACCAAATTTATAAGTATCATGGATTTATAACTGAGAATTTCAAAAATACTAATTTCAAAATGATGATAAATTGATTTTATGTTCACATATTTTTATAAGAATTATTTCACTTTCTGCAATAATAAAATTATAATGAGAAAAATGACATTGTTTCACATTTTTGCAAATCTCTTTACTATCTGGCTTAGTAGAAGATGCTTATATTTTTACATTTGCTTCTGAATTAAAACTGTTAGGATGTGTGGTTTTGGTTGAGGTGCATGAATAAAACTTGATCTCACAGATATATAGTGAGGAAATGGAAGAGATCTTTTAATAGCTGTTTCAGCTAATTGTATATATCCTTCCTTAATACCACCACCAACAAAAAAAACTCCGTAAGTGCTATTTTCTTAAAGGTTAGTTGCAGTGTGAAATCTGAAACTGTGTCAATAAATCTTTCACACTTCTTTATATTAAAATCCACCACTACAACTAGTACTTTGAATGCATCATTTCTCCATTCGTGGCTTGGTTACAGCATGTATTGTTCACTTGGAAAATATCATTCACTGAGTTATGCAGATTTTCTAACTGTTCACACATTTCATTATACAATATTTTAAAAAAAACACACTTTTGCTAAGATCACCATTAATCGCATCTGATCTTCAAAGGTTGGGAACACTCTCAAGCTCACAGCTGCAGATGGCAAAGTTTTCCAAAATTTTAACTTAACTTTGAAAGCTCAAATTTTCTCACTGGAAACAAATACTGTCAATTGTTTTTCTTGAAGTGTTAGCTCACTTTATTCTTTTCCAAGAACTATTTGCCAAATATTTGCCAACTCAAATATGAAAAGCCATCTATCAGTTTATCAGTTGTTCTTTCAAAGTAAAAACGGTGTTCTAAGCAAAAAGCAGCTAGTTCAAGCAGGAACTCGGGTGTTTAAATGCCTTTGCTCAAAATAACCATCCACAGCTCAGGATGCAGCCAAAGTGCTTTATGTGTACACAGAATATGAAAAAGCAACATGGTCAGAAATCATGATTTAATAAATTTAGAAATACAAATACTGCTTCCTCAAGGACATTCTTATGTGATCTGCCTGCTCCCATTTCTTTTCTGTGAGTAGAGAGTGGTGCAGAGCATAGTGACTATCAGTATAGTTTGGAGTTATTGCCCTGATTTGTGCGAAGGGAGCAGCAGTGTTTCCACCATTGCTTCTGTACCACCTGTGTAAATCAACACAGTCAAAAAAGGAAAGAACATTCTAGTATTATTATGGAAACAGTCCTTGACCCTGTGGACTCCCTGAAAGAGTCCCAGGGACCCTCAAGGATTCAAAATTTATACTTTGGGAAAATGCCGCCCTGGGGTGCCTAGCATGGTGCTTTGTGTATACTGGTTATTTCAATACTTGGTCGGTTGCTGAATAAACGTTTGACTGAAGTTTGAATTTAGAAAGCCTTGTTTGACTCAGTATCCAGCCAGACTTTTCTGTACCAAGTTATGGAACAGATATCTAAGTTAGAATGATTCCACAAACAGAACCTTGAAGCCAATATTGAACTGTTCATAGTGCCCTAAACTTAACTTGTCAGTAATGACAAAACTGGCTTCGTTTTCAGCAGTTCACTGAATGGACAGGGCCTGGTGTCTCAATTCTAGGAGTGAGGCCATGCCAGGATGCTGGGCACGACCTGGTGACTGGCCAGAAACCACTTGGCTTGGCCAGGCCTGTGGCTGTGGTTAGAATGATTTAGAATTGGTTACATTGAAAGCAGCATGATAATCCTGTTATTCTTCTTGTTGTGTGCCATGTGGAATTTATTTAAGTGCCCAGTTCCCATGCCCTTGGCAAGGAAGTGAGGAGTTCAGAGGTCAACCCATACCAGGCTACTTGCCTAAGTAAAAACCTCTTAGCTTGATTCTCCCCTGGGGTATGTGACAAAACATTCTTCTGAAACTCTAGGGAATCAATTCCCTCCCTTTGTTTCCCTCCTGGAGTCACTGAAGAACTTATTTTAGTGGGAGTCTGCTGAACAGTAGCAACTAAAATCCTAGGCGAATATTTAGCCACAGTTCACTGCTGATCTTGATCATAACCTTTCCCATGTTTAGCCACATCCTCACAGACAGCTGAGTGACTAGAGTATGTGATATTGTTCTAAGGTTAGACTGGATACCAGGGATGACTGGAGAAATCATTTTCCTGTTCTCCTATAGGTTTCCATATAAAACTCCATGTAAGCATCTGCTGTCTTAAAGAATTCCAAGATAAAATTTTACTGATTATATCCATTTTTCTCAAATAAGAAATTAGAACTGGGATATGTGGTATTAAGTCAACAGAAAGTCTAATTAGAAATGAGAGGGGTTTTTGAACACAGAAAAGTCAAAGGGTTTTTCAATGTGAGATGTAGTAATATCTTACCATTTTCCACTGGGTCTCATTTAGTTCTTTGTAGTGCAGTTCATACTCCAGGATTATCCATCCCATCTTAACATCTGTATTGGGTGGCGGTTCCCATTTCACTAGTATGTCAGCATGAATCTCCGTCAAACTGATGTTCAGCAGAGTCCAGTTGAGGCCAACGGGTGGATCCGGTTGTACTGTGCATTTCAGCAGAGAATTAGTACACAGACATAGCTTGATGTTAGTGGAATGCTTTTTTCTGAAGAAGATTAAGTTACTTCATACATTATTCTCAATTCTCCCAATATTCCCATCATTATACTTCCACTTTATGGCAAAGTACCATTTTTTAAATTAAGGATGACCTGTTATTAACTGGAAAAAAAAGCCCCTATAAAAAATTCCATTTTGAGTTTAAAATCTGATCTATAGCCGTTCTTGAAGATCTGTCACATTTTGCATTTCTTTTGGCTCTGAGAAGATGAATCCTTTGGGATTTTGGCAAAGAAATTCACTTTAACTCAGAACTGAAAGGAATAGAGTGTCAGAAAGACCCAAGTGTATGTAAATATGTGGCCATTTTGGAGTGAAGGGTTGAGAAATCTTTTTTCTTCTGATCTGTACGTTACCTGGGGCAAGGTCTTTTAAATTTTCTTTTCTCATTTATTTCTGCACTGCTACAGAAGCACAGTCCTTCAGAACACTTGGTAAATACCCCTTCATTTGTCTTCCTAGCCCCATGTGATCATTTCTTCAGATATAAAAGGAAGGAATTACACTGATCTTTCAAATGGTGATGAATCAGCATTTTCTGTGTTTTACTTAACTGCATGCTATTGACTACTGTGGAGTGGATACTACTTTTTAAAAAACAGAGAAAGTCCCAATTTGACTAATCATGACCACATTTTGGAAATTAAATTGGAGGGGTTTGCAAAATGGCTAAGCTACATATGCTGCATAATGATAGCTACACCTCATCTTTCCAGGTTTGTTGGGGATTGCTGAATTCTGAAAACCAAAGCTTAATGCTTTATATGACTGAACTATAAAAATGTTTTTAAAGGGAAATTTTCTCAAACTTATTACTCATGTTGCATCTTAACCCCCTCCCCTACTTTCAATAAAGGATATAGAACAGGGTCCCTTTTGAGAACGCTCAGTACCACCATGATGAGCATAATAATAACCATCTCTCTTACTTCTAGTCTTCTGCCTGTAACCTGCTCCTCTTCCACCTTCCCTAATTATGTTAATGATGACTCCATTCCTGCAGGATGAAAATGGTGAACCCTTCCTTGACTCACTTTCCCCCCCCCCACCACGTCACATTCTGTCAGCTGTAATTTCAAGATATTTCCAGAATCTACCCACTTCTTATCACCTGCCCCGCTCTTACCTGGTCCTAGCCATTATCCTTTTGTTTTGAAGCATTAGCTTCCTAACTAATCTCTTCCCGTGGTCCTTGACCCCCTTCAGTTTATTCTTGATGGAATCCTCAACACTGTGGACATGCTGGTCATCCTAATACTTAAGTTAGATCACATTGCTCATCATTTACAGCTTTCTGAAGGCTTCCTATCTCCAGACCAAAGTCAAAGTCACACCACAGCTTAAAGGATGCCTTAGCTTTGACCCTCTGATCTCCAGGATCTGGTTTATGATCATGCTCCTCTTCTCTCTCCGTGTGTCCTTCCACTACCCCACGCTCTTCCCTGGGTGAGCAAAGGCGTGCTCCCACCTCCAGATCTTTACCCTGCCTATGCCCTCTTCCATCAGATAGACATGGGCTGTTTTCTCATTTCCTTCTTTACTCAAGTGTCTCTGTCTCAATGAGGCCGTGTGTGATAATGCTCCATTGCAGCCTCTCCTATTTTCCCACATTGTCTTTCCTCCCAGTATGGTCTCCTCCCACCCACACTGAGAAAATGTCCCCCTGGTGCAGACGCTTCCTGCCCCTAGCACCTAGAATGCTGCCTGGTCCAAGGAAGAGACTCAAAGAAGCTGGAATAAACTGAATGAATGACAGATGCCTAACTCATATACAATTTTAAATCCAAAGACCAGCCCTGAGAGGTCTAGTAGAATACATCATGATACACGAGGAAGCTGAAGTTTGTGATCAGCATCTTAAGAGCTATAGGGTCACCCCCGTTCTTTGCTGTCTGTTATTCTCAGCTTCCTCCCTCCCTGCTATCATGGTAACTCTGTGTGTCATTATCTTTTGCCTTGATTATCACAAAGCCTTCCAATCTAGTCTGTGCTATTCTAATCTGCCCTCTACACTGCAGCAAGATGAATTTCCCTTAGACGTTAGTACCATACTCTCCAGCTTCCCATGTGGCACTAGTGGTAGAGAACTTGCCCACCAAATGCAGGAGACATAAGAGATGTGGGTTTGATCCCTGGGTTGGAAAGATCCCCTGGAGGAGGGCATGGTAACCCACTCTAGTATTCTTGCCTGGAGAGTTCCTTGGACAGAGGAATCTGGCAGGCTACAGTCCACAGGGTTGCAAAGAATTGGACACAACTGAAGCAGCTTTGTGCGTGTGCGCACACACACACACACACTATGGCTTTGAGGTTAAGAGCAAGGGCTCTGGAGCTATGCTGCCTAGGTGCAAATCTCAGCTCTGCCTACCAGTAGTTCTGACCTTGGGCTAGACATTGAACTGCTTTGGGGATCAGTTTCACCATCTGTAATATGGGAATTATAATAGAAGCCATCTAGCACAGTTATCATACCTGATTTATGGTACATGCTTTGTAAATATCCTGAGGTCATTCCCCTGCATAAACATCCTCAAATGTACCCCTGGACAGTCAGATAAAGTCCAGATTCCTTTGTGGGGCACACAGAATCACTGATGATTCCTCTGGTCAACCCTTCAGGCCTGCCAAACCGCTCCTGAGTCTAAACATTCTGTGCTGTCATTTTTGGAACTCAGTAGCCGTTAGCAGACACTGTCCATCTTGTATACCTGGCAACTCCTGCTGAGGCTTTAAGAACTGAACTGTCACCATCTCCATGCAGCCCTTTCTCATCCCTCAGGCCCAGTCAACCATTCACACCTCTGGCCACCGCCTTGGCTTGCTGTGCATTCCACACACCTTGAGGCCAGCACCTACTGTGCCGTATCTCAATTATTTGTAAACATGCCTGCTTTCCCTACTTGACTGTGTCTTACTCATTTTGTAGCCAACACACCCAGCCAGGAGCCAGGCACTCAGGGAAAATCAGCCAAGTGAACGAGTCGGGTGGCTACTGGCAGGACAGGCTTAGAACACGGGTCTTCACACTGTATTCTTTCTACTACCCATTGAGTCATTAGACAGCTACATCTACTGACTTCAGGGCATATATTCAATTACTAACAGCTTCTCTAGATTCAATAGTTTCTTTAAACCATGCAGACGGGTTATCTTCTGCTTGTTACAGTTTTTTCAATCTTCTCCCACCAAGTCAGTCTATCAGATTTACTCGTTTGTATCTGCATCTTCCACCCTCCCTCTCTCAGCCTGGAAACCACACACAAGAACAAGCATATCTAAGTGAGACTCCAAGGAGTTCCCGTAAGCAACAAACAAGCTTTGTGGATAGATGTGAGGCGTCAGTGTCAGCTACTCATGGTCCTTCTGTGATTCTATTTAGCTGTTTATACGATTATAGTATAAACACGAATATTCCAATTATGGCTCTTTGTCTTGTTTTATTTCCCCTGTGTCCACATGGTGGGCAAGGGATAAGCTGCTTGAATCTTTCATTTAGTTCACTGAACTGATTATCTCCAGTGTTTGTTTTGAGATCTTATAAACATGCCTTTAAACTGATTTTGGCTGTTTTGTCAATGTAAAATTCCAGAATGATTATGCCTTGTGGCAAAGAAAATCTTGGACTGTAGCCCACCAGGCTCATCTGTCTGTGGGATTCTCCAGGCAAGAATACTGGACTGGGTTGCCATTTCCCTCTCCAGGAGATCTTCCTGACCATGGGATTGACCCTGCATCTCTTGCATCTGTACAGTCAGGCAAGTTCTTTACCACTAGCGCCACCTGGGAAACCCAAAGAGAATCTAGGCATTTATTATAGGAATGCCAGAGATCAAGGCCAATGTATTCTAGTAGAGCTGAATATAATCGTCATACCAGATCATGAGGGGAGAGAGAATCTTAAGAGTACACTGAGCTTCTTCCTTGTAGTGGCACACAAGAATACAAACCGGCATTCAGAGATTTTTTTCAAGGAAAAGACTCCATAAGACTCCTTTTCTTTTATTTATAAACCTACTGCCAGATTGTTTAATATTAGAGCCAACCTGAGCTGCTGTCTGCCCTCTCTCTCTTGTTTGCCAGCTTATCTCATGTGCTATAAAGAAGACTTCCATCCACCCAGAGAATGCAATGCAATGACAAAGTCTTCCTACTTGCATGCACTTGGACTTTGCAGCCTTCCCCGCTTATGTAATCTAAAGCCATGTCAAATAAAACACAAACCTGTGATTTACCTATGTCCTCAACAGAGAAACACTTATGATCCACAATACCACCATTGCTAGTTAGCTTGATGCAGTAGGGGGTCCACACGGAGGTATAAGATGAATTAAAGTAACAGCTGTTTTCACCAGCAGAGACGTAATCAGGGCATTCTTTCCATTCTTGAATGTCCCTGAAATGGAAGGTAAAAAGGAAAAATTGTTCCCCAAATCATGCAATAGTGCAAGTCAAAGCAAGCTGCTTAAGAGTCAGGTTCAATAAACCAGGACACAAGTATTTTAAGAGCAGTATCTTAGTGGTACCATTTTCAAGGACTAGCACATCTGTGGGCTGATGATCAGTGTCTGCAGACTGAGAGGAGGCCTTTTGGCACATCTGTCTACAGTAAAAGCGTCCCTTCATTGACTGCATATAAGGTGCCAGCTCCTAATTTAAGTGATTCATTGGTAGGTATTTTCCCCACTCTACAGATGAAAGTTCTGAGGCTTATGGAGGTTTAAAAATATTCTTTTATTAAAACACTGCAGAATCAACTCCCAAACTGTAGAGATTCCCAGTGAACAGTTGGGTCTTTATTTATTTATTTATTTTTATTTTTTTCAATTATTTTTATTAGTTGGAGGCTAATTACTTCGCAACATTGCAGTGGGTTTTGTCATACATTGAACAGTTGGGTCTTTAAACCTGGGTATTTCCCTAACTCATGGCGGAAGAAACTGAGGTGACACATGGATGGTGTTCTCCAAGCTGAGTGATATTGAGATGTAGGTGGTCCTGAAGAGGAAAATCAGCTACCACCCTACTCTGAACCACTGCAACCTATGTCCATCTCCTCCGCAAGGTTGTCCTGTGCTTGGCAGTGGAGGGCGGGAGTTTTCCTGATGCCTTGAACTCCTTCCCATATTCCTGGTATCTTTTCTTAATTAAACAAAGAGCCATGGTAACATTTCAAACATTCTGGACATCCAAGTAACCTTTAAGAAACACGGGACTCTTAGCCTTTTCCCCTCTACTCATAAAAGAAACCAAAGAAATTTAAAACCTAGAAATTAAAAAAAATCATCCAAACTAAGAAAGCATTTTTCTTCTCCATTTTGTAAACAGGAATGGACATTTAATTATAATAGCAAAAGAATGGAAAAAACAAAAATGGGACTGTATTGAATCAATGAGTTTACCTATCCGTTCCTTTGTGAGTTTCTCTACAAAGAATGAGCTCATCCTTTCCTGTATCTTGGATCAGATAAGAACAAATGAAACAAGTCATGAAGGACAGATAGACACATGGAGAACATTGAAGAAATCAGAAAAGCTATACCTCCATATCTAAGATCCACCCTAGAGTTATTCACCTCCACCCTGTTCTACAGAAAGCATTATTTACCTCAACGACTTAAAACAACAGCAGGATTGATGTCAAATGGAAAAGAGATGGCAGGAAGGTCACTGCGGGAGGATGTCAGAGTTTGGGGAAAGGATTTACCCTGGTTAGCTGCCAAGGGGACCTGAACAAAAATGCAGAGCAATCAAAAGATGGCTCAGACTCAAGTCCATCCCAGCAGGAACATGTGAGAGAATGTGACACAGCTCTTCTCCAACCTCCCATCTGCCTGCCTGCCTGAATGAGTGAATTCAGCAAGCCATTTTTGGGTGCCTCCTATGCAAGCACTCTGTAGGTATCATATCTGACACTAGCGCTGTGTGGCCGTAAGGATTAAAAGGACTTGATTCCTACTTTAAGGCTAGATGGCGACTCAGAAATTACCCACTGAGTACTTTCTTTTTTTTAATCTCCTTTATTCAGTACATGGGTATTTCGTAAGCATCGATTGTACATAAAATATATTGCTGGATATTACAGAGGAGTCATGTGTGTTTAAAGAAATACTTCAGCCTCAGGGGAATGACTGAGAAATCGTATTACAAAGCAGGGTGGGCAAGTGTTCATTGGTGCTCACTGGAGTTAGAAAAGAGAATGATTGCCTTGACCATTCATGGACGGCTTCAAGGTGGACGTGGTATTTTAGCAATCTTGAAGATGGGTAAAAGTTTAAAAGATGGCAATAGGGGAAGGAAGAGAGGGAACAGAAGGCAGTGGAATCACTAGGAAAGACTTTCTTAAAATTGCTACTTAGGTGGTGTCATTCATTATTTACTTGCTCTTCACTAGGCTGAGAGGGTGTTTTACAAGTCAAGAAGACATAAAGCAGGTAACATGTGGCTGAGACAGAAGGAGGAAGGAATGACCTTATGTCTCTGAGGTGCTTGGGGCTGGTGGGCCAGGCTGTGGAGGTCTGTGATCATCGCTCTAGGGAGTGGGTGCTTGGCAGCAGGAGACAAGAGGGACCCCACAGGCTGTGCAAGGGCAGGGACTGGAAGAAGGGATGAGAAGCTGGGAGAAGACACACGTTTTCTTGTTTACAGCTGTTTCCCAAGCTGGTCTGTTTGGCATTCGGAGGACACTTATGTAATATCAAGGGGTCCTTGAGACAGCTGCTCATCAGCTGTTGGAAAGAACTTGGATTAACATGGACTGTTACTTAATTTCTGGTTGAGGCTCTTAAAAGTTGCATACCCTTGAATGAGAGGGAGATTCATCTCCAATGGGAAAATTAAGGGGGTAGAGAGTAGAAGGAAGGATAAACTCTGTGTGTGTGTGTGTGTGTGTGTGTGTGTGTTAAGAATAGGAAAAAGACTGGAAAATATGGATAGGTAGGTCATTGAACTATAGTATAGTTTATCTTGATAGACTTTCAAAATAAATACGAGTGTAGTAAAAGAATGGTTTTATAAGATTGCTTAGGAAGTGAGATTTTCATATAATCGTCAAGGAGTCAAGTTTTGTATAATAGTCAAATGTATTTAGCAAATTGACAGTACTAAAGTCAATATGAAAACGTTTTCTGAAGATGCAGGCCAGTGCTTAGCAGGTCTGGATTGGTAATAGGAGATGAGCTCTGTGTATGGCACGCAGTTTCTCAACTCAGGCCTGTCAGCAACCTGGTCCCCACAGGCATGGTATGAAAAACCCTGTTTAGATTATCTCCAACCCACTAGCCCCACAGAACAAACAACTTGAAGTGCTTCTCTAAAGTGCAATGGGTCAGGAAGAGCTACTTCAAAACACAACTCCCAACCCCCTCCCTCATTAACTGAAGTTGAATTTTATTTTAAATACATACTTAAAACTTATTTTTAAACTGTTAAATTTAGACAAACTGTCCAAATGGACACACAATACAGATGCTCTGCTGCCTGCCTTCACTGGGTTGAATTTCTACCAAAGTCCATTTCTAAAAGCTACTCTCTCCTCCTTTTAGTCCCAAGACTTAAGTGCTTTAGGTTTGTTCCCAGACTGGCTTGTGAAATAGGGCTGAGAACTCTAGAAAGAGCCTATCCATAAAAATCAGAATAAAGAGCAGAAGACGTGCTTTCCACCTCAAGGTACCCAACCGGAAGACAAAAAGACCCAAACAAACTATCATTCATGTCCTGAGCGCAACCGTTTTCAAGCCATCCAGATCATGTGTTTTAGGCTTAATATTTAACATTTTCTTTCTTGTTCTTTTTCTTTTTAGAAAAAAGAAAGTAACACTGCTCATTTTCCTTTCTAATTTCCTCTATTACCTGGCAGAGCAAATAAACTTTCTTTTCAGAAACCAGGATAATTTGTTGAGGGGGGTTTGTAGGGGTGGGGGATATATAGCCTTTGGGAACGAGTCTTCACTCGCCCACTTCTTTGGAAACGAAGCATCTGCATGAACAGGCTAGAGCAGAGCAGGCTGAAGGCTCCCAGAGCCCCCTTTTCACAGGGCCTGCGATTTGCATTCCTGCAGTGTCCCGGCCCAGCTCCGAGGCCGAATCTGGCATGGGCCCGGCACAGGGTGGCACGGACTGTTCTGAATTGGCTGCCTCTTCCACCGGCTCACCTGGCTGGAAGCAGAGCCAGCCAAGCGTGCAGCCTGGGCCTGTCCTGTGGACCAGCCTGACCTGGTTAGATTCCCCGGTGCTTCAGCTACCAAGGCCAGGCCTGGAGTGCAGCGGCCCCACCCCACTCCTCCCTGCCTCCACTACTCTGCCTCTGGATGACTTCGGGTCACAGTCTCATTTGTGTGCCAGGGATGGGGAGTTGTGATTCTATGGTTCCAGGAGGTGCCTGGGAACTGGTTTCCAAGAAACAGTGATTGGAGCCCGAAAGCGCATCTGTATCGGCCTCTTCCTGTAAGCAGGTGATGCAAAGTCCCACACACGTGTACTCTGTTAGGTGAGGCCCTGCTACTGCATACTCCCTAATACTCCTTATCCCATCACTTCTACCCTTTCCAGAAAAATGGCACTGGGCTATTTGGGCTGAAATACTCGAGGTTCATAACACTGTACAGAAGGTGGTGATCAAAACCATCCCCAAGAAAAAGAAATGCAAAAAGGCAAAACGGCTGTCTGAGGAGGCCCTGTAAATAGCTGAGAAAAAAAGACAAGTGATGGTAAAGGAGAAAAGGAAAGATATACCCATCTAAATGCAGAGCTCCAAAGAATAGCAAGGCGAGACAAGAAAACCCTCCTAAGTGAACAATTCAAAGAAATAGAGGAAAACAACAGAATGGGAAAGACTAGAGATCTCTTCAAGAAAATTAGAGATACCAAGGGAACATTTCATGCAAAGATGGGCACAAAAAAGGACATAAATGGTACGGACCTAACAGAAACAGAAGATATTAAGAAGACGTGGCAAGAATACACAGAAGAACTATACAGAAAAGATCTTCATGACCCAGATAACCATGATGGTGTGATCACTCACCTAAAGCCAGACATCTTGGAGTGTGAAGTCAAGTGGGCCTTAGGAAGCATAACTATGAACAAAGCTAGAGGTAGTGATGGAATTCCAGTTGAACTATTTCAAATCCTAAAAGATGATGATGTGAAAGTGCTGCACTCAATATACCAGCAAATATGGAAAACTCACCAGTGGCCACAGGACTGGAAACAGTCAGTTTTCATTCCAATCCCAAAGAAAGGCAATGCCAAAGAATATTCAAACTACTGCACAATTGCACTCATTTCACATGCTAGCAAAGTAATGCTCAAAATTCTACAAACCAGGCCTCAACAGTGCATGAGCCAAGAACTTCCAGATGTTCAAGCTGGATTTAGAAAAGGCAGAGGAACCAGAGATCAAATTGCCAACATCGGTTGGATCATAGAAAAAGCAAGAGAGTTCAGAAAAAAATCTACTTCTGTTTTATTGACTACGCTAAAGCCTTTGACTGTGTGGATCACAACAAACTGTGGAAAATTCTGAAAGAGATGGGAATACCAGACCACCTTACCTGCCTCCTTTGAAACCTGTATGCAGGTCAAGAAGTAACAGAACTGGATATGGAACAATGGACTGGTTCTAAATTGGGAAAGAGTATGTCAAGGCTGTATATTGTCACCCTGCTTATTTAACTTATATGCAGAGTACATCATGCGACATGCTGGGCTGGATGAAGCACAAGCTGGAATCAAAATTGCTGGGAGAAATATCAAAACCTCAGATATGCAGATGATACCACCCTTATGGTAGAAAGCAAAGAGGATGTAAAGAGCCTCTTGATTAGAGTGAAAGACAGAGTAGAAAAAGCTGACTTAAAACTCAACATCCAAAAGACTAGGATCATGGCATCCAGCCCCATCATCACTTCACGGCAAATAGATGGGGAAATAATGGAAATAGTGACAGACTTTATTTTCTTGGGCTCCAAAAGCACTGCAGATGGTGACTGCAGCCATGAAATTAAAAGACGCTTGCTCCTTGGAAGAAAAGCTATGACCAACCTAGACAGCATATTAAAAAGCAGAGACATTACTTTGCCAACAAAGGTCTGTATAGTCAAAGCTATGGTTTTTCCATTAATCATGTATGGATGTGAGAGTAGGACTATAAAGAAGGCTGAGCACCCAAGAATTGATGCTTTTGAACTGTGGTGTTGGAGAAGACTCTTGAGAGTCCCTTGGACTACAAGGAGATCAAACCAGTCTATCCTAAAGAAAATCAATCCTGAATATTCATTGGAAGTACTTATGTTGAAACCGAAGCTCCAATACTTTGGTCACCGGATGCAAAGAGCTGACGCATTGGAAAATACCCTGATGCTGGGGAAGATTGAAGGTAGGAGGAGAAGGGGATGACAAAGGATGAGATGGTTGGATGGCATCACTAACTAGATGGACATGAGTTTGAGCTCCGGGAGCCTGGCGTGATGCAGTCCAACCTCTGCAGTATCAGCCTTGCAGGGGTAAAAGTTCATTTGGTGCCCAAGCATCTCATCCTTGTGTGCCTTTTGGGGTATGTTTGAGAGACCTCTCACACATCTGGAAGGCCCATCCTGGTTGTTAATTCAAAGTATTTATTTGCAAATTAAGCACCTGTCTCTGCATTAAAAATGGTCTTATAGCATATCAATAATCATAGGCAGTAAAAAAAAAAAAATTGCTTTTGTAGCTCAGGAACTGGAATTCTATAGTATTTTAAATTATTCTCATACTACCAATAATAAGAATAGGAGCTATTATTCATTCAGTACTTACTACGCTTGTCACCAAGCACTGTGATAAGGCTTTTTCATGTGTTACTTAATAAAATCCTCCCAAGAAGCCATGGGGAAAGGTCTGTTATCTTCATTTTGCATATGAGGTGGCTGAATTGTGTACAGAATGACTAATCTGTACAGTATTACTCTCGAGCAAGGGCTGGAGCCAGGCTGAAATATAGGATGGTTGGCCCTAAGCTCTCTCCCTTCACTGCCTGCTGCCCCTTCCTTTAGTTTCCTGATTCCTCTGGGGGACCGATAGCACCATCCTGGGACTGATGACCACCATCTGAGGGGTGGGGGTCTCCACTAACCTTACCTCTTGGTTTAGGCCTTCCCTGAGGGTTGGGTGGACAAGAGAAGATGATAGAGAGTTTGAGCCTAAGGTTTTAAAGAGCGTAAAGGTACACATGAGAATATACAGAAATGGAAATCATACCAAGTGAGGGGCAAGCCATAAATGACTTGGATGGTGATTACACTGAAAGATCTTTGTCTCCACTCTTCTTTACAAGACCACCCGTAAAAATGGAAAAGAAGTATCACAGTCGCTTATTGAAGATAATGAATTTAACAGGGACAAAGTCGATTTTCTACATAGGAACCAAATCATCTTACACATATCTTAAAAAACAAAACAAAACAAAACCCTATGGCTTTGCACCACAGAGGAAGTTGGCTGGGCTGTGGCCTTTAAGGCTCGTCTCGGTCTGGTCCCACTTAATTAACCCTCTGACTTCTCCCCCCGTCACTCTCCTTGTCTTCCACTTTGTCCTAGCCAGCCTCCTGATTTCCTCCAACCTGCCATGTCAGCCAAAGTGCCTTTGCACTTGCAATTTCCTCTGTCTGTACAGTCTTCCCTTCAGATAGTCACAAGGCCTTTTTCACCTATTTTATGTCTCTGCTCTCAGGTACCACTAGAGGGGCCTCTGAAGACCTCATTTAAGGTATCACCTGAGCTCTCAACAGGCACACACACTCATACAGGCTCACTTTCACATGTTTACTCTCCCATATGCTCCCATTTACAGATACACACACTCATGCACATCCATACACACCCCACACTTTCACACATATTCACACATGCATACTCACCTGCTTTCCCACATTCATGCATAGTCACACTATACCTACTTTTACACACTCACATTCATGCACTCACATGTGCTCACTCATACTCACATACTCACCCTCAGACACTCTCATGCACATGCAGATATTTACACAGTGCTAACATTCTTCCTGGCTTTACTTTTCTCAGTAATCCATATACCAGTTGAAATTTAGTTTGTTAAGTTTTTAAATTTTTTGTCTGTCTTTCCTCACTGGAAATTAATCTTCAGGAGGACAGGGACTTTATCTTTTTGTCATCACTGCCATATTTCCAGCATCTAAAATAGTACCCAACATATAGTAAGGACTTAACTAATATCTTTGAATGAATGAATGGGTGAATGCATTTAGATCACCAAAGCAGATCATTTCCATTCCCATCACTGCATGACACTCAATGCATTTTCATCAGAAAATTCATGGAGAGAAATCAGAAAAACATGAAGCCCATACCTTCTGATATAGAACATCTGTACAGATCCTGGGCTCTGTAAACTGTGATTAGCCCCATCTGTCCAGTGACACGAGAAAGTCTCCAGTTCAGGTGAACGGCACTTGGTGAATTTAGGATTCCCAGAAGAATCTGCAGGATAAAAAGACAAGACAAGTCATGAAATCAGGAGGGTAATGGATCGTCCTAATAAGACATATACTTAAAGTGATCAAGAATAACCACTTCTAGAAATGCTGTTTCTCTGGGCCATTGCTTCAGAGCTGTTGTCAGTTATTTCTGTTAGCCCTTGATTCCAGAACAAACCAGTTTGTCTTTATTTCCAACATTATTTTGGGGGTGGGGGGTGCTGTTTAAGAAACCAGAGCTAGAGATGAGGACTTGGGCACAAGTAGTTTACTAGGAGGGCGACTCCAGGAAAGGGAGAGAGGGATGCGGGGAGCAGGGAACAGCTAATACGGTGTGTGCTATTCAGCTCGTTCCCATAATGGCTGACAGGGGCCCAACCCCACAGAAGACCCTCTGAGAAGCTGTGCAGAGTGTGCCTTCCTGGTATCCTTGACAAGGATGGAAGACCAGGGCATTTATATGTCAACTCCTACCTCCCAAGGGCTAAAGGCTGCCCGGGAGGTATTAATGCCCACGAACTTCTAGGCTGCACATGCACATTGGTTGAGGGTCCTTGCTAGACTTCTTAAAAACCCAGACAGACACCTGAAATGTGTCCAGTGATATGCATGGTGGCAGCTGCCCACCATGGATGACTGTCTTGGCAACAGGTGGGCCCAAGGGATGTGGTGTGGGGACCACAGCCTTCACCATAGAACCTTTTCCCTTTGCACCAATTTTTGATAAAAAGTTACTAATGTTTGCCTTCTTTTAAAAGATTCAGCCAGTAAACTTATTAAATAGATACCTACTTTAAACAACTTATGCATATATATGTATCAATTCTAACACGGGCAGCCAGTAAACTTATTAAATAGATACCTACTTTAAACAACTTATGCATATATATGTATCAATTCTAACACGGGAAGTGGAAAAAGCCTCCTAGATGTGAGGATATTAGCAGACTCCTCTGCATCTATGAAATCTTCAGCAGGTCTGAGGCAAAACAAATTTTTGTGTATCAGTTTTAATTGTTCTTCTGATTTCCATGGCCATTTTGAAGATGGTGGTCAGTGTTAATTAACTGAAGCATAGGAGCTTGTATGATCTGTTGCAAATGAAAAAAGTGTGTGTTTTGTTAGGCAGGCACTTTATTATACAGTAGAGTTCCTGGAAAAGTTCCTTCTTCTATTAGCTGATGCACCCAAAGTGTTATTTTCAGATCCTTCCAGAAAATCAGTGCTAAATAAACCACATTTAAGCCACAACTAACATGCTTTAGGGCTTCCCAGGTGGCTCAGTGGTAAAGAATATGGCTGCCAATGTAGGACACGTGGGTTTGATCCCCTGGGTAGGGAAGATCCATCTCTGGACAAGGGAATGGCTACCCACTCCAGTATTCTTGCCTGGAGAATCCCATGGACAGAGGAGCCTGGTGGACCACAGTCCACAGGATTGCAAAGATCACTTAGCAACTTAACAACAACAATAAACATGTGTTAACACCTGCAATGTTGAGGGAGGACTGTACATTCTGACTGCTCTTTTGCACAGAATGGGAGGAGAGGAAATGCCCCAGATTTCAAATTGAGAGATCTGTGATCTAGTCTCAGCTCTGACGATATTTAGCCTTGAACTTGCCAAGTCATTTGGGCCTCAACTTCCTCAATAGAGAGGCTGGAATAGATGACCTCTTTCTTAAGGTTTGTGACTTCACTTTGACAGTTAAGTGACGTGTGCTGTGCTATGCTTAGTTGCTCAGTTGTGTCTGATTCTTTGCGATCCCACGAACTGTAGCCCGCGAGGCTCCTCTGTCCATGGGGATTCTCCAGGCAAGAATACTGGAGTGGGTTGCCATGCCCTCCTCCAGGGATCTCCCCAACCCAGGGATCGAACCCATGTCTCCCACTTTGCAGGCAGATTCTTTACCATCTGAGCCACCAGGGAAGCCCATGAATACTGGAATGGTCAGCCTATCCCTTCTCCAGGAGGTCTTCCTGACTCAGGAATCGAATTGGGGTCTCCTACATTGCAGGCTGATTCTTTACTACCTAAGTCACCCGGGAAGCCCTTAAGTGACATAAACAACCATTAATAACAATGTACATAATCAAAATAGAATTGTGGCATTTGAGCTGAAACCACCAGAGAACACCAAATGCAAACACCATTCAGGTTCCCATAGCCTCTGTGCAATAAGCCTTCCACATACTGCTAAGAAGAATAAATCCAATCCGAAAACTTGAAACATGAGGGAAAAAAATTGCTAGCTTGGGGAAAAGAACTTAAAAGAATTAATTTGAAACACATTTTCCTTGCTTCAACTTACTATTCCTGATTATTCTGTTTCCTTTTAACTCCAGATGTATAGAAAGCCCCATGTTATCTTCCATTTTAAGTAAGAAATGGGAAATTCATAGTTGTGGTGCTAATGTGATGAAATAACATGCCCACAGAGGAATCCTGCTGTAGACGCAGTGCAGCAAAGCCAATTTTTGGGGTCTTTTTTTTATGTCTGTCTTTCATTGCTTGCTTTCCTTTCCCTGCCTTCCTCCTTTTTTCCCCCTCCTTTGCACCCTCTTCCTTGCCTGCCTTCCTTCCTTTTATGGCTGGGTGTGTGTTGTTAGGCGCTGTGGCCCCATGGACCCCTGCCTCCTGTTGTCCACAACTTTAAGTATGTTCTCCCCTTGAGCAACTTGCCTTTAGTCTGTGGAATATAACAGCATTGAGGGGATGTCGCATCTGTGATTAGGATACAAGAGACTGTGACTTCAGTCTTGCTGGCTGGCTGAGTCTCTTGCTGGTTTTGCTGAAGCAAGCTGCCATGGAGGTAGAAACCACACAGCAAAGAACTGAGGGTGGCCTCTGGTCCACAAGCAGCAAGAAGTTGAGGCCCTCAGTCTAACAGCCCTCCAAGAGCTGAATCCTGGGAAACAATTGCTTAGTGAGCGTGGAGACCGATCCTTCCCCAGTCCACACCACAGATGAGACCACAGCCCTGCGAGAGAATCTGAAGCAGGCCCACCTGCTAAGTCCATGTGAAGGAAGGATAGGGAAAAATACTAACCACAGTAAATGTTTGAATGTTGTTGATATATAAGGAATAAATCCAATCTATCAGGGCTTCTCTGGTGGCTGACGGTAAAGAATCCACCTGCAATGTGGGAGACCTGGGTTCAATCCCTAGGTTGGGAAGATCCCCTGAAGGACAGCATGGCACCCCTCTCCAGTATTCTTGCTTGGAGAATCCCCATGGACAGAGGAGCCTCGCAGGCTACAGTCCATGGGGTTGCAAGGAGTCAGATACAACTGAGCGACTAAGCACATCAGAACTTCAAAGAAGCATTTAAGAATGACATAAGTCACAAATAGAATATGTCACAATGAGCATAGGAAAGGGGGTAAATTCCCTTTTGGAGGCAAGAAGAACTGCAGTATGGCTAGTTGCTTCTCTTTTTCTCAGATTCCTCCTACTTCAGCTGTTACCACTGTGGTTGAAGACATTCAGCATTCCTAAGTCCATTTCCTTAGAGTCATACTGAGCTTTTCCAAATCTGAGTGATACTGGCCTAACCTTAAAATGAGCACCTGTCTGTTAGATCTAAAAATCCCAGTAGAAACTTGTTCTGTGTTTCACTATGAAGATGACCAATGGTTATGATACTCTCTGAGGTCCTCTCTGATGAGCCACATACAGTCATTTCTAAAGTAGAAATACTTCCTACCTGCCCGTGATTTTTTTTTTTTTTTGGTATAGTCCTAAAGACAGTTAGTACACTATTCATTTACAACATCTCTTAATGTTGCAATGGACAAGAGAAACCACCTTTGACCCTAACTTAATTCTCACTAAGACAAATGACTCTTCCAACTCAAGTGGTCCTGACTCCTGAAGAAATGTTAGTATTAACAATGCTCAGCATTCAAAAATATTAACAATAAATTTGGGATTCATTTTTATTCTCTTTGGGGTTTCATTTTGAAAATAACTGTAATGACATACTTATTTTAGTTATTATTACTAGGTTACATACATCATGCTATATATTACATCATGTTGATGATATTATGCTTATATTATCTCCTTTAACACGAATAACAGCTCTAGAAGGCAGGTACTATTTTCACTTAGAAATGTGGGTGAAACTGGAGTTCAGAGAAGTGAGCTGCCCATATTTACATTACTGTTGTATGCAGATGGGATTAAAACACAAATCTATGTGATTTCATCTAAACTCTTAGCACTAGCAAAAAATAGTAGCTTTTTTGTTACATAATTCTCTCTTGCTGCTTAAAAATCCCCAGAAAGGAAGGATGATAAGCAAACAGATATGCTCTTAACTAAACTCTTGGTAATCTGTACCCAGGCGAGTCCTAAGAGCAGGATTTCCTAACTGTGAATGCACAGCAGAATCAACCAAGGAATTGTGAAAGATACTGACTGATGCCTTGGTCTACTCCCAGAGGCTTGACCCAATGTGTCATGGGCGCAGCATGGGCAGTGAGATTTTTTAAGTTCACCTGTTGCTTGAAATATGTAGCCCAGATTGAGAGAGCCACTGCTGTAGAGAAACACTGCTATATGTAAGCACTGAAAAGGTAGCTTTCCACATCCGTTCGGTTCTCTGATCAGTTCTAGCAGAACTATAGATCAAGAGTGATACTTGGTGTTAGTCCTGTGAGCCAAGTTCTGGAGGGTGCTAGAAGGATACGAATGTTAATTATGGCCTGAAAAGAATATAATAATGGTTCATGAACCCTTGGAAAACTAAGAGATATTTCAAATACATGTATAAAATGTTAAACCTCCCCAAATTTCTGGTGGACTATAGACTGGTAATAAAAATAAAAAATGAATTAAACTAGTATTCTTACTGAAATTATTACTTTAAGAAAGCTTGAAGAGAGTTTTACTACAATTCAAGTTTTGAAAAAAGTCGATTTACGTCCAATGAAGACAGAAGGACCGCGTCAGAGTGACTGGGAGGCACTGCTGGTGGCCCCGCATCGCCTTTGACAGTGACAACGGCTGACTGCAGCCAGACTGGCCGGGCCCCCTTCCCGGCCCGTGGCTGTCCCCTTGGAGGAAGACGGTCTTCCCGGGCAGGACACAGGCATCAAGCAGCTGCCGCGCACTGAAATAGTCGTTTGCCTTCTTCCCCCCTGTTCTCTCACCACTCACGCTCTCCTGTCCTCAACTTGTGACAAAACAGAAACAAAAACCAAATGAAATCACAGACAAGTGCCCCATGTGCGTTTGAGGGTTCAGGGTTAGAAGAGAAGGAGGAGGAGGAGCGGTTGAAGTGGGAGGGGAGGCTGGAAGGACAGGGGTCTTTGGAAGGAAAGGACGACCTTCTTCCTGGAGCACCAGGTCACGGAGGGGAAGGCAGGCACACCACAGCCACGTGCCCTTCAATGTACCGCCTCCACGGCAGCCTGTCGTGTGGACCATCTGCTGTCAACAGTCCTGGACGCGTGTTATCACCGCTGAAAGGGGGTTGGGGACTCAATATCTTGTGAAGAGACAACCTTGCTCTCTGACCAATGCATAACTGAGTGCAGACAGTTGACAGCTGCCTTTTGAATTGGGTGGCATAGACAAACAGTAAGGAAAGAAAACAAAAGCCGTTGATATGATTAAGAATGAAAACTTGCAAAGGCATACAAAAGACAACAATTTTATAGAACAGACAAATGAACTTCATAAGTACATAAGTGGAATGGGCTAGGTGGTTGAATTGCGTTTCTAAAATGTTACTTTTTATTTTTTTTGTAAAGCCTAAATATTTGCTGGTCTTCCTGGGGACTAGGTTCTGGACTGAGGGGCACTGTATTTTGCACGTACTTGTAAACACTTAGGTGGAGGGAAAAGAATCCCTTGCCCAGCTTTCTGGAGTCTTCCCTTTTGAAATTCTGCTTTGAGGCCATCCATCCCTGGTGGCTCAGATGGTAAAGAATCTGCCCACAATGCATGAGATCTGAGTCTGATTCCTGGGTTGGGAAGATCTCTTGGAGAAGGGAATGGCTACCCACTTCAGTATTCTGGCGTGGAGAATTCCATGGACTGTACACAAACAGTCGGATATGACAGGGAGAATTTCACTTCACTTCATCCTTCTCCAAAGTACACTTGTTATTTTCAAAGCACTCACCTATTTGAAGAGCTTCAGAAATTCAGTGATTCCTCTACCCTAGAGCATCTTACACCCTCTTTACTAAATAAATGTCTTGTTTTTGATGGATGTTAGCCTGTCAAAATATGGTAAAAGAAGTATGTAAACTTCCTGGTTGATCACTATTGTTAAGTAACTAAGCTGCCTTAGAGATAAAATGGGCTTCCCAGGTGGTGCTAGTGGTAAGGAACCTGCCTGCCAATGCAGGAAATTCAACAGACTCAAGTTTGATCCTTGGGTCAGGAAGATCCCCTGCAGAAGGAAATGGCAACCCACTCCAGTGTTTGCCTGGAAAATTCCATGGGCAGAGGAGCCTGGTGGACTACAGTCCAAGAGGGCTGAAAGGAGTTGGACACAACTGAGCACATAGATAATCTAGTGTCAAAGAACACACATTTTAAAAGTCTGGTAGGCTTTTTATAACCTACGAATTACCAAATGGTTCTGAAACTGTGACTGCTCAGTTTGTATAAGCTATTGGAAAAAAATCTTTAACACTGGAAATTGGCAAAGAATCTAAGAAAGTATTTTGCATTGGACGATACTAAATGTAAGGAATTCACCTTCACGCTTGATTTCCTTTATGGTTCTCTGCAGAACTGAGGAAGGCACAGCTGTAAAATCTTCTGCTTAGGCACTTAATGGCTTAGAGTTCAGAGCGAGAGTTCACAAACTTGCCCCTGAACTAGCCACTTCTTTCTTTTTTATTATTTTAAATAACTCTAGTATGCTTTAAAAAATGGATTCTTGGTGCATTTAAAACACTGTAAGTTTGACTAAAACAAAGACTTAGTGAAAACATCCAGTTACTTTAAGATGAATGTCAAGTCAAGTAAACGTTACAGTGTCTTGGAACAATATTTGCGGCACATGTGGTCTGGCAGGGAATTTAACTGGATGCAGCCCCTGTGGACAGCTCATCTGTATGGCAGGGTTAGGAAACAGAGCTATGCATGCAGTACTGTTAGTGTTTAAGCCTCTATCTTTTCACCAAAGTTTGTTTTGTTTTTTTATTTAATTTTCATGGAACAGTTTCATTATCAAATGTATTTACTTCCCTTCTGAAACAGCTGTGGTTGAACATAATTAATCCTAGTTTTGAATATTCAGGGTAATTAATTAATCATCCTTCTCCCCTTTCCTCCCTTCTCCATGGCATTTATTCAATATATTTAGCTTACTCATTGCTTTCCCTGGTGGCTCAGACGGTAAAGAATCTGCCTGCAATGTGAGAGACCCAGGTTCAATCCCTGGTTTGGGAAGATCCCTGGAGAAGGGAATGACAACCAACTCCAGTATTCTCACCTGGGAAATTCCAGGGACAGAGGAGCCTGGTGGGCTACAATCCATGGGGTTGCAAAGAGTTGGACATGACTGAACAACTAACACATACACCTACACAGTACTTTCCCATTATTTCACTCAATTCTTTAGGGCAGAATGGTCACACACTTTCCTATCTAACACTTTCTCTCTTCTCCCATCAATTCTCTTAAAACTGGGTGGGCAGGTGGGAACACTATTTTTCCTGGTGTTTTTTTTTTCTGGCTAGGGAGGGGGATCTACCAAGGCAGTTGCAGCTGCTCCAGCTTCTAACAGTGTAGCCTGCTGGAAGATGAAAGGGGAGCGTCACCTCCAAGATGCATATTTACAGCCCTGCAGGATAACTGACTTAGGAAATAGAACTGCCATAGTTTCATTATTAAAAAAAAAAAATCTGTATAGCATGGTTTTAATATGTCAAAGAAACAGTTAACACTAAATTTAGTAAAATTTATTTTTTGTCTTGTTGAAGCAAGGGACATCCTAGATAACATAATCAAATAACTAAAATATAAAGCAAGAGGATGTGGAATAATTGAAACCTCCAGTAGGAATGTAAACTGGTATAGTCACTGTAGAAAAAGTTTAACAGTTCTTCACAAGTTAGACGGGGCTTCCCAGGTGGTGCTAGTGGTAAAGAACCTGCCTGCCAATGCAGGAGACGCAGGAGACACAGGTCCAGTCCCTGGGTCAGGAAGATCCCCTGGAGGAGGCCATGGCACCCACTCCAGTATTCTTGCCTGGAAAAGCTCCAGGAGCCTGGTAGGCTGTAGTCCATGGGGCCACAAAGAGCTGGACATGACTCAGCATACAGCACGCGTTGTTAATTTAGGCATGCCCCTGTCACAGTATAAGGGTTTATAGCTCACTGTGCAGAAGACAGTATTAGAAGGGGACTTCCCTGGTGGTCCGTGGTTAAGACTTCACCTTCCAATGCTGGGGGTGTGGCTTCTATCACTAGTCAGGGAGGTTAAGATCACTCATGGCCAAAAATCCAAAACATAAAACTGAAGCAAAATTCAAACAAATTCAATAAAGACTTTAAAATGGTCCACATTAAAAAAAAATCTTAAAAAAAGACTACTGGATCCCCTAGTCATATGAAAACGTCCCAAGCGAAACTTAGCTGAAGCACTTGTGAATGAGGTTATCAGGTTCTTTTTAGTGAAATGATCCCAATTCCTGGAAATCGGTGGCTGGCAATGGGGCTCTACTCAGAATTAGCACATTGTATGCTGGAATCTCCTGGGGAATTAAAAATAATTACTGATGCTGTGTTCTACTCTTTGATATTCTACTTTAACTGATAATACATGGAATTGCCAATTTAGTTATCTGGCCATTGAATTTTTAAAAGCTCCCCAGCGATTTTAAAGGACAGAAGAATTCAAGAACCACTGACTTATATCATCTTTTCCCTTCTGAGTCCAGGAGACATTCTGCTTGTTCCCACCACTGGAGCCTCTTGTCTGGTTCTCACAGACAAGTTCTTCGCCAGGAATGGGAGGGAAAAGTACATGTTGGTATATTCTCATCCAAGCCTAAAAGTATACCCATGCTTTGCCAAAGTCAAAACTCTTGTCACTGAAAAACACAAACCTCCTAAAGTCTCAGGGGAGCCTTCTATCGCCAGAAGAAACCAAATGATGAATGAGTCTTTATTTTCCCCTCCTTGTAATTTTGTCAAAGCTGTTTAATTCTCACTGATGATGATGTAGTCTTCTATGTAATTTCATTTCTAAGGTTTGGAGCTTCAAATGCAGTAAAACAGGGTCTTTTGTAATGAGGACACCAAAGCATTTTAGTTTTAGGGTTACAGGCACATGCAACACAAATTCATTCATTTGTCCACTTATTCAACAATCATTGAACATCTGTTTATGTGCCAGGCTCCAGCTTAATGAACATCATCACTTGCTGGAACAGTGAATATGGTCCCAGGATGATGGCACAGCAGACAATTTTATATCAAGAGGCTGGGCCAGTTCCCTGAGAGAGAATCATTCTTTCTTAATAACTTTTGCTCTCTGGATACTCTCTTGCTTGGTATAATTTACTCTCACCACATGTTTGAATTCTGAAGTCTATATTCAGATTTTTAAAATGTTTCATGTATATATTTCTATTTCCATAAAAGAATGTCCAGGATGACAAATGCAAAGATAAATATGGTATACACAGCCATGGCTTCCAAAATATGAAAGCACATTTTTCTATAAATACTTATATACATATTTCTCAGGAACATAGCTTGTAATTCTTGTGTGTGTGTGTACATGAATTTTTCAAGGTATTTAGTGCTGCAGCAAGGCAGCTGTGTCACTCTTCATTCTTCTAAACCAAGAGCTGTCAACCAGGGCGGGTTTCCTTCTCAGTAGATGTTTGCTGGAGACATACTGGATTGTCATGGCTGGGGGAGGGATGACATTTTTCAGGTAGAGGCCAGAGATGCTGTGCACAGGAGACTCACTGTGACCAGATAACAAAGAATTATCTGGTCTAAAATGACGATAATGCCCTCTTCCAAACAAACAATTTAGACTATTAACTTACAAAGTAGTTCTCCAAAATTTAAATATGTACCCAGGATGGAAAAAGCTAACACAAAAATTGAAATTTTTTTTCTGCTCAACAATGAAAAACAAGTTGCATTTTTAACTTGTTTGGGATTTTAAAGAGACTTTCATATAGACTCTCTATTAATCAAGAAGCATTTATGTGGTACCCATTATGTGTAAGGCTCTTTTGAGTGTTGTGGGAATTATGAAAATAACATGACACATGGATTCTGCCTTTGAAGAGATGTAGTAGTACAGGAAATAATATGTGAGAAGTAGTTAACAATAAAAGGTAGTTTCAATAAAGATAATAATTGCTTTAGGAAATCAAAGAAACTTGTGATGACTCATAGCTGGGGGTGGAGAGAGAAAGGAAGTCTTCAAAGACGAGTAAGGAGAGAGTGGTGAACTTATCCTAGTTTGCTGAGATGGAAAAAGATTGATGATGGTCAAGAACCAAATGCCACGAGGGCCATATCTGTACATAAGGTTGGGCTTATTTGTCCTCTTTGGGTTGAATCAGAATCTGCATTCTAACAAGTCCTCAAGTTATCTGTATTATGTACATTAAAGATTGAGAAGCATTAACTTAAGGTATCTGACTGCCAGCTAAGGGCTCTTTCAAACTGCACCAGTGGTTCTGGACGCTGGCTGCACATTAGCATCACCTGGAGGTCTTTAACAAAATACCTTCCAGAGATCTAGTTTAATTAGATGGGGTGATGCCTATACAGTGTTAGATGTCACTTATATTTTTATTTTTTTTAAATCAGAAAAGTTTTCAATTAGCAATAATTGCGCCTCGGATAAACCTCATTGGCTACGATACTGCCACTGCGCAAAGCTCACTTATATTTTTAAAATATAAACACTCCTCTCAATGTACAGAGGGAAAAAGACTGAAGTGATACTTAGGCACTGGTATTTTTAAAAATGCCCCAGGTGACTCTAACGTGTAAGCACTGTTCGGAACCTCTGAATTAGAACAATGAGCTTCTATGTTAGATTAGTACAATGAATTCCTTAGCAGATATATTGAAAGGCCCCTTAAATGCCGAGTCCTGTGAAAAACACACCAAATAAGGTTAGCAAGGCAAAGCAGCATGCACTGAAATCTCCGAGGGGAACTAGATAAACGCCCCAATTATGGGGATGTTGAGTGTGTCTGTGTCAGCTCTTGGAGATGGCAGTGTGGTGAACAGCACAAGCTCCTCTGTGGGTGATCTTCCTGGGGTCTCCCAGGAAGGCCCAGCCTTAAATTCCATTGTGTGGGGCAGAAACACATGCCCGCAGCTGTGTTCAGGGGGAATTAAAGTTGCAGTTTTAAGCATATACGGTGTTGAGGGTGCAGCTGCCTTAACTGTGGGAGTCATGGAAGTTAGTGTGAGATTCTGTGCCATAGATCCTGGGAGTAGAGCCAGATCCAGGCTCCAGGACAGCCCTGTGAGTCCACACGGTATAATGGCCACGGCTGCCTTTGTGGGAAATGACTATGTCTCAGCGGAACACATCAGACCAAGCCCTGGCAATCCTCCAGCAGCAAATTTCCTAAGTCCTCATAGTTCTTCATTTATTCACTCCTCCTGCAGGTCTCTGTTGGAGAGATTCATGATTTTTGAGAGAGATGCTTTTCAAACTTTAGTATGAGAAATCGAAAGTTGAAATCTTGTTAAAATGCAGATTCAGTAGGTAGGACCTGAGAGTTTGAACTTTTGACAGGTTTCTGGATGCTGCTGCTGGTGACCACATTCCGAGGGGCAAGAATTTAGATCTGTGTCATCCAGTATGGTAGCCATTAATGTCATGTGGCTATTGAGGACTTGAAATGGGGGTACTGTGACCAAGATTTTGAATTTTTAATTTTATTCAATTTTAATTAATTTACATTTAAAAATGAAAGCAGTGTGAAATGTTTTTCCTTAAATATAACTTTGTTTCAATAGGACTACATTTCATTTCTCTGAAACTTTGGCATCCCAAAGTGTGATGTAAAATACACACTGAATTTTGAACATTGTGAAAAAATAATGTAAAATATCACAATACCATTTTATTAGATTGATTACATGTTGAAATTATAGTATAAATATATCTTATTTAATATTGGGCTAAATAAGATATAAAAGTTAATTTTACCTGTTTCTTTACTTTTTTAATGTGGCTAATAGAAAATTTAAGATTATATGTGTGTGTGTGTGGAGGGGTGCTCAGCTGTGTCTGACTCTTTGTGAATCCATGGACTGTACCCTGCCAGGCTCCTCCATGGAATTTTCCAGGCAAAAATATGGGAGTGGGTTGCCATTTTCTACTCCAGGGGATCTTCCTGACCCAAGGATTGAACCTGCATCTCTTGCTTCCTGCTTTGGCAGGCAGGTTTTTTGCCACTGTACCGCCTGGAAAGCCCTAAAACTGCATATGTAGTGCTCGTATTTCTATTTGACAGTACTGGCTTAGATGGTAGAACTGATTTCAAAAGAAAAATATTTAATTAAAAAGGAAGAATTCAGAAAATTCATTGCATCAGCTTAATCATGGAAGACCTAAAAAAAGTTGCTAAGCTGCAAACTGTATAAATTTGAGGTATAAAGCTAATACCCATTTCAACAAATCCATTCTCTCTGATCCACTGTCCTGAGATAGCTTGGGGATTTCACCTAGTTCATGGACACTCATGGGCCCCTCAGCAGGAGACCCAATCCAACCTTCCTGAGCAAAGCCCCGAATCGATGTTTCTCTCCTACCTCTAAAACACACCCACCTCTGTTTCCAGTCTTGGACCCTTGGTGAATGGGGCATCATGGAGCAGCAGAAAACGCACAGGCTTGAAGGCCAGCTGGATGTGGGTGTGAATCTCAGATGTGCAACTTGCTAGAAATATTATATTTTCCCATGTGTAAAATGAAAGCAAAATGCCTATCCAGTTACTGAAAATGAAATCTGATTATTTACGTAAAGTGCCTGACACGTGACTGGTTTTCAACAAAGAACCATCACCATTATTACACTAAATTTAAAATTGCATATGAAGCTCTCGTATTTACTCATGTGGATTAGTTAGATCCTCACTCCTTCATCTATTGAGTTTCAAGGCTATTTTTGAAATATAACAGGGCCTTATACATTGTAATAATTTAGTCTAAAAATATGGTTCACAATGGGAATCTGAAACACCAAAATGGTTCACATAGAAAGGTATTTGAAAAAAGTAAAAGTTGGTTATTCAGTTGTGTCCGACTCTTTGCAACCCCAGAGACTAGCCCACTAGGCTCCTCTGTCATGGAATTCTCTAGGAAGGAATACTAAAGTGGGAAGCCACTCCTATCTCCAGGGTATCTTCCCAACCCAGGGATCGAACCCAGGTTTCCTGAGTTGCAGGCAGATTCTTTGCCATCTGAGCCACAAGGGAAGCCCAGAAAGATACTTAGGACTAGGCAAATCTACTCAGAATCCACCAAAATGGAAACTACTTTCTTATTCATGTATCCAGTCAGTCTCAAATGTAAAACATATTTTTGTCAGAAGTGTGGGCTCTCTAGGTTCTGTAGCAGGGTTGATACTTCAGAGCAGCTAACTCTTTATTGTGAGGGCTATCCTGAGCTTCCCAGGTGGCTGAGAGGTAAATAATCTGCCTGCCAATGCAGGTGATGCAAGAGACACGGGTTCAATCCCTGGGTTGGGCAGATCCCCTGGAGAAGGAAATGGCAACCATTCCGGTATTCTTGTCTGGGAAGTCTCATGGACAGAGGAGCCTGGTGGGCTACAGTTCACGGTGTTGCAAAGAGTTGGACATGACTGAGTAACTACAAAACAACAGTTCTGAGCATGGGAGGATGTTTAGCATCATTCTCTACCCACGAGATGCCAGCAGCTCTGCCCTCTCCCCCAGCTGTGACCACCAAAATATTTCTAGCTAGTGCCAAATGTCCCCTGGGGGTGAGAATCACCCCTGGTAAGAACCAGTGCTCCATGGGAATGTACCACTCACTTTAGTGCCTCAATTACCAATGCCCTGATTATACTGAAACTGCACTTACAATTAATAAATGGAATCATTTTTATTGTACATTAGTAAAAGCATTTTACTTAATGCGTAAAAGTTCTTTTTGACTACTATGGACTGAACTTCTCATATGTGCTAAATTCTTGCCCCATACTTTTCATCTCGTCTTGACAACTCTTCTGTGAGGAATGGTGTATGAGAGTATAATAATCTTGATAGATAAGGAAGCTTAACTTCAGTAAAGGTACAGCATTTTTAGCCAAAGCACAAACCAGCAAGCAGCAAGACTGGGGTTTGAATCCAGATTCTTTTCATTTCAAAATGTTTTTCCTCATACGCTGCACTGCTGTTTTCAGTTTTATTTGATTTTCTCTTTATGGTAAGGTTGCTTTTTTGGCATCAGGCTCAGAGAGTTATCAGCTTCTATGAGCTGTCAGATAGCATGTAGAGACTAGAGCTTAGAGATTAAGTGTCCTGTACTTGGTCTGAAAAGGTCTTGTACTTCACCTTTTAACCGATGCAAATCAGAAAAGCATGCTTATAGTCAGAACCATATGTATCCCTAACTAGCAGTGTCAGATCCCCTCAAAACAAGAAACTAACAACAGTCCCTGCCTCTGTGAAGTTTTCAGCCTAGTTGGGGAAGTAAGACGTACATATATAAAATGATCAGAAAATAAACCATTTAGGAAATACTGGAGTAGCTGTATTGATCTGTATAAAGAAAGGGAGAAGCAGTATAAATTACAATGGATCTAGAATCTTTCATAGAAAAGTTTAGATGGGAGGAGAGAAAAAATGGAGGTGCATTTTAGGAAGTTGATCATTTATAACAGATATTATACTTCTAAATTTGCCATCTTGAGTTAAGAGAGGAGGTTAAATGCACCTTGGTGAATATCTGCTTACTCATGGGTGGACAACATTCCATTGGGGGAACTCCTGAGAATCAGGGACATACAATCATGGCCCTTATTTGTTTCTTTCTCTCTTCCAAGTCAGGATTTCCACTCACTTCTAACCATAACCCAAAAGACAGACAAACATATAGAAGAATTAGAGAAGCAACATTTATTACAGACATAAAAAGAGAATTCTGGGAACATGACTTTGGCAATTCCAAACAGAAGTTTATATGTAGTCACACGCTTTTAGAGCTGTGACTACAGATAAACTTACACTCAGCGAGGCCTACCATTTCACCAAGCTGAAGAATATAATGTTAAAAAAAAGGAGAAATGAGTTGGTCAAGGTTACACAGCTGGTAAGAAGCCAGGCTATGTGTTCCACTGTCTCCATGAAGTAAAAATCACGGTCACTAAACATGATGACATGATTATTATGGATTTACTTCACATCTGACAACCTCTAAATCCTCACCAAATTTCAAAGTGTCACATCTATAGAGTGAACTAAGCTAAATCCTAAGCCCTAGACTCTATGACAATATTAAACCATGTCTAGGATCCCTATTTTTAGAAAAAATAGGCCACTAATTACGCTCTTTGAAAACTATTAAGAAACCCAGATGAAATACTTTAAGTACTAACATTCAACCACGTAATGAGTCCAGAATTCCATGCATAACTAACCTATTTTTATTACACTAGATGGCAGCAAATAGGTGTCTAGGTATATAGTCAGTTAACGAGGAAATTGAAAACAAAATGAAACTACACACAGATTGTAGTTCATACAATATTCACTGAATAAAGTGGAAGTCCACAAGTATTAATCTCTTGTATGCTCTCAAACATTCTTGAACTTGTGGTTCTTGTACGTTTTTTACTGAGACTCCTTCTTATGTATAGTAGGGTGCTAAAAATTGTGGTGAATTGTTGCAATGTTGAACTGTAGAATCATTGGCTCTTGGCAGGTAGGGCAATATTTTATTTATTTACAGAATCTTTTCTCTGGCTATCAGAGGATAGGGGATGTACAGTAGTGAGAAGACAGGTCTGGGAAGAGATGTTGCAGGATATGACCACTACGATACACAGGGTGGAAATGTCTATTAAAAGCAGGCTCTAAATACTGGCAGGTATTTAGAAAAATTGAGGCTACCTAATCACCAAAAGGACTGAAAGACTGTCTAAGTTATTCTCTTCAAAATGGACCATGTAAAATGATTCACTGGGAATGAAAAGAACATACTAAAGCTTTTATTAACATATGTGTTTATCTAACACAGAAATTAAGGGTTACTGATAATGAACGTTATGGTAAATAGATGAGGAAACAGTGGAAGCAGTGTCAGACTTTATTTTTTTGGGCTCCAAAATCACTGCAGATGGTGATTGCAGCCATGAAATTAAAAGACGCTTACTCCTTGGAAGGAAAGTTATGACCAACCTAGACAGCATATTAAAAAGCAGAGACATTACTTTGCCAACAAAGGTCCATCTAGTCAAGGCTATGGTTTTTCCAGTGGTCATGTATGGATGTGAGAGTTGGACTGTGAAGAAAGCTGAGCACCCAATAATTGATGCTTTTGAACTGTGGTGTTGGAGAAGACTCTTGAGAGTCCCTTGGACTGCAAGGAGATCCAACCAGTCCATCCTAAAGGAGATCAGTCCTGGGTGTTCATTGGTAGAACTGATGCTGAAGCTGAAACTCCAATACTTTGGCCACCTCATGCGAAGAGTTGACTTATTGGAAAAGACCCTGATGCTGGGAGGGATGGGGGCAGGAGGAGAAGGGGACGACAGAGGATGAGATGGCTGGATGGCATCACCGACTCGATGGACATGAGTTTGAGTAAACTCTGGGAGTTGGTGATGGACAGGGAGGCCTGGCGTGCTGTGATTCATGGGAGTCTCAAAGAGTTGGACACGACTGAGCGACTGAACTGAAACTGAATAATGAACATGGAGAGTCACAGGGAGCCTTCATTCAGTTGTGTCAGAGTCACATGCCACATTTGGCATGAGAAGGGTTCTGCAGGAATGATGGGCAGGCATAGTTTAGAGAGTTGGTGAGTTCCTTCACTTGTCTCTTTATTTTAACATGTTAGGGCATTTAAAAAAAATAGATTCTACATGGCTGATTTAATGGCTAAACAGATTAAACTGATATTATGGTGGTTTAGCTAATCATAACATAGGAAATAAATGATTTAAAAATATTCACGTAATGATATCATTTATATGTGGAATCTAAAATATGGCATAAATGAACCTATCTACAAAACAGAAACAGACTCGGAGGCATGGAGAACAGACCTGTGGTTGCCAAGGAGGAGAGGGGGAGGGAGAGGGATGCACTGGGAGAGTGGGTTTAGTAGATGCAAACTATTAAGTATAGAATGGAGAAGCAACAAGGTCCTAATATATAGCATGGGGACTATATTCAATATCCTGGGGTAAAGCATAATGGAGAAGAATATTAAAAAAGCATATATATGTGTATAACTGAATCACTTTTCTGTACTGCAGAGATTGGCACAACATTGTAAATCAACCATACTTAAATAAAAAAAATTGAAGAAAAAATATTCAAGTAAAGAAATCTATTATTGAAAGTAATTCTGATGATGCCAGCCCAAGTCAACAATAAGGCATTGGCCTAGCTGATGCTTTTCTTATCCGTACAATAGCTTTATCCAAATCTGATAGGAAGCTGATTTCCAAAATGGGAAATTATCCTAAAGACTATTTGAAATATAGATTGACATCTTCTACAACTACTCTTCATTTTTTTAAACATCTAACTTGATATATCTTATTCTTCTCAGATATGAGACTGAGATTGTAATTAAAGCAAAGTAATGAAATAAAGGTAGCACAGATCCAACCTTTCAAACTGTGTTCCATAAACTGTTAAATGAAGACTTCTTTCTCCAAAAGAAGTAAACATCAAACACACTGCAGGAAGTATTTTGTTTTATCAAACACTGGACTATTTTATATTGTTGCTTGGTTCAACTTAAGACTTTAAAATGTATATTTTTATGAACATTCTGTAACAAAATATATTAGAACACTGCACATAAATTAGAAATATGGAAGCATATATTTTGTGAGTTTTAAAAAAATTTTACTAAATATTGAGATATAGAATCCAAACTTCAGTGACCTATGATTGAGCATAATCCCTTTACAGGTGAGTGAGCAAAATGAGGCCAGAGGCTTAGAGACTACTAAGGTCAATACAGAACATTAATTTTTAAATTCTTTATATCTAGACTCCATTGCTTTCTATTTGCTTTCATCCCCTTTTCAGGCTTAACTTATCAGGTATACATTTAGATACACAGGACCAGGGCAGACCACTAGACCTTATCCTCTTACAACTCTCCAAATGCCTTTATCCTTAAAAAATTATTGTTGGAAGCACAAAGGTGCAAAGAGTAGTAAAGAGAAGGCATCTGACCATCACAAAAATGCAAATATGTGTGATAGAAGGACCCAGATACTACAGCAGAAAGACACCACAGGATAAGCTAAGTGTTTATTCCTATAATTAATCTTGTCAAATGAACTCTCATAAGCTAAGCAAGAGAATTACTAAAAATGTATTCACTCTTTTGAACTGCACAGGAAAGTGAGGAATGACTTAAAAGGTTGATGTGGTCATGGAGAAAATCGTTTGGTATTCTGGGGCAGGTACAAGAGAATTTCCTTCCCAGATGAGACATTTCCCTAGCCCCAGTAGTTTTTCTCTCCATGTTGGCTCCCTCTACTTTGTGGAGCTATAATGATCTACATAAATCCTGCAGCAGAAGGTATACGTAGTCTTGGGTGACCACTGTGCTCTCCACCAGGGGAACCTGAGAAACACCTAGGCTTCAGAGCTCCACTCCAGACCAAGTTCTCTGAGAGAAGCACAGGAATCACTATTTTTGCTTCCCTAGTTGATTCGTATACTTTTGGGTCCCAGCTCTCTGGCAGAATGTGTTGTATGGCAGGGGTCCCCAACCTCCAGCCATGGACTGGCACCTCCAATCAAATCAGTAGCAACATTCAATTAGAAATAAAGTACATAATAAATGTGATGCGCTTGAATCATCCCCAAACCATCCCTCCCATCCCCTTCCTGGTTCATGGAAAAATGTTCTTCCATGAAATTGGTTCCTGGTGCCAAAAAGGTTGGCGATCGCTGCTGTATGGTAACCACAAACAGAGAAAGATCAGAGGTTTCCTTGCTGGCCTGAGATCATTAGGGTCGCCCTCTTCAAAGACAGTATTATATTCATGCTGTGAAGTTCAGTAAGATATAAGAGAATGTTTGACTCATAAAGAAAATTAAACACTAGAATGGATTCATTTAAGAAGAGATTGTACATCTTTACCTTGAAAGGGAAACCTCTTTTTGGTCTTCTGAAATGTGTCTTTGCTTACATGGGGGTAGTGGCAGGGCACTGGGACAGATTCAGCCAACACTTACTACATGCAGCTATGTTTCAGAAACATGTACATTTAATGCTCAAGGCAACCATAGAAGGCAGTCAGTGTTATTCCCACTTTACAGATGGGAATGTGAGACTTTGAGAGGATAAACGTCTTATTTAAGTCCATTCAGCTAATAAGAGGCAGAAGTGGGATTTGCACCAGATCTCTAAAATTCACAGCTAGTGAATTTCCAACTGCCTTTGCACCACTATCCTGGTTTTAAAATTCAGGGTACCATTAATAAACAGATGAGAGAAAAAGTAAAAGTATGGTTGTTGTTTAGTCACTAAGTCATGTCCGACTCTTTGTGACCCGATGGATTGCAGCCCACCAGGCTTCTCTGTCCATGGGATTTCCCAGGCAAGAATACTAGAGTAGGTTGCCATTTTCTTCTCCAGGGGATCTGCCCAACCCAGGGATTGAACCTGTATCTCCTGGTTGGCAGGCGGATTCTTTACCACTGAGCCATCTGGGAAGCCCCAAAGTAAAGAGGAGATAGGAAACAAGAGGGAACAGCTAGTGTATTTGGTGAAGTGGAAATATGCAGGCATTCCCTCTGACCTTTTGATAGAACTATAATAACCCTTACAGTAAAGGGGAGTAAAAGAATTTCTCTAAACTGATGACTTATCACCCATGAAGTTGTGGGTCAACAAACAGGAAATATTCACTTGGTTTGAACTAGAACATAAAGTTCCTGGCTTAAGAGAAATTTATAGGATCGTCAACAATGACAAGTGGTCGGGTCAGCTGTTGAGTTTCACATCTTCCATGGACAGAGCAGTCTTAATATCCCCCTGGAGCCATGGTTCAGCACTGATTCAAGAAGCAGTTAACTCTCCATTAGAAGCCACAGCTGCCACTTCGTATATCAAGCAAGATTTCCTGGGTGGTCTCTCACCATACCATAATTATTAATGTGATTTTATTTATGGACTTGAACAGCTCTTAGCACAGAGCCTCATGGTTGTTATCCACTGAGCCAATACAGCCGCATTGCATTTGTTACATGCCCATGATGTAATTTCATAAGCACAACATTAATTCCCTGTTTTACTATTACCTCTGCTTTGCATTGGTGTTTTTGATCAATGTAGGGACTGACAGAACAATCCTGGGGTTTAGAACAAGACAAGAGTGGTAGATGGAGCTAAGGCTTTGGGGCAAGTGTTCTAAGTTTGAATCCTTGCTTATCTGATTTTAGAAAATAACATATGTTTCTGGAGTCCGAGTATTCTCAAATTCAGTGAAATGGGAATGTAAGAGTTATCTTACTGAGTTATTGTGAGATAAACTCTAAAAAGTGCCCACTAATAAATGCCAATCATCTTTCACCCAGGAAATTTGGCTACTGTAATTCACATACTAGGGTTGATAGTAATATAAATATTATGAAAACAAGAGGTAATATTTATTGTCCGTGCTTGAACAGGCCATCTCTCAGACTGTCCTCAGAGCTTTGGTGTATTAACTCATTCAGTATTTCTAACAAGTATTATGAGGTGGGGATTGATGGTAACCCATGGTAAAGATGGGAAAACTTTGGCCCACAGATGGAAAATACCATGCCTAGGAAGTCCTATGTCAAAGCCCATACTTTCAATCACTGTGCTGTGTTCCGTCTCTTCAGTCATGTCTGACTCTTTGTGACCCTGTGGACTGTAGCCTGCCAGGCTCCTCTGTTCATGGGATTTTCTCGGCAAGAAGACTGGAGTGGGTTGCCATGCCCTCCTCCAGGGATTGAACCCATGGCTCTTGCATCTCCAGCATTGCAGGCAGATTCTTTATTGCTGAGCCTCCGGGGAAGCCCCTCTATATCACCACTTCCCATTATTCTAGAAGAGTTCTATATCACGAAGATGTACAGAGGCAGTGGTGATGAGCAAGGGTGCCTGAGTCAGTTAGTGAGAAAGTGGAAGTCGCTCAGTCGTGTCCAACTCTGTGACGCCATGGACTGTAGTCCATGGAATTCTCCAGGCTGGAATACTGGAGTGGGTAGCTGTTCCATTTTCCAGGGGATCTTCCCAACCCAGGGATCGAACCCAGGTCTCCTGCATTGCAGGCGGATTCTGTAGCAGCTGAGCCACTAGGGAGTCCGCCTGAGTCAGTTTACCTGGGTTTGAATTGCCACTTTGTACTTCTTAGCGATGTGTGCCTTGAACAAGTCCTCATTCTCCTGTGTACCATCTCCTCATCCGCTAAATACGGACAATAGTAGGATTGTTATGAGAATTACTGATTTAAAATATGTAAAGTGTTTAGCACATAGTAAACATGATGAAAACCCCATTATATTAATAAAATATTTCCATGTGATAAATCTGACGATGGATGTCTTCAACACTGGCACTGTAAACAATCTGTCCCTACCCCTTTCAATGATTACAAACCTTTCCTTATAATTCTGCATCAAATAATAACTTTGCCAGTGTTTTATGAACTAAAATATTATCTCAATTTCTTCTTAATGCAATAACCCATTTTAATAACCCATTCTGGCCTCTGTAATGTGAACAGTAGTAAAACTCATTTGGGTCAGTGAAATCATAGGGTAAGAAAAAATGGAGAAATAAAAACATGGTCTTTAAAAGTAGGCACTCATTAGATCAGAGACCCCATCTGACATGCTAGCCATACCCACCGTATGCAGACTGTAATTTTGATAATTCATGCTGTAGCAGTGTCATCATTTTGAAAGACCTACTTTTAAAGACCATATTTTATTTTTTAAGGTCAAAAAACCTGAGTTCAGAATGTGAAATCTTAAAGCTCAGAATTCCTTATAGTTGTCACAACTACCTGTGCTACAGCGTCTAGTACCTTCATCTTGTCTGTTTGGTATAAGGAGTGGGATGTGAGCAACATTTTACTTAATTCTTTTGGCAGAGAGTTTACCAGAGTCTAATTTTGAACTTTTCTTTGGCCAACAACTCTTGGTTTATGACTTGTAATTTGAAAGCTATGTTATCAGCACAGTTATACAGGAAAGGAGCACTTAGAAATTTCTCTTTTTGAATAAGTCTAAATAAAAACAAACACAACTGAATAATGCCCCAGATAGTTAAATATATAGGTCATTTATAAAATTTAAAACAGTGCTTTTTTCTTTTGTACTCTTTTGGGTTAATTTTTTTAAATCAAGAGTTTAATTCATGGTTGATGCAAATATCCTATCAGGTTGAAAACACATTTTAAAAATAGTTGTACTGGGACATAATGCTTAAGTTGAGAATATAGCAGAAGCCCTACAAAATGAAATTGGTTAATATAACCTTCCCTTTTAATTCAAAACTACATCCATCTCTGGATTGATAATATCAGTCTAGCAAAAGGTTTTGAGTAAACACATTTGCTGGACGGATGAGAGAGAGAGAGGATAAACAGAAACCGAGGGGCAGAGAGACCAGAGACTGAGAACAGTTCAAGGACTTTCCTGGAGGTCCAGTGGCTAAGACTCCCTACTCCCAATGCAGGGGGGCCTGGGTTCGATCCCTGATCAGGGAACTAGATCCTGCATGCTGCAACTAAGACCTGATACAGCTAAATAAATAAATATTACTAAAAAAATTAAAAAAAAGAAAACAGTTCTGCATGTCACTCTAAGGTGTATGTCTCTCCTACTTCTCATAGCTCCAGGATACACTACAACCCAGCTGAGAGAAAACTGTGCCTCTTGGTCCATGTATGTCTATTAACTTGTGGTCCCTGACCAGCTCTTCTCAATTTCTAACTGGTAAAAGGCTACTAAAGAATGCTCAAACTACCGCACAATTGCACTCATCTCACACACTAGTAAAGTAATGCTTAAAATTCTCCAAGCCAGGCTTCAGCAATACGTGAACCATGAACTTCCAGATGTTCAAGCTGTATTTAGAAAAGACAGAGGAACCAGAGATCAAATTGCCAACATCTGCTGGATCATCGAAAAAGCAAGAGAGTTCTATTAAAAACATCTATTTCTGCTTTACTGACTATGCCAAAGCCTTCGACTGTGTGGATCACAATAAACTGTGGAAAATTCTGAAAGAGATGGGAATATCAGACCACCTGACCTGCCTCTTGAGAAACCTGTATGCAGGTCAGGAAGCAACAGTTAGAACTGGACATGGAACAACAGACTGGTTCCAAATAGGAAAAGGAGTACGTCAAGGCTGTATATTGTCACCCTGCTTATTTCTTTTTTTTTTTTTTTTTTTTTTTTTTTTTTTAATATTATTTTATTAGTTGGAGGCCAATCACTTCACAACATTTCAGTGGGTTTTGTCATACATTGACATGAATCAGCCATATAGTTACATGTATTCCCCATCCCGATCCCCCCTCCCACCTCCCTCCCCACCCGACTCCTCAGGGTCCTCCCAGTGCACCAGGCCCGAGCACCTGACTCATGTATCCCACCTGGGCTGGTGGTCCGTTTCACCATAGATAATATACATGCTGTTCTTTCAAAACATCCCACCCTCACGTTCTCCCCCAGAGTTCAAAAGTCTGTTCTGTATTTCTGTGTCTCTTTTTCTGTTTTGCATATAGGGTTATCGCCACCATCTATCTAAATTCCGTATATATGTGTTAGTATACTGTAATGTTCTTTATCTTTCTGACTTACTTCACTCTGTATAATGGGCTCCAGTTTCATCCATCTCATTAGAACTGATTCAAATGAATTCTTTTTAACGGCTGAGTAATATTCCATGGTGTATATGTACCACAGCTTCCTTATCCATTCATCTGCTGATGGGCATCTAGGTTGCTTCCATGTCCTGGCTATTATAAACAGTGCTGCGATGAACATTGGGGTGCACGTGTCTCTTTCAGATCTGGATTCCTCAGTGTGTATGCCCAGAAGTGGTATTGCTGGGTCATATGGCAGTTCTATTTCCAGTTTTTTAAGAAATCTCCACACTGTTTTCCATAGTGGCTGTACTAGTTTGCATTCCCACCAACAGTGTAAGAGGGTTCCCTTTTTTCCACACCCTCTCCAGCATTTATTGCTTGTAGACTTTTGGATAGCAGCCATCCTGACTGGCGTGTAATGGTACCTCATTGTGGTTTTGATTTGCAGCCTTTGACAAAATTCAACACTCATTTATGATTAAAACTCTCCAGAAAGCAGGAATAGAAGGAACATACCTCAACATAATAAAAGCTATATATGACAAACCCACAGCAAGCATCACCCTCAATGGTGAAAAATTGAAAGCATTTCCTCTGAAATCAGGAACAAGACAAGGATGCCCACTCTCACCACTACTATTCAACATAGTGTTGGAAGTTTTGGCCACAGCAATCAGAGCAGAAAAAGACATAAAAGGAATCCAGATAGGAAAAGAAGAAGTGAAACTCTCGCTGTTTGCAGATGACATGATCCTCTACATAGAAAACCCTAAAGACTCTACCAGAAAATTACTAGAGCTAATTAATGAATATAGTAAAGTTGCAGGATATAAAATTAACACACAGAAATCCCTTGCATTCCTATACACTAACAATGAAAAAACAGAAAGAGAAATTAAGGAAACAATACCATTCACCATTGCAACAAAAAGAATAAAATACTTAGGAGTATATCTACCTAAAGAAACAAAAGACCTATACATAGAAAACTATAAAACACTGATGAAAGAAATCAAAGAGGACACAAACAGTTGGAGAAACATACCGTGTTCATGGATTGGAAGAATCAATATTGTCAAAATGGCTATTCTACCCAAAGCAATCTATAGATTCAATGCAATCCCTATCAAGCTACCAACGGTATTTTTCACAGAATTAGAACAAATAATTTCACAATTTGTATGGAAATACAAAAAACCTCGAATAGCCAAAGTAATCTTGAGAAAGAAGAATGGAACTGGAGGAATCAACCTGCTTATTTCTTATATGCCGAGTACATCATGAGAAACGCTGGGCTGGATGAAGCACAAGCTGGAATCAAGATTGCCAGGAGAAATATCAATAACCTCAGATATGCAGATGACACCACCCTTATGGCAGAAAGTGAAGAACTAAAGAGCCTCTTGATGAAAGTAAAAGAGGAGAGTGAAAAAGTTGGCTTAAAGCTCAACATTCAGAAAACTAAGATCATGGCATCCAGCCCCGTCACTTCATGGCAAATAGATGGGAAAACAGTGGAAACAGTGGCTGACTTTATTTTTCATCATCAGTGCAGATGGTGATTGCAGCCATGAAATGAAAAGACACTTGCTCCTTGGAAGGACAGTTATGACCAACCTAGATAGCATATTCAAAAGCAGAGACATTACTTTGCCAACAAAGGTCCATCTAGTCAAGGCCATGGTTTTTCCAGTGGTCATGTATGGATGTGAGAGTTGGACTGTGAAGAAAGCTGAGTGCTGAAGAATTGATGCTTTTGAACTGTGGTGTTGGAGAAGACTCTTGAGAGTCCCTTGGACTGCAAGGAGATCCAACCAATCCATCCTAAAGGAGATCAGTCTTGCGTATTCATTGGTAGGACTGATACTGAAGCTGAAACTTCAAGACTTTGGCCACCTGATGCAAAGAGCTGACTCATTGGAAAAGACCCTGATGCTGGGAAAGATTGAGCGCAGGAGGAGAAGGGGACGAGAGAGGATGAAATGATTGGATGGCATCACCGACTCAATGGACATGGGTTTGGGTGGACTCCAGGAGTTGGTGATGGACAGGGAGGCCTGGTGTGCTGCGGTTCATGGGTCACAAAGAATTGGACACTGAGCGACTGAACTGAATTGAAAAGGCTACCATGCACTAAGCTTTCTGTTTCATTCTTAACACTGCACAGGGTATCCACTCAAAATTCGGTTCAGCCTTGAGAATCTGGAGGTTCACTAACCTCTCTTTACAATTTTCAAGATGATGGAAGGCCATAGGAAGATCAGAGATGTGGCTGGGTGGAGCCTGAAGGTCACTTGGGACTAAACCATTATAAAATAAAGACTTTGCCTTTCAGGGGTGAATCAGACACACTTTAGGGGAACATGTGAGCGGTGTGGTTTCTTTAGGATTCAATTATAGGAAGCCTAAGCCTTGACAACATTCGTGAAAGTCTCCTAGAATCACTTTGAAACAGGAAGGAAGGGGGCAGGACACAACCTTTGAAAAATGATATAGCCATAGGACATGACAAAGACTGTTACAACCAACCAAATCCAAGATGGTGGAAGATTCGACTTCCAGTAGACCTTGAGCCTCATTACATGCTCATTATAATACACTAGCATGCTAAATGGCACCCTCACCAGCACCATGACAGTTCTGAGGTCAACCATAAAAGGCCAAAAGTGGGCAGTGGCCCAATTCCTGGAAATCTCTGTTCCTTCCCCCAAATTACTGGAATAATCCTCCCACTCATTAGCCTATGAAATTATCCAGCCCATAAAAACTAACCATGCCATATTTCAGGGCTCTCTCACCTTCTGAGATGGCCCACACTCTTGTCTGTGGAGTGTGTTTCTCTCTAAATAAATCCACTTCTACTATCACTTCATCTCCAAATTCTTTTGTGACAAAGCAGGAACCTCAAATTCACTGGGAACAATTCTAAGGGTCCTTACTACCCATGCAGGACCCTTTTTTGCTAGAATGGAGAAATAAGGAAAATCCTATTTGCTTGATCTCTTTCCCCTATTTGACAACTCCACTTTCTGCCAGCGAAGTCCCTATGCAGCAGGTTAGATACTAAGTCCACTACATTCTAAAGAAGGCCTATAACCATTTAAAATCACCTTGGAGTTAATAGTTGTAAACTGGCAGTGGTCCCTGCACTGACAAATTTACAGTACTTGGAAACGTGGTCAGGATAAAGGCTATGTTATACCCTTATTTGGGGCTTCTCTGATGACTGAGATGGTAAAGAGTCCTCCTGCAATACACGAGACCCAGGTTTGATCTCTGGGTTGGAAACATCCTCTGGAGAAGGGAATGGCTACCAACTCCAGTATTCTTACCTAGAGAATTCCATGGACAAAGGAGACTGGTGGGCCACAGTCTGTGGGGTTGCAAACCTTCGGACACAATTCACTTTTACACACTTATTTGTGGCATCTGGTTCAGGGTCTCAAGAGGACAATTACAATGACAGCAATATATTGCACACTTCAGAAAGAAAGACTTCCATATGCTGTATATTATCATCACATTCACTAATATCATATATTGTATTTCAACTATTAGCAATTGATGTGATTACAAAGTAACAAAACATCATTTTAACCATTATGCAGGCATTCATATATTTAAATAACATTATCTTTAAAAGTGAGTACTTTGGGAAGCTTTAAATAAATCCCAATGAAGTTGTTACTTTCTTCTAAAGAAATTATCTTTAGAGTTAAATTAATTCATGAGTCACATAAGCAAATCAGTCCTATTACTTTTTAGTCTGAACCAATCTAATTTAGTAATACTGTGAAAGTTTTTGGAGCAAAAAATTTTATTATCTGGAACTGGCTGGTACTGGATTTTCCTGTCCTTGCTTGCAATTTCCTCAGGCAACTGCAGATAGCTGGGGTAGTGAATATAATTGAAGTATTTAAGTGTCACTATTGTTCTCTGTAATATTATCTCCAGTAAATTTATATGGCCTCTTATATGACTTTGAGTAACATCATGGTGTAAGGAAAATAGGGACAAAAAGTCCTCAAATAAATTGTAAGGCTTCAGGTTCAAGGATTACATCTCCTCTCTTTCCAACCCCTGGACCCCTAATCATTCACTCCCTAGGCCATTTAGGATAGTTTTGTGCTCTTAATAGAGGCTCAGTGCATGCGTGCATGCCAAGTTGTTTCAGTTGTGTCCAGCTCTTTGCAACCCTATGGACTGTAACCTGGCAGACTTCTCTGTCCATGGGATTCTCCAGGCAAGAATACTGGAGTGGGTTGCCATGTCCTAGGGCATCTTCCCAACCCAGGGACTGAACCCCTGTCTCCTGCATTGCAGGTGGATTCTTTACCCACATATGCTCAATTCACTAGGTTGAAGGGTGAAACTTACCTTTCTAGTTTTTTCTTCCTCCTGGAACCTACATTTCTTAAAGAAAAGGACTCCAGTATCCCCCCTGGCTGGCTGGCTCATCACCAAAGTAAACAGAATTTTCAGAATATTCTCCATTTTCTCAACCTGTCACACTGCTTTAGAGGAGTCAAACCAAATCCTTGTATTGAGCTGCTTTATTTTCAAATCTCTGTGAAAATCATCTCCATTCCATGCCCAGGATCATGCTTTTTGGATTTAATTATTTTCACCAGTTCTGATAAATCATTTCATCTCCTGGCTGTTCTTTTTGTGCAAGAGGAGGTTGCTTTTCCAGGGTGGGAAATAAGGCACAGGGAGTAGACCATAATTTTCCAGATGTCTGTTTTCAAAAGCCCTTCAAAGAGAGCCAGCCTGTTTGGCTTTCTCTTCTCTTTAATGGGTTTTTATGACGTCTATTACTTTGAAAATATCATATGCCCTGTATCTCACTGCTTTGATAATTTCCTCTTTTTCTGAATGTTTATCTTCAGTTTATTTCCCCCAAATTCATTAGTTAAAATGTTTTGTTGATTTTTAAATTAATTCTTATTTTACAAATATTCCTTATTTCATTGATAACATTCCAAATTAGTGTCCCTTTAAAAAAATATTCTCAAGGATCTCAGATCTTGCATTTGGTGTATTTATATACTTTCCCCCTGTGTTAATGAAATGTAAATGACTTCCTACACCACATATTTTCAGAGCTGGATAGAAAAAGGAAGGAAACTAACATGTTTGTGGAAATTTTTATGCATGCTTATGAGGCAGGTAGCATTTATCCTTGTTTACAGATCAGCAGCTTAAGACTCAGAGGTTAAGTGATTTGTCCAAAATCCCACAGCTAGGAAGTAGCAGGGTCAGAATGCCAACCACGACTGCCTGACTCAGAGCCTAAGCGCTCGGGCGAGCTTCTCAAAGACTGCGCCTTTCAGGGTTCACTTTTCAGGTACCCCTCTCATTTGAGGGAATTTTTAGGAAAACCACTTGTGCTTTTTGAACCTCTCAGAAAAGATGATCATTACTGACTCCAAGAACAAGAAATATCAGTCACGTTTAAGAGATAGGACTTAAAGGCATTCCAGGTTGTCCTAAGTTTGTTGAGGCAAAGTCTGAAACAACTCAAATCACAGAGCTGCCACTCAGGTACAGGAAGTATTTCTATTTTTTTCTATTACTATTTTTATTTCTCTTCATTAATAATAGCAACAACAATAATATTACTATTATATATTGTATCACAGTATAGAATATATAACATAAAGAATAGAATATATAAAATATATACTATGTATACACTATGTTGTTGTTGTTGTTCAATTGTTGATTTGTGTCTGATTCTTTTGGGAAAGAAAAGCCATAGGGAAATAAAACTTATCTCAAAAGTTTGAAGTAAAAACTCCAAAAGCTATATTCAAGGAAATACCACTTTGGGTACTTGATGTGCCTAATGTAAAACCCTTTAGCCAGGAGCGAAGAGGGAAAAGCAAGCTTGAGTGCTGGTTTTTCTATGCTAGCTTCCTGTGATTTTATCTCTGCTTCCTTCCAGTTGGTGAGCTTCTTTGCTCTTCATTATACTTGCACGTAATACTTGCATGTAAAACTCCTGGGAACATATGAAAATTAGATTTTCCTTTTATTTTTACTTTAGCCCTTGATTTTATTACACTATTAATATCATACTACAAAGTGCTCAGTGGCAGTTGGCTAATTAGTCTTATTCATATTGAAAAAGGACCATAATCCCATCTGAAGCTTTGCACAGTGTTTTCTACTCAGACAGTTCTCAACCATAATGTTATAATTATACCATTTTCTCAGCAGCATCACCCACATACTATAATTACAGTCAAAGCTAAGGCTGTGTTTATAGTGTACTAAAGAGGATGGAATTGTTTCATTTTAAGTGATTGATTCACCTCCTCTGTTGGTAACAGAAATGCGTGGTAATGGAAAGAGTCATGGTTTAATATGCTCCTCTGAACAAAAACCTCAGACACCAAAAAAAAGATAAAGCCCCCAAATCCCAATATGAGAAATTATGGGAAACATGATTTCCAGTCTGGTTCTTCAGTGACTCCTCATTTGAAAATCTAGGATGGGCAAGGGGATGGAAACTAGCATGCTGGCGACCACTGTGGGGTCTTGGGAGGCTCTCAGTTGATCTACCTGGTGGCAGGACAACCCCATTCAATCAAGTCAGTTTGCAGGACTGACACTGTGGCTCTGAGCCTATAGGATGATGACTCATCTACGCACAGGGAACTTCTGCAAGTTCCCCGTGGAACCTGCAACCATTTGTTCCTTTATGGATGAACGAATGAATGGATATATCATTCATATCCACTATCGGCTAGTTCTAGATGTGAAGTGCACAGCAAGAGACAAAGCAAAAATCACTGTTTTCTAGGAACTCAACTCCAATGAATTTTAGATCTGTCTTTTGCTTATTTACTTGAGCGAATGAAAAGTTTTATAATTGATTTAAAAAATTGTGTTAGCTTCAGGAGTATAGCAAAGTGATTGGTTATACATATACATGTATACACACATACATATATTCTTTTTCAGGTTATTTTACATTATAAGCTATTATAAGATGTAGAATATAGTTTCTTATGCTATACAGTAAATCCTTGCACCTATTTTATACATAGTGGTGTGTATCTGTTAATCCCATACTCCTAATTATCCCTCCACTCCCCCTTCCCCTTTGGTAACCACAGATTTGTTTTATATGTCTGTGAGGCCATTTCTGTATTGTAAATAATTTCACTTGTATTATTTTTTCAGATTCTACATACAAGTGATATCATATAATATTTGTCTTTGTCTGAATTTCATTTAGTGTGATAATCTCTAGGTTCACACATGTTGTTGAGAATGGAAATATTTCATTCTTTTTTAGAGCTGAGGAAGATCCCATTGTGTATATACACACCATATCATCTTTCTGCATCTATGGATGGACACTTAGGTTGCTTCCATGTGTTGGCTACTGTAAACAGTGCTGCTATGAACGTTGGTGTGCATGTATCAGAAAGCTTTTCCTTTTACTGTGGTGACATAGGCTCACCCATATTAGCTTGCATGAAAAGATGCTAGTCCACCATAGATTGGAAGCACCATTTTCTTGACATATTTGCATGGCCCCAACCTGGCAAAGAGAGGGATGATTGGAGCAGTCTGGTGTTAGATGTTCTGGGGTTCATTTGTAATCAGCCAAGAGAGAACACCCATCTGCTCTCTGACATTGATGAGGTAGAGACTGCCACTTCATTTCCAGTATTTCATCTCCTCTCACTGGCTTGCCCGAAGCCTGTAGTTGAAAATGTTTCATAAAATCTTGACTTTCTTTGACTTTTCTTGCCCCCATGGAACCTTAAGTACAGGAGGAGTAGAAGACAGAATTGTGGGAACCCATAAAGGATCGCGTGATAGGAAGATGTATATGTGTAGGCATGTGTCTCATGGTTCTGTTTTAGGAATTATTTCTCAAATGTATGGGGTTTCCTTTTCTTTTTAGAACAGCTAAATTATGAACTGATTTTCATAGCTTTCAGGCCAACAAGCAGATGTCTGTGTAACAAATGATTCCTTTCCTTGGTTCTGATACATCCAACAGCTGAGCGTAAGTCGCTTAGAAATCAGGCAACAGGGGGGTTCAGGATGGGGAACACATGTAAATCTATGGCTGATTCATGTCAATGTATGACAAAAACCACTACAATATTGTAAAGTAATTAGCCTCCAACTAATAAAAAAATGAAGGGGAAAAAAAAAGAAATCAGGCAACAACACGAAGGGGACTGAACAGTCTTTCAAATGAAATTCCATTATTTTCGGTTTTCATTTAGATTTCATCCTATTTATGTAGGCTTGAATGACTATGCTATCTTCAGAGCTCTCAATCTCTAAGCCGCTGACAAAGGATGGCAGGGCAGAAGTAGAGAGGAGGCAGGCTGAGTGGCATGGGCAAGGGCAGGGGTGGCCATTTTTCAAATACGTACTGCAGGATTGTAAATGTCCAGCCTCAAAGTTGGACCTTCAAGAACAAATATCTTGAAGGCAGAAATAAGAGACTGCACTTAGAAAATTGCAACTAACTGGTTCTATTTTCTGTCCTCACTTTTTGGTTTGGGATTTAATCAAAAGCCTGTTCGTTATTTTTCTTTTCTTTTTCTTCTTTTAGGAGTGGCAAGAGGTTAATTCAAAGGGGGAAGAATGTAAATACTCCATGGCCATGCCATTTTGGAATTTCTCTAGGGACACAGCAGTGTTCACTGTAATTTGACTTCAGCTCTAGGAAATTTCTTGCATCAACATTGAACCTCTAGCAGAAGTTGCACAAGCAAATTCATCATGGTAGATAATAGCATCAATGAAAATTTCAGTCCAAATTGAGCTCAGATACAGCCTAGAGCCACAATCTTAAATTCTAGACAAGTCATTTTCCTTGCCACTTGAAAACAGAGTATCATCTTTCAATATGAACCATTTAGGACCACACACTTCAACACAATTCATGTCTAGTTAGCTAGAACTCAGTATTTTCTGGTTTTCCCATAGCAATTTTCTAAACTAAACTGTTCATATAAATGCCTTTTCCATATAAATGCCTTTTCATAGAATTCTGGTCACCAGTAAAGCTAATTCATGGTTTCCACTGGGGTTGTGAATTAACTCTACTTGGGGGTGGGGATGGGTATCTCTTCATGAGGGATTACTCTATTTTTATTATGGAATTTGCAAATACACAAAAATAGCAAGCATGGTTTTAATATGGTCCTCACTCAGCTTAAACAATTATCAGCATTTGACCTATCCTGTTTTGTACTTCCTCTGCCTTTGTTTTTAATCATCTGCTTTTACCTATAGCTACATACATATGTATCTTTAAAAGCTAAGGACTCTCTCATTAAAAAAATAATCTAATATTATACCTAGCAAATTAATAATGACTCCTTGGTATCATCTAATACACAGTTTGTGCTCAGATTTCCAAAAATATCTCAAAAACTGTCTTTTGGCTATTTGTCTGAATCAGGATGCAAACTAGGCTCATGCAATGTCTCAGTATGTCCAAATTCATAATACTTTTCATTTTTTTGTTACATCATTGTTTTGGTTGAAGATAATTTTCTTTAGGGTTTATGCATTCTCACTGAGTCATTTAAGATATCCCTCTTGTTCTGCTGTTTTCTGTAAACTGGCAGTAAGACCCAGAGGCTTATTGACTTTATCTCTAATGGAAAGAATCCATCATGGGTAGCTGTGAACTCCTGTATCAGGGACATATTATATCATATAGTCTAGAATGGAGCATATCTACATATTTTTATCATTTACTGATGATCTTGCCCAAATCATGTCATTGGTGGTGGTGGTTTAGTCATTAAGTTGTGTCCAACTCTTACGACCCAACTTTTGTAGCCCACCAGGCTCTTCTGTCTATGGGATTTCCCAGGCAAGATACTGGAGTGGGTTGCCATTTCCTTCTCCAAATCATTGTGTCATTAGGGCTTCTAAACTGGTGATTTCTCTAATCCTGCCATTTTAGCTGCATTTATTAGCTAAGTATGTCTAAATGAGGAACAATAACTACCAAAGGAAAACAACTTTCCTTCACCTTGAAGTGCAATTCATATAGGAATTCAAGGTAATTTCTTATTTTCCTAATGTATCAGTTTTTATAACAATGAGTAAATACCCTAGTAACTTTCAAAGGTGGCCATTTTAAAAAAAGTATCATTATGAACTTACTGGTGATTCATGTTTTGATGCAATTTTTAGGGGACTGTAATGATGGGAATAGAAAGGATGAAGTCATTTCATCTTTTTTCAGTTATTCTGAGCTGCTTTCAGATAAAAAGCTCACTGTGTAATCTTGGCTAACTTTCCTCTTTCCATTCTCCCTTTTTCCTCTCTATCACTTTACTATTTTACCAGGTTTCCTCTATAAAAATGGCTGGAAGCAAGCATTAAGACTAGATGACATCTAAAAATCCATGTATATATACAAATTCTCAAGGCAAACCCCTGTGGTTTTTCTTAAGGTAAAAAAATAAAAAAAATATGTATTTTTTAAATTGGAGGATAATTGCCCTGTGGGTATTTAGTGAGGGATTCACACATACTCAGGGAGGGGTAGGTACAGGCATCCACAACCTACATATTTGATCCATAATCTATATATTTGATCCATGATCTACATGTTTGATCGCTAGACCCACACCATGCCCACAGCACTGAGCAAGCTGCAGAGGTGCCAGTCACGAGCAACCATGCTCCTTTGAACACTAGTGGCCACTGGGGTAGCAGTAGGTAATGCTTTGAAAAGAAGTTCCCTGGCCAACTATTTTCAGGAAGTGCTGTGGTTCTCTTATTTCTTTTGGATATTCACAATGTGCCCAAACAGAGATTAGAGACTTGGAGTGGTTTTGTAATGAAGAAGACTGTTTAACTTTGCATGCTCCAGCATTTCCCAAGCATTGGAAACATGGTAGGCTAAACAGTTAAGGCCAGAGTTCTTTGCAAGGGTGTTTGAAGAATATTAGTGAAGGGAATTAAAAAAAAAAAACAAACCCTTATGCTACTTCATATAAAATAGATAAGCAACAAGGTCCTACTATATAGCACATGGAGCTATTTTCACTATCTTGTAATAACCTATAATAAAAAAGAATCTGAAAAAGAATCTATCTATCTCTGAATCACTTTGCTGTACATCAGAAACTAACATGATATTGTTAGTATCTCTGGTATACCTCTGAATGTGCCCTTAGTTGCAAAATAGGTCTTTGCAGATGTAATTAAGGTAAGGATTTCAAGATGAGGTTATCCTGGGTTAGGGCTCTAGATGGAATGATGGCTGCCCTTATAAGACAAGGAAAAGAAGACCAGACATAGAGACACAGGGAAAAGACCATGTGAAGATGGTATAGGGACTGAAGTAATAAATCTACAAACCAAGAAACACCAACAATCACTAGGAGAAAAAGCTAGGAGAGAAGAAGGAATAAATTCTCAGAGAGTCCAGAAGGAATCAACATTGACATCACCTTGATTTTGACTTCTGGCTTCCATAAACGTGACAGATTAAACTTTGTTGTTTTAAGCTACTAGGATTAGGTAATTCGTTACACAGCTGTTCCAGGAAATAAATACAATATGTCTGAATCAATAGAGATTGACTCAGGAGATCTGCGGTAGATGGCATTCGTACTTACTGAAAATGTCCACAGCTGATTCTGATGGACATATACATCAAGAACCACCACTTTAGGACCCTGGGGGTTGACCTGCTTATATTGACATCCTGTTGGATTTAGTCACCTGATGTGATGAGCTGACTCATTGGAAAAGACCTTGATTTAAGGGCAGGAGAAGAGGGCAATAGGGGATGAGATGGTTGGATGGCATCACAGACTCAATGGACATGAGTTTGAGCAAGCTCTGAGAGATAGTGAAGGAGAGGGAAGCCTGCAATGCTTCAGTTTATGGGGTCACAAAGAGTTTTAAATGACTTAGCAACTGAACCACAGCAATGGAATTTAGGCTCTTGCTGTGAGTCCAGCAGACCAATAAAACTTTCTGCCCTTTACCTCCAAGTCTGTTTCTCAGAGACAGCAGTCCCAAAGAAAATGCTATCAGGTTATCCCTTAGGTAGTACACTGGAAGTAGTTTTTATGGTGATGATGGTCAAGCCTGCGTGAGTAGAAAGAGGACTACTCTTCAGTAGGTTCAAAGGGAGGAGAGGAAGATCAGCACTTGATCATCCAATTAACCAAGTGGATGTCACTTGAAGGGAGTCTCATTCTGCAGCCTGAACAAGGCGGAGCTTTCTTTCTTTTGGTAACTTGAGAAACCCTGGTCTCCTATGACTTCAAATCCTTCTAGTTCACTTATAATCCTTCTAGATTCAGTTGCCTTCTTTTTCTCAGCTGCCCAAGAAGGCTGCTCCTTTCATCTCCAGCTTCTATTCATCTGAAAACATCTTTGTTTTCTCAACTGTTCTCAACTGTTTTTCAACTGTTCTCTCAACTGTGCTTAGCTTTCCTGGCTCTCCAGATTTGGTCTGCCCTCAGTTTTTGATTTCTCCAAAGGAGAAGGAGATGTCTCTCCAGTCCTGTCCAGAGCTGATGATTAATAAATAAGGCACCTGCTCTTAAAAATACCTACACAAGGAGAAGTTTGCTCTTCTGGTTTTCTGGTTTGACAGCTTCTCATACAGAGGCTGACTAGACCCTAGGAGGTTATTTGCTCATGGTTTAACCAAGATTATCCAGTCAAAAACTAAATTTGGGAGAAGGTACCAAAGAAAAATTTCAAAATTTTTGCCCCAGTTGGTTCTTCATCCAGGAAGGGTAAAGTGTGATGATGGGGGATAAGATGGTGAAGGAGATATTTCTTCTCCTTATAAACCACAGAGCTTCTGATCCAGCTCTTGGAGTCAGCCACAGTTCACCTGCTACCCAGTTCAAACAGGCTGTCAGAGCCTCGACTGGGTACTTAACCATTAGTTAATATATTATTTGTTGCTGCTGTTAAAACTCAATTTGGGGAGCCTCCTTATAGCTGAACTTCTGAAGCAAAACCAAATTTTAAGTTAGGGACTCCTGGAACTTCTAAATGTATACATATAAAAGAATCCTAGCAATAAAACAGTACTTGATTATTACCAAATGACTCACCCAGGCAGTAAATGTTCTAAAAGCTCAAGGAAAGAAGCTTAGGCCTGAGTTTAGTTCAGTTGGGGGTAAAGTTGCCCTTTGGAAAAGTAGAAAAAGTTGTTGTAATCGCATATCTTTTCACTGTCTGGACAGCTTCATGGCTTCTAGAACTAAGGACAGTCTTTTTCAGGGGAAAGAGGAAGAAAAGGAAACAATCTTTTACAGGGTGCCAAGTAATGTGGTAAACATTTGATCTAATCCTGCTTTAGGGCAGTCCTGAGGTAAGACAGCGAAGCAAGGAAGTCAGCTTCCAGGCTGCTCTTTCCTCCTCTTGCCCACCACCTCCTTGTTGGGGTGTCCGTCTTTCTCGCCTGGTGTCCACGTCTCATCCTCTGAAGTCTGGCAAGCCCCTCAGTCCCTTCCACTCAGTAACTGCCCCATGCTCCTCCAGCTCTAAAGGGCCAGCCTGACGTACAGTCCATCTAGTCAAAGCTATGGTTTTTCCAGTAGTCATGTATGGATGTGAGAGTTGGACTATAAAGACAGCTGAGCACTGAAGAACTGATGGTTTTGAACTGTGGTGTTGGAGAGAACTCTTTAGAGTTCCTTGGATAGCAAGGAGATCAAACCAGTCAATCCTAAAGGAAATCAGTCCTGAATATTCATTGAAAATGCAGATGCTAAAACTGAAACTCCAATACTTTGGCCACCTGATGGGAAGAACTGACTCCTGGGAAAAGACCCTGATGCTGGGAAAGATTGAAGGCAGGAGAAGAAGAGGACGACAGAGGGTGAGATGGTTGGATGGCATCACCGCCTTGATGGACATGAGTTTGAGCAAGCTCCAGGAATTAGTGATGGACAGCAAAGACTGGCATGCTTTAGTCCATGCAGTCGCAAACAGCTGGACATGACTAAATGCCTAAACTGAACTGACTTATAGTCCAGGTTGAAGTGCTTACAGAAGAACATGAAGAAAGCAGGGCTTCTCAGAGGAGGGTCTTCTGGGAAATGAAGTTTTGTTCTTTTTTTTGTAGAGATAAGTGACAATGAAAAGGCATATTTCTAATATTAAAATTTATTTTTTAAATAAATTTTTCTCAAACAGGCATTCTGTGGAATCTGTGAATTCTATTACCTTAAAAAAATATACTACTCAAAATAGAGCTACCATATGACATAGCAATCCAACTCCTGGGCATATATTTGGAGAAAACCGTAATTTGAAAACATTCATATGCCTAGTTGTGTCCAACTCTTTGTGACCCCATGGACTGTTGCCCACCGGGCTTCTCTGTTCATGGGATTCTCCAGGCAAGAATACTGCAGTGCGTAGCCATTCCCTTCTCCAGGGGATCTTCCTGACACAGGGATTGAACCCTGGTCTCCTGCACTGCAGGTGGATTCTTTGCCATCTGAGCCTCCAGGGAAGCCCCTTTCTTTTTTCACTTTCGGTGTTCATAGCAGCACTATTTACAATAGCCAGGATGTGGAAGCAACATGGATGTCCGTCAAGAGAAGAATGGATAAAGAAGATGTGGTGTATACATAAACAATGGAGTATTACTCAGCCCTAAAAAGAACAAAATAAGGCCATTTGCAGTCATATGGGTGGATGTGGAGATTACCATACTGAGTGAAGTCAGTCAGACAGAGAAAGGCAAATGTGATATGATACTACTTATATGTAGAATCTAACAAAAATGGTATAAATGAAGAAATTTACAAAAAACAGAAATAGACTTACAGATGGAGAAAACAAACTTCAGGCTACTAAGGGGAAGGTGGGGGTGGAAGGGATAAATAGAGAGCAACAAGAGGCCCCTATGATACAGGGAACTCTCCTCAGTACTCTGTAGTGACCTATATGGGAACAGAATCCAAGGAAAGAAAGAAAGTTAGTCACACAGTTGTGTCTGACTCTTGCAATCCTATGAACTGTAGCCTGTCAGGCTCCTCTGTCCATGGGATTTCCCAGGCAAGAGTACTAGAGTGGATTGCCATTTCCTTCCCCAGGGGATCTTCCTGACCTAGGGATCAAACCTGGGTCTCCTGCACTGCAGGCAGATTCTTCACCAATTGAGCTAAAGAATCCAAATAAGAGTGGATATATGTATACATATAACTGATTCACTTTGCTGTATAGAAGAAATGGACACAACATTGTAAATCAACTATACTCCAATAAAAATTTATTAAAAATATACTACTCAATATGAGATATATTCTACTAGATCCAGCATCCTTCTTATCCTCCTAGAAAATATAAATAGAAGAAAAGCTCTGGTGACTGAGGTGAGGAGGTAGATGCGATGCTTAAGGGTAATAGTCATAGTAGCAGCAGCAGCAAGAGTAAAGATAATAAAATATCTAATTTTTATTCCATGCCTACTTTGTGCCAGGAGTTTTCCTATGTACCTATCTGCTCCTCAAAATGATCCTCTGAGATAGATGTCAATATCCCCATTGATGGATAAATCAGAGTCCACGGCATGTCAGCAGAATGCCAGGTGTGTACACACATAACAACTCATGTTCTCCAGCTCCCCGGACTCCAAAGTCCTCATCACACAGCTTGGGACACCAACTGAAACCAATAATAGAATTTCTACAACCGCTACTGGTTTAGAAGAACAAACACCTCTAATACTTTTGTAGGACCTTCTTGTCTGCTTTTCCCAAGGAGAAAGAAAAATGGCAGAAGAGAAAATGTGTTTGCTGCTCTCAGATTTGGGAAAAAATTCTCATCAGTGTTAGTGTTGTGGAGAGGATGTTAAACTCAAACGCCATGAAATCTAAACTAACACCTCCCTCTTCACCTTCCTTCTGCATTTGCTCTCAAGTCTCTCCTGGAGCTCAGTATAATATTCGTTTAACCAATACTCATTTTGTATCAGGCCCTGTTTATGTTGTGGCAGAAGACAGTAGGGCATATATAGATGAGGGAAGACCAAATTCTTTCCCTCTAAGAGTTTACAATTGAAGGGAAAGTACCACATGGATACAAGCCACCTGAGTTCAACCAAAAGATGTACAACCTCAAAAGCTCTTGGAATTCAGAAGAAGAAGAGTTTCAGTTCAGTTGTTTTTGGTTTAAATATGCATCATTTCTTATTGCATACATTTGCCATTTCTCTGCGGTTTGCTTGGCAGGAGCACAGAGCTGCTCCTGGAAATGTTTGCGCTCCCATGAACCCAAATTTGGAGTGCTAAAACTATTGATTATGGAATATCAAGTGAGGAAAAAAAGAAGAGTTAAAGGGCTTTTCCATAACACCCGAAAACGAAAAGATAATCTGTAGCAGTAAAGACACGATTGTTACCTAAGAGCATGTTGAGGACACACAAAGGCCATTCCTCTGAACAGTAACATCTACTACGAGGAGGTGGGGTTTCTGGCTTATGAGTCTTTCATGATGCATAATTTCCTAACAGGACAGTCTCCTGTCTCTGTTCTGCAGCGTGGGTTCAGTGCTCAGGGCAGCAGTCAGCTTACGGATGATCCGCAAACCCAGAGTCACGCCTGCCCTCAAACTGGAGCTGTGTGTTGTTGACTGCAACTCTTCATAAGATAAATGCTATGTGATAATGAGATAATGTTATGTGAACATCTCAGACAGTTCAGTTGCAAACTATTGCCTATTCAATCCATCACCAAGCATTTACAGATGCTCAGCTTTCATTTTGTGGAATACCAATAATGATAGAAATGTACACGTCCACACTGCTTGGTAGACACTGTTAATCTTACTTTACAATAGACTGTATTTCAAAGGAGATGACTGAAGGAAATTCATAAAATGAATCCTGAATTCTCATTAATGATACCAACTGAAGACAATTTTCTATAGAAGACTAAAAAACAACAACCAATTCAAACATGATGACTAAAAATACCATATTACAGAAACAATCTTTTTTCTGTTTATAAAAGGGGTTGGCATACTTTTTTTCAGGGTCCAGATGGTAAATATTTTAGGCTTTCAGACTTGTCTATGTTTTAGTTAGTCAGCTCTGCCATGGTATCCCCAAAGCAGCCATAGATGATCTGAAACAAATAGGTCCAGTTGTGTTGCAATAAAACTTTACAAAACAAGAATCTGGTCTGATGACTGCAGCTTGCCAACCCCTGGTTTAAATATTTGTCGGCCTTAAAAAAAGAATTAGCTTATTTTGTATTATGTAGTGTGAATTGCTTACAAATCAATTTCCTAGAAATTATATATATTTAAAATCCCTTTGAAAGTTGCATAGACTATTTTCTTTTTTTAATTTTTAATTGAAGGATAATTGCTTTACAATATTGTGTTAGTTTCTGCCATACATCAAATGAATCAGTCATAGGATACATATATCCCCTCCCACTTGAAATTCCCTCCCACCTGCCACCCCATTCTATCCCACTAGGTTGTCACAGAGCACTGGATTTGAAATCCCTGCATCATATAGCAAATTCCCACTGGCTATCTATTTTATACATGGTGCAATCAGTTGTCTCTTAAGTTATTTTTAGTTTAAATATATATTATCTCATATTACATGTGCTTGTCATAAGGCACACTATTATCTGAATTTCTACTCAATGTACCTGTTTTTGAATTTCATAAATCTTTTTTATAAATGTGATGTTCGGTCTGCTTTCTAAATGCACAGATGAATCTATATTAAAATCAGGGCACACCTATATGATGAATTCAAGATTTTTTTTCTCAGTGCAAAAAGTACACATTATCTGAAAAACTGTGCATTGCATGTAGGAGCTGGTGTGAACAAAGGCCTTTCAGGAATGACAGTCTGGGGTCCTCACCTTAGAGAGGCTTCTGTGTGCAGAAGTAAGAGCTTTCTTGAGAGCAGTGATTCCAGAGTGGGTTTTGAAGAAACCACTTGCTGTAGAACTCAGCAAGTCAGCAGGGCTGCAGGCTAGAACTCCAAGGTCACAATCAACTTTGGGATGCTTTAACTTTCAGATCACGAAAGAGTTTGCCACCCACTGGCGTTACCCAGGGTGAAAGAATGCTTGTCTTGAATTTCACCCCTGAGAAGTGTGCATTATGCTCTGGAAGAGACACCATACTAGGAGTGGGTATAGAGAATCCACACAGGCCCCCTGGAATTTTAAGAGGGACACTTAGTTTTCCTTCTCAGACTTAAAAAAAAAAAATTACTCACTTCCATGATCCAGGCTTTCTGAAGCTTATACCCACAGACTGCCAATTCTTTTCTTACTGTTTTAGGGTCCGTCATAAACAGACGACCTTGACTTATGTTGACAATCAGAAAGGACCTGCAGGTGCTTGAGGAGGCTGGTCCTGAGCTGTGAGCTCGCTCCCCACTCCAGATGTTCAGTTAACGGTGGCCTGAGCGGGTGCACAGAGAACAGGTCTCTCGTAAACTGAGTGGGAAGCATCTACTCACTGCTGATTATGGCTCAGAAAATTGCTGGGAGTTGAGGAGGATAAAGAAGTTAAGACCTACTATTTATCTTACAAAGAATCCTTAACTCCCCCAACAATCACATGTGAAGGCAGACAAGTATATAATGAAGCACCATCACTGGGAAACTAATAGCAGGCATTATCTGTGTATTTCAGGCTGGAAAAAGTCACTATCAAGTCTCTACTTGAAGATAACTGAACACTGTTATTTCACTGATCAATAACATGCATTATCTACACTATATTTTGTTCATCTAGGTGCAGATATAAAGCATCACACTGCTGGTACCTTCTTTTATCTTTTGTTGGTCAGTTAAAGAGACAGGAGAACTGTGGGCTTTTGGGGTAGCTCAGTTGGTAAAGAATCTGCCTGCAGTGCAGGAGACCTGGGTTCGATCGCTGGGTCAAGATGATCCCGTGGAGAAGGAAATGGCAACCCACTCCAGTATTCTTGCCTGGGAAATCCTGTGGACAGAGGAGCCTGGAGAGCTATAGTCCATGGGGTCACAAGAGTTGGACATGACTTTTCATGAAAAGATGGGCACAAAAAAGGACAGAAATGGTATGGACCTAACAGAAGCTGAAGATATAAGAAGAGGTGGCAAGAATACACCAAAGAACTATACAAAAAAAATCTTCATGACCCAGATAACCACGATGGTGTGATCACTCACCTAGAGCCAGACATCCTGGAGTGTGAAGTCAAGTGGGCCTTAGGAAGAATCATTACAAACAATGCTAGTGGAGGTGATGGAATTCCAGCTGAGCTATTTCAAATCCTAAAAGATGACGCTGTGAAAGTGCTGCACTCAATATGCCAGCAAATTTGGAAAACTCAGCAGTTGCCACAGGACTGGAAAAGGTCAGCTTTCATTTCAATCCAAAAGAAGGGCAATGCCAAAGAATGTTCAAATTACCACACAATTGAACTCATTTCACATGCCAGCAAAGTAATGCTCAAAATTATCCAAGCTAGGCTTCATCAATATGTGAACTGAGAACTTCCAGATGTTCAAGCTGGATTTAGAAAAGGCAGAGGAACCAGAGATCAAACTGCCAACATCTGCTGGATCATAGAAAAAGCAAGAGAATTCCAGAAAAACATCTTCTTCTGCTTCATTGACTATGCTAATACCTTTGACTTTGTGGATCACAACAAACAGTGGGAAATTCTTCAAGAGATGGGAATACCAGACCACCTGACCTGCATCCTGTGAAAACTGTATGCAGGTCAAGAAGCAACAGTTAGAACTGGACATAGAACAACGGATTGGTTCCAAATTGGGAAAGGAGTACGTCAAGGCTGTATACTGTCACCCTGCTTATTTAACTTACATACAGAGTACATCATGAGAAATGCTGGGCTGAAAGAAGCACAAGCTGGAATCAAGATTGCCGGGAGAAATATCAAAACCTCAGATATGCAGATGACACCACTCTTATGGCAGAAAGCAAAGAAGAACTAAAGAGCTTCTTGATGAAGGTGAAAGAGGAGAGTGAGGAAGATGGCTTAAAACTCAACATTCAAAAAATGAAGATTATGGCATCCAGTCCCATCACTTCATGACAAATAAATGGGGAAACAGTGGAAACAGTGACAGACTTTATTTTCTTGGGCTCCAAAATCACTGTGGATGCTGACTGCTGTCATGAAATTAAAAGGCGCTTGCTCCTTGGAAGAAAAACTATGACAAACCTAGACAGCATACTAAAAAGCAGAAGTATTACTTTGCCGACAAAGGTCTGTAGAGTCAAAGCTATGGTTTATCCAGTAGTCATGTATGGATGTGAGAGCTGGACCATAAAGAAGGCTGAGTGCCAAAGAATTGATGCTTTTGAACAGTGGTGTTGGAGGAGAAGACTCTTGAGAGTCCCTTGGACAGCAAGGAGATCCAACCAGTCCATCCTAAAGGAAATCAGTCCTGAATATTCATTTTAAGGACTGATGTTGAAGCTGAAACTCCAATACTTTGGTCACCTGATGCGAAGATCTGACTCATTGGAAAAGACCCTGATGCTGGGAAAGATTGAGGGCAGGAGAAGGGGATGGCAGAGGATGAGATGGTTGGATAGCATCACAGACTCAATGGACATGTGTTTGAGCAAGCTCTGGGAGTTGGTGAAGGACAGGGAAGCCTGGTGTGCTGCAGTTCATGCGGTCGCAAAGATTTGGATACAACTGAGTGGCTGAACAACAGGAGAGCTGTTTGGTCTCTACCTCCGTTTCTTTTCGGATAAAGTGTATAATTCTACTGGCCTTCCTCTGACCTCAGAGAAGCAAGCATAGAGGCTAAATAGTCTCTGCAGGATGCTTGGCATTATCAGGACATTAGTGCTGTCTGTGAGTTAGAAAGGGCTACCACTAGTTTGGGGGCAAGAAGTAGCCAACATAAACACCATTTCCTTAAAAGGAATCCTACTTATCTATGTTAACTTACTGTGTCGTCTACTGAGTTGTTTGTAAACAGCACGCTGTCAAGAATTCAATGTCAGCTTTGATGTCACAGCCCTGTGCTACTCTCTAATGAGTGTCTGAAGCTCAGCAAGTAAAGGCTGCACATTCTAAGACACGATCTGTGCATGGACATACTCCCTTTATCCTGTGTTTCTTTTACCTGGATTGTTACCCTGTACTTATTTCAGCTGTATTGTCAACTAATAAGCCCTTAAGGTTGAAAATATCTGATGAAAAAGAATGATTAAAGCTGAGAGGGTCATTTGGCTTTAGGGGGCAGTGGTAGGTTGCAGGCAGGAGGGAGGCTTCTATTCCTTTGGCACTGAAAGTGCCTGTAGGATAGTACAGTGATGACATAGGAACATCCTGGGACACCCCTGTAAGACTAGACCCATGACACTAGTCCCATGACCTGTCAATAAGGTTCTATGGAAGGCTTTTGGGAAAGGCTGTAAGTACTTATAGTAATGGACAGGAGAAATGTCTCCTCCTGCATATTTTAATCTCCATCCTCTCATAAATGACTGCTGGAGGATATAAAGCTACTGTGTGGGAGCCAAGGAATAATTAAGATACTGGGGGAATACCTGGCTTCTATTTTTTGAATTTTTGTTTTGTGTTCATGCAAAATCCATTGACTGTTCATTAAAGACTCGGCATTTACCAGGTCCTTACTAGGTACTGTAAGATATAAGGATGTAAAAGATAAAGCCCTTATCCTCTGGGGTAGTATAGTCCTTATCAGAGGGAATAGAAAGCATATGAGTCTCCATTAGGTTGAAACAAATGACATTAATGATACTAAGGTCCAAAATGGAGTTGAGTATGGGAAATTTCCTAGAGATCGATTCTAATTCTTGTTGGAATATAAATAAGAGCCATAAGAGAGTACAGTAAAGACCATGGAGCCAGGTGCTATTCTAAGTACTTTAAATATATCAACACTTAGAATCCTCATCACAACCTTATGAGGTAGGTACTGTTAGCATGTTCATTTTAGAGATAAAAAGGCAAAACAAAACAGAAGCAAGGTACAAAGAGGTCACAAAACTTAAGTAAGATCATGCAGGAAGTAAGCTGTACAGGTGGACTACATCAAAGTTGAAGAGGCTGAGTTCTTGAAGTACTGGGCTACATACTGCCTCTTTCAGAGGGAGAGAAAGGGTTACCAAGATTCCAAGATGGAAGTGCACATTCTCTTGGGGGAACTGGGAAAAGCTTTGTGGATAAAGCAATATTTGAAATATGCCTTAAAGACAAAAATCCATAAAGGTTTGTTTCCACCTGGGAGGGAAGAAGAGGGGATTTCTGGCAAAGGAGTCATTATGAAAAGGTTATAATGAGCAGGAGTTCTGCCGACATAAACATGAGTGTGCATAGCACACAAGGGAGATGAGGCTGGAAATACACATAGGATCCATGTTGTGGACCTTCTTTAAGGGCAGAGAGATGAGTTTATTCATAGTTTAGGAAACAGTGGGGAGCTTCTGAAGATGATGGGGCAGAAGAATCACTGGATCAGAGGTAGGGAAGAAGAATGAATGTGGAAGCAGAGGGTAGGGGGCTGGGAACAGGAAAAAAATAGGAGGTAGGGAAAAAAAATTAGGAGGCTAGGACAGGAGTCCAGCTATGAACGTATAGTAAGGAGCACAACAAGATGACAGTTATCACAGTAAATTTTTATCTCATATATGTGTTTTATAAAATGAATTTTTAATTTCATATTGGAGTATAGCTGATTTACAATGTTGTGTTAGCTTGTGTACAACAAAGTAATTCACTTATACATATATCCAAAATCCTCCTCAGAAAGATGTGCAATCAGCTAATAATTTCTCTAATACTTAATAAGTCTTAAGTATTTGTCCCATACAATCATCAAATCCTGTGCCAAAACCAACTAAGAGAGCGATGAAATTATTAAAAAAACCAAACACATGAGAACACAGCAGCCTGACTCAGGAGTCTGCCTACTTCAGGAACACTAAAGATGTTTTGTCTTTCTTTGAAAGAGTCTAACCAACCTCATCACTCTCCCCGACAACTGAAAGCAGCTTTCTTTGTAGTAAGTTTGTGCCATTACTTCTTTCAAGTATACAAAGATGTCTATCTCTTTCAACTGTAAACTCCTTCAAACTCCTTCTTAGCCTATATGTGTGCTTTTGCTCACATTTGTATCTCTGGATTGGTGAATTACACTGCTACCCATGTGTGTGGGCTGAAAACGTCTCATGGGACTTTTAAAAAATAGTTCTTTGTTTCCAGAAAATATTTCTCAAGCCTGTACTCTGCGGAAGGTAAGTTAGTGTGTGCCCATGACTGCACAAACACCCAATCACATGGATTAGGTCCCATACCCACACAGAGAGCAAAGCCCTGAGGGCTTAGAAGATGGGTCACTTTTGAATGAGCAAGAGAAGAGATGAGTGCAATGGACGATTCTTTACGTGGTGCATTGCGTGGGTTAATCTTAGCTGGTCTGGTTTGACCACATGCTTTTCCCCCGGAGTATTGTTTGGCAATGCTGTGTATGGATCATGTTAACTAAAGATGAATGATATGCTCTAGTCATGGGTCCCCAAATTGTTTCAGGGCAAGAAATGTCACCTTGTTGATGCTGCTTAGCAATAGAATTAGATTTATTAGATTTATTATATTATGATTTGCACCTAAGTTCACTGGAACTGGGGGCCTGACAGTTAAACCTGTCTACATAGCTAGGGTGCACCTACATGACCAGCTCACTCTAGGAAACTCTGTCATGAGCAGACTTTGGGCTTCCTGGTATTGAGGTGCTTGGCAGGATTATGAGTAGTGGTTCCAGACCTGGAGACAAAGGATGACTGTTGTCACTGGGAAGTGAGAGGACAAGAAGGCCCAACCTCGGGCTCTGCAGATCCTGGTGAGTGCACTTGCCCATCTACTGTTGATGTACTGTATCTCTCGCCTGTCAGAAAGCTGTCCTCTGAGTATACACCATTTGATTTCTATGATTCTTTTAGCAATAGAACCCTGAATGTGGTCAATGTGCAGTTAATACAGGTGGCGAGATCTGATCCTCTGTGAATGCCCCCCACCCCGCTGTAAGCCAAGAGGTTCCATGATAACAAGGCATGGGAGGGTGGTGCTGGTGGGAATTGTTAAGTGTGCAGAAGGGTGGGTAGTCAGGGAGCTATTAAGGATACTTCCATTTAGTTATTTTATTTGCAATATCATTTATTACTTACTGTGTTCAAGGTACCATTTGGGGTACTGTGAACTATACAACTCTGAATAAAACACAGCTGTTCATGATCCACATAGGGAGATAAGAGAAATATGCAAACAACTATACTCCAAAGCAGTGTTTAACATATTACTTAAGAGTGATAAGGAATCACATGACCTCCTTCAAAGACATACATGGAGGAAGGAGGGATTGCTCCAGGCCAAGGGTTACAGTGTTTTGGCTGAACCTTAAAGTATGGGCAGGATATATATTTCCAGAATGGCAGGAGGAGGACAGTTTTGGAAGATGGAATGGCATGAACAACATCCCAGAGGAGGGAAAGCACAGTGTTCCTGGGGAGGAAGGACTTGTCTAGACTTACAATTGAGGTCAGATGACAGATGGTGGGTTCGAGTGTCTTGGAATAGGTTTGCAGCTTAAAATTTAGGTAGTGGGGAGAGTACTAGAGACAGTTAAGGTTATTTACAGCAGAGGGATATGTTGGATTCTGAACATCTTTATTGGCAAAGGAAGATGGACACAAGGAAGGAGAGGTGGGAAGAGGGTGGAAGGAGGAAGACAGTTATTAAGGGGTTATTGTGACCCCTTAGTGTAAAGTCGAGGTGGCCTGTAGAAGGGTGGTGGCATTTCTTTATGTTTGGATAGTTCTGTCTAGGATTCGCTCTAAGAGGGTTTATTTATTTTTCTTCCATGGGGTTTTGCTCTGGATCTAAGAATTCAGAAAAGTGCACATAGAAAATGTATACATTACAATTGTAAACTGACAGATCATGAACAAGTTTTTTGTCTTAACTGGAGTAATATTGGTTTACAGTGTGTGTTATTTTCTGCTGTACAGTGAAGTGACTCAGCTATATGCCTACATATATCCCCCCGTCCCTGTTGGACTTTCCTCCTACCCAGCCCCCGCTCCTCCACCCGGCATCCTATCCATCCAGGTTACCACAGAGCACTGAGCTGAGCTCCGTGATCAGAGTTGGACATGACTGATCGAGTAACACTTTTATGGATGAAGTTAAGTAGCTATTGTTCTTGCTTATCACAAAACATCAACATATGCAAAATAAGTGAAGCAATTTCTTCAACATATCTGCCATACTCAGAGGCTGTCTTTCAACAAAGCCCAAAGCTTAAGCTCCTCAGACCCCATGACATGACAAAGAAAATGGCTTGGGGAAATTCTACCACCACTTTGGGGGACGTAAAGGGCAGCGTATTATATCTGTGTGTGGGCGAGGGTTTCAGTGTGGGAGAGAGCATGCACCAATTACTAAAACATTCTTAACTCATTCCTTCTCATTTCCTTACAGAAAGTAGCAATAAGTCACATTATTTTCTGAGTGAAGGCTCTGGAATATACTTGCTGGGATAACGCAAACATAACTAACAGCTAGCCCATTTACAGCCCCTCACATTAATTAGGGAGCAGATTAACATGTCAGATGCTTCTAAAATAGGAGGGTTGTAACGAGTCTGTGGCCTGGCACAACTGACACATTGATGACGTTTGTTAAAAACAGCACCAACCCTCCCTTTGAGTGACCACCAAGAAAAATGATGTTTACATCGCATATTAGAAATGTAGCCTGCAATTTAGTCATAAAACCCCAATTATGGTTTCATGATGCTGGAATGAGCCATGAAAGAGCAGTGGCTTAAACAGTCAGGTACACTGTCTTCCCTTTATTGTGTAATGTGGACTTGAGCATATACTTCAACTGAGGAAGAGAAAATCCATCCATAGAATTAATTAAAGGTACCTACTATGTGAGGTTTCCCAGGTGGTTCAGTGGTAAAGAATCTGCCTGCCAATTCAGAGACGGGAGTTCAATCCCCAGGTTGGAAGAATCCCCTGGAGAAGGAAATGGCAACCCACTCCAGTATTCTTGCGTGGGAAACCCCATGGACAGAAGAGTCTGGTGGGTCCCTGTCCACAGGGTCGCAAAAGAGTTGGACATGACTTGGTGACTAAACAAAACCACCACCACCACCTACTAGGTAATTAGGATTCTTTTCAGGGCATGTGAGGGATTTAGAAGAAGCAGAAAACATGGACTTTGCCTTAACTGACTGCAACATAATTAATTCTTGAAGCCCACACAACTTATTGAGTTCTGTGCAGAGTGTGATCACATACATGGCGATGTTGTGAGGATAAATGTTATCACAGAGCAGTAGGCAAAGTTCCATGGAAGCACATACGCAGAACAGGTTTTCGGTGCTAAAGGATTTGGAGAGGTGTTCCCAAGAGAGCAGATGTTTGAGTTCAGTCTTGAAGATAGGGGGATGTGCAAGTCATGTTAAGGAGAAGAGACAGCTTGTATGAAGGCAGAATTTCAGAATCCAAGGCGATTTGGTTAAAGGGACATATTTAACTGTTAATGTGATCATTAGATAAAGAAATATCTCAAAGTAATAATGACAATAATGATATAGGACTTGTAAAAAGAAAGACTCCTAAACTCAGTAATCTACTTGCTGGCCCACAATAAATTCTTTCTTTTTTCTTTTCTTTGCATTAAGTTGGTCTTACTTAACCTCAAGGCTGGGCTTTCCAGGTGGCCCAGCAGTAAAGAATTTGCCTGCTAATTCAGGGGACACAGGTTCAATCCCTGGGTGGGGAAGATCCCCTGGAGAAGGAAATGGCTACCCATTCCAGTATTCTTGCCTGGGAAATCCTGTGGACAGAGGAGCCTAGTGGGCTACAGTCCATAGGTTTGCAAAAGAGTTGGACATGACTTAGCAACTAAACAACAACAACAACCTGTAAGGCTAACTGTATGAGAGAAATAAAGAAGGAGCCTTTTTTTTTTTCCCCAAAGAGGACATGAAGATGCCCAACAGGCACATGAAAAGATGCTCAACATTGGTAATCATCGGGAAAATACAAAGCAAAACCACAATGAGATATTATCTCACACCTGGCAGAATGGCTATCATCAAAAAGAATACAAATAACCATGTTAGCAAAGATGTGGAAAGAATGGAAGCCTTATACACTGTTGGTGGGAGTGTAAACTGGAGTAGCCACCATGGAAAACAGTATGGGGGTTTCTAAAAAAACAAAACAGAACTACCACATGACCTAGCAATTCCAAGCCTGAGTATATATCTTCCCAAAACAAAAACACTAATTCAAAAAGATACATTTATCCCAATGCTCATAGCAGCACTGTTTATAATTGCTGAGATATGGAAGCAATGTAAGTTGCATCAGCAGATGAATGGATAAAGAAGATGTGGTATATACATGTAATGGAATACTACTCAGCTATAAAAAATGAAGTTTTGCCTTCTGCAGCAGCATGGATGGACCTGGGGGGCATTATGCTTAGTGAAATAAGTCAGACACAGAAAGATGGGTACTATATGATGTCACTTATATGTATAATCTAAAAAACATAACAAACTAATGAAAAAAAAAAAAAAACAAAAAAGGAGCAGACTTACAGATATGGAGAACAAAGTTGTGCTTACCAGTAGGGAGAAGGAAGGGGGTCAGGGGGAAAAAAGGGTTATTATGTGATTATATGGCATCATATGTGTGAAAATTTTTTGAAAATTGTAAAGCATTACAGAATTTAAAGAATCTTTCACTCAGTTAAAACAAAAACAAAAAAGAAGCAGCCTTGTGGAGAAGTTGATAAATTCTGAAAAATAATATTTTTTACTTTGTCCCTACAATTTCAGTTATTAATTCACCCAGTTACCATATCCTAAATAAAACAGAGTAAGGACAGTAGCTTGAACTGTAGTAAAATCTGGACAATATTGCCAAAGGCAGAAAAAGGACTGAAATTCTTACTTGTCTCTAGGACTGGATATAGTATCTGCAGACTTTGGGATGCTCTGACAAAGAAAGCTGGTGTGGCTGAAAGAGAAAGAGGGGGAAAAAAACCATTAGTCACCCCTGTAAAAAAGGGTCTGATGCGACCTTGTTACATTTTCCTTTGCAAATGTCAACATGTGACCTAGCCCAACCTCACAAAAATTCTCTCCTTTTTTCTTTCTTTTCGAAACTAAAATTGCACCTATCCTCTGAAAGGAACTCCTAAATATTCAGAGCAAAGGGAAACCTTTTGCTCAGTTGCCTCTGGTCTCACGCCTGGACACAGTCAGGAAGGATGAAAAATTGCCTTCCTACATCATTTGGGTCCAAACTTAAGTCTTGCTTGTGAAAACAAGGAGGAACATAAATTCTTTTTAAAAACAGTATTAAAAACAGTTCAGTCAAACACGTTTATTCTTAGAAACAAACATGTGAGCAACCCCGGGAGTAGGGAAGGAATGAGGGGAAGTGAAAAACTGGACAAGAAGGAGAGACAGAACTTCAGGACACAAGATGGGCAATGAGTCATCTGTTATAAAGGAGTTCTAATGGAACTGATACTAGAATTAGGTTACATGAAAAACAGGAGAAACGGAACATGATCAATGCATCACTGAACTGAACTGTATCACTGAACTGTTGAACTGGGTTAACTGCAAACACCTCAACTGCAAACATATTGTAACTGCTGTCTGGTTTTGATGGAGAAGTGGGTATCGGTTAAGATTCTTCTCATCCCACCAGGTTATCCCTGGGTTGCTAGACAGGCAGTGTGACCCAGGTCCCCAACAAACAGACAGCACTACCTCAAAGCAGCGAAACTGCTAATGCTGTTGGTGCTCAATAGAAACCCGCAGTAACAGTGCTAAGAAATCGTTTTCTGATATGAAAAAAAGGAAAAGGAAGAAAATGAAGATGCAGGGACAGTGAACTGGCCCTAATCCATCCCCCTGAATTTCAGAACGGGTGAATCCTGTCCATCTGTCCTGATCCACTTTTCAATGTGTTTTTTCACTAACTCCTCCTACCTGGTCAACCAGTAGGAAGCACCGTTCGGGCCTGGAGCTCAGAATATAGAAGCTAACAGAGGAAATTAAGATCCTCTCATCAAACGCTGCAGAATTCTAACCCCCAAAATTTTCAAAGCCTGGGCATATCAGGGAGAGCATTTTCCAAGTGAAGTTAGATTTGGGGGCCTTTGGCAAATAATATTTTAAATTCTGTATGACTTTCAGCTCCAAAAGGATTTCTTTTCATTCTCTCTCTAAATTTTAATATTAACTTTATCTGCAGAAGTTCATTTACTCCCAAATGCAATAAAGAATTATGACAGAAAGCAAATAGAATACACATTTCCCTGGAGTAGATAATGTACTACACATGGATTTTAACGTGACCAGAAAGGAAAACTGCATTTTATGAAAATCCCCTCAAGTCTACTCACTGCCTTGATACCCTCAGTCTTTGTTATTATCATTATCTAGACCCCAACTCCCACCTTTAATTCCTTGCTACAAATCAGAGAACACTTTTATTACCCCCTGCCCCTAAATTGGGCACTAGAACATTATTTTTGGTTAAGGTTGGGCAAGTTTGTATAACTTTCAACTGTGAATGACTTCTTTCACTGACAACTATGTATGCCTTGAGAATGTTAAAAAAGGGTCCAAAAAAAGAGGAAAATTAAGTCAATCAGGGATGACAGACACACAATCATCTGTGTTATTTTGGTCAAAATTATGCAGCCAGTTTGTCTCCATTTTCAGCTTGACACCGAATAAAAAGACACGTTTCCAGGCTCAGACCAGCAGGAGAGTTGATGAATTTCTCCAGAACGATGACTGATACAGAAAGTGGGGGGTCAGTTATGAGGCTCCAGGGGAGCCCACAGAGCCAAACCTCAGGCCCGGAAATGCTTGGGCAGCGCTGGCCACCCTTGACTCTTTTGCTTTCCTTGCAGACAGAGGTCTGATGCCTTCCTCTTTATGGTGTCTTTGGTAACATTTTCATGAATCAGAAAGTCTTACTCAGCTAACAGCCTCCACAGAATATGGTGAATCAAGGCATAAAAGGAACAAATGGCATCCTTGGGGAAGAACCACAGATTTACGCCAGCACCAAGAGGGCCCTGATTACAAAGTCGAGAACCATGAACAAAACTGTGACATCTTAGCAAATGGAGGTATCACCCTCAGTGGTCAGTTTTAGCGTCCCAGCGGTCCTCACTGTCTAGAAGCACTGCTCTAGTATATCCTATGGGGGCTTTTAAATCCTGGCATTATAAGATGAATTAGCTACCGCCCTTGGCCTCGGTGAGCCCACAGTTTTTGGGCAGGGATATATAAAGTAAGGAGTGGTCGGCATTGGAGGGGCAAGGCAGTGTCCTTTAACAAGTCAGGACAAGGTTCCTGGGGAAGGTGACCCCTTGGATGGGTGCTGAATTTGGGATAACTAAGCAAATGAAAAGCAAAGGACAAGGCAGTTGGTGCCAAGGGAAGCACTGAATAAAGAAAGGTGTAAGACATGGCCGGGGCACGTGAGTCACAATCTGTCAGGAATGGGCAGGGCACAGCTGACCGGGGATGTATTGAGTGGGGAGAGGTCACGTTAGGATGGTCTTTCCAAAGAACTTAACTGTGATCCTGCAAACACTGGAGAACTACTCCTTTGAGGGGCCTTGAGGTGGAGCTTCTCATGGTGAACCTGCTTAAGAACAAACTGCAATCTATACTTTCCTATTTATGTCCAACCCTGTGCTCAACTTCCCAACCATGGCACACAATTGAATCTCAGTTTCTCTGTCTGTAAAATGGGGCCAGTGGCAGTATCTACACAAGTGAGGTTTAAGTCAATGTATTTAATACAATGCAATATATTAAATATGCAATATAGTAAGTGCTTAGAGTTAGATATTGTTTTTATTATTGTCACTGTTATTGTTGCTACCACTACCCTGAAAGTAGAGGAGGAGTGCATGGCAACCCACTCCAGTATTCTTACCTGAGAAATCCCATGGACAGAGGAGCCCAGCAGGCTACAGTCCACAGGGTTGCACTGAGTCGGACACGACTGAAGTGACTTAACATGCACGCACGCACGCACCCTGAAAGTAAGGGCTCGTCTTTTACAACAAAGAACTCAGCACAATTCTTTGTTGTAAAAGAATGTGACAATCACAAGCAGACTTTGTGAGCTTAAGGCTTTGCACATATGAAGACATGATTCAGTCCCAAGTGCAGCAGGATCTGCTCTATTTATTTAGGTCTTCCTGTGCAGGCTGGACACAGGCAGTGGGACCCTGGAGAAGTGAGATCAGTGGCATTGAGAAGGGAATCTACCTGGGACTCAACGCAGTCATTTTCAGTTCTTATAAGTTGGTGACTTCCCTACGGGATCAGTAGGAAAGTTAGTATGGGAGAATTAACATTCTGCTGAGGATTGCACTTTACCCGCTGTGCAGCAGTGGCATTTGGAATCAGCCATGAAGAGTGCAAACACAAGTAAGTAAACCGAGATACAGCATATGGCAACCATTTTACACCATGACAGGAGAGCACAGAGGGCCTCATATGGCATCTGCCATAAAATAAGCATTGATTAATGTCAGCTATTGTCATCATTATTAGCTTATGATTACTATAAAGATAATGCTGATGTAACTGTCATGAAATCTTTTCAAGACTTCCTCTGATTGCAATGATCACTTTGTAGTATACACATATATCAAACCATCATATTAGACACACACTTGCACAATATCTTATGTTAACTTTATCTCAGTAAAGCTGGAAATAAAAAGACTTCCACTGAAGTAAGTTGTCCTTCACCCAGCAGCCCTAGAAACAACTCTTACGCCCTTTGCAGTAACTGCTTCTTTTCCTGGGCCCTTTGACACACAGGAAGTTTCTTGAGATGGGTGTTGCTTTTATCTTTGTAACCTCTGTTAGGAGTGTAGGGCACCGCACCTAGTAGAAAAATACAGCTTGCTAAACAAAGGAGGTAGATGAATTATAAATGCTTTAAACTTTGGCTTTTGGTCTAAAAGGGGATCAAAGAAAAATATTCTCAGCAAACTACATCTCTCCTTGTAAATCTCAAGTCAGCTTGACCATTTTTCCTGCCATTTGGAAGTCTAGTTATCCTTGAGCATATTTCAGAAATTTCCCCTGCTCAGATTTCAACCTCTAAAGCTCTTTCCAGACCCACTTCTGCCTTTCTGTCCTTTTTTCCTCTATCACACCATGATCACCATCACCGGAGAGTATTCAGTTTAAAGTTCTTATCTCCTCCAGATGTGCGGTCTCCTTGCAGTAAGGCTCAAGTTCCAGCTCACTGTCTGGTCACACTGATACCATGTCCTAGGCCATCCTGCTGACTCTGAAGGGGCCAGCTGATGGCAAAGTCAAAAAAAATGTGTGTGAGGTGTTTACATCTCATGTTTACTCTGCCCTTAAAATGTAGCAGGCACCATGCTTCAAGACATTTTTTGAATTTTTTCCATTTTTACCTTCACAACAACCCTCTGAAGTAGATACAATTTGTTACATTGTATGTATGAGGGAGGGGCTTCCCTGGTGGCTCAAGATGGTCAAGAATCTGCCTGCAGGGCAGGAGACCTGGGTTCGAGACCTGTGTTCAATCCCTGGGTTGGGAAGATCCGCTGGAGATGGGCGTGGCAACCTACTCCAGTATTCTTGCCAGTGGAATTTCATGGACAGAGGAGCCTGGTGGGCTTACAGTCCATGGGTCGCAAAGAGTCGGACACAACTGAGTGACTGAACAACGACGACAATGCGTGAGGGATCTGAGGTTCAAAGAACTAACTTGTCTAAGGCTGTCCAGCAATTACATGGCAGAAGCCAAATTTGGAGCTGGAGCTGGGTTCTGACTCCATCCCAGTCTACTGTTTGCCAAACCTGTCTGACCATCAAGATTTACTGTGGCATTTGTATTCATTCACTGAAGTATAGTTGATTTAACTGTGCCATTTGTTAAATATGTGGATGCCAAGGCTCTGGACCAGATCTACAGAATCTGGGTTTCTAGGGCCCAGGTCAATCTGTAGGCTTGCGAGGCCCTGAGAATATATATGTTTACCTGACCCCCCAGCCAGGTGATTCCTATAACATGACACATTTGGAGAAACTGTTCACTGGCCAGTACTTTCTTGTTCTGGTCAGTCACTGTGTCCTCTGCGGGGCTCCCCTTCCAGGTTCCCCCACTAAGTGTCCACAGCTGGGGTTTATGGCTCGCTAGAGCACAACCTGATTTATTTGAATGCTCCAAACGTTCTGGAAAGTTAAACGATGGGACCAAGGCACTGAGGCTCTGGGCGGAAATATCCTCCAGGGGTCAGTGCACGAGGAAGCAGGTAAGGCGTGCAGCACCCTGGTGGCCAGGCCTCTTCCTTCGCTGTGTCGTCCGGTGACGGGTACGCAGCAGCTCCTGGGGCTGCGGCTGCTGTCCCGGTCATGGCCACCCCTTGGCCCCCCAAGTCCTGGGCCCGAGCGCTGTGGGAATTCTAAGCTGGAATTTCATTTCTTCTGGGGCTCACTGGCTAACTTGAATTCCTATCCGTAGTTTCTCCTGAATGAAGGCATATTACCTCCTGCAGACTATGACTCTTGGCAGCTCTAAAGAAGCCTGCATAATCTGAACAGAAAATCTCTGCACCTTTCAGACAGCATAACCTCCCCAGCTCTCCACGAGGGAATGTGGTTCTTCTATACTTCAACAGTAAATCACAGGGCACATTACACAAGATAATTTAAACAAACAAGAAAAGGAGCTGTGAGATGATGCTGGTGGTTCCAAACACCTTTTAATGCTTAAAAAAAAAACAAAAAACCCCAACACAAAAAAACCTGCATCACAAACAATCTACGGCAATTTTGGAGGAGAAACTAGTGTCATGAAAGGAAGCACATGCTGAAATAAATCTGTAGCAGTCATTTTTTGCTGTAAATGCGTTTAGAGAATAGCGGGCCCTCAAGGTTAGAAGAATGAACGTGCAGTGAGAGATCCTAGTGGACAAATGTGGAAGTTTCCTAACAGCTTGAAGCTTCACATGTTCCTTTCCTGTTTGGCAGCGTTCTCTGTGGTAAGTTAAAAAAAATCCTGACACAAGTTTACGCACGTACCGAGGACATCTGCCTGCAATTAAAGACAGAAACTAGGGCCCGACTTTTCAAATGTAGCTCTCAGGGTGATAAGGCCAGTTAGGGGTGCAGTGACTTAAGGAGGAAGGGTGCCTTTTTGTTTTTGTTTTTTTTTTTAAGGAGGTTAATATGCATGCTCAGCTCAGCTGGCTTGCATCTTCCTTTGGCCATGCTTCCTAGCAATTCCTCCAGCTTTCCCTTTTAACTGTTGCGAGAACAGTGAAACACCCTGCCCAGCTAGCTGCCTTTAAGGCTTCTCATTATGAGAACAGCAAATGTGTCAATACCAGGCGATGGGTGGAAAGCCAGCCCTCTGTGCCCCGTAACAGCAGGGTGTCAGGGGAATCACAGCCCTGCTAAGGGGAAGCACACAGAATCCAGGTTGGCACCAGACCATTATCAGTCCTAGGTGGCCAGGCAGGGGCATAGGACTGGGACTGGAAAGACAGCCAGAGTATTAAAAGGTCAGGCTGAGTTGCAGGGAAGAGGGCAGAGGGGTCTCTTCCCTTATAATGTTGTCTTAAGATGTTTTTAATACCTGTGAATCCATTCATTAGAGCAATAGAATCAGACGATTTAATAAAGTCTAAAGCTCAGATGGTGACTCGCAGATGATGCGCTGGAGCTAGGACCTCTTCTCAACTCTGTATTCAGTGATATCACATCACTGACTTGAAATCAGCCATGGTGGTAATATTTACAAAAATCAGTGAATACTTCAAATCAAGGCTTTCTGCCACAGTCTGTGGGAATTCCATTCACCTTTCAAGATGAGTGTGTCTTCTCCTCCACGATGCATTTTGTATTTTCTCCCAGATGGGATCCACCTCTTCATTCTTTGTGCTCTCACACAATATCTGGACTGTGGCATTTCTTACTCTTTGTCCAGTATCTCAGGTATCTGACTTGCCCAATGAATGATGTTCTGAATGTTCGATGTCAAGAACCCTGTCTCCTCCTTCTGATCCACCAAAGTATTAGCACAGCCCCTTCAATACAGCGAGTGCTCAATGTTTATTTATGAAATTACTGAATATCTCACTGGGAAGTCTTTCAAGAAATGTTACGAGGCACCATGACTTTACCTATATTATTATTTTGAATTTAGCAGACACTTTGTGGTCTCTGGAGTCTCAATTTGTAAGATTCTAAAGCACACCATTAGATCTTATGACAAATGTCCACCCAGGACCTTGAGTGCTTAAACTTGAGGCAAAGTCCGTGTATTTCAACTTATCTTCATGGTGTCAAACCACTTAACAGAGTTCAGTGAGGTTCGAAGAATTAATGAACATAGGATCGTGTAGTTTCCTCACCTGCCTTCCTGTTACCTGGATAGATGCATTTGTTTGGTTTTGGCTACAGCAGTCAGCCGGTATTTTGATACCATTTACTAGGTTAAGGCTGGTTTTACTGACTCTTAAGTCCTGGGCATCAGTTGTTTTGGCAGACTCATGGATCTCCTTTTTGAGACTGGTCAGCGTTTCCGAGGTGTGAAATGGTAAAGGTGTCCCAGGCAAGCATATATTTTGCCAGAGGTTTTCAGGCATGTTTTTCCTTTGCTGAGCAAGTGAAATGAAAGTCACTCAGTCATGTCTGACTCTTTGAGATCCCATGGACTGTAGCCCACCAGGCTCCTCTGTCCATGAGGATTCTCCAGGTAAGAATACTGGAGTGGGTTGCCATGCCCTTCTCCAGGGGATCTTCCCAACCCAGAGATTGAACCCAGGTCTCCTGCATTGCAAACGGATTCTTTTTTACCATCTAAGCCACCAGGGAAGGACCAAAGGCACCTTTTGTAAATAGGTTGATCTGAACTCCTGCCACTCTGCCTCGCGTTCCTAAGCTCTACTCATCAATTTCCATGGAATTTCTTGAACAAAAGCCTGTTCCTTTGAGAAGCAGGTATCTGAGAGGTATTGAGAGGTCAGAATTGCAGTGTGTGAGCACTTATACGATATACCAGATGGTGTTCTGGACGCCAGAGATATGATGGTGAGGATTGCAGAGGGAGGTCTGCTTTTCTGGGTGTACAGTCCACTGTGTGGGAGAAAGGCAGGAAAGAGATGAGCCAACAGATGATGCAGATAGCAGGGGAGGGCAGTGAAAGCAGCATGAAAGAGTGCAGGCCCTAAGATGGGACTGGGGGACAGAATGGAGGTCAGCATGGGCAGAACAAGTGGAGACAAGGAACACAGGAAGAGGAGAGAAGGATTGAGGTAATGGAGCGCCAGGGGCCAGATATTGCACCATCTTGCAGGCTAACGTGAGGACGTGTGGACTGCTCACCACGTCACCATGTCAGCTTTCATGGAAAGGACACCAGTGAGTTGGAGCTGCTACCGCTGTCACATCTGTCCCATTATACTGTGTCCTTCCCACTTGAATCCTTCACTGTAATAGCTGGGAATTGGGAAGTGTTGTCAAAGGGTCCTGAGGCTTTTTGGTGTATGGGTTTAATTCACTAAGTACCTTTATCCCACTGTACTTCATCTGAGTTATAGACATAAGAGGGCCATTTGTTTGTTCAAGACATACTTTCTGAGCACCTATTATACTAAGGCACTATGCTAGACATTGGGATATGGTGGTGAACCGACTGCCACAGCACTCAAGGTTCATTTCTCTATTCCCCTCAATAGACCCTTAGCCCTAGACCAATGCATCTGTTTGCCATCTGGCCCATTCCTGATTTTAGGTCTTTGCTCACATTATATAATTCTCTTTGCTTTCTCTAGAATGGGGAGAAAATCAGAGGTAATTACCATTTACGGAGTGGGGATAATAATGTCATTTCAGAAAATGAAATTGATGTAGATAAAGTATTTCACAGAATGTCTGGAACAATAAAAAAAAAAAATGAAATAATGCTATTTGCAGCTACGTGGATGTACCTAGAGCTTATCAAACTAAGTGAAGTAAGTCAGAAAGAGTAAGACAAACAACGTATTACATCACTTGTATGTGGAATCTAAAATATGACACAGGTGAACATACTTATGAGACAGAAACAGACTACAGAGTCAGAGAAAAGACTTGTGGTTGCCAAGAGGGTGCGGGCGTTGGGGAGGGAAGGATTGGGAGTTTGGGATTAGCAGATGCAAACTAGTATGTATAGGATGCATAAACAGCAAGGCCCTATACTGTAGCACAGAAACTACATTCAATGTCCTGTGATAAATCATAATGGAAAAGAATATGAAGAATAATATATATGTGTATAACTAAGTCATTTTGCTATACAGCAGAAATGAACACAACTGGAAATCAACTATAATAAAATTAAAAAATTTTTTAAAGTAAAAAGAATGTCTGGTACATAATGTTTATGATTGCAGTTGCCTCTCAGTTAATGGCATGTATTATACATGCCACTCATCTGATAAAAATGCTGATTATTAATATGTTTGTCCCCTCAATTGTATTGCAACACACTCAAAAGTAGGAACAACATTTTATCTTTTTCAACCCTACACATATGAGGCCCTCTATTAATATCTGTATTATGATGGCTAGCTGGTCTTTTATCCTAACACGCTCTCCTTTTGATTAGTATCTACAAGATTACAGGTTTTTTTTTTTTTTGGTTAACAAAGAGCCTTAGTGAAAGGTCATGTACACTTCATAGAAATATTTGTCATAAAATATATAGAGTTCAAAACTCCACAGAGTTCAAAAAGAAAACAAAACTTGGATACAGCTTCTCTAAGATATTTGACACAAAATTTTTAGATTCATTTTCTGAAGGCCAGTTATGTACCTGATGCTTACTTTTTTGAGCTTTGTTCTTTTTGTTGGGCCTGTAGTTTTTGGCTCCAATGAGAAGTAACCCTTATGGGCTGAACTTTAATTCTCAATCTAACTTCAGAGTTTCCAAAATGGACAGTTAGAGTCAAAACAGTCCATCAAATCACGTAACAGCAATCTAAAGCAAAAAATTGTACTGGGTGTGAAAAACAGTGTTATGGTGTTTTTCTGGAAGGTCTATGTTTCAACTGAAAAGAAACTCCCTTTCTTTGCATCTATAGGGCAGGCAAAGTCTTGCAGTCTAAAATATAAGTTTTGGTCCCTTGCTGGAATTATGTTTAATGTGATGACGATAAGACATAAAGAAAAAAAATCAAAAGCCTTATTGATCATCCATATGTGGCCAGCGCTCTGGCCATGGATGCCTTGCACAGTATGCCTTTGTGCCAGCCTGAAGGGGCGCCCTGCCCATAGGCTCCCTGGCGAGACAGGGACACTCTATGGCTTTAAGTGTTCCCTGATCGAATGTGGGAAAAGCAGCCTCGAGCCAAGTTCTGAACAGAGTTTCTATTGTGCTGAGGCCAGGAGACGAGGGGGAGGGAGAGGGGCAGGACTCCCATACAACTTCTGCCTTGCTCTACTTTCTGGTAGACGTAAGTTGAAAAGGCTGAGAAAGATACCTTTGGATAGATGGGACAAAGAAGGATTTGGGACGCTATAGAGTTCAAGTTCAGGAATATTGCAGCAAGTGCAAAAAAAAAAAAATATATATATATATATAAGTAATATTAATTACATGTATATAATGTATATGATATATACAATTCATAACATTTAATTTTTATTTAATTTACATTTTGTTTATATTTATATTTCATGAACTTCCAAGCAGCAGCCAGTGCAACTGAAGAGCACACAAAATAATATATATGACCATACAGAGCCTACTCGAATCTTGCCTGCTGTTAGCCCCTGCCCTAAGTTGGAAAATCTGAATGGCCTAGTTTTTTTTTTAAATGAAGGAGCACATAGCAAAAAAAGACCCATAGAAGGATTGAGAGAAATGGTTGGGCCACAGACATCAATTTCAAATGAAAGTCACAAGAGGACATTTCTCTTTTGAAAGAAGAACACAAAAAACAAGTTAAAAACCTTATCTGGAAAGTACACTAATTTTCGAGTTCTTAGGAGCTGTGCTCCCAAGAAGCTTCTTTCCTGTTCCTGGATCTTTTAAGTGCTGCCTGAATGACTGACTCCACCGCTTCCTTTCCTCTCTTTTGAATCCTTTTCAGCTGTGCTTCTGACCCTTATCCTCCACCAAACTTGCTCTTATCAAGTTCAATGGCCTCTTCTCCTACCTTTTACGATTCAACTGTTCAGTTGCATTTGCCCCAGTAGACCACTGCTTTTTAAAAGCATGCTGTTTACTTCACTCTGTATAATGGGCTCCAGTTTCAACCATCTCATTAGAACTGATTCAAATGAATTCTTTTTAATGGCTGAGTAATATTCCATGGTGTATATGTACCACAGCTTCCTTATCCATTCATCTGCTGATGGGGGTCTAGGTTGCTTCCATGTCCTGGCTATTATAAACAGTGCTGCGATGAACACTGGGGTGCACGTGTCTCTTTCAGATCTGATTTCCTCGGTGTGTATGCCCAGTTGTGGGATTGCTGGGTCGTATGGCAGTTCTATTTCCAGTTTTTTAAGAAATCTCCACACTGTTCTCCATAGTGCCTGTACTAGTTTGCATTCCCACCAACAGTGTAAGAGGGTTCCCTTTTCTGGAACCCTCTGGAACCCTGGAGAGGGTTCCCTCTCCAGCATTTATTGCTTGTAGACTTTTGGATAGCAGCCATTCTGACTGGTGTGTAATGGTACCTCATTGTGGTTTTTGATTTGCATTTCTCTGATAATGAGTGATGTTGAGCATCTTTTCATGTGTTTGTTAGCCATCTGTATGTCTTCTTTGGAGAAATGTCTGTTTAGTTCTTTGGCCCATTTTTTGATTGGGTCATTTATTTTTCTGGTTGAGTTGCAGGAGTTGCTTATATATACAGAATGAAGTAAGCCAGAAAGATAAAGACCAATACAGTATACTAATGCATATATGTGGAATTTAAAAAGATGGTAACGATAACCCTATATGCAAAACAGAAAAAGAGACACAGATGTACAGAACAGACTTTTAGACTCTGTGGGAGAAGGCGAGGGTGGGATGTTCAGAGAGAACAGCATTGAAACAAGTATACTGTCGAGGGTATACTTCTATAACAGATCACCAGCCCAGGTTGGATGCATGAGACAAGTGCTCAGGGCTGGTGCACCAGGAAGACCCAGAGGGATGGGACAGAGAGGGAAGCGGGAGGGCGGACCGGGATGGGGAACACATGTAAATCCATGGCTGATTCATGTCAATATATGACAAAAACATAAAGTAATTAGCCTCCAACTAATAAAAATAAATGGAAAAAAAATAAAAGTATGCTCTTTGTCTAGCATCTATTATGCCAAGTTTGCCTCAGTACAGCTCAGTTGCTCAGTCATGTCTGACTCTTTGCGTCCCTATGCACTGTAGCACGTCAGGCTTCCCTGTCCATCACCAACTCCTGCAGCTTGCTTAAACTCATGTCCATAAGTCAGTGATGCCCTCCAACCATCTCATCCTCTGTCATCCCCTTCTCCTGCCTTCAATTTTCCCCAGCATCAGGGTCTTTCCTAATAAGTCAGTACTTCGCATCAGATGGCCAAAGTATTGACGCTTCAGCTTCAGCATCAGTCCTTCCAATGAATATTTAGGACTGATTTTCTTTAGGATTGACTACTTTGATTTCCTTGCAGTCCAAGGGACGCTCAAGAGTCTTCTCTAACACCAAAGTTCATAAGTATCAATTCTTCAGCACTCAACTTTCTTGATGGTCCAACTCTCACATCAATACATGACTAATAGAAAAAACATAGCTTTAAGTATACAGACCTTTACCAGCAATGTCTCTGCTTTTTAATATTCTGTCTAGGTTGGTCATAGCTTTTCTTCCAAGGAACAAGTGTCTTTTAACTCATGGCTGCAGTCACCATCTGCAGTGACTTTGGAGACCGAGAAAATAAAGTCTTTCACTGTTTCCATTGTTTTCCCATTTATTTGCCATGAAGTGAAGAGACTGGATGCTATGATCTTAGTTTTTTTGAATGTTGAGTTTTAAGCCATCTTTTTCACTCTCCTCTTCCACCTTCATCAAGAGCCTCTTTAGTTCCTCTTTGCTTTCTGCCATTAGGGTGGTGTCATCTGCATATTTGAGGTTATTGATATTTCTCTTGGCAATCTTGATTCCAGCTTGTGCTTCATCCAGCCCGGCATGTCACAAGATGTACTCTGCATAGAAGTTACATAAGCAGGGTGACAGTATACAGCCTTGACGTACTCCTTTCCCAATTTGGAACCAGTCTGTTGTTCCATGTCTGGTTCTAACTATTGCTTCTGGACCTGCAAACAGATTTCTCAGAAGGCAGGTAAGGTGTTTTGGTATTCTCATCTCTTGAAGAATTTTCCACAGTTTGTTGTGATTCACCCAGTCAAAGGTTTTAGCGTAGTCAATGAAGAAGTAGATGTTTTTCTGGAACTCTCTTGCTTTTTCAATGATCCAACGGATGTTGGCAATTTGATCTCTGGTTCCTCTGCCTTTTCTCAATTCAGCTTGAACATCTGGAAGTTCTTGGTTCACATACTGTTAAAGCCTAGCTTGGAGGATTTTGAGCATTATTTTGCTAGGATGTGAGATGAGTGCAATTGTGTGGTAGTTTGAACATTCTTTGGCATTGCCTTTCTTTGGGATTGGAATGAAAATTGACCTTTCCCAGTCCTGTGGCCACTGCTGAGTTTTCCAAATTTGCTGGCATATTGAGTGCAGCACTTTCACAGCATCATCTTTTAGGATTCGAAATAGTTTAGCTGGGATTCCATGATGTCCACTAGCTTTGTTCATAGTGATGTTTCCTAAGGCCCATTTGACTTTGCACTCCAGGATGTCTGGCCCTAGGAGAGTGATGACACCATCATGGTTATCTGGATCATGAAGATCTTTTTTGTATAGTTCTTCTGTGTATTCTTGCCACCTCTTCTTAATATCTTCCGCTTCTGTTAGGTCTATACTATTTCTGTCCTTTATTGTACCCGTCTTTGCATGAAATGTCCCCTTAGTATCTCTATATTGTCTTGAAGAGATCGCTAGTCTTTCCCATTCTATTGTTTTCCTCTATTTCTTTGCATTGATCACTTAGGAAGGCTGTGTTGCCTGCATTGGCAGGTGGGTTCTTTAGCACTGAGCCACTTGGGAAACCCATCCACACTTCTACATAATCTAAAAACCTGTAGTTCATCTTTGTTTGCCTGATTTCCCTTTTACTTCACTGGCTATTCTTTCTTTCTCTCCTTTGTTGGCTTCTCTTCCTTTGCGTTACCCCTAAATATTACCATTTCATGGACTCTTCACTTTCCTAGCCTTTCCCCCCCATCCAAGAAGGGGAAATCTCATCAAGTCTTATAGCTTTAAAAATCACTATATGCTGATGATCCAAATTTCTCATCATAAAAGCCTGAACCTCTGTTGAACTCCAGGCTCAACTTGGCCTCTTCGGTCTCTTCACCAGATATCCAATAGATATCTCAATCCTAACACAGAACTGTCGAGTAATCCGTGATGAACCTGTTTCTTCTGAACTCTTCACTATCTTTGTAAATTATTTCACCATCCGTGCTGGTGAGCACATGCTCAGTTGTGCCCGCCTCTGCGACCCCATGGATTGTGGCCCCACCAGGCTCCTCTGTCCATTGAATTTTCCAGGCAAAAATACTTGAGTGTGTTGCCATGTCCTACTCCAGAGGATCTTCCTGATCCAGGGATTGAACTTGCGTCACCTATGTCTCCTGCATTGGCAGGTGGGTTCTTAACCACTGAGGCACCAGGGAGGCCCATCCACACTTGCACTTAATCTAAAAACCTGGAGGTCATCTTCGTGTCTTCACTCTCCCTAACTCCCGTTCCCTTGTTTGACCCACTGACAAACTGTGTCAGTTCCATCTCATTTCACTTCTCTCCTTTCCCTGTGCTATTATTATACCCAAAACTCCCAACAGTTCTTGCCTAGACTATCAAGTGACTTCCTAATTGGCCTTCTCACTTCCACTCTTATCCCCCTTCAATTAAGTACTGAAACATTAAACAGGGTGACCTTTTAAAAGCATAAACCAGATCATGGTACTCATCTAAAATGCTCCACAGCTTCCCATGTAATCAGACTAAAGCTCAAACTCCTTATAATGGACACCAAGATCTCTTGTGTGGTAAACATGGCTGGTTGCCTATCCAGACTGCCTTCCTCTTTCCTTCTCAACAGAATCTTGATTTTGTTTGGGTAACCATTCCTCGCCAAGAAGCTCACGTGCCTCAAGAGCAACCGACCAACCCCAGCTCCATGAGTAGGTATAAAACTGGATAGAGGGTTATTCCTATCCTCTTTTGAAATTCAAGAAAGAGGATGTGGCCCAAAGGGAACCCTACTGGGAGACATTCTGGAAAATTTAAGGAAAAAAATGACAGAATGCCATGAATCTCCTTGCTTTATCCATTTCACCCCAAACCTGAAGATGCAGCTGATAGGACTAAGAGGGCAAAGATATTTTTTGGAAAATGAATTTGAAGCCACTGGATTTAGCTAATCCAAAGCCTTCTCCAACTCTTTTCTAATTATATGAATTATTTTTCTTATTAAGTTAGTTTGAATGATTCTTCCTATCCCTTGCTCCTGATTCTGAGTCCTATTAATATATTCAAAGAGTGGCCCCACTTCCCTTTCTTTCTCTTTGCTCCAATGTCTGCTTACCATTATGCCCCGGCCCTGAACTTGCTGATCTTACTCAGACTGAACTCTTGCTGACCTTAGTACCCATGTGATCTTCCTGTGAATGGCTTAGGCTTCAGTTCATAAAGTATCTTCTTAGGGACACTTTCTCTGACCTAATAATCTGAAGGACAATCACCATATTTTATTTTCTTCATAGTCCTTATTTATCTTTCTGTTGAGTTCTTTTATTCATTTGTAGTTTTGTCATTTTTCCTATATTCTCTCCACTAGAATATAAGGCCTGAAGAAAGCAAGGATCTTCTTACCCGGCACAAAGTAGGCATTCTATAAATATCTGTCAAATGGATAAACACAGGAATGAAGCTTTTGGCCCAGTAATAATGGGGACTTTACTTTTTGCTTGTTACCTTAGATTTAAAAGCTCTAGGCTATACTTTCTAAAGATGTATCTATAAATATATTCCTGGAAACCCTATGACAATTCCTCACATTAGCAACAAATAAATGGTTGCTAATTTGCTTAACTGGGCATAAAGGCTCTTAAAGCACGCAGAATCTTTGAATGCAAACAGTTGGTAATCTAAAGATAGGCCAGTATCTTTTCTCAATCCCTAGACGTGCATCATCACTGTTTTCTTGGATTTGGACTACAATTCTGGATTTGTCTACGATTTCTCTTTTCTCTACTAGTTGTCAGAACCTACAATTGGTTCTTTCCTGTCATGATGAGTTTCCTAGGCTCCTCCTCTCTCTTCCCACTTCTACTTCCCTAATGAGGCATTTCTCCATTCAAGCTTTACTCCAAAGCTTCCTGTTATCTCTGCCCTGAGCGGGGTTTCAAGTCTAATCTTTGTGCTTGAATTGTCCTAAAATACACTGTCATTCTGCCATACCCCTGCTATGTGGGTGTTAGTTCTCAGTCGTGTCCGACCCTTTGTGACCCCATGGACTGTAACCCACCAGGCTCCTCTGTCTATGAGATTCTCCAAGTAAGAATACTGGAGTGGGTAGCCATTCCCCTCTCCAGGGAATCTTCCTGACCCTGGGATTGAACCCGGGTCTCCTGCATTGCAGACAGATTCTCTACTGTCTGAGCCAACGCCCTTGCTGATAAGGCTCACATGCCACCCTCTCACTTGCTGGATTAAGTCCAAATTCTGCAGCCTGACATTCGAAGTGTTTCTTCAGCAGGCACTGCTTTGCTCCAACTTCTTTCCCACAACTCATTAATGCAAACATTCTTCAGTCAAAACGGCATCCCTACAATCGTCAGCCTGTGTCCTTGTTCCTTTATCCTTTACATTTTCTCTTCACCCTCTTCTGCTGAAAGTTTCCATACTTCCCTCCCTGAACAAAATCTCCAACTGCTTGGAGAACACCCGCTTTTTCATAAGACCTTCCTGAAAATTGGCTCCCTTCTGACAATTTCTGACATTTCACCTCTCCCCTTGAACTGGCTACTGAAGTTCTCCATCAGTGATTTTTCTTGAAAAGACTGTTAGGCAGGAACATGGAATGTAAACTATTTGTATATAGTTACTATCATTAGGATAATCTCTCCAAACAGGAAAATGGGACCTAAGAGTATGTGATAAATGAGGAGCATAAATAACAACGTTAGAGGACACGGAGGCTCCAAAAACGTTCTTCAAGTCACACTGGAATGTGAACTATTTGTGACATTTATTTCCAATAATTAGAATCTACCCAAAGCTTCTAGGAAATAATTTGCATTGTTCTCCCTCCTTGGACACCTTCTTATAGAAGATTTGCACAAATTGGTATATTTTAGACATATTAAAATTGATAACCACATAATTTTAACTAAAACCCACTAAGTATATGTTTATTGTGTCAAATTTCTGTTTCTAGAATGCAGTGCGAGCAGGTAACTTCCTTTGTTTCTTCAGCCTGTGTGTGTGTGTTAGTCACTCAGTCATGTCCAACTCTTTGCCACCGCATGGACTGTAGCCCACCAGGCTCCTCTGTCCATGGGATTCTCCAGGCAAGAATACTGGAGTGGGTTGCCATTTCCTTCTCCTGGGGATCTTCCCAACCCAGGGATTGAACCCAGGTCTCCTGCATTGCAGGCAGATTCTCTATCATCTGAGCTACCAGGGAAGCCCTTTTTGAGCTTAACCACAGTTATTTATTAGTCATAAATGGCAGCCTGTGTAAAGATAATGGGTGATATGTCCATCTTGTCTGAAAATGTCTTTCCTAAAACCATTCTTTAAAAGTGAAAAATATTGAGATGGCAAACTGATTATCCATTTCAGTCAAAATATTTATAGGGTGCATGCTTAGTCACTCAGTCATGTTCAGCTTTTTGCGACCCCTTGGGTTGTAGTTCACTAGGCTCCTCTGTCCATGGAGTTCTTCAGGCAAGAATATTGGAGTGGGTTGCCATTCCCTTCTCCAGGTGACCTTTCCAACCCAGGGATCAAATCCAGGTCTCCTGCATTGCAGGCAGATACTTTACCGCCTGAGCCACCGGAGAAGCCCATTTATAGGGAGCATTGCCTAAATGCCTAGCCTTTTGTTAGGTTCCATGGGCTAAGGAAAAGTATTGATAGTTGAAAAATATTCCTAGGCTTTGTAGTTCCATCTTAGTTCCAGATGGTCAACACTGAAAGCAGATTGACTGTAGTCTTTGCACCTGAAGATGGAGACGCTTTATACAGTCAGCAAAAACAAGACTGGGAGCTACCTGTGGCTCAGATCATGAAATCCTTATTGCAAAAGTCAGACATAAATTGAAGAAAGTAGGCAAAACCACTAGACTTTTCAGGTATGACCTAAATCAAATCCCTTACGATTATACAGTGGAAGTGACAAATAGATTCAAGTGATTAGATCTGATAGACAAGAGTGCCTGAAGAATTATGGACAGAGGTTCATATTGTACAGGAGGCTGTGATCAAAACCATCTCCAAGAAAAATAAATGCAAAAAGGTTAAATGGTTGTCTGAGGAGGTCTTAAAAATAGCTGAGAAAAGAACAGAAGCTAAAGGCAAAGGAGAAATAGAAAGATATACCCACCTGAATGTAGAGTTCCAAATAATAGCAAAGAGAGATAAGAAAGCCTTCCTAAGTGATCAATGCAAATAAATAGAGGAAAACAATAGAATGGAAAAGATTAGAGATTTCTTTAAGAAAATAAGAGATACAAAGGGAATATTTCCTGAAAAGATGGACACAATAAAGGACAGAAACAGTATGTACCTAACAGAAGCAGAAGATATTAAGAAGAGGTGGCAAGAATACACAGAAGAACTATATAAAAAAGATCTTCATGATCCAGATAACCATGATGGTGTCATCACTCTCCTAGGGCCAGACATCCTGGAGTGCAAAGTCAAATGGGTCTTAGGAAGCATCACTATGAACAAAGCTAGTGGACGTGATGGAATCCAGCTAAACTATTTCGAATCCTAAAAGATGATGCTGTGAAAGTGCTGCACTCAATATGCCAGCAAATTTGGAAAACTCAGCAGTGGCCACAGGACTGGAAAACATCAGTTTTCATTCCAGTCCCAAAGAAAAGCAATATCAATGTTCAAATTACTGCACAATTGCACTCATCTCACATGCTAGCAAAGTAATGCTCAAAATCCTACAAGCTGAGCTTCAACAGTACACGAATCGAGAACTTCCAGATGTTCAAGCTGGATTGAGAAAAGGCAGAGGAACCAGAGACCAAATTGCCAACATCGCTGGATCATACAAAAAGCACAAGAGAGTTCCAAAAACACCATCTACTTCTGCTTTATTGACTATGCTAAAGCCTTTGACTGTGGATCACAACAAACTGTGGAAAATTCTTCAAGAGATGGGAATCCCAGACCATCTGACCTGCTTCCTGAGAAATCTGGATGCAGGTCCAGAAACAACAGTTAGAACCAGACATGGAACAGACTGGTTCCAAATTGGGAAAGGAGTACATCAAGGCTGTTTATTGTCACCCTGCTTATTTTACTTATATTACTTATATATGCTTATTTTCCATATATTTTACTTATATGCTTATATACTTGTCATGTGAAGTGGCAGGCTAGAATCAAGACTGCTGGGATAAATATTAGTAACCTCAGATATGCAGATGATACCACCCTTATGGTAGAAAGCGAAGACAAACTAAAGAGACTCTTGATCAAAGTGAAAGAGGAGGGTGAAAAAGTTGGTTCAAAACTCAACATTCAAAAAATGAAGATCATGGCATCTGTCCCATCACTTCATGACAAATAGATGGGGAAACAATTGAAACACTGACAGACTTTATTTTTTTGGACTCTAAGATCACTGCAGATGGTGACTGCAGCCATAAAATTAAAAGACGCTTGCTCCTTGGAAGAAAAGCTATGATACACCTAGACAGCATATTAAAAAGCAGAGACGTTACTTTGGAGACAAAGGTCTGTCTAGTCAAAGCTATGGTTTTTCCAGTTGTCATGTATTGATGTGAGAGTTGGGCCACAAGGAAAGCTGAATGCCAAAGAATTGATGCTTTTGAATTGTGGTGTTAGAGAGGACTCTTGAGAGTCCCTTGGACTGCAAGATCAAAGCAGTCAATCCTAAAAGAAATCAGTCCTGAATATTCATTGGAAGGACTGATGCTGAAGCTGAAACTCCAATACTTTGGCCACCTGATGGGAAGAGCTGACTCATTTGAAAAGACCCTGATGCTGGAAAAGAATGAAGGCAGGATGAGAAGGGGATGACAGAAGATGAGATGGTTGGGTGGCATCACCGACTTGATGGACATGAGTTTGAGCAAGTTCCGGGAGCTGGAGTAGGACAGGGAAGCCTGGCGTGCTGCACTTCATGGGGCTGCAAAGAGTAGGACACAACTGAGTGACTGAACTGAAGGAATTTTTAACTAGTCCGGGAGCAATACTAACAAACCAGATGCTATGTGAGGCTCCTAAGGGCTAAAATGTTTGGAACTTGGTGATGCCCAAGGGGTCTGGGAAGTAGGAAGGCAGCACAGTCAGGAGGTGCTTGCTGACCTTTGTAGCAGCCATAGTGTTGGGATTGATTTTGAAGGCTTGTAGGATGGAGGATGCAGATAAGATTGGCAGAAGGGAAATAACATGTCCCAGGGCAATGATAAAAGGGCACAGTTGGCTTATAGGAGCATTGTGAAGGACAGATACGGCCATGAATGGGAGTGTGTTTGGGTGGAGATGGTGGAAATACTGGCCATTCAGTGTAGAGCCAGATGGTCTCAACAGACAGACTTGTAGCATTTGGCAATGGCAACCACTAAGATTCTTGAACTAGAGTGTGATAGGACAAAAGGGCTGTTTTAGGAAACTGGGCTCTTCAGCTGCATGCCTAAGCGATTGGGGAATTCAAGGGGTTCTTGCAATAGCTCAGGCATGACCTCTGAGAGCACTGAGATCATATCCATTATTCTCTATTGTTCTTACTTGTTCAAAAGACCTTGACAAAACAAGGCTTTTGCCACGTGGCTTGATCTCCATGTGGAAGTTTCCTTTTCCACATCTCCTGCCAAGTCTCCTAAGGACCATCCCCCTGGCTTGTCTCCTTCAGGGTATGGTGACCTCCTCTTTAGGACCAAGCTCATGGCCATTAAGTACTAAAACACCCATGTGATCGTAAGTTTGTGTCAACTGAGACTTTAAACCCAGAAGGGTCCAAAAATTAACACAAATGTTTGTTTTGAAAAGTTTTAACTTCTTGAGAAATAAAAATATGGTAATAAATTTCTATTAGGTGTTCCTTTCCTCCCTGCAAAGTATGCTATGCCAAACCCTCCTTTCCTTTTGATGCAGGGCTCTGTTATGACATTTTCACCTGACAAAATAACTTCATTTTCATGTTAAGGACTCAATCTGTTTATTTTAAATTGGGGTTGCTTTGACCAAAGAGGGAACAGAAGGCCCAAGTCTGCCTCTGGCAAAAAGTTTAGAAATTAAAAAAATAAAACATCTGATTTAAATAATATTTCATGATACAAAGGAACTTATTTATGAAACAGAAACACACTCAGAGACTTAGAGAATGAACTTATGGTTGCGGGGCGGGGGGTGAAATGGGGAGAAGAGATAGGGAGTTTGGGATCGACATGTCCATTCTGCTATATTTAAAATGGAAAACCAGCAAGGTTCTACTGTCTAGCACAGGAAACTCTGCCCAGTGGTATATGGTAGCCTGGATGGGAGGGGAGTTTGGGGAAGAATGGATACATGTATATGCATGACTGAGTCCCTTTGGTGTCCATCTGAAACTATCACAGCATTGTTACTGGTTATACTCTAATAAAAAGTTCAAAACAAACAAAAAAAATATTTCAGTGGATATCTGTATAGTTACCTAAAAATTTATGAGGTCCTTCCAGAAACGGACTAATGAATTGCTTCTACTTATTCATTAAATTGACAAATAACAAGCGATGATTTACTACACCTACTATGTGACTGGCATGACTCAAAGCTCTAAGGACACAACAGTGAAATATCCCTACCTTCATGAAGGTTACAGTCTATGGCTGCCCTATTTCAGTAGCATCAATTTGGTTAGAAAATGCCAAGGTAAAAAATGCCAAGATAATAACTGTTTTATGACTTTTTAAAAGTAATCCAGTTTCTTTAGTGAGCAGAAAAATTAGACTTTGATATGAAAACACTAGGGACTGAATTTGGAAAATAGCCCAAATCTTAGACAGTTAAATCTCCTTTACATATAGAAGTCAGTTTTCAACCAACAAAGCCATAAGCTGGATGGAAAAATAGTTTCTGGGGAGTGTGCAATGTACTAACCTAAGTAAATGTCAGCATTATGTACTGAATGCATGTCAGTCTCTCAGTCGTGTCTGACTCTCTGTGACTACGTGAACTGTACCCCTCCAGGCTCCTCTGATCATGGGATTCTCCAGGCAAGAATACTGGAGTGGGTAGCCACTCCCTCCTCCAAGGGATCTTCCCGACCCAGGGGTCGAACGTGGGTCTCCAGCACTGCGGGCAGATTCTTTACCATCTGAGCCACCTGGGAAGCCCCCTGAATGCATATTATTGATATTAACAAGTAAACGTGAAAGTTTACAGGGTAGGCTACTTCTGCCTCCTATACTCATTTCTGTTAACAGCTACTTATCAGTGTATGTGCACAAAAATATCCTTATTTTCTCTTTAGCGTATTTTGCTGTAGAGTTTAAACAAATCTTAAGAGCATACTCTTGTAAACTTCCCAAGTATAGATATCATGTGAAGCAGGCATAAATTTTCTACAAAGTCATCAGGGTGCAAAGAATGCCACATTATTGTACTTCTGTAAAATTGATTTGCACCTGACTCTGAGCCTCCTCAGTTCTTACCAAGTTGGTGGGATATTCAGTTTCAGTTCTTTCTATAGGAAATAGCTCTTTGGCAGTCTTACAAAGAGATAAACATTTACGAAAAGTATCCATTCTCTTTCTCTTTCTTTTCTTCAGGTCCCTCTCTGGTTAACTCAAGAGAAGTTCAGCTCCCCTCTCCAATATTTATAAACAAACCTAGGAAGAGAAATCCTGTTCTAGACCTGCAAAACCCTCTGGGGCCAAGAGAAAAAGAAGTCTTGGCTGCCTTGGGAATGGGAGCTGGAACAAAACGCAGATTACTGCATCCATAGTGCTCCTGCCACAGCTAAAAGGGTAAATGGCTAGTATTCACCTTCCATTCTTGCTAAGTGTCACAGGAGTGTTGAGAGGCAGTGTTTTTTGGTCATTAAAAATGACTAAAACTATGCCCAAGTCCTTGGAAATGTAGCCTAGAATTGTAATTTGTGCTCCTTATATATATAAAAAATTGTCCTTGTTCTAGAGAGCTTGCTGCTCAAAGCAGTGTCTTGTCTGTGTGCCAACAGCATTGCTGGCCTGTTAGAAATGCAGAGTCTCAGGCCCCACCCCAGACCTTCAGAATGAGACCCTGCGTCTGAACAAGTTCCCCAAGCGACCTGCATGCACCTTAAAGTTTGAGAACTGCTTCTCTAAATGATTTTTTTTCCCTTTTTTCTTTTCCATTTCTTAAACACAAGGCATAATCTCTGCATGACTTACCCTGAAGAAACCCTTCCAAATGATTGATGAAAATGAAGCTTTTTGAAGGGGCTTCTGTCTCTGCTGCAACACTTGGACAAAAACTGCACCACAACATCTGGGATTAGGTAACCAACAGACTTCCAAAGAGAAGAGAGTTCACATGTTTCTTCTGGAGGGAACAAGGCATAGTTGCACCCTGGTTCCATGTTTATGCTGCTAATTTTATTAAATTGTGTATGGAGGGACTTCTGAGCTCGGACCACTAAGCTGTAATTTGAGAAATGAAAGGCCAGCATTTGGTCCAGATCCCAAATACAGCTTACTGACTGCTTACTACAGACAGTAAGGAAAACGTCCTTAGAGCCAGGGTACAAGTAGCTTTCAAAAGTCATTCGACTTGTGAAAATTGTATCTGGCCTATAAAATTTACACTTGACATTTACACTTTGCAATGCTAGTTTGTTTTCTAAGTAGATATCCCCTTCTCCTATTGTCCCTAATGTTAAGAACCAAGGATCAGAAATATTTGCCTGTTACAAATACCTAATTCTTCCTCATTATTCACCCACAGTGGAGATTAGAGAAGAAAAATAGATTAGGTTAACTTAAAAAAATCACTTCCACATTTCATAGCATTTATGTATGTCATTCATTCATCCACTCATTCATTTTTACTTCTGTCCACTTTCAGGTAGCTGTTTTTTAAGGAAATTTTGTGTCTTCAAAATAATGTCAAAGTCAAATACCTAAAATAATTTACAAGTGATAAATTTCTTGTTTTTGAAATGATGCACTCCAAAGTACATAGCTTTCCACAGTGGTGCCTGGTATAAAGTGCTATTAAGAAATACTTGGTTTGCTCATTTCTTCAAAACATTTATCAAGTGGCTGTTTTGTGTCCAATTAGTTATCAAGCATAGATTAAGCAATGTAAGAGACAAGGGTTGTGAGAAGTAAAAGTATAAGACAAATCCCCATGCTCAGATAGAGCCAGCTTCGTTGAAAGAGCCAGATTGGAACACATCCACAGTGGACCAACAGCAAGGGTGAGTCAGTATTAGCAGAGCATTACTAGAGGGCCTTCCCCAAATGTTGCATGATGAGTAACTAACCAGGGCGGTGATGTGGTCAAGATCACTGAAAGTGGAACAAATTGGAAAACCTACATGGATAAAGTAGGACTTAAAGTGGATCCTGGAGGATGGGTAGGTAGAAGATAGAAGAAGAGAAATGCCAAGAGGCACAGTCATAGAGAATATTATGTAGTTATGTTGATTTTGAAATAGCTGTCTGAAATAACTATAAAAGAAAATAACTTCTCCTGTGGAAGAACAATTTGGAAATGAAAACCTGAATTTTGTGACTAAATGAGGCTTAATTTGCAGAGGGTCTAGATACCAATCTTATACCAGTAGTAGGGGAGACTTTAGGGGTGCACTGCAGGCTGGGTAGTGAGAATTTCTGACCAGGGGTCATTACAGACAACATGTTTGTGAGGCTCTGGACTCTTGATGGAAATCTCCCCTGGAAGGTACAGTTCTTATTCTGAGAGCAAGTACAGTTCTAACTTAATCCAGGAAGGATAAACAGCTTCCTAAATTCAATCAAATGCCTTGAGCTGAAATGACTTCAAATGGTCAGAAGTTTTATAATGTTATTAAAAATCTAAAACAAATAACAAAAATAACACCACCTAGTAAGTTAACATCAGGAAAATATTTGAGCAATAATTATACAACCTCAGAGGTTCCCTGGTCCAGGAACCAGAACCCAGTCATTAGCAAATATAATCCTCAGTATTGGTCTCTCCATTATCCCCATCATTCCTCATTACAATACTGCCTGATGGAATCACCATCTGACACTACATGATTAAGTCAAAGTCATTATAAGATCTTGGCTTCTGTCCAAGGAATGTTTTTTTAATTTTTAAAGGTCAAAATGCCAGAAAAGAGCTTTATCTTTATCCTTCAGGGCTATGTCTTGTGAAAGAATCAAAAACAGTTGTGAAGAGTTTCTAATACTTATGTGGCAAATCACCAATAATTGTGAAAATTAATAATGTTATGACAAAATTAAATAGCTTTCCAAGCATGCTTACTGGCAGAACATTTCTGAGAAATATTATGCCTGTGACTTCAGGTCATTTCAATGACATAGCTCATCTTCCCAGAGACTCAAGTGGAATGCCTCTTTTTCTTTCGAGTTTCCTTAAATCATAACACTATGGAAACCCAAACTGATATTTTGCTCCAAAACTGTTTTTGTAGTGAGACTTAGAGGTATTCATTCATTGCAGAGGCAGAAGAGCTAACTCTGTGTGAATGTGTTCCAGACTATTTAAAAGTTAAATGTTTAAATGCGATGAATTTTCAGTCAGTCCTATCTGAAAGGAAGCAGATAAGCTACTATTTCTCTGGCATCTCAGAAATAGCCATATTAAAACCAATACACTAATAATTTAGAGACTGTTACACCATTTGTGGCTCTTAATAAAGACATTTGTATCTTTCCATCCCTGTTGCCTTCTTTACTATTCTTATCTCTACTTCTAGGCTCTTTTGGTTCTTCAGCCTTCATTCAGGAAAATAATTTCTCATGACAACTAAATACAGTATTTTCTTCTCCATCAAAGTAACAAAAATAAGTGACTTTGCTGCATTTCCATGTATCACCTCCCTGGATGAGAACTTTGGCATTTTGGAAATTTTAAATTCACATAGGCAGAAATGGGGACATTCTGTGGCTTCACTCTGCATAGTGCTATGGGCACAGAGGTAATGAATATGGAAAAATCATGCTAGCTGAGAGCTAATAACCTCTTTCCATGGGCCAAATGCCATGTTAAGCACTTTATAAAGATGATCTCTATTAATTCCTGAGACAACCTCAGGAAGCGACTGTGTAAATGTTATTACCATCTTTTTAAAGATGTGAATAGTGAGGCACAGAGAGTGTAACTCACCCCACATCACAAGGTAGTAAATGGACTAAGCCAGGCAGAGGCTCTAGAGCTCATACGCTTAAACCCCACAATTTAGTTGATATTTCCTTCAATGTTTGTCTATGAATCCCGTCAGTTGGATCATCACCAGAATCTGACACCAGTTTAGGTATGACCCAAATCAAATCCCTTATGATTATACAGTGAATGTGATAAATAGATTCAAGGGATTAGATCTGATAGACAGAGTGCCTGAAGAACAATGGATGGAGCTTCATAATATTGTACAGGATTCAGTGATCAAAACTGTCCCCAAGAAAAAGAAATGCAAAAAGGTAAAATGGTTGTCTGAGGAGGTCTTACAAATAGCTGGGAAAAGAACAGAAGCTAAAGGCAAAAGAGTATAGGAAAGATAAATCCATCTGAATGCAGAGTTCCAAAGAATAGCAAGGAGAGATAAGAAAGTCTACTTAAGTGAACAATGCAAAGAAATAGAGGAAAACAATAGAATGGGAAAGACTAGAGATCTCTTCAAGAAAATTAGAGATACCAAGGGAACATTTCATGCAAAAATGGGCTCAATAAAGGACAGAAATGGTATGGACCTAACAGAAGCAGAAGATATTAAGAAGAGGTGGCAAGAATACACAGAAGAACTGTACAAAAAAGATCTTCATGACCCAGCTAACCACAATGGTGTGATCACTCACCTAGAGCCAGATAATCCGCAACGGAAAGTCAAGTGGGTCTTAGGAAGCATTGCTATGAATAAAGCTAGTGGAGGTGATGGAATTCCAACTGAGTTATTTCAAATCCTAAAAGATGATGCTGTTAAAGGGTTGTTCCCAATATGCCAGCAAATTTGGAAAACTCAGCAGTGATCACAGGGCTGGAAAAGGTCAGTTCTCATTCCAATCCCAAAGAAAGGCAATGCCAAAGAATGTTCAAACTATGGCACCATTGCACTCATTTCACATGATTGCAAGGAAATGCTCAAAATGAAAGCAGCAAATAAAACAAAATAAAAGCACTGAAGGCTGATGTTGGAATGGACCTAATTGTTAAATGGGTCATAATTTTAGAGATGAAATAACTGGGTCCCAAAGTGGTTAAGGGACTGCTCAAAACCTCACAACTAGATAGTTGGACTGAAAATGTAATCTAGGTCTCTAGCTCTGTCTGTAAGGGCTCTTTCCATTGGCCCATGCTCCCAATTCCTGATCTGTCCCTCCTCTGCCAGGTTATTCCTCTGTTCCATGCAAAGTTCAGGGCATGAAGGCATTCGAAATCATAAGCAGAAGTATGAGTTGTAAATTAAGTAAAACCATAGAATTAAACTGGTGCATGCTTTATTTTATGGTTTGCTTTCTACTTAAAAGCTACCATTTAGTGGTTCCCTCTTTGATAGATAACATTTTAATGAGAAGTAAAAATGAAGGAATAGGTACAGATGTATATGTATACAGATGATATGTATAGGCTTGACTGGCTAAATGAAAAATTTTCACTGTTCTGAAAACTATAGCCTTAGGTTAGGTAATATGAATAGCATGTATGAGGACTGAAGTTGAGAGGATGGGAGACAGTGATGTAATAGGAACAGGAATGAACTTCAAAGTAGTTCAAAGGCAGTGGCAACAAGTACCTCTTGCCCAGGAGATGAACAGAGGCATACTGGGTAGCATTTCTAGTATTTACTACAGAGTGGAGATTTTTGTCAAATTTTTAAATTTGACAAAATTTAATGTCAAATTTTTAAATATTTTAAAAAACTTGGCAGATATTAACATGCATTCAATGTTTAGAGGCAGAAGAATGAAGTTACTTTTAGGTTGTTTCATCTCTTGTCCCAAATGATGTCCTAAACCCTTATTTCCAGGAATTGTTTAGGTGACAAAAACCAGTACAGAAGCTGGGTAATGCTCATTTTGCCATTTTAAAATAACATGTATGGCCTCTCTGAAAAGTGAAACTTTTGAAGGGAGTAAGATCAGATGTGATGACACAATTTAGGCTGAGGAACATTTACCTACTGGTGTCTCAATACGCTACAATGTGAAAATTGAAGTTCTTGCCTTAGTGAAACTCAGCCTGTAGTTAAGAGTTTCCTGTAGGAAAACAATGACATCATTAAAATACTCTTCATACAAGGGAAAGGTCAATATCAAGATAAAACTTTTTTCTCCAGATAAAACTTTGAAATAAAAGTCTGAGATGGTAGCTTATCAAAAATACATCATGTTCCTTTTCTGCTTATTTCCCTAGGTCCCTGCCAAAACTTTCCTAGCACCATACTACTATCTAAGACCTTTCCTCTCCTGTCCCCCCGCCCTCCTTCCCTCTCTCCCTCCTTCCTTCTCTCCTTCCCTTTTTTCATCCCTTCATTTATTTCTTCTTCACAGAAGCTGGAACTGCACTGCAGTCTGACAGCTCTCCCAGTCCCCTCAATTTCTTCCCCCCTTTTCCTCACAGGCATTTCCTCTAATAGATTCCTGCATATCTAATCTCCCAGGAAATCCCTTGCAGGTCTGCGTCTCAGAAAACTCAGGCTAACCAAGGAGCCACAGTTTACATTCCCAGGATCATGACAGCTTGAGAAAAAGAAATGCTAACTGGTCAGCCACTAACAAGCTGAAGAGACCCCAAATACCATACCATGGGCTTATGAGCCACTTAGTTTTGTTTCTTCTTCTAAGAGTGAATTGTATGCTCTGAGTAACAAGTTGTCAAACTTTGCAATGAAGAGAGGCTCCAGGACTGGGGCTTCAAGCTCAGGTTAGCCTCACTGCCAACAGGGTTCTTGCCAAGGAGGACCCAGAGGCTGGAAGAACCTAGCTAACCTTGGCCTCTAGGACCTTTTCTTTTGCTTTTCATTCCCCCTTTGAACTGCTAACCACACATTTCCTCTATACTCTTAGGATTTATGTCTGGTCTTCTTGTTTTAGAAATTTCTTTCCCTCTGTTGACACATGAATAAAAGAAGAGTAACTCCTATCACACACTTATAATATTCGACTTCCTGCCATTCAAGGGCCTTCCTGAGAGCCCTACCTGTCAAGAACTTTCATGCTTACTATTTAAAGCCATGTTTGCATTTTAGTGACAGTCACTAAGGTCATTTCATCTTCCAAGATTTCTCTTAATCATTGGCCCATTATTTTCCCTTCTTGAGCATTGTACCAAATGATGGAGAACACAGATGTTAAAGGTAATTTTGAACTAAAGGAGATTAAGATTTCATAGGCTATCTGAAATGAATTTATCTTGAGAAAGCAAAAGATAACTGTTCACAACAGAGCAGAAATGAATCAGGCCAATTGTGTATCCTTTTAATCTACTAATTCATTTCCTTCTTTGAAACTGTGATCTTAAATCTGTTGTGTTTATGAATTCAATCAGGACACTTCATTCTTTACTTTATTCTTTAAAGAAGCTCTAGTGGGTCAACACTATTGGTTGGCTACTCAACAGCCAGGAACCAAAGTAGCCCAAACCCATGGCTAGATTGGGATTAGTCTAAACCAGTTAAGGTGAGAATTCTGGCTAAAGAGACTATTGTGAAAGTTGGCTGAAGATGTCTGGAGAACCGTTAGATGCCCTACAAAACAGACAGATGTAAAAGAAGAGCTTGCTGACACCACTACCTCTTCTATCTCCATGCCTTGAATGTGTGTGTGATATCTGGGAATTCAGCTATCATCTGGCCTGTAAGCAGTGACAATCATGAAGGCAAAAAGTTCCTGAAGCCAAAAAGTCATCACACTAGGGGTGGAGCAGAAACCCAAGAAGAGCCTGATGACACCCTTAAACTGCCTAACCAAACCTGAGACCACTTCTAAATTTAAGTAAGTAGTAAATGCACATATGGCTTGAGCCACTGTTAATGGGATATCCTGTAAAAAAATTTTCTGATGCAAATCCCAGTCCCCCTCTCTGCTTCTGTTTCTGGCAGAGACTGTGTCCCACCATAACAGCTCTGGTCACATGGCTCTTCTCCTACTGTTCTGACTCCCACCTGGGATCGAGCTCGTTGTTTTCTCCACTTGCTTTTTTAGGCATGAGGGAAGTAGAGGCTCTCAGTTATTTCTAGCTTTGGATTTTTCAACAGGGATGGATTGATTAAACTCTATGAATCTGCTGTAAAGAGACACATCATTATGATCTCTCTACTTAAACTCTTTGCATATGCCATCTCTTTCTGCCCTGGATTTTAGACGATAAAATGGATTTCCACATTTTTATTTTTGATTCCACAATCCTGATAGTTTTAAAAATAAGCGACTTAAAATTGTCCAGAAAACATAGGGCAAGATGAGTTTTAGGCAAGTAGATTTTACTGGAACAAACAAAGCAATTCTTTACTTTTTACAATGGGTAGAAGAAGTAAAGGTAGAATTTGAGTTTCAGCAATAGACATAAGAAAAAAAATGCAGAATATTTTGTGAAAGTGAAGTGAAAGTGAAAGTCACTCAGTTGTGTCTGACTCTTTAGGACCCCATAGACTATCTATTCCATGGAATTCTCCAGGCCAGAATACTGGAGTGTGTAGCCATTCCCTTCTCCAGCGGATCTTCCCAATCCAGGGATCAAACCCAGGTCTCCCACATTGTAGGCAGATTCTTTACCAGCTGAGCCACAAGGGAAGCCCAAGAATACTGGAGTGGGTAGACTATCCGTTCTCCAGGGGTTCTTCCAAACCCAGGAACTGGGTCTCCTGCATTGCAGGCAGATTCTTTACCAGCTGAACTATGAGGGAAGAATATGTAGTACCATGCCCTATTTCACCGACTCAAAGGACATGCATTTGAGCAGCTTTGGGAGTTGGTGATGGACAGGGAAGCCTGGCATGCTGCAGTCCATGGGGTCACAAAGAATTGGACATGACTGAGTGACTGAACTAACTATGCCCTATTTCATCATAATCTCATGTTAATCGTGTAACTTATCTCTGAAATCTTTTTTTTTCTGGTTTAACTTGAGGATTTGAAAAAATGAGGACTGAATGTTTTGTACTTTCAGTACTGTAGTATAACCAGAGCTTTCAATCTATGACAACAATCCAAATACAAATTTGACCCATACGTATAATATATAACTGATGGTTGATTGTAAAAAAAAAAAAAAAAAAAAAAAAAACTAGTTGGGGAGTTTGGAATTGACATGTACACCCTATATTAAAAATGAATAACCAACAAGGGTGTACTGTATAATACAGGGAATTATGCTCTGTATTATGTGACAACATAAATGGTAAAAGAATTTGAAAAAGAATAAATGCATGTATGCCTATAACTGAATCACTCTGATGTACACCTGAGACTAACACAATGTTGATGATCAACTAAGTTGTTGTTCAGTTGCTAAGTCACGTCTGACTCTATGATCCCATGAGCTGCAGCACGTCAGGCTTCCCTGTCCTTCACTGTCTCCCAGAGTGTGCTCAAACTCATGTCCATTGTGTTGATGATCCCATCCAATCATCTCATCCTCTGTCACCCTCTTCTCCTCCTGACCTCAATCTTTCTCAGCATCAGGGTCTTTTCCAATGAGTCAGTTCTTTGCATCAGGTGGCCAAACTATGGGAGCTTTAGCTTTAGCATCAGTCCTTCCAGTGAACACCCAGGACTGATCTCCTTTAGGATGGAATGGTTTGATCTCCTTGCAGTCCAAGGGACTCTCAAGAGTCTTCTCCAACACCACAGTTCAAAAGCATCAATTCTTCAGTGCTCAGCCTTCTTCATGGTCCAGCTCTCACACCCATACATGTCTACTGGAGAAAATAATAGTTTTGACTATATGGACCTTTGTCATGAAGGTGATGTCTCTGCTTTTTAATATGCTATCTAGGGTTGGTATAGCTTTACTTCCAAGGAGAAAGTGTCTTAATTTCATGGCTGCAGTCCCTATCTGCAGTGATTTTGGAGCTCAAGAAAATAGAATTTGTCACTGCTTCCACTGTTCCTCCTTCTATTTGCTATGAAGTAGTGAAACTGGATGTCATGATCTTGGTTTTCTGATTGTTGAGTTTTAAGCCAGCTTTTTCACTCTCCTCTTTTACCCTCATCAACAGGCTCTTTAGCTCCTCTTTGCTTTCTTCCATAAGGGTGGTGTCATCTGCATATCTGAGGCTGTTGATATTTCTCCTGGCAATCTTGATTCCAGCTTGGGATTTATCCAGCCCAGCATTTTGCATGATGTACACTGCATATAAGTTAAATAAGTAGGGTAACAATATACAGCCTTGATGAACTCCTTTCTCAATTCTGAACCAGCCTGTTGCTCCATGTCTGGTTCTAACTGTTGCTTCTTGACCTGCACACAGGTTTCTCAGGAGGCAGGAAAAGTGATCTGGCACTCCCATCCCTTGAAGAATTTTCCACAGTTTGTTGTGATCCACATAGGCTAAGGTCTTTGTGCAGTCAATGAAGCAGAAGTAGATGTTTTTCTGGAATCCCCTTGATTTCTCTATGATCCAGTGGATGTTGGCAATTTGGTCTCTGGTTCCTCTGTCTTTTCTAAATCCAGCTTGTACATCTGGCAGTTCTCAGTTCATGTACTGCTGAAGCTTGACTTGAAGGATTTTGAGCATTACCTTGCTAGCATGTGAAATGAGCACAAATGTACAGTAGTTTGAACATTCTTTGGCACTATCCTTCTTTGGGACTGGAATGAAAACTGACCTTTTCCAGATCTGTGGCCACTGATGAGTTTTCCAAATTTGCTGACATATGGAGTGCAAGACTTTCACTGCATCAGCTTTCAGGATTTGAAATAGCTCAGTTGGAATTCCATAACCTCCTCTAGCTTTATTTTTAGTAATGCCTTCTAAGGCCCACTTGACTTAACACTCCAGGATGTCTGACTCTAGGTGAGTAACTATACCACTGTGATCATCCAAGTTCTTAATACATTTTTTTTTTTGTATAATCAACTATAATCCAATATAAAGTAAAAAGGTTAAAAAATGAAAAAAACAACAAACTAGTTGAGCCTTACTTAATTTTGTGATTGCTACTTGTAGTGTAAAAATTTGTATGGAAACACAAAAGACCCTGAATAGCTAAAATAATCTTGAGAAGAATAACAGAGTTGGAGGGATCACACTCTTTGACTTCAGACTATATTACAAAGCTACAGTAATCAAAACAATATGGTACTGGCACAAAATCAGACACATAGATCAATGGAACAGTATAGACAGCCCAGAAATAAACCCTTAAGCACTTATGGTCAATTAATCTACAACAAAGGAGGCAAGAAAATACAGCAGAGAAAAACAGAGTCTCTTCAATAAGTGGTGATGGGAAAATTGGACAGCTACAAGGAAAAGAATATAATAAGAGCATTCTCTAACAACATATACAAAAATAAATTCAAAATGGATTAAAAACCTAAATATAAGACCAGATACTATAAAATTCCTAGAGGAAAACATATGCAGAATACTCTGATAAAAACTGCAGCAATATATTTTTGGATCTGTCTCTAAGGTAATAAAAGCAAAAAGTAAAAAAAAAAATGTTTATGTTTACCTTATCAGACTTAAAAACTTTTGCACAGCAAATGAAACCATCAACAAAAAGACAACCTAGTATGTGTGTGTGGGAAAATATTTGTAAATAATATGACCAATAAGAGATTAATATCCAGTATCTATAAACAGCTCATACAATTCAACATCAAAAAAACAAACAATCCAATTAAAAAATGGGCAGAAGACAGTTTAAGCATTTTTCCAAAGAGAAAAATACAGATGGCCAACAGGCACATAAAGAGATGCTCAATATTGCTAATCATCAGGGAAGTACAAATCAAAACCACAATGAGATACCATCTCACACCTGGCAAAATGGCTATCACCAAAGAGAATACAAATAATAAGTGTTGGTGAAGATGTAGAGAAAAGAAAATCCTCGTACACTGTTGGTGGAAATGTAAATTGTTGCAGCCACTGTGGAAAACAGTATGCAGGTTTCTCACAAAACTAAAAATAGAACGATAATATGACCAGTAATTCCACTCCTGGGTAAGTATCCAAAAAAATAAAAAATACACATTTGAAAAGATACATGCACCCTAATGCTCAGTTCAGTTCAGTTCAGTCACTCAGTAGTGTCCGACTCTTTGTGACCCCATAAACCGCAGCACGCCAGGCCTCCCTGTCCATCACCAACTCCTGGAGTCCACCCAAACCCATGTCCATAGAATCAGTGATGCCATCCAGCCATCTTATCCTCTCTCATCCCCTTCTCCTCTTGCCCTCAATCTTTCCCAGCATCGGGTCTTTTCAAATGAGTCAGCTCTTCCCATCAGGTGGCCAAAGTATTGGAGTTTCATCTTCAGCATCAGTCCTTCCAATGAATATTCAGGGCTGATTTCCTTTAGGATGGACTGGTTGGATCCCCTTGTAGTCCAAGGGACTCTCAAGAGTCTTCTCCAACACCACAGTTCAAAAGAATCAATTCTTCGGTGCTCAGCTTTCTTTATAGTCCAACTCTCACATCCATACATGACCACTGGAAAAACCATAGCCTTGACTAGACGGACCTTTGTTGGCAAAGTAATGTCTCTGCTTTTTAATATGCTATCTAGGTTGGTCATAACTTTCCTTCCAAGCAGTAAGCGTCTTTTAATTTCATGGCTGCAGTCACCATCTGCAGTGATTTTGGAGCCCAGAAAAATAAATTCTGCCACTGTTTCCACTGTTTCCCCATCTATTTGCCATGAAGTGATGGGACCGGATGCCATGATCTTAGTTTTCTGAATGCTGAGCTTTAAGCCAACTTTTTCACTCTCCTCTTTCACTTTCATCAAGAGGCTCTTTAATTATTCACTTGCTGCCCTAATGCTCAGAACAGCATTATTTACAATTGAAAAGATACAAAAGCAAGCCAAGTGTCCATCAACAGGTGAATGGATAAAGAAGATGTGGTACATGTACAAAATGGAATACTACTCAGCCATAAAAAAAGAAGAATGAAATTTTACCATTGGCAGCAACATGACTGGACTTGGAGGGCATTATGCTAAGTTAACTACATTAAAGAAGGACAGATACTGTATGATATTACTTATATGTGGAATCTAAAATATACAACAAACTAATGAATATAACAAAAAAGCAGCAGACACAGAGAACAACTAGTGGTTGCCAGTGAGGAGAGGGGAGGAACAATATAGGAGTTGGGAAGTGGGAGGCATGAACTATTGGGTATAAGATAGAATGCACTGTACAACATGGGGGAATATAGCCAATATTTTATAATAACTATAAATGAATTGTACCCTGGAGAAGGAAATGGCAACCCACTCCAGTATTTTTGCCTGGGAAATCCCATGGACAGGGGAGCCTGGTGGGCTATAGATTATGGGGTTGAAAAAGAGTCAGACATGATTTAATGACTAAACAACAAATGGATTGTAACCTTAAAAAATTGTATAAAAATAAAAATGAATAACACAAAAAATATATTCATCTTTAAAACAAAAAACATTGCACTTAACTTTTTAATGAAAGACTAAATCAATGACATAAATGTGTTGTCTAGTGGAAAGGGTAACAAAAACACTAACATTTATTTGTATTGTTAAATATTTTAAAAAGAATTTCACATTGACTGATGTAATTTAATAGCCACAATAACCCAGTGATATAAATAAGGCTCTCATTTCCACTCCTAGATGAGAAAACCAGAGCTCACAATATTTAATGATTTGCTCATGTTCACACTGCCAGGAAATACAGATTTTCATCTTTTGATGCTGAATTCCTAACTCTTTGACTCTAGAATCAGCCCAAACTGTAGTTTAGAAAGTCAGTAACCTCAGTTGTAAAGCAATAAAAAAAAAATTGCCTCTTTCACTTTGCCAGGAAATCTTGAAAGTAGATTGAGGGGTTGGATGTTTTCAACACTTGAAATTTTTGGAAGAAAGTTACTAATAACTTCTTATCACTATCAAGCCTCTGCTATTTTCATCTTTCTATAAACTCTGTGCCTCTAATATTGTTACTAAACTAAAATGAGCCTCTTCCATTTCATTTCATTTGTTTTTCCACATCTCACTCTCTTCTTTAACACTCAGAGTAACTTCTCTTTTCCATGCAATCTTCCTGACCAACTCCTATCCATCCTGCCCCCTTTCATTTTTCTGAATTCTGCCATCACTTACATACTCAATAGAAGAGCATTTAGCAACTTATTATGGTGCCTTACTTTGCCTTTATATGTGTCAGGCTTTTCTTCCTGATTAGACTGTACACTGAGAGTAAAGATTTTTATGGCTGTATCTTTCCTAGCCCTTAGCATAATATGGACTACCTACTTGGTGTGTTCAAGAAAATGCTTAGCTATTAATAAATGCCAGACTTATTTTTAAAATTCTGCTTGCTTCTTTCCTTCTTTCTTTTTATAGGTTTCAAAATTTAAGACAAGAGACAGAACATTTTTGAGCTATAAATTCTATTAAAAACAATCTTTAACACACAAATTTTCATTAAAAGTTTATGAGGAATAAAAAATTGAATGAAAGAAAGAATAAGAACCAGCACGACTAAAATAGTAACATGTTCTTTAGTATTTGACATCTAAGGGCAATCTTTAATATAAAATTGCAATAAATCAGATTAGATTTTAGAAATTAATGACATTAATCCCATCAGAGATGAGAGAAGGGAAGGGAGTGGTAGGAAAATTCCACTTGCATTAACACTTCAGTGAGATTTTGGAAAATAACAAACCGATGATGAGTTTGGGACTGTGATTTCTTCTTTGGGACAACTGCTTCAGACCCACTTAGAAAAATATATCTATTATTGGGTTAAAGTCCCTAAAATCCATTTTTTCAGTCAAGTGAGTTTTTCCAAATGTCTGGATCACCAATCCTCTGAATAGATCAAAATTGCATAAAAGTAAAAAGTTGCACCAGGAATGTACAAACCAGAGCTGAAGACATTTGATTATTCCTTGTGTGGTAAACACGGCAGAGTTGAGTTTCAGGGGAAAGAAAAGGGAGGACATAAGCAGGAGGAAGATACTGGTCCTTCTCAAAAAGCATTCTTTTTTGAGGTTTAAAGTAAGATATTATAAGAGTTGATTCAGATTTCTGAACACAGAATGATAACAGTTTGATGATCTAATACTATGTGAAGATGAAACCATTTCTGTAGTGACTAAATAAGTTACTATAATAAAGGGGATAGAAAGTATTACGGCATCAAACTGCTCTCTTGGGCCAGAACTGGTTTGATCCTGAATTAGTCCAAAGAACTTAGGCACAGCCTTGGGTAACATATAGGAGAGGGTCACACCCTGTGTCTAGAGGCAGAGTTGATATTTGCCACAGTACAGCTGCTGGCCGTGGGGGCCACTGTGGTGTGCTCTCCAGACTCCTTCAATGGAGGACCTATTGTTCTAGATGCTGGAGGTGCTCCAGGCCAAGAGCCTTCACTTCTCAGCCCCTGTTAGGGACTGCCTCAGTAGCAGAGAGCTGCCTCTGCCAAGGGCAAGACCATTCCTGCATTTAGTGAGTGATCCGTGTTGGGGTGGTTGGCCAGGTCATCTCAGCCCCATGGGAGACAATTATGAAGGGCCACCTCGGCTCCTGAGCTTCCTGTGGGGTCAGCGGAGGCTGTCCCTGGGCCTGTTCTGCAGCTGAACTTCCTGCCCTGCCCACCTTTCCCCCCCACTTTTTGTTTCTTTGAATTTTGAAATAACTATACATTCACAAGAAGTTGCAAAGACAGTACAGAAAGATCCTCTGTATCCTTTACCGAGGTCTTCAAGGTAGTTATATCTTACATAATTATAAGACAATATTGAACCCAGGACACTGACATTGGTACAGGGTATATGTAGAGTTCTGTGTCATTTCTTCTCATATGAAGATTCAGGTCACCACCACCACAGTTAAAATGGAGATTCCATCACCACAAAGTTCTTCTTGCTGCCCCCTTTCTTGCTCTGCCCACTCATGTTCCCTTTCTCTCTCTTTCACAGGTATTGATTGATTAAGAAGTACTCTTGGGAGGAGATATATTTATACATATAGTTATGACTGATTCATTTTGTTGTATGGGAGAAACCAACAACATTGTAAAGTAATTATCCTCTAATTTAAAAAAATTAAAGAAAAAAGAAGTGTTCTTAATAAACATGCTGTACTTCCATGCTAGTTGGTAAAAAGCTACCAACCCAAGCTCCTGAGGGCCCCACTCCCTGAACTGCCTCCCCAGTTCTTCCTTGGGACCTCCTGGACCTTTATATGGTCCAGTAATTAGAAGGGTCGTGTCCAGCCTCTGTCATTGTTGTTCAGTTGCTCAGTTGTGTCCAACTCTTTGCAACCTCATGGACTGTAGTACGCCAGGCCTCCCTGTCCTTCACTATCTCCCAGAATTTGCTCAAGCTCGTGTCCATCGAGTCAGTGATGCCATCCAATCTTCTCATCCTCTGTCACTCTCTTCTCCTCCTGTCCTTAATCTTTCCCAGCATTGGGGTCTTTTCCAATGTCCAGTCTAGCACATTCAACTTCTAAGATTCTGTGCTGGTGCTCAGGCCTAGTTTCTGCTGACTGGTATCCTCATGTAATACCTGTTACTCAGTCTTAAATATTTGCTGGCCTACTGAAGTCAAGTGGGTAGCAGAAATGTCTAAAGAAGCCTGAAGCAGGTAGAGGCGGGTGACGAGCAGAGAATGTCTGCTCCATCTTACAGGGCCAGTGGTTACTTAGGCCCAGACAACTGTCTTGACCATGCAGGTTCAGACTAGTTTAATTAGTCAGAGAAGGGACAGAAGTAAGGTGCTTTTTTTTTGGTAAATAATTCAAATTTTAGATGATACCCACCAATATGACTTTATAAAAATGCTGCCTGGGTGACATAAAACATTGGCCTATGGATATTAGTTTGTGGGCTTTGTGGCAACTACGTGGTCCCCGGGGTCCTAGGAGGCCAACTCCAGTAGGCTGTTTGGTAGCTTGGCTGCATTTTCTCTATTCTGCCTGATATGGCATCTGTGGATATGTGGAAACACTTCAATTTATGCCCCAACTCAGATGACCAGGCTGGGATCAAGGAGTTTAACCTAAAACCCATCTCAGAAAGGCACTGCGTCCACTGAGGAATGTCACACTGACCCAGTCTGCCTTAAAGCTACTGATCTCTTTCAGAATAGCTTCGCCCACTGTCGCAGTGGTGGGCACACACAGACAGCTCAAGGGCTCAACTGGACACTTGCTTTGAACTGCAAAACTGAATAACCCAAAGCTTTGAAACTTTGCCAGATACTCTGATTTTAAATGAAGATGAGCTCTCCAGATGCTCCTGCCTACACATATTTCTTCATATTGCATATTCGTATCTCCGCTGATGTATCTATTTTTTAATGTTTTTCTTTTATTCTTGAGTAATTTGCCCTTAAAGAGCAAGGTTTTAAGAGGCTTTAGGCAACGTGTATTTTTTTTCCCCCAAATTCTCAGTCCAGACTTACAGGAATATATTTCTTGAAAATGACAGGTCAAAATTCTAGAATTACTGGCAGAAGTTGGGTCCAATAAATTTAAAACGCAAGCATAAAGGGAGTTCCAGGGGCTTATAGCTATTTATGTGCATCAAGTTGTCTTTAAAACTGAAGTAGCTGTCGTAAACAGCTACTTAAATGATGAAAGATTAGTTCTCTTAACTAAAGGCATATTGCTTTTCAAATTTACCTTTTGGAGAGAAGTAGAATAACTTTAGATTTAGACTACTGTTTTGGCAGTGAGCAAAGAGTCCCTGTAAGAACAGGTTAGCGCCAAGCCCTGAGAGGAAGCCTCCGGGGTACCCCCTGGCCTGTGCACTGACTGGGGAAATTTCAACCAGGACCCCCGAGTGATGGAGTGGTGTTCCTAAGGGTGTTTCCATACTTTTTCCAAAAACATATGTATATTGAATCACTTTGCTGTACACCTCACACTAATACAACATTGTAAGTCAACTACATTTCAACATAAAAGCAAAAATTATTTAAAAAATAAACCCCTCCCACCGCACACCTGATTCTTTTCAGTTCCCTGCTTATTCCAAAGTCATTCTGTTACTAAAAGGAAAAAAATTTGAACTCTTCAGCAGGACATAAAAATGCCCCTGACAACCTGGTCCTGAACCCCTCCCCACTCTTATCTCTCCTTGCTCTCTGGGCGCGAGCACTCTGAGGCCTCTTATAATTCCAATGGTTCTGCCTCAAGACTTCATCACCCCTAAAGGCCCACACCCTACTACCATCGCCTTGGGGATCTGAATGTCAATATATTTAAATTTATTAGAATATATTTGCATTTGAATTTTGGGGGCACACAAACATTCAGACCACAGCAGCCCCCCGCCCAGGTACCCAAGTAGGTACCTGGGCAATACAGAAACATTCTATCAGCCTTCTTATTCCTACCCTTTGTGTGCCTAGTTTCCTCTGCCAAGAATACCCACTCTGCCATCTTTCCCTCCCACTTCCACGATCAGTCTTCTCTAGTTACCATTAAAGACAATTCAAATATTCCTTTCTTCACATTTCTTTGACCCATTTCAGAGCTATACTGATTTCTCCTTCATTTCTGCATTCTGTCTATCTTATACTCAAATCTCTCAGGGGAAGAAAAAACCTGCTACTCAGGTTGTCTTTAATTTCTTGGTGGAATCCTCAGTGAATGTGTCACTGGGTTTCCCACTTAGTACTGGACATGGCAGGACTTCCCAGGTGGCCCCCTGGTGAAGAACTTGCCTGCCAATGCAGGTGACGCTGGAGATATGGATTCAATCCTTAGGTTGGGAAGATCCCCTGGAGGAGGGTATGGCAACCCACTCCAGTATTCTTGCCTGGAAAAGTCCATGTACAGAGGAGCCTGGTGGGTTACAGTCCATGGGGTCACAAAGAGCCAGACATGACTGAGCATGCATGCAGTGGATATGGCAGGGGGACAGAGCAATCATTCCAATATCTCCTGACATCATTACTCTGCTCTCAGGCCTCCCAGCAAACCTATAAAACTGCACCATCCAGTACCTGTAAATGAAACTGTCAACCATGGATACCAGGACCTAAAGCTAAGTAAGTAATTCAAGACAATCCACTCTTCCTTCAGAATGTTTCCTGGGCCATTGGAAGAGACCTGGGAGCAATGGGGCAGGGCCTAGTTATTATTCTTTGCTTGATCCGGCACTGGAGCCATGGATGCCAGTGTTGGCATCTTTCCTGGCAGAACAAAGTACTTCTTTCAGATTGTTCTCACTGAGTGGTGTGCTGGAGTCAGCTTTTACCAGTTCATGGGGGTGAGTTGGTGGTCACATTTTTAAGAATTATGTGAGCTAGTTACTAAACACAGGCATTATTGAAAATTGAATGATATCACCTTAAAATTAGATGCATTATATTTAAAAAATGTAATCAAGACAAAACTCATCATTTCACAATTTCATTACTGTCACATTTCATTACTGTCTATGATCTTGAGGTTATTTATGTCTATTGAATCTGTCTGGTGGAAATACTGCATAACAGTAGACTGCTGTGCCTTTCTTCCCAATGCTACTTTCTGTCACCCTGGTAGCTTAAAATTGGCCATGAGGGAGGTGGTATGTACACCAGAAATCAGCAAATACTACAGTTCACTGCTTCCCTTCTCCCTGTCACCAAGAGCAGTTGTTCAACATTTAACAGCATTGCACTGCACACAGTCCTTGCCAATCTAACCAACAGGCTGGAGTGGTCACCCTTTTCTAAACAGCCTCCATAGCGCCCCATGGCTATGTCGCCGGCAGCCTCCCAAGTCTTACAAGTGGGAGCCACTGGCAGTGTAGAGCACAGTGCTTAAGGGCCGCACTTCCAATCATTTTGGTGAACTGAGAGTTAAGGACTCATTTGCTCAAGACTGATCTTCCTACAAGCTGGCCTCCAAAAAAAGGAGTTGGCTTCCTGCAAAGCTCTGCAAGAGTTCTTACCCAATGTTTAAGGCAATCAATTCTATTCATCCTGAAGGTCTGGAACTCAGACACTTGATCATGCCAGGAGAGAGGCCAGTGCTCCCTGCAACCACCAACACTAAGCCGGCAGGATTAGGCTGGAGCCAAGCTTCTGACATATGTCTACTGTACCCTGGCTCCTGATCCCACCAGGGGAGGAGCTAACGCTCTGCTCATCAGGTGACTTAAAAATCCAAGGGCCCTGAAAGAAGGTTTATGCGTTTCCCCGGAATGTGAAATGGCAATGCAGGAATTACACATCTGCTTCTGCTGCTGTCTCTGTTCCCCCAGGACTTCAGCTCCAGTCTTTGTGCTGAGAATCCTGCTTTTCCTTGTTTATTAGACCCTCTCAGACAGATTTATACATATTTCACTTTATCTATTTATTTACCTGCTTCATTTTCCTTGGAGGCAGGGACCCATTTCATTCACCTAAGAACATTTACAAGGCACCTACTCTGGGCTAAATACCATGGTAGGCTCTGTATGGGGTGATGAATCAGGCAGACCTCGTAAGAAGTCAGTAAGTAGTGAATTCTACCCAGTGACAGACTTCATTTTCTTGGGCTCTAAAATCACTGCAGATGGTGACTGCAGCCATGAAATTAAAAGACACTGTTCTTGGAAGAAAAGCTGTGACAAACCTAGACAGCATACTAAAAAGCAGAGATGTTACTTTGCTGACAAAGGTCCATATAGTTAAAGCTATGCTTTTTCCAGTAGTCACGTACGGATATGAGAGATGGACCATAACGAAGGCTTAGGGCCGAAGAATTGATGCTTTTGAAATGTGGAGATTTCAAAATGCTGGAGAAGACTCGACAGTCCCTTGGACTACAAGGAGAGCAAACCAGTCCATCCTAAAGGAAATCAACCCTGAATATTCATTGGAAGGATTGATGCTGAAGCCGAAGCTCCAATACTTTAGCCACCTGAAGAGCTGACTCATTGGAAAAGACCCTGATGCTGGGAAAGATTGAAGGCAGGAGGAGAAGGGGACGACAGAGGATGAGATGGTTGGATGGCATCACTGACTCAATGGACATGAGTTTGAGGAAGCTCCAAGAGGTGGTGAAGGATAGGGAAGCCTGGCATGCTGTAGTCCATGGGGTCGCAAAAAGTCAGACACAACTTAGCTATTGAACAACAACGAGGTGACAAAAGCTCGCTGCAATGCAGTGATTCTTCTTTGTACTCTCACCTGCTTCTTCCATATTTGGGTTTAGCTAGCCCTAGTTCTGTGTGTGTGTGTGTGTGTGTATGAATTTTCTCTTGACTGGCCTCTGAGCCTTTCATTCTCTACCGTCTTATTTATTTTAGAAGCTGAAGTGAGAATCCTTCCTAACAGGAAACTGTTACTGGACTTTTCCATAGCTCCTGTCCTCAGCTGTCTCTTCAATCAAATGAAAACATAATAAAGTAATCAGTGTTGGTCCCACAGGCAGACAGATCTCCTTACTGCCCTCAGGATATCACTCACTCCACAGCTGCATCTTTGTTACTGACAATCTTGCACATAAAGCGCCCTGCACCTCCAGCCACCCACTTCCTTTTCCTCCCAAGCTCCACTTAAGATTCATTTCATTAATGAAAGTTTGTATCTCTCACCCTCCTTGGTTTATACCACTGTAGGTACACCAACAATCCCTCTAAACTGGATCCTGTATCTTTCTTATTTATTCATTCATCCCCATTGGAAATTAAACAAATAACCATAAAACATTAAGAGAGATACACAATAAAACCTATTAAAAAAAATAAATCGGAGCAAAGAAAAGCAAGATCTAAGGAATAAGATAATTTTAGGGAAACTTCCATATAGCAATAATGCCAAAGGGACCTGAATAATAAATAAGTTGGATTTTCAGCTCTTGTCTTCCTGGAGACCAAAGCAGAGCAGAAAGCACAACTGTGAGATTTACAGTGACCATGAGATAATAAAGATACACCAGATTCTGAGCAGAGCTTTTATTACAACACGCAGCACTTATCCACTGGGTCACAATAAAAGGGAACAGTGTGTTCTATACCATGGCTAAGATTATGGTGAATCATTTCATAGGCCTGCTTCTTGTCACATGAAAATCAGCTGAAGCAATTCCCCAAGATAAGACCGTGTTGTTGCTGTTTAGTCACTAAGTCGAGTCCTACTCTTTTGCCCACCAAGCTCCTCTGTCCGTGGGAGTTCCCAGGCAAGAATACTGGAGTAAGTTGTCATTTCCTTCTCCAGGAAATCTTCCCAGCCCAGGGATTGAACCTACATCTCCTGCATTGGCGGGCAGATTCTTTACCACTGAGCCACCAGGGAAGCCCAAGATAAGAGAACAGGCGCTGTTACGCATTATGTGCGTTAGTCGCTCAGTCATGTCTGACTCTTTGTGATCCCATGGACTGTAGCCCGCCAGGCTTCTCTGTCCATGGGATTCTCCAGGCAAGAATACTGGAGTGGACTGCCGTTCCTTTCTCCAGAGAATCTTCCTGATCCAGGGACTGAACCTCGATCTCCTTTATTGCAGGCAGATTCTTAACGGTTTGAGCTACAGGGAAGTCCTTAAATAGGGACTACCAAGTGGCTAATGAATATACTCTGGTGTCTACATCTTTTTTTTTTTTAGAATTATTGCAGGAAGTTTCGTTAAGCCACAAATCAGCATCATTTTTTATTTTGGGCCTTATATTATAATTTTCTAGAAAAATGTGTCTTGAAAATGTTCTATGTTGGTGAGTTCACAAAGTCAAAATTATCCTTATAATAGCACTAAACTATTGTTTGTCTCTTTCAAAAGTGTTACTGTGGAGTTTTCCAGAGGCTACATGATATGGGATGATGTCTCTGCTTTAATGGCTGTGTGCTGTTTTTAACATTTCTCAATTTTACTTTATTACACAGTAAATATCAATAAAACTGTATCAACAAAAGCTCTTTGGTGTCCAATAATTTGGAAGAATATATAATGGATGGGGAGACACAAAACTCTGGGAACTTCTTTTCTACTGTGTAGGTTACCAAGTAAGAACAGAAAGGTGTTTAAAAAGTTACAGGGTGGGTGGTCTAGGACCTACTGTTACTACTCTGATCATTCCAAAAGGAATCCACAGCTGGCGTTGTTACCTCAGTGACTGGGGGAAAACTTTAGTTTTATCTGAACAGAGCACTGGTCATGACATTATTTTAATATATATTTACATTTTAAAACAAGATGAAAGCATGTGAGAGAATAGCTATAAGTAATGATGACAAGGTTTAAGGTTATTTCATTCAAAACGGTGATTCTCAAACTGAGGGTTGCATTAATGTGAGAGTGAGCAAGGCGATTGGAGTCATCTGGATCCAAGAAGCATGTCACCTCCAAGGGTAGCCTAATATGACAAAAATAACAGATAGCAAGGAGATGTGAGGGCTGTAGAAACTGACACTAACTGGGGATCACATGTGAAAAGTTTGGCATTTTCTGATCTAGAAGAAAAGAAAGCTAAAGTGATAGAATACAAATAGATATAAGCTATATTCATGGCAAGATGCTGACAAAATGTTGGCAAAATTCTGACAATGGAAAGATGTTTACCATTCATAAAGAGCCATTTAGGATAGATACACAGGACAGTTCTCCAATGGCAAAGGTTTTCAAAAAGCACCATGTGGTTTGGGGACTGCAAGGGTCTTGTTTCCATTATTCTAAGGATGAGTCAGGTATAGTCTTGGTGGTGTCTGGGAGGAGCGAAGCTGGCCTAGATAAATGACCCCGAGCTCTAGGCTTCTCTTTATTGCCTCGTGCCGTTTCCATTCTTGTTTCAAAACTCTGCTTCAAAAAACAGCAGCTAAATTCCCAAGTAAGAAAATCTGTCGCTATTTCAGAGCCTCAAGAGCAGTTATCAGCCTACTCAACTCAGAAGAGGAAGCGAGGTTTGGATCAGGTCTCTGAAATCACCTTCTATTTCCAGCAAAGGGAATTCCCCCACAAGTGGAAAATGTGTGTGACCTCTCTCAGGGCCTCTTTAAATTCCAGGCCCAGGCAAGACATTCTAGCTCCTGGCCTTCAGAAACACCCTCAGCAGGGCTGCTCCTTTGGTGGCCCTTAAACACAGGTGGCCTCCGTAGGAAGTAGCTCCTATCAAGGTCAAGTCCAGGATCCAATTAGGGCAGAAAGACTGAAGTAACAGTGCCTCAGACTTCATCAGCTGCCCAGTGCTCGGCACCTTGAATATAGGCGAGGTACCACATATATATCCATAGATATAAAGTGTTCACCAAATCAGTTGAATGCATTTGTTTATGCAAAAATAGTTACTTTGACATCAATGTTGATATGCAAGAGCTAAGAGACAGCTTCCCTTGGCTTAACCCTCCATCCTAAGGAAAACAGAGATTGTCATACTGAGTGAAGTTAGTTAGAGAAAGAAAAATATATGATATCATATATACATGGAATCTAGAAAATGGTACAAATGAACTTATTAAATGAAACAAAAATTGAGTCACAGATGTAGAAAACAACTGTTTAGCAAAGGAAAACTGGGGGAGGGATAAATAGGAGATTGGGATTGTCATATACACACTACTATATATGAAATAATTAATAATAACCTACTAAATAGCAAGGGCTTCCCTGATAGCTCAGTTGGTAAAGAATCTGTCTGAAATGCAGGAGACCCTGGTTCAATTCCTGAGTTGGGAAGATCCACTGGAGAAGGGATAGGCTACCCACTCCTGTATTCTTGGTCTTCCCTTGTGGCTCAGTTAGTAAAGAATTAGCCTGCAATGTGGAAGACCTGGGTTTGATCCCTGGGTTGGGAAGATCCTTTGGAGAAGGGAAAGGCTACCCACTTCAATATTCTGGCCTGGAGAATTCCTTGGACTTTATACTCCATGGGGTTGCAAGAGTCGGATACTACTGAGCGACTTTCACTTTCACTGTATAGCAAAGGGAATTCTACTGAGTACTCGGTAATGACTTATATGGGAAAAGAATCTGAAAAAGAATGGATATATGAACATGTATAACTGATACTTTGCTGTACAGAAGAAACTAATGTAACATTGTAAATCAACTATACTCCAATAAAAATTAAAAAGCAAAGGAAAACAAAACCCCAAACTGTATCAGCTCATTAAATAAACTTTACACAAAGCACATTGCTAGATGCTATGTAGACGGATGATATATGGCACCTGGCACCAGGCATCTTGCATCCAAGGAAATAACATGAAATCACACAGCTGAAAATTTAAGTTCAATATTAATTTCTACAAATGTCTTGACATAATCTACTGTTTTGCAACAACAAACAGTGTTTGCATAATTAAATAGCATTTTCACAAGAATGATGTCCCCATCATTCTCTGCTTCTAAACTATATGTTTATAATAGAACTGTAAGGGTAGAGGCCAGATTTTCCACTTGGAAACTGCTTTGTCTTCATGGAGAATCTTTGAAATAATTTCCTTTGAATTGTTGGCTTCTAGAGGGCAACTGGGCTTCCTAGGTGGTTCAGTGGTAAAGAATCTGCTTGCCAATACAGGAGACCCAGGTTTGATCCCTGGGTCAGGAAGATCTCCTGGAGAAGGGAATGGCTCCCCACTCCAGTATTCTTGCCTGGAGAATTTCATGGACAGAGGAGCCTGGCGGGCTATAGTTCACGGGGTTGCAGACACGATGGAGTGACTGAAACAACAAAAGCAGAGGGCATGTATTGCCCTTTTCTAACCAACCAGACTACCCTATCTCTCTTTATCAATTAGTCTACCTGGCATTACTTCATATTATTTGGTTAACAGAAGTTTTCTGAAGTTTAACAAGTCTACAGGTAAGGATGTAAGGGATATTTTCAGGTCAACTGGAGACTTGGTTTAACAACCTGAAATAAACTGGCAGTCAATACAATACCTCTTTGATTTTCACTGATTTTCAATAAACTCTGGCAAAGAAGTAAAGATGCTTTCAAAGACATAAGTGAACTATGTATCTTTAAAAATGAAAACATGGGGAGCTAGATAATGTATTCATTCACTGAGTAAGACCTGAGGGGCTGAGGGAAGAATCCTCTGAGTCACCAAAATGTCCACACCTGCTGGTGCTGGAGCAAAGACATTGTGCCAGTAGAGATTTATTCATTTGGATGAATCATGGTCCTCTATAAAAATGTATATACCCCTAAGGGAGCGGTCACATTCAGAAGACTCAGCTGGGCAAACACTCCAGCATAAATTATTTTATGACTTTTCCATGGACCATCAGTTTGGGGCACGTGCAAACAGGTTTTTAGGTGGAAGTTCCAAAATCTGGAGCTCTTTTGGGAGGGTGGGCCTGTTAGGGATGCAGAGGGATTCTCTTGGCAGCAGGCAGAGTGTGGTGGGGGGTGGGAGGGGGGTGTGGTGGGCAGGAAACAAGAGAGAGGGGGGTCTCAGAGAGAGAGCTGTGGCAGATTTACATGCTGAAACAACCTTACCGTCTGCACAGTTCTGCCTGGTGGGCACACCTGAGATTTACAGAAAACGGCCTTGACAGGATTTCTCACCGGGAGAGGATGGCGGACACCGGAGGATGGTGGGAAGTAAGAGTTCTCAATTCCCACCCTCCCTCCCTTCAGCTGCAGTTACAAGTACATCCAGTGGTGATGAGAGTGAAACAATTCAAAAGCCAAAGATCCTACCCGCTGGTTCTGGAGGAGAAAACTAGTCTAGGAAACAGCAGAACGCGGTCCATGAGAGCAATTTGCCTCCAATGGGGTCAAAAGTTCACTTCCTGACCGGAGTTGCTGCCACTCCTTTGACCTAACTTGGAAGGTCTGCTCTCTTTCTGGGCATCCCAAGTGCTGTCAACAGCTTGCACAGCTCCTACGACAACCTCTGACAATGTTACAGCTGTTTTCTTGCTTGCCAATTCCCTTCAACTTGCAAGGTTCTCTAGTCTTTCAAACCAGGGCTGGAAGCTATAGCTAATGTGGATGCTTCAGGCCAAGTGTTTTCTCATTTTGATTGCAGAAGTGTACATTTGCCTAATGTGGAATGCATCCACACAGAGTTCCCTTTTAGAGCTTGTGAGGTGGGTGGCCAAAAGGGAGTTCTCTTCTACTCAGATTTTACTGTGCTTAACTGAAAAACAAGTTGCTAGGCTTACAGCAAGGAAATCTGCCATGGTCTCTGCAACACACACACAGCTGTCTAAGGAAATCCAATGGGGAAGGCAAGGAGTCATTTCACTCCCATATTCCCTGGGAAGAGTCTTGCCAGTTCTAGGCACACATAGTGGGTTTCTGATCCTACAAACCCATGGGAAGTCAGTGGCTGGAATGTCAATGCATGTACTTACTGTTATGAGCAACACTCCTTCTTAATATCAAGATTACCTACTCTTAATGCTGGTGTATAGCTGCATTTCCCACAGCAGAGTTTAAGCAGCAAAAGCCCAGGGATAATTGGTTCTAACAGAAAACTTCTTGGCATTCTGTAGCTGGTTTGCAGTCTGAATATGTGGCAAAATCTGATGCTCTGTGGTTGCTTTCAGGGGGACAGAAGCTCTTGAATATTGAATTTGTGTTTCCATTTCCCTGATCACATCTCTATCGTGCTGCCGACACAGCAGTCTCCTCCACACTATAAGTAAATAGCCAAAGGAAGGGAAAAAAAATGAAAAAGCATCATACTTAGTAGCTGAGCAGAAAACTCTAGTCTTAGAAACTTGCCGCACAGAAACACCTCTCCCTCCTTTTGGACTCTAATCTTAAGCCTTTTTAAATGGTGACAGACTCTTTGGGGATCTTTCTTTTTATTATTTTGAAGCATTATGTGTTAAAATAGAAGTTGTCTACAGCTTATCACTTTAAGTGCTTGGCTGTGTGTTCAGAAAAGCAGAGCCAGCTGTAACTGAAGGCAGAGGATGATTGTTTCTCATTTATTCTCACCTTCTCTTTGTGTGCTTCCCTCATCCTTTTCAGGGAAGCTAGGATGATGCCAGGCATGCAGCAGGCTCTCAATAAATACTGACGAATGAATGAGTGAAATAACTGGTTACTGTTACCTTTCCCTCTCCCAACTTCCCACTGACCTCCTCTGACCTCTAGGGGCCCAGAGCCATTCACCTCCAGCTGACTCTGAATTTCTCACCACCATCCTTCTCTACCTGAACTTAATAATCTTGGGTTTCATTGCATCTTGCCAAGTATTGGTGCAAATCTGGTGATTTGCTAGGTTTAGATTATAATTTGGGGACTTGTTACATATTCCAGGAATAACAATTCAAAGGAATCATCTCCACCTTAAATTATACTTCATGCATGGGTAGATTCTTAGTCCTCTCCTAGGTTGCACAAATGACCGTAAAATACTCAGGATGCACTGAAAGAGCCAAGTTAATACTAAAAGAAGTATACAAGTACACATATATGTGTGTATGTCTATATACATATATATATGTGTATATATATACATACACACATATATGTGTACACACTCAGAGAAAGAGAGACAGGGAGACTATAGATCATTTTTAAAAAAGCTGATGCAGTAATTGATAGTTTAGAACTTTTACACTTATAAAGTAAAGCTCTAAATTGAGATATTTTGTCTCTTCTCACAGAACTATAAAATACTATGAAAACAATAAGAACAGGTAACTCAGAAAAGAAGAAAGCAAAAGGAAACGTGTATAGAATTTTCTTTTTGTCAGGGAAGGGTAGTAACATGAAGACTAGAGTGTACCAAATAAATGAAGTTAATAAAACTGAAGTCTAAAGCCAATGAACAATAAGCATAATCCCAAAGCTAATGATGGGTTCATTTCTGAGGATCTTCAGAGGGAAAAACAGGATATTGCAAAGCTTGAATAAGTTAAAAGGCCATATTCTTAACCTATACCTTTAGCTTCAATCCCCAGCAACATGCTAGAATGAATTGTTGGTTTCTGAGTATCCAGAAAGGAAACCATGGGTCACTTGGAACCAGCATGGAGTCATTAAGAACAAATCATTATAAGAAATGCACTTCATTTCCCTTCATGAAAGGATTATCTGGCTGTTTAGAAGAGTGTTATTCATCAAATATTTCTCAATTTCAGTGAGGCAAGGGACATAGTGTCTCATGATATGCTGTAAGTAAAAGCTATTCCTGTTTTCTGAATAATTGTAAGTGAATTCATAGGTGGTTAAACAAATGACCCAAGAAGTGAATTACAGAATTCTAAACAGCCTGGGTCATGATCTTCATGTGCAGGTTGCAAGATTATGAATTTGATTTTGCTATAATGGCTTTGGTAGAAGAGCCCCCACAAAGTGGGGACACGCACATGGATTTGTCAAGTCCATAGATGAAAAATAATTGGTAATTCTGTTCTGGAGGAAAAAAGGACAGGGTTTCCAATCTAACAGATCTCATTAGATTCAACTAATGGACTGAAATGAACTAAAATTCTTCAAAATTATTTGGAGAAAAGGTAAAGTTCCCAGTTTGCAATTCTCTTGCAAAAGTATCCCTTTACTAGCTTGCATCACTGCCTGACATCTCACTGGCAAAGTCTGTGCTCAAAGTTCCCTGACTCCCTGGAAGCTCACATCAGTAGGATCTGACTCCAAGCATCATTTTGATTTCAAAAATGAGATTCAAAGCAGACAGCAAATTATCATGATTTTAAACAATACACACTTGAACACTGAAAACCACTCTCTAACTCAGTCCTCTCTGGCAAAGACGGATATCCATGCAAAGAGAGAAGACAAGTTCATTCACATCTCAGAAGATTGTCCCTGAACCAGTGGGTTACCCTCCTGGGAGGTTAAAACTCACAGTAAGGGGTAGACATATAGCCACAAGATATGCTGGAGACAGAGGTAGGGCAGGGTCGGGAGAAGAGTTGACAGTGGACAGAGAACATGGTCCAGCCCCAGGGAAAGACATGTGGCCTCAGTTGTCTAAGCATCTCATCTTGTTCTTTAATTAGCTGTGGTCTTCCTGTGCCAGGGAATGGATTTGTGAGAACAAATCTGTTTCTTTAAAAAAAAAAAAAGCAGCAAAACACATCCCCCAAAGTTCACATTCCCAAATAAAAAGAGAAGGGAGCAAAACCTTTGCCACTAAACAGGAAGACCAGGCGGCTGTGTTTGCACAAGGTTCCCAGGGAGGAAGGGGGAGGGGCTAGACCAGTGATAAGATCACCGCTTCCAGCCGCTGAGTGGCTCACCCTGACCCTCTGGTCTTGGGAGTTTGGGAGCAGAATTCAGATCCCTTCTGGCTTTGACAAGGGAAAACAAAACCAAACCAAAAACAGAAAGGGGCGGAGAAAAAGAAAACTTTCCCAAGTTGCTGATCTCCTTTTCCCCTCATTCCTTCTGTCTTGAGTCCATCTGTCCTCCTGTGAGGATGCTTAATTTGGAGGAGGAGGAGGCCGTTTTAGTAAGAGCCCTAAATGTTTCAGTTTCTGCAGCCTCCCAGCCTTAGACCATGCTCAGAAGAGCATGTCGCCTTCCTGGGGTTTGTTTCTTGCTTTTGTTTCTTTTGAAATGATATCCACATTTTTCAGTGTATTCCAAATAAAAGCAGCCCTCTTTTAAAATGCTTACTGCCAAACTTACAAACATCTTGATAAGAAAGAAAGAAGCCTGTGTGGAGTTAATTTACTTAGGAAGCCCATTTTTTTCCAGTGTGTTATCACTTTGGGGTTTCATATTAGAAAAGGTGTCCCTCAAGGATCAGACAGCAACTCAATAGGTTGAGCCTCTTCCCTTTTCATGTTATTTATAAACCATTTCTCCAACAAATTTATCTGCGATACCCAGTGCCACGTGTTCGAGCTTTTTTTAGTCAGACATTTTGCACCTTCATTCAGCTTTGGCTGGAATCCCAGCGCTCTGGCTCAGACGAACTTTATGGCCTGGCAAGAAGGGCCCTTTGAGGTCAGTGGGGCCTTGGTAAGGAAGGGTGAGGACCAGGGACTAGGGAGAAACACGTGGCAGCCACTGACGGCCTGAGGGATAACTCTGCTCTTAGATTTGGATTTCCATTATGCTTTCTTGAGTATGACCTGTGCAAAATACAGCAACAAAAGCAGAACACTGATGAAGTAAGACAAGTGGGCTTTCAGAGTGAACGTCTCTCCTGAAAGCATGGTGACAGGCCCAGGGTGTTCATCTTTTAGATATCTGAGTCCAGCTGTCCTATTTTATCACTGAGTCAATCAAAAAGTTAAACCCATTTCTTAGGAAACAAGCTTTCTGTTGCATACAGCCCATTACTGTTGGAGGCAGCCACTTTAGCTGAAAGATACATTTGATTATCAAAACGCTTCCTGCCCTCCAACTGGCACATCTCTTCTGTTCTTCTAAACATTTTCGCTGAAAATTCTTAAGTTGAAAAGAAGAGAAATAGGCAGGGGTGTATTGGGAGGGGAGCAAAGTGGGATCAGAAAAAGGCAGAGGAGAAGGAAAAAAGGAAATATGATCAATATCTCACCAAATTATATGACTTCTGGGTTCTCTTCCTTTAGTTTTCATAGCAATAAGAGCTTATATCTATTGAGTGTTTATGTGCTAGAGAGGTTTTAAGTTCTTACACGTTTTAATTGATTTAATGTTCACCCTATATGTTAGGCACTATTATTGTCCCCCCTTACGTGAGGAAACTGAGGCACAGAGAGGTGAAGTAACTTCACTGAGGTCACACAGCATACAGGTGCTAGAAGTGCTTGTGCTTAGTTGCTTGGCTGTGTCTGACTCTTGGCGACCCTTTGGACTGTAGCCTGCCAGTCTCCTCTGTCCATGGGATTTCCCAGGCAAGGGTCCTGGAGTGGGTTCCCTCCTCAGGGGAGCTCCCCAATCCAGGGACTGAACCCTCATCTTCTGTGTCCCTTGCCTTGCAGGAGATCAAATGCACTCTGTTCTTTGCACTCTGCTCGATGGGCTCCATGTTACACAACCCCCGTGACACAGGGCAGGTGAGGTCGGCGAGCTTATTTACACACAGCATCCCCTCTCTTTCAGCCTTACTGACCACTCTCCACCTTTAAGTTTGTGACAGCACAAATGAAGAGACAGCTCAGAGAGCTGGAAAGACTGTGAGGAATCCTTCAGATGAGCCTGGTCAACTGACTATATGCACTAGAATACTGGTTTTACCAGGCTCACTTTGGTTTACTCACCCTGACAAAGTTTTAAAGTGGCAGGACGGCAGGGAACTGGAGTCCACATCCTAAGCATTGTTCTTTCCACACTACCATTCTCTTATCTACACAGAGCTGTATTTTCTATCATTGCAGGGGAAAAGGCAGTTCAGGGTGTGTGTGTGTGTGTGTGTGTGTACATACACATACCTTCCAGTTAAGATGTTAAACAGATTGTATGACAGCATTCCAATAATAATGATATACAAAGGACAAAAGAATGAGTCAAGTGAAATCTATTGTTTTGTCCCTTAAGAAAAAAATTGATAAAAAGATCACTTACCAAGATATTCACAATCAAGGTTAAAGAGTGGGAAACCAGCACTACAAAAAGGGTACATTCATGCTGATATAGCATTCATGCAGGATCCTACGGGAGCTGGATGGACACGGACACACACCGACAGACAGACAGACAGACACACACATAGAGTTTCTATCAGTGTTTGACCTCTGAGTTCTCTGCTGGTTAATACAGACAACTATTTAGTTTCACTGAAGCCTGCAGGAGTATACTGTATCTGCCCTGCGATAGCCAATCTCAAATTTCCAACACTTTTGTGACTTTTGCTGTCCTCACCTCCTACCAAACTCACCCACCTGCCAAGTTCCTTTGCTAAATAATTCTAGATGCAACAGTACTGACATGAGGAACTGAGGATGGTGGAGGGCTACACTGATTATGAAACATTCATTAAAGGGAAAGAATGAACTTACTATGAATACAGTAACATGAGATTTAATATAATTTACCATGAAAATTACTGTGAATATTCACTGGGAGGACTAATGTTGAAACTCCAATACTGGGGCCACCTGATGCAAAGAGCCAGCTCACTGGAAAAGACCCTGATGCTGGGAAAGATTGAGGGCAGGAGAAGGGGACGACAGAGGATGAGATGGTTGGATGGCATCATCGACTCAATGGACATGAGTTTGAGCAAGCTCTGGGAGCTGGTGAAGGACAGGGAAGCCTGTCATGATGCTGCATGACACTGCAAATAGTCAGACACGGCTTAGTGACCGAACAATAGCAACAACCATGAAAGTTATGACTTCTGTATCGTTAATCCAAGGACTAAACAAGCACCGCTTGGAGGTGGCGCGCACATTAAAGAAACAGACAGGGGCTGGCCATCAGACAGACCTGGGTTCTGCTGTGTGACAAACCACCACCTGCTTGAGCTCTCTTGACTTCAGGTCCTCCTGGGTAAAGAGGACTACCACATTCACCCTCCAGGGTGTCTGTGGGATTCAGGGTGGGCACAGTTACCTAGGTGTTGCTTACACTTAATGCTGAGTTCATGTCTGTCCCTTTAATCTAGTGACTGGATGTTTCTAAAGTGTAAGGATTTTTTAAAAATATCCTTCCATTTTTTTTTTCCAAAATTTAAAAAATCCAAAGGTTTGGGGAGGTGGGGAGGAATCTACTCCTTCTGCAAGAAGTAGGATTTGGGTAAGTGATAGAAGAAAGGGAGGGGTCAGAGAAGTAAAAATATCCCAAGAACAATCTTTGCCAGGTAGATTTCTGAAACCTGGGGGTGAGGAGGGGAACCCATAAATAGATGCCAGGGTCTTTATAAAGTTCTGCCCTGAATAAAAGTCGTGTGCACGCAGTGTCCCATAAGCTTGAGGCTATCCTAATGATTCCTCTCATAGCTGTGGTCTGTGGATATCTCCCAGGGGACTGGCCAGCTCAGACCGGCCAACCCCTGGTGGGTGGCTCCCATTTAAACATTTTGCTGCTTCTCAGCACCTCCACTAGAGGGCAGCAGGTGGAAGGGAGAAGATGGCCCAACGGATCAATGTCAGTGCCTGGCAAGAGCAGCGGTCAAGGTGGGGTGCCAAGTAATGGGGGGGCGGTGCAAAGGGGCAATTCAGCTGAGTGGAAAGGATGAGAGTCTGAGTGATTAACGGTTTTCCATTTCTAAGTGAAGCCAGGGATGGAAGGAGAAAGAGCCCAGCGCTAGGGGAAGCTGGAACAAGGTTTTCCAAACCAGCTGATCTTCAGATTCATGTTTGGAGTTTTCCTAAGACACACACACAAACACATAATAGGAAAACAGATAAAACTCCAGGACATCACTCTCAGGCTTCTGCATCAGAATCTCTGGATATAGAGCTTATGAAACTGTATTTTTCAAAAAAGTCCCAGCTTATTCTGTAACAGCCAAGGTTGGCCTCATTAGGGTGTCTAAGATCCCTTCCAACTCTCAGAAGACTAATTTCACTGACATAAAATAAGCCTGAAACAGCCTTCAAAATAACAGTAAACTTGTCTATCCCTCTAGTAACTTGTCTTCAGAGAAAGAAGGGGCAGAAGTAACTGAAATCGCTAGAGTATGGATTGCAAGTTATGGTTTTCTGAGAGCTATACAGACACAATCTCCCTTAACATTGTACTCCTTACAGCAAGTCTGTGTGCGGGACGATTTAAAAACCCCACGTACAGCTGGGGAAACCAAATCCCAGGGAGGAGGCCTTGTGGTGGTGAGTCTAGGAACTATGATTGTTGACTTCAGTTTACTCCAGCGCGTGACAACTTCCAGTGTCTTTTCAATTCTGTTCTTTACCTTTATAAACAATATTTTCATCAAATGATTTCATCAAACTCTAAGAATGATTGATGGCCAAGCCCAAGGTATATGTGGGACAGGAACGGAGACAGGACTAAGAAAAAGTTATGATGGCAAGGGGGCTTCCCTTATGTCTCAGACAATAAAGAACCTGTCTGCAATGCAGGAGACCTGGGTTCAATTTCTGGGTTGGGAAGATCCCCTGGAGAAGAAAATGGGAACCCATCTCAAGCTGTGTCTTTGGTGATCCAGGAAGCAGGAGAAGAATGGTCAGTGGTAGTCTGTGAGTGAGAAAGATGAAGGAGGGTGCAAGAATCAGGGGTCACACTTCTGCTGCTGGCCTACCCCAGGGGAGGGCAGAATGATTTCATAAGGATCTTGTCTCAACCCAATTCATTCATCGCAGAATCTCCTTCCTGCTCTTGACCACTCGGTCGTGAGGGTGCCACTCAGCGTCCCCCTTTAGGTGTTTTAAATTTTGCAATGTTTCAAAACAGATTTTCAAATAGATTTCACCAAATAGGTTGCTTGCCATCAAAGGCTAACCTTTGGAGGAACATGCACCAAAGAAGGAGCCTGCATCTTGGCCCTACTCCTGTTGATGACTGTTGGAACTCTGGGAAAGTCATTTCACTTTTCTGGGCCTGGGCACCCTCCTTAATAAACAGAGAGGGTGTGTGCTATAGCTTATAGACAAGAACATGAGGACACATTTAGTGTCACATTTTTTTGGAATAGATTCCTAACTTTTAAGGGCTTCCCTGGTTGCTTAGGCAGTAAAGAATTCACCTGCAATGAAGGAGACCTGGGTTTGATTCCTGGCTAGGGAGGATCCCCTGGAGAAGGGAATGGCTATCTGCTCCAGTATTCTTGCCCGGAGAATTTCACGGACAGAGGAGCCTGGCGGCTACAGTCCATGGGGTCACAAAGAGTTGGACAGGACTGAATGATTAATACTTTCACTTACATTTAAAACAGGAGATTCAGATAAAAATATTTCAATTTTTTGCTATACTCCAATGAAGAACAAATGGAATGGTTTTCCATAGCCCTTTCTACCTTCTAACATACTAGATAATTTAAGCATTATTTTTATAGCCTATCTTCTGCCTCACACACCCATATACCTTCTTTAAAACACACACATGCACACACATCCTGCTAAGGAAAGCTTGTGGTACAGGATGCTTTATATTTCTTGTTCACTGAAGTATTCTAAGCACCTATTAAGACTAGTGCCTGGCACATAATAAATGCTCAGAAAATATTTGCTTTTTTAAAACCCTCTTTAATTGCAATAAAAATATCTGTTGACTCAACTCCTTGTAATTTTATGAAAAGTACGGTTTTCTCGAGTGAAGGAAGCTAAAGACAATAAGTATGACTTAGAGATATGAATATATCCTACAAATTTCTGGTTTAAAAACCGTAATACAAGCTTGGTTTTCACTGTGAGTCATCAAATTAGGTCTGCTGGTACATGCTTATGCTATATACAATATATACGGTTCTCATAAATACAATCAAATTGAGATTGAAAAAAAAACAATGTTGGGGGAGTTTACACAAGAATTCTGAATGTACCACAAGATCCACCTGTCAACTGTTTTTTTTTCACTCGTAATGCTTAAAAAACTGCACGGCATGCTATTCTAAAGGCATGTGACCAACAGTTCAGTATGCGGAATGTTCCATGTTGATGTGACCTTAAATGTGGAGACTGATTTCTCTGGTGGTAAAAGGCAGGTCTTAAGACTGAAGAAATGTAATCTCACACCAATTACATTGATTTCAACAGCTGGCTTTACAGTTCCCATACTTCTTTTCCTAAATGCTCAGGGTTGTCTCCCAGTTCACTCCACCAGGCTCTAATTTTCAAAGATGAAGAGGGAGAAGTGACAGGAAGAGTTGTCGGAAGCACTCAGACGTGGCTTGTGCCCGCAAAGGGATTTGTTAGCTGATGCTGAAGTTGTTGCACTCCCCATAAACAAGCATGAGCCGCAGGCTTCAAGAGTGATCTTCCAAAACAAATGTGACTCAGCATCACTAGGGCAGCTCACGCTCAAGCTAGCAACTCGGGCTCTAGTCAACCTGCATGGACCTCTGCAACAAGGAATAGCAAAAACTGCAGGCAGGCAGAAAGGGGGAAACGCTTTAAGGGAAATGTGGCTCCATCAGAAACACATTATTATTATTTTTTTATATGGAGCTTCCTTTTTAATGAGTATTTAATGCAGAACACTTTGGAATAAAGTTTGGAAATTCTGGTACTTTCATAATGGTCAACCTCGTCTCTATGGTACTAACAGGTAATTACTCAGACGGAATTATTTCTACCTAAATATACAATGTCAGATTTAGAGCTTAAAGCAGGTATTCATGATTCTAGGAATGGTTCTTTTTGAATCAACAGACCTCATATGAATTAATTGAGGTTTATCTGAAGAATATACTCAAGATTGAGCTTCCTGTATTTGTGGAAGGAATACAGGAAGGAAATCTACATAAGGAAATCTGGATTGGAGAGTTTGTCTTTACTTTTTTGTTGTTGTTTGATTGTTTGCTATCATTGCAGCAGATATGAAAAAAGACAGGAAAAAATAAGAGGTGTCTAACTTCAATTAAGTTGCTTGTTAAGATTTCATACTCCTTTAAGTGTAGCCCTAAAAAATAATTAATACCTTAATCAATGCTGACCATTGTCAGCATGCACCTTAAACACTCCTGGCAAAACTGCATGAATATATGTCATTGTCTGAAGAAGAATTAGTCACAATTAGTTGAATGGTGTTATCACAGAGCTTGGACGATGCAGTCCAACTGGTTCTCTGTGGTTTCGGTCAAAGGCAGCCCTTCCTTCCTTGGGGTTCCCACAGCATTTTGTGCATGTTCTGTATTTTCTTTATGGAATGTCTTCTAGGATTGTTCTGTTTCTTCCAAGTCCTTTGTTTACTTGGCAAATCTTTAAGGCTCTCAAAGTTTATTTATTATTTAAAAGCGTCCTTCACCTGGCTCAAAAAATCTTGGATGAACAAATGAACCACTGAAAAGATAAGAGCTGCACTGTAACTATACACACACACACACACACACTTCTTTTCTTTCCCTTTAAAAGTCTATAAATATGCTTTGTCTAATCTGACCCCTGCAACAATCCTGAGCACTGTCAAGTCAACATGTAAGTTCCTGGTCTAGGGCAGTGGTTTTCAACTGTGTCATTTCCCACCTCCACCACTCCCTCTCCGCCCCCACCCCACCCTAGGGAACACTTAGCAATGTCTGGAAATGTTCTGGTTCTTAAAACTGAGGGTGGAGGGTACCATCCAGTAGCTAGAGGTCACAATTCTGTTTAGAAAGCATGGAAAACTAACATACCAAAAATGTAGACTTTGGGAACCAAACCTGTGCATGTAAAAATTTTAGTTCTGTCAGTTTCAACTCTGTGACTGAATTATTTAATTTCTCAGCTTGTCCATTTCTCATCTTGAAATAGAGGTGAGGATACCTTGCTCAGAATCCATGAAAGCTAGGTGAGCTGGCATGTTAAGTACTTGGCATAGTTACTGGTAAGAGTGTTAGGTTTTTAGTAAAGGCTAATCTCTTCTTTGTTTCCTTCAAGAGGGGAAGAACAAGGACAATTAGATCCCTTTTCTAGAAAGTACTCTATGCCTATTGCAATCATCCCAAAATAGAATGGATTCCCACGTCATACAGGTCTGGGGTTAAGGTCTTAGAGAGCAGTGCTGAACTGCCAAGGCACTCCGGTGCCCCACTCTTAATCCAAATACAGCTTCATGTCTTAATTTTGATTTCTACACAGTAAGTTTCTAGGTATGATTTTGTGTGAATGAGTAGCTCATCAAATTTTTAAAAGGAAGAAAATCAGTGGATAAGAAGTTTCCTAAGATTTCTTTGTTCTCCCTGTTCTCTGCATGTCTGTGTTGTTGGGACTGGAATTCACTAGAACATGCATGATCTTGCTGGAGATGGAGTTAGAAAAGATCCAAATGTGTTCTTTCACTATACCCATGAAATTTGGGAATCATTTTTGTAAGTTGTAGAAAGATACTCAGTTGTAATAAACAAAAGGGACTTCTAGGCCCCTCTTTATAGTTTTCTTATCACTGCAATACTATGAGTTCCTGCTCGCCCCATCCCCCAGTTATGCATGATTTTCTCAAAGGTAAAAGGTGTAATTAACTTGCCAGTCCCTGGTAGCTCAGATGGTAAAGAGAGAAACCAAATTTATGAGAACAAGAATCTTCCACTCATTGAAATTTCTTTTTGTGTTACTTTTAGGATAAAGGGTCATGTTGTCAGAAAATAAAACTGTATCAAGAAATTGTTTAAAAACAAATCTGTTACGTCTTTCTTACCATTAGTGATCCTGCCTAATGGCATAACAGGAAATAAACATTGACCAATCACCAACTCTAAGGGGCTTCCCTAGTGGCTCAGAAAGAAAGAAAGAGAAGTCGCTCAGCCATGTCCAACTCTTTGCAATCCCATGGACTGTAGCCTACCAGGTTCCTCTGTCCCTGGGTTGGGAGATCTCAAGAGTTAGACATGACTTAGTGACAAAAGCACCCAGACTTCGTGAATGGAGGAAGTGGTGGTTTTGTCACTAAGTCGTGTCCGACTCTTGAGACCCCATGGACTGTAGCCCGCCAGGCTCCTCTATCCATGGCATTCTCCAGGGGATCTTCCAAACCCAGGGATCGAACTCACGTCTCCTGCATTGCAGGCAGATTCTTTACCACTCCAGTACCTCTCGCCTGGAAAATCCCGTGGACGGAGGAGCCTGGTGGAATACACTCAATGAGTGGAAGATTCTTGTTCTCATAAATTTGGTTTCTCTTCCACTGGTTTGTATGGACAAATCTTATTAGAAAAATGGTACTGATAAATCTATTTGCAGGGAAGGAACAGAGCTTCAGGTGTAGAGGACAGACTTGTGGACATAGTGGGAGAAGGAAAGGGTGGGACAAATTGAGAGAGTAGCATTGACATAAATACACTATCATGTGTAAAATAGATAGCTAGTGGAAAACTGCTATATGACACCCAGAGCCTAGCTCAGTGCTCAGCAGAAACTAACATAGCATTGTAAAGCAATTATCCTCCAATTAGAAAATATATTTAAAAATATTAATAGACTCATTTTAAAACATTTTCTGATGCAAACGTTGTGAGAAAGTAGGACTCTTGGGAGGACAGAGAGAAATACAAGATAAGAGAAATATAAGCATTGTTTTATCAATGTCTCTGATTTTCAATAAATTAACAAATATTTTTTGTCTCCATCCCTACCTCGCCCCATCCTGCCCAGGTTGGATGCATGAGACAAGTGCTCGGGGCTGGTGCACTTGGAAGACCCAGAGGGATGGGGTGGGGAGGGAGGCGGGAGGGGGGATCAGGATGGGGAACACATGTAAATCCATGGCTGATTCATGTCAATGTATGGTAAAAACCACTACAATATAAAAAAAGAAAAATGGTGTAGGAACAATGTTACAGCCAACACAAGTCCAAGGTACAAAATAGGGAATGTTAATCCAATGAAAATGGGGAAAGTTTTGGTAAGGAGGTACAGACTTAGAAACAGGCAAAAAGTACCTGGTATAAGAGTGAGTGTGGTATAATTCTCTAGGCATATTAGTAGAGAGGGGAGATGGCTTTCCTTTACTTTGATGGCTTCTGCATTCATGGAGAATCCAGGAATGATAAGAAGAGAAAACCCAGAGTTGATTTCGTAAGACAGTTCTCGCACTTCCTTAGAACAACATCGGGAGAGCCTTGTAGATATCAGGGCTGTGCAGTATCACAAAGTATTGTTCAGTGGCCCAGTAGGTACGTTTTAAGGATTTTTTTTTTCAAAAGAAGAGGTGGCTCCTATCTCCATAAACTTGGCTACCGATTTAGCCTCAGGATGAGATGCCCATTTGATTTGAGGAAAATTGCTCATACCTCATTATAAGTCTCATATGTAAGTATATGGGAAACATTTATGCAGTAACAAGGTCCACACAAAGTCAAAGTGCTACATTAAACCGAATGAATCTGAAAGCTAGAGAATTTACAGAAGGAGTTCAAGTAATTGTCTCTTGTCTCTTTGACATAATATAACTATGATTCTTGACCTAGGCTGAGCAAGTTAAACACATGCAACTTCTAGACTTCAGCTGAAATCTCTGCAGAGGTGAGTTCCATAGTTCGGTAGGCACCGTGGGGATCCTAAGACACGTGTGAGGCAGTGTATTGTGCACTGTGGGGTCAGACTGCTTGGGTTGAACTCCTACTTTGGCCTTCGCCAGTTATGTAAGTTAGTTACACAATTATTGTTGGTGTCCTTACCTAATGCAGGTAATAATGGGATTTATCTCTTATTATTGCTGGGGGGCTTAACCAAGGTTACAAACATGAAGTACTTAAAACTAGGTCCACTAAAATGCTTCAATTATTATCACAGTGAACTGGTTTTAATTCACTCTCTCCATATCCCCAGTCCACCCAGTGACCAACTTGGGAAACTGGGTGGGCCTTACTCCTCTTGGCCTTGTATTTGGCATATGCAAATGCTCAAAGAATGTTCACTGAAGTCAACTGACTTGCCCAGCACCACTCCCAGTATCACTCCAGACCCACCGGCTGGATGGATCAGATTCAATTTTATTAAAAGTATAAGAACCAGAGAACTAAGATTTGATCAAACTTGTCCTACGAGCATTTATTGTTAAAACGATAACTATAGAACAGTGTCCAATCCCCTAAAAGTTTATACCATCAGGTCTTAGTTCTATTGTTGAAAGCACTTTTAACATTAGAATCCTCTTCTAGACAGCTTTCTGGATTCATTGTTAAAATTATCTTTAGCTTCCAAAAGTTCCTTGTGTAACTGAATTGCTCCTTTTAGGCATATATTGTCATAATTCAAATTCTTCATGTCTGTTTAGTTTGCATGTTTATTTAAGGCCTCAGGGTTTGTAGTCAGTCAACCTGAGATTGATAAGAGTTTCCCGTTGTTGAATACTTCGGGGTTTTTCCTGCGTCATCTCAGCAGGAGCTTTACTATTGTTACTTCCTTGATGGTTTTAAACAAGTTCTTTTCCTCACATTTAACAGATGAGAAAACTGAGGCTTTGAGAGTGTAAGAAACTGTAAAAGCCTTTGTAGCACATGTTGTCAGCATTCTGCTAATGCAGAGCCCATATCCATATTTGTACACATGAATTCCTTCTGTGACTTCACTCTCAACACCCGGCACCTGTGTCTCTGTCATCTGGACCTGCACTGGGAGAGCTGAGGGTCTCTAGGATTTGATGACCTCCCATGGTCAGCCCTTAACCACCAACTGAGGGCTGTTCTGGACAGCTTGAAACACTACTTTAGAGGAGACTATGCCAGATATCATCCCATCATTCAACCCTACCACTGTGGGATAGCACTGGGTATTGAATTCTTGCTTGTTTCTTTTTCTTTTTTTAGCCTTTCCCTTGTCTCATTTCTCTACTCTTTTTCAGTTTTCTCCTGGAATATTTTTCTAATAATCCACTTTCATTTAAACCCTTGTTTCAGAATCTGGCTTCTGGGGAACTCAAACTAAAAAATACCACACAACTCATAAGTGACAGAACTGGGATTCAAACCCAGTTCTGACAAAGTTGGAGATCAGTGCTCTAAAATCCCTAATCTGGACTGCTTCTCCTGACAGTGGCAGAGAGACAGAGCAGGAATCAGAAGTGGCTGTTGCAGAGACTTGCTTACTGGTCCTACTCCCTAAGCATCTCTATACGTTCTCCAAGTACTGGCCAAGGCCATCTGACCAGCCTCTCTCCTTTCCCCGTGGGAGTTCTTCCACAAGTCCCCTTTCCCCTCTGAAGGTCTAGGCCTCTGGTGATTGCTGCTGTCTCCTGTGATAGCCAAGAGCAATATCATAGAACCAGAGGGACATCGTGTATAACCAAAGCAAATGCAGATCAAACTGGGCTCCTAGCAACTAATGCAGAAATCAATCATCAGTCTACATGGTATTTACTGAATGCCAACCGAGGGCTCAGCAACCGACACAGTCCCTTCACATCAGCCTAGAATCTCAGTCCTTTTCCTTCTACCTTCTGCTTTAAGGCATCTGTCGACCCTCCCCTCTGTCAAAGGCTTTGGGTTTACAGCAACCTACTCTCAACCAACATGGTGGAGGGTGGTGGAGAAATCACTACCCTCTCCAAATTTGATGGTTAGGAAATAGTTTCACTTTAGATAACATCTCATGTTAATGAAAGTGCTACATATTTATTTGTTTTTAATAGTCTTCTATTTTTTCCTTAAAGTAAGATTTCAAGACTTAAAAATTCATTCATCTACAGAAATAAGACAAGACAGGTCACCCTAGGGAGTAGCCACATTTTCTCCTCTCACAACCATCATGGCTATACAAACACAAGTTTGACATGTATACATGGCCAGGGTATGCACAGGAGTTAATCTAGTTAATTTCTATTCCTCGATAGGAGCTTTCCAGGAAGTCAGGTTTAGTGATAGCTACAAAGGGAGAGAGAGCTAGTCAACCATGCCTATGAAATTCAGAGCAAACATCCAAAGACTATGGTGTTGGCACGGCTAACAGGGGAAGTCAGGCACAGTCACAAGCCCATTTGTAAACTCAGCCCGGGCTGTCTAAGCACAGTACCTCAACACTTCACTGCATTCTCCACCCCAGAGCCTCGTCTGGCCCAACTGTGCCCTGACACGGGGCAAGGCTCTCTGACTGGTTCCCGCAATTCCTGACTGCTCTGCTCTCTTCACAACACATTCATTCATTGTTAGTTATTGTTAGAAAAAGCATGGAGCTTAATTTTTTATTTTAATACCAAAAACATTTTGGATTGGGGTATAGCCAATTAACAGTGTTGCAGTAGTTTCAGGTAAATAGAAAAGGGACTCAGCCATACATATAAGGCAGGTACTTCCTGCTTCATTCAAGGAAATAGCTGGGCCACTGGTTGGGCAGTGGAGGAGAAAGGAAGGCCCTGAATGTTAGGCAGCCCAAAGATCTTTCCCTAAAAAATGAGCTCTCAATGTGGGGGAAGCCACTAGCATTCTTGCCTGGGAAATCCCATGGACAGAGGAGCCTGGCAGGCTACAGTTCATGCAGTCACAAAAGTGTCAGACACAACTCAACAACAACAAACAAAGGCAAGGTTAACACCACCAATTCAATTTCCACTAATGTGAATCTATTAACATTGGGTTGAACAAGAAGTTCATTCGGGTTCCATGGAAAACCCTGAATCAACTTTTTGGCCAACCCAATACTTGGTAACGCATGACTGTTCACAAGTCAAATATTCTGAACACTATTTCTCCTTCCACAAATTTGCAAGATTTTATTACTCTGCCGACAAAGGTCCATCTAGTCAAAGCTATGTTTTATCCAGTAGTCATGTATGGATGTGAGAGTTGGACCATTAAAGAAGGCTGAGCACCAAAGAATTGATGCTTTCAAACTGTGGTGTTGGATATGAGTCTTGAGAGTCCCTTGGACTGTGAGGAGATCAAACCAGTCAATCCTAAAGGAAATCGACCCTGAATATTCATTGGAAGGACTGATGCTGAAGCTCCAATACTATGGCCACCTGATGTGAAGAGCCGACTCATTGGAAAAGACACCAAGGCTGGGAAAAACAGAAAGCAGGAGAAGGGGACAACAGACGATAAGATGGTTGGATGGCATCACTGACTCAATCAATGGACATGAGTTTGAGCAAACTCCAGGAGATGGTGAAGGACAGGGAAGCCTGGCGTACTGTAGTCCAAGGGGTCACAAAGAGTCGGACATGACTGAGTGACTGGACAACAACTACAAGATTAGATTACACAAAATACAAAATTTTTTCCTATTCAGGGATGAAGACTGTAGGATTTTTATCAAAATGACTGACAATTTTGAGAGTTTCATACTTTCAGATGAGCTCTCACTGGAAAACAGGAAAATCCTGATATTTCAGGGATGAGGCAGGGAAAACTGATCAGCTCTCCATAAGATCGCTCATCAGGGTCTTTCGTAATCAAAAGTTCAATGTCCAAAGGGGAAGAGACAACTTGGATCTGGAATCTGAAACCCTCATGACACCTCTCTGTCTGTCAATATTTGAGGAGATTTAATCAGGGAGGTGGGGCGCAGATAAAAGTGGTTCAGGGGTAGGTGCTGGGTGACTGGTCTATTCAATGAAGGATGTTGGCCAGTGGCTGGTATATGGGGTACAGAGTTCAGTCACCTGGGAAAAGGTTGGCAAGACTTAGACATGGCATCAGATGCCCAGGCATCAATGGGTTGTGCAAAGTTCTGACTCTAGAGGCATATGAAGTACAGAGCAAGAAAATGACTCTTCTGCCCACAAATCACGGCTTTGGGTCAGGCACAGGGAGGCTTGGGGCTTTCTGGAGAACAGTTTCTACAGCTGCACAGCTATTTCTAGACCCTTCTGACTGAAAAGGGGTCCAGATTCAGCCTCTGCCCTGGTGAGGGCTGGGTATAATAGAGCATTAGTGACAACTATAGACAATGACTAGGGAAGTCCCAGGTCAGGATTTAGAAGTTGATTTCCTTAAAGAAAATGAAGATCAAAAAAAAGAAAAAGAAAATGAGGATGTACTCCATGTCTCAGAATGTTACAGGATAGGGAAACAGGGGTGAACAAAACACCCTTCATGAATCTTTAGGTCTACTAAGTTTTAACCTGTAACTATTTATTACACAGAGTTTGCAGTGGTCATTTTGTCAATCTTTTGAAAACAAATTGCATATATTTCAAACTCAATCCAGAATGTGACACACAACTTAAAACACAGATGTCATGACAACTTCATTTAAAAGTGAAAAGTGAACTTTTCATGTCACTCAGTCATGTCTGACTCTTTGCAACTCCATGGACTATAGCCCACCGGGCTCCTCTGTCCGTGGAATTCTCCAGGTAAGAACACTGGAGTGGGCTGCCATTTCCTTTGCCAGGGGATCTTCCTGACCCAGTGATCGAACCCGGGTCTCCCACATTGCAGGCAGATTCTTTACCATCTGAGCCACCAGGGGAAGATACATTTAGAAGAGACATGCAACAAATGTCATCTCTCCCACCCCCTGATCCTCTGCCACTGACTGCCCTTCTAGAAGCCCATCCCTCTGTCCTGTGTCTTAGTAAAGTTTCTAAAAACAATGAACAAGATGCTGAGACATTCCCTCTGTGTGGACACACTCCTCCATGCTCTAACACCTGCAACCTTCCTGTGGAGATGTAACACCGACACTGTAATTAGTTAAGGTTAAAGCCTAAGGCTGGTGAGTTGTTTCATATATAGAAACAGAGATTCCTGACAGATGTATCTGACAAAATATAGTGGATTCATTTTTGGACAGATTTGGGGAATACAGACCAGAGAAAACTGATTTCCAGCTAAGGTTTGAAGGAGCACTCCAGAACCTGGGGCCTCCTGGTTTGCACAGCGCTGGTGAGACACGGCACCATGGAATCCCCTCTGTGTGATTGGCTGCCTCGGATTTCAGACAGTGTTTATGCCACACATCATCGCCACCTTGATGCTGCTAACTATAGATGAGGAAGGAGCTGTGCTCTGGGTTTGAGAGATGACCCTGTTGACAGCATGTGAGAATTTCTTGAAGAGCCAAAACAGGACCACGGTGCCTGCTGCTTGGGAAAACTGAGGGTGGCCCTTAGGCTGTGGCTTCCAGTGACTGTGCCTAATGACCAAGTTATAGACATACATGACTATAGATAAACAGGCAGTTCCGAGGAGCAGGGGATGGGCCCCAAAGATGTCTTTGTGGATGGCTCTGAAATGCCTAGAATTCTTTATCACTGAGTTTAAGGTTAAGGCTTTGAACTAAACCAACTCCGAGAAAGTAACCCAATGACTTAAAATCAGGGTGAGAAGAAAACCAGCCCCCACAGGATCTTCCTAAGAGGGTTTCCTAGGGAAACCTGGGTGACAGAGAGACCTGGTCCCCTAGCTATGACAGATGACATCAGCCAGAGAGAGGCTGGTCAGGCCAGTCCAAGCCAGCGTGGACTCCTGCACATTTAAACTTAGGTGAGCCTCTGCTCGAGGCAGGAAACCAGGTGTGTGGGTGAATGGGAGCTGGTGGCCAGCATCATCAGCAAACACATTCTGTCCACCACATTCCTGGCCCCACATAACAGGAGCCTGAGTGTGGGCTACTGAACCAAAGTGGTGTGTCCACCTGTGCATAGAAGCTCTTGTCCTGTAATGTTGGCATCTAAAGTGGAAGGCTGGACATATAGTCCAACACTGGCATGTGGGGCCTGAACTTTCAAGGTTTTAACTACTCTTGTGTGGTCCCAGTCCTTTTAATACTAATTCGCTAGGGTACAAACCTCATCACTCACACGGCGAGATGCTTCCCAGGGGTGAGTCACGTAGCTACTGTGGAAGCCTCATCAACCTCCCAGATTCTGCTCACTGCATAGCCGTGCTGCCCTCGACTCAGCCTGAGTGTCTTTTATTGCATTCCATGAGATAAGTGCATACGCCAGGGGTGATCAAATATCTGCGGATATGTCAGTGTCTTGGGATTGAGTCACGAATGTGCAGAGACGACATGGAGTCAGGAGTTCAGGCCTTTGTTCCTGCCGTGGACCCTCGGGGTTCAGTGGCCACGCCATATCCCAGACACACCACAGAGGGGGAGGAGACAGCCATGGGCCCCGGGCTCGGCACAGGCAAGAGGGGTTCTGTTAACGGTCCAACAGACAGCTTGCTCAGACGCTCTGTTGTCATCAGTCTCAGTGTCCCCCCCACACACAGCTGTGCCGTGCAAATACCGCTTCACTCTTACAGGCTGAGCTGTACTCTAGGGCTTCACTCTGACAAGTGAGTCACTGCTGATGCTGGTAACACGAACTCAAGGTGCAGAAGCTTTGAAATGGATGGGGTAAGAAAGCTCTGCCAGGTCCCCAAGTCCAAAACCCACACGTAATTGGACTCCCAAGTGCTCCTCAACATCTGTCTGTAACCCATCTATTTTTTTCTTTTTAGCCACCACTGGCACCTTTGCATCATCTCTCTTAACCTATTACAACCACCTTCCTCCACATTCATCTCTCTCCAATTCACTTTTATTTATTTATTTTTAATTATTTTTTTTATTTTTCAGTGGGTTTTGTCATACATTGATATGAATCAGCCATAGAGTTACAAGTATTCCCCATCCCGGTCCCCCATCCCACCTCCCTCTCCACCCTCCAATTCACTTTTAATCTACTATGGCCCTTGTAACTTTCAATCTACTACTACAAACATGGTCATTGTTTCCAAAATGACAGTCTAATTGTAGTATTATCCTGCTTAAAACTCTTTAGGGACTTTCCTGGTGGTTGGGTAGCTAAGACTCCATGCTCCCAACACAGGGGGCCTGGGTTTGACCCCTGGTGAGGGAACTAGATGTCACGTGTCGTAAGTAAGAGTTTGCATGCAGTAATTAAAGATACCGCATGCCACAATGAAGACTGAAGATTCCTAAAGCCACAACTAATACATGGCACAGTCAAGTAAAATCATATATATGTTAAAAATCTCTTTAATAACCTCAGAGGACCACAGTTAAATTAGGTTTACTTGTCTGTCTTCTATAGCCCACGAGCTCCTTAAAGGCAGATAAGTAAATTCAAATTTACATTCAATAAAAACTTGCTGAAAGACCTCATCACCCACAAAGGTCTCTGCATGTCTTCCATTGGCATCATCCAGGTAGGTGAGACCGGAAGCTCCATCATCTGGACTGCTAGGACTTGAACTCCAGCAGCTTAGCCATCTGTGATACACCAAGAGGACCAGGTAACATAGGGCTACTGATGGCCACAGCACCAGAAGAGACTAAGACTTCTTCTTGTCTCTTGAAGTAAAAGACATCATGAATCTCAAGCGCCATGGCTTTCTCACTAACTTCTAGGGAGAATTCAAGGAAAGCCTTGAACTGCTCCTTCTTGAAAACATTTTTAACAGGTACACCTTTTACTGTTTACAGCCATGACTCTAATACATGGATGAAATAAATCCTGCATGACCTGAAGCTCCCAGGGCTCTGTGGGGCTTTGCCTGCAAGTGGGCATGAAAGAGAAAGGTTTATTTAAAAAAAAAAACAATGTTCTTGCCACTGGGTCATTATTTCCTGTTGTCAGCAATTAGACCAGAGGCGTCTATTCTTTCACAAAAGTGCTGTGTGTGTTTGCATAAGTTTATGAAAACTGTTCAAAGATAGAAAATATTATTTGAGGGATCTTGGTTCCTTTGGGACATGGTATCTTACTCCTAGTGTAAGTTTTTTAATGGAATGATATTTAGAGTTATAGGATATTAATGATGTGCTTTGTCTGCAAAGCATGCCCTATACACACACACACACACATATGTATGCATATATGTTTTGGCCAAGTTGCATGATTTATGGGATTTCATTTCCCCACTAGGGATTGAACCTGGGCCCTGGCAGTGAAAGTGACGAATCCTAGCCACTGAACCATCAGGGAATTCCCTATATATGCTATATATAAATACTACACACATACACACACACACACACACAAAATGCACCACCATGAACACTTTCACCTGGCCTAAAATTTAAGAACTATGACTTGCTGGATATGGTGTAAGCCTCTCCAAATACTACCCATCTTCCCAGCCCAACAAGCCTTGCCTTTTCCATGAAGCTTTTGCCATCTCTAGACCTTCTATAATTTATCTTGAATTCATCGACCTAAGTTTACATAGAAAGGGAATAATTACAAACACGGTGTTCACATAGCGTACACTCTGACCAAATTAATTATACGTCTTCCACAAAGGAAGTGCTGAAAAAACATCTGTTGGATGCCGTGTGTGAAACAGAACCACTCACCGCCTAGCACAATGCCCTGTGTGTAGTGTAAACCCAGTGACCAGATGACTTGCTCTCCACGTCTGCCGCTTATCTACACCTGAGCACTTTTTTTCTGCTGTTCCATCACCATACATGCTACTTCTGCTCTTCTCAGCCTTTCAAATCTTAACTCAGTATTCTCATTTCAGCTGAAATAACACCAACATCCTCTGTGAAGTCCCCTCTACTTCACCACAGCTTGACATGACTCTCCTCTCTTCACTCCTCTTAAAGACAGCATTTCAGGCCACTGTTTCCGTACATAATCACCTCATTCTTTATGGATATTCTTGATCTCTTAAGTCATGATAAATTCCTTGAAGGAAGAATCACTATCTTCCTCATAGCCCTGAGTTCAATCTTTAAAAATGAGAAGCTCTGAAGAAATATCAGTACATTGAATTTGTCGAATTAAACTATTCCAGCCACCTTGATCTATTCTTTTTCAGAACATCTTGGTCATTTGTATTCATCACATAATCTAGACCTTAAACCTATCGTCTCTCATTAATACCTACAGGTTCCTCACATCCCAGCTAGACTGAACTTCTTCACGGCAGGGCTTACCTGCTCTCACCTGAGGTTGCTGAGGTCAAGAGGATGCTCAATTGTGGACCAACAGAAAGAGCAGAGGTACAACAACAAAAAACAGGTGCTCCTCAGCAGTATGCTTATATCCGTAACATCTTTATGCGTATTTTGCATTAAAATCATTATCACAGGAGCAGCAGTTTTAAGGCAACCAGTTGACAGTTCAACCCTGTGAAGCCCTCTGAAAACGGGGCATTGTTGCTCATTTCTGATTTTGGAATAAGAAATTCTCCCTGAGAACTCTCTTACATAGTTGGTGGGAATGTAAATTGGGGCAGCCACTATGGAAACAGTATGGTACTTCTTCAAAACACTAAAAATAGAAGTACCATGTGATCCATCAACTCCATTCCTGGGTATACATCTGGAAAAAATGAAAGCACTTATTTGAAAAGACACAGGCACCCTGATATTCACAGCAGCATTATTTACAATAGCCAAGACATGGAAGCAACCCAAGTATCTATCAACAAACGGATAAAACAAGATGTATATATGTGTTAATATACAATGGACTATTACTCAGCCATAAAAAAGAATGGAATTCTGCCATTTGCAATAATGTGGATGACCATGGAGGGTATTATACTTACTGAAATAAGTTAGACAGAGAAAGGCAAATACTCTTTCATATCACTTATTTGTGAAATATAAAGAATAAAACAAATAAATGTATATAGCAAAATAGAAACAGACTCACAGAGAGAACTAGTAGTGAATAGTAGAGAGAGTGGAGAGAAGAGGGGTAACATAGTGATATGGGATTAATAGGTATAAACTACTATATATAAAATAGATAAGCCACAAGAATACATTGCACAGTCTGGGAAATTACAGTTGTAATTTTACAATAACTTTAAATGGAATATAATCTATGAAAATACCAAGTCACTATGCTGTACCCCAGAAAGTAATATTGTAAACAAACTTTAAATGAACTGTAAATGAACTATAAGTTTAAATTATATTTTAATTTAAAAAGTTAAATAAACTACATCCAGGAAAAAAAAGAAATTCTCCCTAAGAGTAGGTATACTGCCTAGAGGACCAGATATAAATACTAATGTTAACGGCTTATGGATCAGAGACCTAGGAATACAACTTTTGTTGCCCGAACACTATTGACCGGAGTGTGTCAATATTCACTTACATAACACATTGCTAGCACAGGCGTTAGTTCCTGCAAAATCCCCCAGTCAATCACGTATTAAGGATGAAAGACAGAGAAAGCAGCTATTTCAACACTGTAGCTAATAACAATGGTGGCACTGTTCCGCGCTTAGTTCTCATTAAATTTCTGATAGGCCAGTTAGACGTAATAAAAAATCCCCTCAGGGCCAGTATATTTTTAACGGCTCATCTACCCAAGCAAGAAAAGCCCTGCTCAAGGCTTCAAGTGCCGATCTTCCCTGGGCATGCAGATCCGCCATCTTCCACCAGGCTCTGGGCCGCTCTTCTCCAGGTGACGCTTCCCAGATCGCTTGCTCAGCAGCACCACCTCTTCCACTGACCAAACTAGATTCAGTGAATGGCTGGTGAAACTAAAGAAACATCTTTTTATTTTTTCCAAAGTCCTCTCTTACATTTTTAGTCTGCCTTATACAATGGGAGAAAAAATAAAGTGATCTGGGTACAATCCAGATCTGGCAGAAAAAAAAAACAAAACATGTGGCCCATGAAGATCATCTGAGATTCAATTCATGTCATGTCAGGAGATCACTCTGGCTGAACCCATCAGATAAATGGCCAGAGCTGGCAAGCACCACACACCCACACACACTCGCTCATGTTCAAACAGGCTCATCTGCATCTTCTTATATAAACATCATACCCTGTCCTTAACAATCCTCAGCCATTTTAAGCTAAGAATTCTGGACTAGCCACATATTCCAAAGGAATTTTGGTTAGCCCGCTAAGAAAAAAAAAAATAACAACTTTTTTTTCCCCTTTGCTAAATTACTTAGTATGTACAAGTACTGTTAAACTGTAAGTACTGTTGAATATACAATTTGTATTTACTATAAACTTTGCATTTTCTTATTCTGTGCTCCCCACAAACAAGCAAACTCCCAAAAAGCAAAAAAAAAAAAAAAAAAAAGCAAACATAAAAGCGGCTAATTGTTTTGTTTCTTCCACGAAGTTAAAGGTTTACTAAAATGTCAAAGCAGTTGAAATATATGCTGTTTGCAGACTCTCTAGGTCAAAAATGTAATTTGAGTTCTAGTCTTTTTAGTCAGGCATACATTTTAAATTTACTTTAGAGTTCCTTTGCCATACTTTTCATTTCACAAGTCTTTTAAATTCCTCAAGCCTAGCCTGGTAGAGTGAAAGTCACCTTAATGAAGAAAGTAGAGATTAAACCACCATGACTTTGGAATGGCACAGGATCTCAGCTGTAAATCTTTGGCTCAGAACCAGGGTCTAAAACCAGCCATGGGAAAAGCTGCTGACACAGAGCCTGTGATTCCCTCCATGTTCGACTTGCATAATGTTGACATTGTAAGGCCAGAGAGACCCCAAAATATTTCAAACAATTGTGACTTCTGTTCTATAAATATTTTAAAATTGTTTAAGGAGATAAAATAACATTTTACCCTTCTTGTTTTCTTAGTTTCTCTGGTTGCCCTCAGCAGCTCACTACTAGAGATTTATTTTTGGCTCGAAGGTCAGGGAGGACATTTTAAGGCACTACTTCTGTCGCTAAACTGTGTTTTCCAACATGAGTTGCCTTGTAAGTAGGGGAGCTGGCCGCTCTTAAAGCCACAAGTGACTGTCGTATCATAAAATAGGAGAAACAGATGATTCCTTTCCTTTGTTGAAGCTCAGGCAAGAAAAAAATATCAAGTACTCAAGATGATATTTTAAAAAGTCTCCCACTTCATTATGAGCACGGTTTTCTTTCAGGGCAGAAAAATCCTTCTCATTCCCTTTCATTACTTGCATATTCCAGTTATTACTGTTTGAGTCCTAAGTTTGAATATATGACAAGTTTTCCAATAGGAAGAGAGTATAAAGAAGAAGGGAGAATTACAGAGATGACCAAGGAAATTTGTGACATCTGAGCATATCATTCAACTACTTCAGCTGTTTCTTTCTTCAAACTTAGCCAAACAGTAACCACCCAGTGAGTGAGAGGTGAACTTTATTTGAAATCTGAAATTTCCACTCTCAGAGAATATGATTAAAAGGCCTTACATCTAAACTCTGGAAACAGGCTTTGGTAACCTTAGTCACAGATGAACTGAGTGATCAGTTGGTGAATAACCCTTCGGTGCAATTTCAATCTTTCTCCCAGAGCCTGAGACCAAGAGACCTGGTGTGCCTTCACTAGAAATGTCGTCAGCATGATTTGCAGCATTTATTTTTGATGAAGAAACATCAGCTGCCAAAGCTGAGTACTGTGTTCCTCCTAAAACATCCCCAGAGGTGTCCTCCTAGTTTGCAATTTTAAACCTACAACAGGTTTTATATTTACCGTTACTTAAAACTTACCTCTTTTAATTACATCACCCAAAAAACTTAGATTTCACAAATAAAGTTCAGAGTGGTTTCAAAACACTGTGAATGGGAATAGAAAAGCAGAACTCACCTTCACTCCCAGAAAAAGCATCACTGGAGCCTGCCACTGCCAAGGTCAACAGCAGCTGCCAGAGATCCATACCTGTAGGACCTGCAGTCATACAAAGAAAAATAAAATTAAGCCAAGCAATTAAAAGCAGACCATGTTCATCAAAAATTGTTAAAATACTGGCTGAATCAGGCATGAGTTGACATGCACATCAGCTCTAGAAGGAATCTTCATAAGTCTTTCGCTGCCCTAGAGTCTCACGTTGTCATACTTTTCATGAGAACAAACAGCAGGTTGTAATACATTCTACTTCCGGTGGGTGCTCGCGTTGAGAAATAACATAGACACTAGATTTCCACATTCTTGCCAACAGCCATAGAATGACCTCACAACAAATGACACCATGCATTGCTTTCATGACAGGGCCAGCATGGTTCACTTTAATTTGATCTGGAAATAGGGACTCCTCAGCTGTATTGATAAGCAAGGGACCTTGGGCTGGACAGGCCAAAAAAAGAAAAACAAAACAACCCACTTCAGGCATAGTAAAACTTCTCCATCGGGTTTCCCAGTGAACAAAAGAGCTCAATTAACACCACTTCAGGCATAGTAAAACTTCTCCATCGGGTTTCCCAGTGAACAAAAGAGCTCAATTAACACTCAAAACACTGCTAATGAGCCATAGGAAGGAGGCTTAACTAGAAGGCTGCAGCGAGAAGGTGGGAAGTGGAAAGGAAAAAAACACCAGTGCTTCCAAGTGGCCTCCCCTGGGACACCTGGTGTCCTTGTGGGTTTTAGCTGCAGAAGGAATGAGGTCTCTGAAAAGCCCAGGAATGTGAGCACCTCAGACTCTAGGAAGGGTCAGTTTGCGGACTAACTTTGGAATCCCAAGCCTGGCCACACCTTGGACCCTTCAGTGTGATGAATGGGGGGAACAGGTCAACATGCCTCAGCTAGCAAACACCTTTACCTGGAGGAAATGAAGCTTCTTTGTAATAAATAAACCAGATATCCACCTCCTTGATCTCTAAAGAGACAAGTTTAGGCTGCCTTAAAATGAAATCAGCAGACTGCCCTTTGGAGAGTTGTTGCTACATCTGACGACTAATGCCAAGTACTTTAAATCTTAGCTGCAATATTTCCATAAAATTACAGCTCTTTACAAGTTTATCAGGCAGATCTGATCATCATACTGGGAGCTCCATCGGTGCCTTTATTGGACTTATTTTTATTCCATTCTTGACAACAGTGGAATAGTTCTTCTATTACCCCTAATCAAACTGAAATGATGAACACGGATGATTGTTTTCATGGGTAATGGAAGGCTTTGATCCAGGTAACGGCTGTGTAATTCTGAATAGGTATTAAATGTCTGACGCTCTACATTTTCATTTCTAGACAGTGGGTGATCCCACATTTTAAAAATTCTGTATCATTTCTTTATGTTCTTAAAACATTTAAGAAAACATCTCTAGGTGAATGGAATCTCTCTTGTGTTCCCACATGCATGAGAGCAGCCCTCACACAGTGCCCCAAGGGTCATTCATAGGATTGAGTGTGACATCATAGAGGAACACACTTTGCCAACAGTGAGTTCACACTAATGTGAGTTGGCGTTATTATGACACCCGTGTTTTAAAGTCTTAATCTGGAAGGTTACGGGCTAATGGCTTTGCATGATCCTCATCTACTTTCTCTGAGCCTCTCTCCCAAGATCCTTAACTCCCAGATGAACAGGTCATTATATTCATAATTTGAGGTCTCCAGCAGAAATATTAGTTTGGCCAAGAACTTTTGTTTGGGTTTTCCCATAAGATCTTATGGGAATACATAAATAGGCTTATGGGAATACATAAAGAGGCTAAAACCAAACACGTTATAGGTTGAAAATGTTACCCTCTTGATAGCTGGGTACGTCCTTTAAAATTTTATTTCACAAGTCTTTTTTTAAGGAAGAAAAGCTCTGAGGGACTGGACTCTGTATCTAGTGCCAGGTTCACTCACCATGCCTTACCACACTGCGTGGCAGGTTAAAGAAGCCTCACCTGGCATATACTTTCTTGACGTCCGGTCCTAACAGTGAATCCCATTCTGAGGCAGTCCTGTATGCCCTGCGACTGAACAAGGATATGAACAGGTTCGCATTTCTCTTTTGGAAGTCACCTCTCCACACTTCTCAAAGAGTCTTGCCAGATGCTAGAGACAAGTGAATCTTGCTTCAGGTGAAATGTAGTTGGCCTCCACCCATCCCCAAAACTTTTGAAAGCTGCTGCCTACAAATGAACTCCACTTCCCCCAAATAAGGAACTGATGATCACAACAATTTCTTTAGGAGCCAGATCCATCTCCAGCAGGCCACATTCTATCTCACGAAACAAATCGGAATCCACAAAGCAAAATGAACCAGAAACCTGTCGGCACACCCCCACAGCAGAATAGGAGGTTATTTAGAACAGCTGTCCTAGCACAAAGGGTAGTTCAGTGCCATCGAGAGCAGAGCATAGGGACCCCTCAACTCTCGGGCTCTAACAAGGGGTGGGAGCAGAAAAGAAGCTATAGCAACGTGGCTGAATTCCAGGAAGGGCCAAGAGTTTCCTTAGAGATGAATGCTCCCCTTCCACTGTTGCTGGCTCAGTGGGGATGACTGCGAAAGTGGTCCCCTGTGTACTCCCCTAGTGAACTCTCTCTAATGCCTCCACATGAACAGAGTGTTAGTTGGCCTGGGGTGATTCAACTATAAGCTTCTCCCTTCAACTGTGAGAGCTCTGCATGGCAGCTTCTAGATGAGAGGATTCTCTTCCATTAGGTCCTGAAGGAGATAAAATGTCACTGGAAGAGGAGAGCGCGCCAAAACATGAAGTTTGGTACTTTAATCTATCAGTGATGTGCCAGATATGAGCAGGAGAAAATCCCTTTATTTCCCTTTCCTAATATAATAATCTAACTAGAGGCAGGCATTGTTCAGGGGCATCTATTAAATTGCACCTTAGTCTACAGGGTTTCTGAAGTTCGCAATATTTTCCTAGGGAAAACCCTTCTTTACGTTTCTAATATTTATGCATTCTTTGGCTATAGCCACAAGGTATGATTTTCACTGGGGTGGGGGAAGAAGGAGCTGCTATTCTTGCATCAGGGAACTCACACCATTTGGAGCTCAATGAGCCTGAGGCATTTTGCCTGTTCCCCCTTCCTCAAGGGAGAGCCAGTTGAAAAGCCCTGTGATCCAGCTGGCGTGAGTTTTAATTCTGTAAACTGCCTAGCAGAGGAAGCCTCCAAATCACAGTGCGGTCAATGATATAAGTTTTGTTCCTTGGCTATAAAATAGTCCATAAACACACGAGAAGAGATGGAGATTAAATACAATATTTTTTCCCAACATGTTATAGCCAACTCCAGGTAAAGGAAGCCATTGATTCAATTCTCTTTCATTTAAAATTAGCAAGTATTTGTTGAATCACCAGTACCTGCTAGCATTATTAAAAAGGCGCTGCTGCTGCTAAGTCACTTCAGTCGAGTCCGACTCTGTGCGACCCCATAGACGGCAGCCTACCAGGTTCCCTTGTCCCTGGGATTCTCCAGACAATAACACTGGAGTGGGTTGCCATTTCCTTCTCCAATGCATGAAAGTGAAAAGTGAGAGTGAAGTCACTCAGTCGTGTCCGACTCTTAGCGACCCCATGGACTGCAGCCTACCAGGCTCCTCTGTCCATAGGATTTTCCAGGCAAGAGTACTGGAGTGGGGTGTAATTGCCTTCTCCTATTCAAGGCACAATGGAAAATATAAAAGCAATCAGAATCATTGAGAAATCACTATTTCTCAGAGATACAGAGAAATGAGATATCCACACAGAGATGATGAGCTGCAGGTCAATTTAAAGTGAAGATAAGACTACTTTGCAAAGAGTCCCTATGTCATCTTTATTAAAAGTAACACTAAAAAAAGTGTAAAGCCATACAGGAAAAAATGTGCTCATTTCTGGTTAGTAATTTACCAGAGATATAATGAACCACTACCCAAAACCACCTACACCCTCTGATTTGCATCATGTACTTAAAAGGAAAAGTCAAAAAGCATCCTTAGAAGTATGATAACATTTTAATAAATGGGAGGAGTAAAATAACAGATTTAGGAGCTTGCAGTCCTGTCACAGCCAAGTTAGGAAGAATATCAAAATGGTAGCTGAATTGATGAGAAATAAGTTTCCCCAAATTTCTGTTTTACTGATCTAGTGATTCTGCTCTGCAAAAAGTGAAAGAAAGAAAGTGAAGTGGCTCAGTCGTTTCTGACTCTTTGCTACTGCATGGACTATAGTCCATGGGATTTTCCAGGCAAGAATACTGCAGTGGGTTGCCATTTCCTTCTCCAGGGGATCTTCCCAACCCAGGGATCAAACCTGGGTCTCCCAGTGCTACAGGCAGACTCTACCATCTGAGCCACCAGGGAAGCCCTGGAAAAAGTGAGGGTTGATTAAAAAAAACCCCAACAGTAGCAGAATTGTTTATATTGCAAAACCCAGACTCCAGGTAGGTAACCTAATAATGTGTACTTTCTGATGATAGTGTGATTACTAATGAAATATTGCAAAACTGAATCTCATTGATTTCCTGGTGAAGCTTTTCTAAGAACTCAGCACTGAAAAAGGAAGAGGTTCATCCAAAAGGGTATTTTAAATAATCCATTCTAATTAGCTTCAGGCATTTATTTGAACAGTTTGCACCTAGAGTTCATGTTATTATCTACTTTTTGGTGATGGTCATTTGAAAATCTGTCAGACACAAAATGCCTTAGGTCAATTTATCTCCTTCCTATCATTGAGGGAGAAAAAAATTCACAGACATTATTGATATAAGTACTCTTGCTGAAATTTCTCTCCCTTCAGGGATGTGGTAGGGAATACAAGATGGGAAAGTGATTTAAACGGATAAGGTGTGGGGGAAAAAAATCCTTTGGAAGTGGTATATATAGTAAGTCTCCATTTTTATTTAAAAAAATAGAGCATATATGGTGGGTATTAACACTTGCGCTAATTTAGTTACTACCAGTCACAACCACTGAATATTTCAAATGTGGCTAACACAACTGAAGAATTAAATAAGTTTAATTATACTTAATTTTGATTAAGTATATATTCAGAACAGGTTGGGTACGTAAACCTTCTTCAACAGTACATTTTATAAGATCTAAGTACAGATCAAGTATATTTCAGAAGAAAAGTTAGCATCTAAACTGAGATGTCCTGTAAGTGTAAAATATACATGGACTTTGAACTGCTGTTGCTGCTAAGTCGCTTCAGTCATGTCCAACTCTGGGCGACCCCATAGATGGCAGTCTACAAGGCTCCTCCGTCCCTGGGATTCTCCAGGCAAGAACACTGGAATGGGTTGCCATTTCCTTCTCAAATGCATAAAAGTGAAAATTGAAAGTGAAGTTGTTCAGTTGTGTCCGACTCTTCGCGACCCCATGGACAGCAGCCTACCAGGCTCCTCCGTCCATGGGATTTTCCAGGCAAGAGTACTGGAGTGGGTGCCCATTGCCTTGAAGTGAAGTGAAGTCGCTCAGTCGTGTCCGACTCTTTGCGACCCCATGAACTGTAGCCTACCAGGTTCCTCTGTCCATGGGATTTTCCAGGCAAGGATACTGGAGTGGGTTGCCATTTCCTTCTCCAGGGGATCTTCCCGACCCAGGGATCGAACCCAGGTCTCCCACATTGTAGGCAGACGCTTTAGCGTCTGAGCCACCAGGGAAGTCTCGTGGAGAAGGGAAAGGCTACCCATTCCGGTATTCTGGCTTGGAGAATTCCACAGACTGTGTATAGTCCATGGAGTCCCACAGAGTTGGACATGACTGAGCCATTGCCTTAGGTCTTCCCAAATGCAGAATGATGGGACAAAACATTTACTGAAGACTTAGGTATGATTATATTTATGGAAGCTTTTTAGGGTACCCACTATGCCTTTGTTTACCCTTAGAAGTATGACAATTAACAGTGTATCTCTCTTTGACTCATAGTCAGTGGTGTACTAATATCTAACAATTGTCTCTCTGGAGTAATAACTTTAAAAGGGCCACAGTTTGTAGCATTTGCCAATCTCTGTGATATAAATACCTCCACTAAAGCTGATTTTAAGCTACCACGTCACTTAACTTGGATTCATTGAAGCACTGAGATCACTAAATGTAGATTCACAAGTTGGTATAAGCTGGACCCAGCACACCACCAGCTGGGAAAGTAGATGATGCTCTCTGGACTCCAGGTGAGGTAACAGGTACAAAGATTAAACGACCTGCTGACGTGGACACAGCAGGTAGAAGACAGTGCTACTGAGTGAGCCCTGGACACGTGGGTTCATCTGATGCCACCCGTTCCAAGTCAGATGGCCACATGTCATTAATAATCACTGATACTTTTCCAGGGCTATAGAAATTACTCTCAAACTCTCTCATAGATGCTGTCCTTGCCCTTCAACTACAGAGGACTTTCCCAAATCTCAGTTTACTCTGTGTGTATCAACACTTGCTATTTATTACACTTTCTGATACTAGTGATTAAGCAGACCATTTTATGTTTCCATAGGGTTGGGAGAGTGGCCCTCATTGTAGGTCCTGGAATGGAAGCCTAGGATGTGGTAATGCCGTCCGCACAATAGGTGAGACTCCCCTCTTCAATCAAGCACTTAAATCACACAAATGTCCAGGGAAGGGGAAGGATAAACATATTGTAGGATAAGCAGGAATGCTGCTCACTTCTGCGTAGGTGTGCAGGCAAACTGCATACGTACATGGAGGTGGGAGAAGTAATCAGAATAAAAAGTTTGGGAATCCAGAGGTTGATTTTCCCCTTAATCACAATCTCACCTACTGTAAGAATATTATATGCTGCTGTTTACTGGATCCAGATCATCCGTTTCATGAGTGATGGATTTTTACAGCTGAAAACTGGGTAGATGAATTCTAATAATAAGATGCTTGGTTTAAGGCCAGGAATCTTCCTGTGAGAACACAGAGAAGGCAACTGGGTTTCAGGAACCTGGGCTTCCACCCTTTTCTTTTTGGAGGAGTGAAAGAATAAGGGCCTTTCAAGACCAAAGGCTTGGTGCTTCCCCTTTTCTGGTAAGCATGGGCATTCTGTTGTGAGTGGACCTTTCTTGGTGCATGGGATATCCTGTTTGAATTCAGCAGGACCCAGTGGCATTTTGAAACCCCTCAACACAATAGCTAGACCGATGGATGACCGTCAAACTCACCCAGCCTGATATACTTGGTGCATTCACTGAGCACGAGGCAGGTGTAACTCTTACATGGAAGAGAAAATCAGTCACATAGGTGGGTGCTTATTTGAGCAGTATGTTCCATTTCTTTGTATATCTTACAGTATTGCACCTACAAAGTCATTTTTTCTCCTAAATAGAATTTGAGAAAGCAAACCTCTTACTGGATTTCTGGTTTCTCTCTTTCCATGAGTGGCTTTTTTCCCCACCCCCCCAAAAATCTAATTTTTATTACTGTGACAGATCACACAGAACATGGAGAATGTACATTAAACAAAGTTCAAGATGCTGAAGTTTCTTCCAAGACTCTCAGATGGAAATACAGACTTTGTTTTACCTAATTTATTGGAAATAGATAAGCTGTTGAAGATCTAATAGGATGAAGTCTTCAAATAACAAAAAAGATTCAGTATCTTGATGAGATATAATTTGACAATGATTTCGACCATAACTCAGAGTATTCAAGGAGTCACTCACATACCTGGGTCACATATAGAGCAAATGTTGGAAGAAACTCTTTTTTTCTTTTATCAAGTCCAAAATAGTGAAGTTGTTGTTTCAGGGTAAACAAGTTGGGAAACCAAGAGTGAGGCAATATGCTCTCCTGGGAAATGCATGGCTAGAAAAGGAGTCAGCAATCCTGTGCCCTGGTTGCAGCCCAACGTCGCCCCATGTGATGGCTCGGGCAGTAAGTTCATCACTGCGGGGTCTGTCCCCTCACCTACACACCACACCAGGCCTCTGTGATGCACCAAACTCCGTGCTGTGCAAAGTAATCACTGCGGGGCCTGTCCCCTCACCTACACACCACACCAGGCCTCTGTGATGCACCAAACTCCGTGCTGTGCAAAGTAATAAACAGCTGCAGGTGCAGAGGGTTCCTTCTGTCCTGAAGCTGCCAGGCTCCTCGTCTTTCTCATCCTCCAGCTGCGAGCAACCTGGAGGCCACAGTTGTGTGTGACTCACGCTTTTATCCCCAACAACTAGCCCTGGACCCCACAGAGGAGATGCCCCTTCCAAAATCTGCCAGTGAATAAATGTGCCAAAGTGAAAGTGAAAGTGAAGTCACTCAGTCGTGTCCGACTCTTTGCGACCCCATGGACTGTAGCCTACCAGGCTCCTCCATCCATGGGATTCTCCAGGCGAGAATACTGGAGTGGGTTACTATTTCCTTCTCCAGGGGATCTTCCCAACCCAGGGATTGAACCTGGGTCTCCCGCATTGGAGGCATACGCTTTAACCTCTGAGCCACCAGGGAAACCCATACCTTATTATTTCATTCATTCCTTGCAAAAGATCCTCATTTTAAAATAGGGAAAACAAAAGTTTAGAGGTGCTTTGGAAGTGAAGTGAATCCCACAAACTCAGATGGAATACTTCCAGATATGGATTGGAACCTTCTCCAAGGCCTGCCATTGCCTTTCATGCTTCTTTGAAAATGCTAAGCCAGGCTGACTAAACACACAAGTAGGGTACCAGTAAGGCAGGCCGTACTTCAGAAAGCAAGAAAAAGAGAGCAAAGTCCAGATTTAAATCATGGACAGGGACAGGCACTATAGTATTTCCAGTACTGAGGGCCTGTCAAGGACGGTGATAACTCATAAGTGCTGACGTAGTTTCTTTAGGAGAACGATATTCATCTCTGTGTCTCAGAGATTCCGAGAGCACCTGGTCTACTTTTAGGTACATTACTTAAGAGCTAAGCGGTGTGCCCTTTCCATGACATGAGGGCATCACCCGCCTCTTCGGAGCCTATATTATAAATAGAAAGAAGTCTATTTGGCCAGACTGACTGGCTGCCAGATAGATGGCAAACACAGGGCAGATCAATGTCACGTCTCATTGCCAGGAACTTTACAATACACCATTTCACTCTTCAGATCATGGAAGGTGTAATAGCTTGATGTGGACCATCCATTGTTAATAACTTTAGTAGAAAATGCTCTCCAAGAGATCACCTTGTCACTGAAATATAATGCCAGACACAAATGCCTGCCATCTGTGTAATTTTAAATTTCCTCACAACCACATTAAGAGTAAGAAATAGATAAACTTTAATTATATATCCTAATTAACCCAATTTATCCAAAATATCATCACTTCATCATGTAGTAAATAGGAAAAGTATTGAGATATTTTATGCACTTCTCTTTTCCCACACTGAGTCTTTGAATCTGGTGTGTATTTCACACTCACAGCACATGGCAACTGGCACCAGTCACATTAAAAGTGCTTAAGAGCCGCAGGCAGTGAGAGGCCACTGCACTGGACGGTGCAGTTCTGAGCCTCTGAGTCCAGGGAGGTCCATGTGCCCAGCCCCTGGCTTCTGCAGGATGTATCTGTGTAGACCAAACTGCTGAGAAGAGACTTTTAAACATATTTTGCAAGGTCCAATAATTTCTTAAGGTCCTAGAAAGAGTTTTTCTACTGAAGCGAGAAGCAGGCTTTTATAGACCGTAACACTCATTTTGCATATAATTACTGAGCACTGAACTCTACAAATAATTAAACCATAAACCCAGCAACAGATCTGTCACTAGGTATGGGACGTTAAGTCAATCATTTCACACGCTTAGCCTTTTTATTTCCAAAAGAGCATGTTGGGAGCATATCAATAGTTCTTAGCCTTGATTGTGTATTAGGCCTTACAAACAAATGCCCTGGCTTTATCATAGTACCAAAGGTAAACGGGAAATTTGGCTTCCCAGGTGACACAGTGGTAAAGAATTCACCTGCCAATGCAGGAGATGTGGGTTCGATCCCTGGGTGGGAGAGATTCCCTGGAGTAGGAAATGGCAACCCACTTCAGTAATTATGCCTGAAAAATTCCATGAACAGGGCAGTCTGGTGGGCTACAGCCCATGGGGTTGCAAAGAATCAGATACAACTGAGCACGCATGAGCAAACTGAAAATCAATGACCTACTGCAAGTCAAACGTGCTATGATTTTGAAGTCTGTGAAAATAGAGTCCAGCTGCTCTAAGCAGCCTCTATGGGTGCTGCTTGAGGGGTGATGGGGAGGGTGAGGGGGAGAGTAAAACATTATTCTCCCCCATTCAGCTGACCAATAAACATAATTTTAAAAAATAACACATACCCAAGGGGTTTAAATGCTGAAATATGAAAAGTAGGATCAGAAAATATTAACCAATGAAACTGCAAAAGAAAGAACATGTGTAAACAGATGAGACCAGTCATCCACAGATATTTGATCACTCCAATAATGATGTAACATGATTTCAAAGTGTTGCTGATGAGACTGGATAGGGAGAATGCTAAAGAGGTCCCCCGGTCCCCCAAAGACAATCATCTCTGGTTATTCCACCATTAATCTAGGTACTGCACTGGTGGGACTTCACAGATGTTATTAAGGTTACAAATCAACTGACTTTAAAATAGGGAGACTATTCTGGATTGTCTGGGTGAGTTACATTTAATCACATTAGTCTGTAAGGCCAGGAGAGGAAGTTAACCAGTGAGATGTGGCAGAAGGGGAAGTCAGAGAGGTGAGAAGCTTGAGAGGGACTTGCCCTCCTGTTACTAGAGGGGCCATACGGCATGAGATGCAATGCAGGCAGACTCGAGGAGCAAAAATGGTCTCCTAGCCGACAATCAGCAAGGAAAGCGGGACGACAGTCCTGCAACGGCCACGAACTGAATTCGGTCAACAACGTGAATGAACCCGGAAGCAAATTCATGCCTAGGACCTCCCAAAGGTAACGCGGCCCTAATGACAGCTGATTTCAGCCTTGTGAACTCTGAGGCGAGAATCCAGTTGCACCAGCCTGTGTTCAGACTTCTCACTTACAGAACTGTGAGCTAACAAATGGCTTTTTATAAAGTCACTCAATTTATGGTAATTTGTTTTAGAAGCAATAGAAAACAAACACGGTCTTTAAAAGTCTATTTTAGAGCCTGAGGTGACGTCCTAAACATTAGTCACGAAGACAACTATCAAGCCATGACAGAAATACAGTCAGAAGGAGAGGAGATTTTTACAAGAGCAAAGAATTTTGGAGGCAGAAGGAGCTTTAGAGACAATCCAGTCTAATCAATTAATAATTGATGAAGAACCCTGAAAAATATAGTAAATAATTTATGGCTTTGTCTCACCCAACTACCTAGGACCAACAAGAATGTCCCAAGACAGAGACAGGTACCAGAATCTCCCTTGCAGAGCCTGCTGATGCCCTCCCTTGAGAGCATCACGTTCTCTCCATTCTAACTCTACAATTGCCAAATGACCTGCTGATTCTTGTCTTGTTTTCTGGGTTCTCTCTGGAAAATTAATACAATAACAAGCTGAAATGAAATTGCTTCACAGCTGACATGAAAAACAAACAAATGGATTGGCATTCATCTCATGAGGTTGGCCAGTGTAAGTTGGGCGCCTAGAATCTAATCATCTCTGGGTCAACTGATGCAATATATTGTTTGAAGACATCAATCTGGACATGAGATGATCAGTTGATTCCAGAGAAAGCCGGAGAGATCCCATTTAAATTAGTCTGCTGGCCTTGCTTCTCATTTTAACCTCATGTCAGACAGGAAATTAAAAAACTGTCAATGAAAAGATAAATCAAAATCAAGGTCAAAATCTATGAAAGAATAGAGTCAGGAGAAGATAAGGACAAGGTGCATGTATTTATGGAGGAAAAGGTCTTGTGGAAGGGAGGACAGGCTATCTTTGTAACATGTCCTTGTAAATCTAACATCTGGGCTCAGGAGAGCTTGTTTTCAGTACCCCTGAGTGGAATGTTCATTTTCCAGGAGCCTTATGTTTACCATCCCATGGGACCACCACAGCATGACTAAGGAAACTAACTCAATGATCTGGTCATGTTTCTCCTAAATCAGTTGGCTAGTGAATGAAGCTGGAACAAGCAGGCTGAGCCAAAGTCTGAAGGGCTATTAATTCAAGAAGACCGTTCTCCTATCAAGAAGTCAAAGGAACAGACGCTAAAACACTTTCCATTGCAGTCTGTCTGAGAGAAATCAGTTATTTCCTATCCTGGAGAGCAGTAATAAAACATTCCTCTTCCCATCAAACTGAAAAGTGATTTAAATGAATTTTTTTACTCTCAATCAGTTGTGATCATCTTATCAGTCAAAACTTTACTTCCAAATGGGGAAGAAAAGCTACAGGGAATCCCACCGTGGCAGTTTACACAGAGCATCTTGTAAATGTTGAACCAGAAGGCAGGTGCCCTAGACAAAGAGAAATAGTCACCGGGATGCCCATAAGCCTCTGAAATCAGTCCTGTCCAAACTGAATGAACTCAGCATCTCCTACCCGCCCCCAGTTTCCCAACTAACAAACAAATGGCTTCAAATCATACATTTTCTAACTTGCTTCATGAAGTTATGGCTCCCACATTAGCTGAACTATCAAGAGATAACTTGGTTACTTCATATACACCACGCGTAACTTGTCATCATAATGGGGTGATTCTACCTCAGAATTCTCTCTGGAAGGTAACGCCTCCTCCCTCAATGCCTGCCACTCTTCTTTAGACTTAAAACAGCTGCTGTCATTGGCTCTCTGCCTTTACCTTCAAGGCTGCTGCTGGACAAACTCCAAATTTATCTATTCCTCAAAATCATGCTCAAATATCACTCTCTCCATGAAGCCTTCCACATTCTCCTGAGACTTAACCTTTCATCCCTCTACTATAAAATGTGCCCTGACACAAAAGTCACAAGGTAAAAAACCCCTGTTTGTGGAATGAATGAGTTCTCAGTGCCTGTGTTGTTATAAGTTTCCTCAGAGCAAGACACCAGAGAAGGCAATGGCACCCCACTCCAGTACTCTTGCCTGGAAAATCCCATGGACAGAGGAGCCTGGTGGGCTGCAGTCCACGGGGTCGCTAAGAGTCGGACACGACTGAGTGACTTCACTTTCACTTTTCACTTTCATGCATTGGAGAAGGAAATGGCAACCCACTCCAGTGTTCTTGCCTCGAGAATCCCAGGGACGGGGGAGCCTGGTGGGCTTGCGTCTATGGGGTCGCACGCGTTGGACACGACTGAAGCGACTCAGCAGCAGCAGGGCAAGACACAGACTTTCCCCTCATCTATTTATCACTCTGCTATAGGAGTTTGGGTGAAAGAGAGCAGAGGGTACTTTGGAGGTTAGGGGATGGGCCTAGGGCTGACCTTTGGGCAGCCAGAATATCACCTGAGGATGCTGCATATAAGTGCGAGAGAATTTCACAAAGGCACAGAAGGTCATAGTTACTCAAAATTCTGCCCAATATTGACCTGAACGGCTGGCTGCTTATGCCAGAGGAAAGGCTTCACTGCTCCTCTGGAAGGAGGCAGACCTCACAGGTCAGTCTTCCCCATCAGTGTCTTCCCTTAGTCCCCCCAGAATCCGCAGCCAATCTCCTCTCTACTTTTACAGGAGGGACAAGGAGAAAAAGTCAAGAGACAAAGAAGGAAGTTGGGTGCAGGGGGTTTTCTGCTCCCCTTTCACCGCTGACACAGGCTAGAGCACGAATCACAATTCCTTTTTTTCTTTGGAAATTATTCCCCATGCTCACTAGATTATATTCTTTAAACTACAACTTCATTTAAGGAAATGGGTTTACTAGTTTCTCTAGAAAAAAAAAAATGTCTGGAAGCCTAACATTAGTGATGGTGGGGGTTGGGAGGACCACTGCGGAGATGGAATCACAACCATAGAGCTTAGGGGCGGAATAGGGGCCTAAGGACTGTGCTACTGTAAAGGTCTCACTTCACAGACGAGGTAAGCAAAGCCCAGAGGGATTAAGTGACGAGTAAGGACCCCGCTGCTGCTCATAGCCGAGCTGGGAGCAGCACCCAGGCCTCTCATCCCCGGTACAGTGGGCTTTTCAATATTTCACCTTGTCTTCAATATGTTGCTCTATTTTCAAGGAGCAAAAAGTCAGTTTACCCTCAGGCTCACACGTGCTGTCACATATAATATCACGTATCATTAGGCATTCAGCACAAACAAATCCTAACAAGTGTGGAGGTGAGATGAACGAAGCTCTCCTGGCCTTCCCCAACTCCACAGTTAGCTCCCCTAGCCACTTTCTGTGAGTTAGACAAGAGCCCTGGAACAACCCAGAAATGAAATCTACTCACAGCCAGCCCTCAGGACTGGAGCAAACTGAGCCCGACGTTCCGAGAATAATCTCGATTAGCACTTTGCAAAAATCTATTCTCCACACTGACACCACACAGCTCTCCTTCCAAGTGCAGCTTGGCAGCTTGTTTCACTCTATCTACTATCAATGACAAACCCTTAGCAAGGTCCTTCTAGTCCTGTGTGATCTCACCTGGGCTCCTATCTTTCCATGTCCATCGTCCACCACTTGCCCCAACCTCCCCTTCCTCCACCCATGGAGGAACCTTTTCAGAAGGCTCCAGGTTATTCATACCTTCACCCCTGTGTACCTTCCACCCTATTCCCACTTCATTCATCCCAGGTACTCATTCCCCAAACCTCAGCTCAAGTTCAGTTCAACTTAAATACATTTCTATCAACACCCCCCTACTCCCTACAAGGAGAAGTTAGGTGCCTCCCCTCCACCCTTGCCAAACCCCCATCATAGCATCCTGAGATGCCCACTACTTTCTTTTCCCTCCCCTGAGGGTCATCTCTGTATCCCCCTATCTTGCAATACCTAACACACTCAGCTTGAAACGAATCATTACATAAATGAATAGATTCCCCTGGACTTTAAAATAGATATTTTTAAGGGGGTAGGAGCACATCCTTCTGTTGAAAGTTCAGCTGAATGCTTTCCAATGAGATAAAATAAGTGGCATTTCCCATCACATAAGGCACGATGAGTGTGTGTGTTAGTTATTCGTGTCTGACTCTTTGTGACCCCATTGGACCCTTTGTGACCCCTCCAAGCTCCTCTGTCCAGGGGATTCCCCAGGCAAGAATACTGGAGTTGGTAGCCATTCCCTTCTCCAGCAGATCTTCCTGACCCAGGGATCGAACCCAGGTCTCCTGCATTGCAGGCAGATTCTTTACCGTCTGAGACACAAGGGAAGTCCATGGCACAACAGGACAGCCCTAATCGGGCATGCAGGTAGGAACCTGAGACACCAAAGTAAACCAGCCAAAGGGTACAGCTAGCAGTACAAAAAAACTAAGTCTTAGTTTCCTTTTCTTTAATATGTTGACCATCCCTAAGACTTTAGAAAACTTGGAAGAAAATGCAAAAGAAATATGCAATTGTGGTGGCACTTCTTCATGACACTCCTCTAAAATATAAACTGACTGCTGAAATGTAAAACATGAACCACAATTATAACCCCGAAATGTCTCCTGAGTGCCAATTAATTATTTCTGTCGACTTTCTCAAAATGTATCAGCTTCTTAAACACGCGGAAAACTAGCCTTTCATTCACAGAATAAACTCCAGAGACCTAAATTATATTATAATGGTCATTGGCCAGGGAGGGAGGCAGTCTGAGGTTTTGCCTAACTGGAATATTTTAAAGACTGCTGGACAGGAGAAAGAAGTTTCATTCAGAGTAGAATGGAGGAGAAGAGTGGAAGAGGAGGGCAAGGAGGGAGGGAGGAATAAAGCCAGAAGAGGGAAGAGTGAGGTGGGAGAAGAAGAAAAGAAACTGATTAAGTCAAGTGCAAAAGCAAGTTTGTTTGTTTTTTTTTTTTAAAGAGACTTGACTCTCACCCTTTTAAGCAAAGTGAACAAGAAGGGAAATACTAACCAATAGTCCGGCAGACACTCCTGAAACAGAGGCTGGATTTTCGTATGGTTTCCTCCAGGCTTTATGGCAAGGACGTTGAAATTTCCTTATTCATTCAGTCATGTATGGAAGCAGACCACACTATGCTAATTTGGTTAAGATTTGGCAAAGAGTGTGGGGTTGGAGGAGGAATATGGTGAACGTTTCTTGGTCACCGCTTGGCAGTAGGTTCTTGTTCTTGATGCTTTCCTATATAAACCTTCCCCAAATCCTCCCCAAATCAATTACATTTTCTCTATCTTCCTCTCTCCCAATCACACACACACACAACCTGGTACCAGCAAAGATTAGAGCACACAACCCCTTGCCTCACATAACGAACCCCCGACCTTTGCCCACGGCTGGGTTCTGCCAACTGAAGTGAAGGCCAGGCCTGGGCTGGAGTCTCACGAGGCTCATCAGGATGGAGCCAGCCAGACCAACTGAGAAGGCCATGTATTAGAATTTGACAAAGACCATAAGCCGGAGGGGCTGAAGACAGTGAGTTATCTGAACCTAATCCTGCAACTAAGGAGTTCAAGAAGGGAAACTCCAGGAGGGCAGAGGTGCTGGAATCTCCGTGAAGGACCCCAAGAACCTAGAGTATAGAAAGTGGAATATTTGTTAAATGAAGGGTAAGCAATTAAATTTTAAAACATTAGTGCCCATTGGAGATCCCAACATACTTAAAGTTACATGTTTAATTATAGTATCTATCAATGGCTATTATCTGGAGCTTCATCAGATTTCTTGTAGCCTCCTCACCAGTTAGAACAATCAATGATTCCCACCACTGCGCGTGGGTTGAATTGCTGTACACGCAAGGCTTTGCTGTTAGTTATTCAGTCATGTCTGATTCTTCGAACCCAAAGGCTGTAGCCTGCCAGGCTCCTTTGTCCATGGGGTTTCCCAGGCAAGAACACTGCAGTGGGTTGCAATTTCCTTCTCCAGGAGATCTTCCCGACTCAGGGAATGAACCTGTGTCTCCTGCATTGGCAGGTGGATTCTTCACCAGTCAGCCATCAGGGAAGCCTGCATGCAAAGCTATGTGAGTATTATTCTTATATGACCAATGGTCCTGTCCATGCTCCCAATACAAGAAGACTGTTCATCCTCCTACAGTGTTGGTGGGAATGTAAATTGTCAAAATCACTATGGAAAAAAGTATGGAGGTTCCTTAAAAAAGTAAAAAATAGTTACCATGTGACCCTGCAATCTTACTGTTGGGCATATATCCAGATAAAAACATGATCTGAAAGGATACATGCACCCCAATGTTCATTATAGTATTGTTTACAACAGCCAAGACCTGAAAGTAACCTGAATGTCCATTGACAGAGGAAAGGATAAAGAAGATGTGGTATGTATATATAAACACACACACACACACACACACACTAGAATATTACTCGGCCATTAAAAAGAATGAAATAATGTCATCTACAGCAACACGTATAACCTAGACGTTGTCATACTGAGTGAAGTAAGTCAGATAGAGAAGAAGAAATGTTGTATGACATCCCTTATATGTGGAAACTAAAAAGAAATGATACAAATGAATTTACTTACAAAACAGAAATAGACACAGATTTAGAGACTGAATTTACGGTTGCTGGGAGGAAAGCTGGAGGAAGAGATAGTTAGGGTTTGGGGGATGGACATGAACACACTTCTATATTTAAAATGGACACAAACATATAGCACATGGAATTCTGCTCAATGTTATGTGGCAGCCTGGATGGGAGGAGAGTTTGGGGGAGCACATATACATATGGATGTATGACTGAGTTCCTTTGCTGTTTACCTGAAACAATCACAACATTGTTAATTGGCTATATCCCATCCAATACAAAATAAAAAGTTTTAAAAAATAATATATTGAAAAAAAAGATTGTTCATGATTGATGAGCATAGCTGAAATTAGCAAGGCCTTTTACTGTTTAAAAGACTCCTGCTTGGTTGGCTTTCCTGTGTGTGTGTGCAATAGACAATTCTGTGGCATGTGACACATACAAAGCCATTTAATATAAGGAACCCTCATGGGGAGTCCTCAAGCTGGAATCAAGACTGCTGGGAGAAATAGCAACCTCAGATATACCAATGATACCACTGTAATGGCAGCAAGTGAAGAGTAACTAAAGAGCCTCTTGATGAGGGTGAAAGAAGAGAGTGAAAAAGCTGGCTTAAAACTCAGCATTCAAAAAACTAAGATCATGGAATCCGGTCCCATCACTTCATGGCAAATAGAAGGGGAAAAAGTAGAAGTAGTGGCAGATTTTATTTTCCTGGGCTCCAAAATCACTGTGGATAGTAACTGCAGCCATGACATTAAAAAGTGCTTGCTCCTTAGAAGGAAAGCTATGACAAACCTAGACAGTGTATTCAAAAGCAGAGACATCACTTCGCTGATGAAGGTCTGTAAAGTCAAAGCTATGGTTTTTCCAGTAGTCATATATGAATGTGAGAGTTGGATCATAAAAAAGGCTGGGCACGGAAGAATTGATGCTTTTAAACTGTGGTGCTGGATAAGACTCTTAGGAGTCCTTTGGACAGCAAGGCGATCAAACCAGTCAATCCCAAAGGAAATCAGCTGAATATTCACTGGAAGGACTGATGCTGAAGCTGAAGCTCCCATACTTTGGCCACCTGATGTGAAGGGCTGGCTCACTGGAAAAGACCCTGATGCTGGGAAAGACTCTGGGCAGGAGGAGAAGGACATGGCAGAGGATGAGAAGGTTGGATGGCATCACCGACTCAATGGACATGAATTTGAACAAACTCTGGGAGTCAGTGAAGGGCAGGGAAGGAAGCCTGGCGTGCTGCAGTCCATGGGGTTGCAGAGAGTCAGACACCACTTAGCCGCTGAATAACAAAAACCTCACAGGGAAATGTTCATTTGAATAAGATTAGTTGACAATGACTAGGTTTGAGACTCCCTGACTGTGAGTTGGTGGACTGTGAGTTCATTTACTCTGAATGATATTTTGGATGAGTAGAAACAGCCCTTCTGACAGATGTTTCCAAAGTCAGACTCAGGAGTCCATGAATACCTCACCTCCAAACCCTGTCTTCCTCCAGAGTCTTCAACACAAGCCAGAAATCTAGGGGTTACCTTCTCTACCTCTTCTGCCCCCATTCCATCTGTCAACTTTAGCTCTTCAGTATCTTTTGAATTCATTCCACCCCCTTTATCCTCCCTACTGCTATCACCAAGTCCTAGCCATGATCTCTCATTGAGACTTTAGGAATGGCCTTGTAACACCCATGAGGAGCCTCAGGCTCCCTCCAATCCATTTCTTTAATGGAAAAATTATGTTTTGAAACAAATATGATCAGGGCATCCCTGTGAATAAAACATTCAAATGATTTTCCTTGTTCATACAATTAATATAACCTATCACGTGAGTTAATAACTATTAACTAGTTATCCCCCAACATTCACTCTCCCCACTTTCAATTAGTAATAGAACCCAGTGAGAGAGCACCTATCACAGCCAACCTTGCAGCCACCTCTGATCATACTAAGACTCACTTCTGGCTACAGGATGTCAGAAGTGGCAGAAATATCTTTCAGGAAATGTATGTCCCTTTCACTTTTCCTTCTCCACTCCCACTGGCTGGATGGGCTGGATCACCAAACACAGGGATGAGGACATCTACATCTGTGGAACATTTCTGGAAGTCATTATGAAGTGGGAAGGTCTTCTCAGATGGCACTGGTGATAAAGAACCCACCTGCAATGCAGGAGAAGCAGGAGACAAAAGTTTGATCCCCGGGTCAGGAAGATCTCCTGGAGGAGGAACTGGCAACCCACTCCAGTATTCTTGCAGGGAAAATCCCATGGAGAGAGGAGACTGGTGGGCTACAGTCAATGGGGTTGTAGAGTCGGATAGGACTGAGCGATTGAGCATACATACATGCTTGAAGTTGGATCTCAGATAACAAGGGTTTAAATACTAGTAAAGAACTAATTAGTCAGTGGTTTTTTGACCAGCCAGTCGAGGTCTTTCTAGCTTATTCTTGAAAGAAAAAAATTTTTTCACTGAATTTTTCAGGTTCAACTGAAAAGAAGTGGGAAAGAAAAATCAAGATGTCTAAAAGCATAAGTTTTCCCTGGTGGCTCAGAAGGTAAAGAATCTGTCTGCAACGTGGGAGACCTGGCTTCAATCCCTGGGTTGGGAAGATCCCCTGGAGAAGGAAATGGCAACCCACTCCAGTATTCCTGCCTGGAGAAATCCATGGACAGAGGAGCCTGATGGGCTACAGTCCACAGGGTCGCAAAGAGTTGGACATGACTGAAGCAACTTAGCACACATATATGTAAAAGCATATGCTGAAATTTCATCCTCAGGATGTATCAAGAAAGAAACTTCACAGGAGCACATGACAGTCTGACATGAATTTTTTTCATGGGGCCTTAAGAGATACCCCTTCCATTTCTAAGAGAGAGTTATGAATTCTAGTGCACTAAAACCAAAGTATTTAGAAATGAGTAGCTTTATTTAGGGAATTATTAGGGCCCACAGTAATGACCATCATAAACAGACAGAAATAATATTTTGGTCTATTAAAGAAAACAGGGGACACTCTGCCCAACCTTATCCCAAACAAAATTAGCAAACCTCAAGTTACTAGGGGATTTATTGAATAAATAAAATCTGGCAGTAAATAATGGTCATACAAAGAGTAGGGAAGTATGGGGCCTTAGGAACAGGATCTTTCTAAGTTTTTGCTCCCAGTCCTCCTAGACTAAGCTGCATCCAAACACGAGGCTTTCTGTTTCAAGGTGAATTTTATTTGTAGATACTTCAAATTTAGATATTTATACCAAGAACATGAGCTAAATCAAGAGTAGGGGTAAAAAAAAAAGTAGGGGTACGTGATGTGAATTTGCAAAGTGATCATTTTCCCCAGAGTCAGTTTGGGTCCCCCCCACCCCGGTTATAAATGTACAATACTTATTTTTGTAGAAATTTGGTAAAAATTAATATAATGTAAAACAAATTTTAGATTCCTTTTGTGTCACTCTCCTTCTAATAGTTTCTAAAACAAAGGTCGAAAACAGACCCCATAGCAAACATTTGTTTATTTTTCTTTTTCTATTTAACATTAGTGTCTCAAGCATCTGCCAGTTAGATTGCCACTTTTTCTAGGAAATGCAGCTTTTAGCAATTCATTGTTGATTCAAATGAAATCAACCTGGCTTGGCCTGTATTGACTGATTAGACTGAGAATGAAGGCCCAATATTAAGGGCAGACCAGTAAGAAATGATTGAAATTAAATGTCGGAGGACCCAGGCAGACTATCAGCTTGGAGAAGTAACAAGTAAGAGGAGAGAGAGCTTGAGGACATCAGGAAGAATCCATGAAAGGTACATGAGGTAGTGAGAGGCAGATAGAGGGAGATACAGAGGGATGACAGGCACAGAGATCTGGTATCTTTGCAGTAAGTCCCCGATGTATGGAGTTACATGGAAATGTCCTCTCCCTTGCTGCCCAAGGGAGAACCTTGGGCACCTTGCCCCTTGGGGAACCTTGCCCCACCTATCCCAAACCAAGGGCTTCCCAGGGGATGTTAGTGTTAAAGAACCTGCCTGCCAATGCAGGAGACATTAGAGACACAGGTTCAATCCCTGGATCAGGAAGATCCCCTGGAGGAGGACACGGCAACCCACTCCAATATCCTTCTTGGGAGAATCCCAAGGGCAGAGGAGCCTGGGGGGCTACAGACCATAGGGTTGCAAAGAGTCAGACACCAATGAAGCAACTCAGCACACATCCTAAACCAAAATAAAAAACTGAACATAAATGGTTGTATGAATTAATATTCCATCATATTCCAATTCAGGTGTGAGTATTCTTTAAACTGAGCCATAACCTATAATTAGGCTGTGGAGTCAATTTCGTGTCTCAAAACCAGCTTTGTCAATTTGTTTAAATGGATGGGATGGAATGATGCTATGTAACAAATATTTGTGCCCCCTGACACCCAGATTCATATGTTGAAATGGACATGGGGGGTTTTGAGGTAATCAGATCATGAGGGGAGAGCCCTCATGTAGGACCAGGGCCCTTATAAAAGTGGTTCCAGAGAGCCTGCGCCACCTCTCTGCCATGTGAGGACATAGCAAAAAGACAGCTGTGAAGCAGGAAGTGAGTGCTCATCAGACACTGAATCTGCTGGTGCCTTGAGCATAGACTTCCCAGCATCCAGAACTGTGAGAAATAAACTTCTGTTATTTATAAGCCATTCAGTTTATGGTACTTCTGCTATAGAAGCCCAAACAGACTAATAAGACAAATGGAATGGAATGGTGGTTTCTTCACATGAAATTTTTTTTTAATGTGTGTGTATGACTATTGGCTCACTATGAAGACCTGATTATTTCTTACTGTGGACAGTAGTCAAAAAAGTTTGTAGGTCATTGATATAGATTGTTTCTAATTTTTAAATATCATAAGTAATGGTACAATAAATATCTCCTGGCAGGGAGGGGACTTGGCCTATATTTCCATTTATTGCCAAGTGATTGATTCCCAGAAACAATGCTACTGTGTGAAAGTGGTAAAAATTTATAAAGTTTTTCGATAAATATTACTCAATGCTTTCAAAGTATCATAATTTAGACTTCGACTAGACCAACAGAGAACTTAAATGTCAGTGTACAACTGTCAGAAAAAATTTTATTCTCCTCCCATCATTGCTAATTTGATGGGTAAAAATGATATTCTATTGTTTTAATATAGTTATTTGAAAACAAATGAGGTTACTTCTTTGAAACGTTTAATGTGAATTATCTATATATGTCCTCCCTTTTTGTTATTTTCCTTGTTGAAGTTACTACCTTTTTATTTCTGCTCTTTTATGCATTTTTAAGGGACAGTTTCTTAGTTATTCTCTAGGAATGAAGGTGTAGCAAGAAGAGAAAATAGGAGAGTATTTCAATTGGCTTAATTTTGCCAGACTGCTATCAAGCTAACCTTAGGTTTTTAATCCTTCACTTGATTTTGAACCAGCTGCATGATACAGGATATTAGCCTTAAAAATAACTAGTGCCAGAAATGCAGCCAATATGCAAGTTTACACTTTGTACTTCTTCCTCTGTGCTAAATACTTCAATGCTAGGCTTACTTAAAAAAAAAATTAAGACAGTAGTACTGGAAAATGTGAAAAAGCAGTTACACACCAAAGAAGGCAGATTGAGAAGCTCCAACATACATAGGATGGAATATGAATTAAATTCCAACTGCAAAGAATAAGTTTTGGAAAAGGTTGTTATTGACAATTTTATAAAAATTAAAGAATAAAATGAGTTTTCAGGTTAAAAGCAAAAGTAATCATTGAGGAGTATAAATAAAAAGTAAACCTACTCTACGGCATTAGGATAAAGAAGAAAAATCTTAAAAAGTACTTTACATGAGGCAGATTACCTAGTAAGAAACTCAAATGGACAAGTAGAAGACTTTCTCTCAGCAACAACAGATAACAGGACACAAATGAAAACCTTCAAAGTGGTAGAGAAATAACCATCTATTTAGAAATTGATACCCAGTTAAATGCTCCCTAAGTCTTTTGCATGGGTGGACAGCAGAGTCAGAGGCATATGAAAACTGAGTTTACAACATAAAGATTCTAATTTAAATAACTACTAAAGGAGCTATTTTGCAAGAAGACAAAAAATCTTAAATGCTGAAATTGTTGTCTCTTAAAAAAAAGATTCTCTTCCAATTACTCCAGTTATTATCCTGTAGTTAGCGAACTATTTCTCTTCTTTCCTTTAAAGTAAAATTTTTTTAAGGAATTGAATTATGTTTTTTTTACCAATTAATTTTTGTCTCTTGACAAATGCACTGAAATCAGACTTTAATCCCCACCACTCCAATTAAATAGCTTTTGTTCTGGTTTCTAATGACTTCTATTAATATATTGCTAAATCTAGTAGCTACTTTTAAATTATCTTCATTTGAACTGTTAAAACAACATATGACACAGTGGCCTTCTCTTTGAAACACTACCTTAATCTGCTCACTCTATCTGTGAGCTCTTTCATGATAACCTACACTCTCCACTGATTCTCCCACCCTGCTGGACACTTAATTATGGTCGATTTTGCTGTGTCCTCTTCATTTTCTCAACCATGTAATACTGGAATAACCCTAGGACTTCCCCTCTCCTTTTTCCCCTATTTACACTTATTCCCTAGGTGACTTCATTCAGTATTATGACATCAATATCATCTATTATTATGTTCTCCAAATATATAACTTCAATTCACACCTCTTCTTGAATGACAAACTCATCTATCCAATGACTAATAATTCCCTTGGATGTTTGATAGGAATCTCCAACTTATAAATCTTAACCAAACTTCTGATGTTACCATCCTAACCTGCTCATTCTACAGTCTTGGTCATTTCAACCTAAATCACCTTCATTCTTCCAGATTCTCAGGCCTTTCACTCATACCCCTGATTAGTTCATGAGCTAATCCCGTTAGACATACTTTCAAATTATATCCACAATGTGATCACTGCTTACCACCCCCATCTTTATTTTCTTTATCCAAGATACTAATGTTTCTTATCTGGATTATTACAATAATTTCTTAATTGGTCTACTTTCTGGTCTTGAATATCATATGTCCAAAGACATAAGCCACCCATCAAGATCTTAATCTTGATAAAACAAGAACATGTCAATTCTTTGTTTAAGACTCTCTGATGGTATCCATTTCACTCAGAGTAAATGCCAAAGTGCTCACAGTGGTCTGAGCATCTCAACCCTCACCCCCCCCCCCCCACTCTCATCCCCATCTCTGCCGCCATTGACACCTTCCTTTTTTTTGCTCATTCTGCTCCAACAACATTAGACTGTTTGATGTTTCTTGGCCCTTATGCAGCATATGCCATTTTCTCTGCATAGGGTACTTTTCTCCCAGACTTCCTTTAAGTATCCATTCAAATATCACTTTATCTGTGACCTCTTTCCTGATAACCTATATCAATAATAACCCTTAAACTCATTTTCCCCCCATAGCATTTATATTATATAGTGATTAACTTTTTTCTCTCTTCTCTTACTAGAATATCAATGACATGAATTTAGGGACTTTATCCATTCTGTTCATTGCTGTACCTCCAAGTCCCTATAACCATGGTAGGCCAAGAGAAAACATGTGGTAAGGATTTACTAGATGAATAAATAAATGATGAGTAAGAGAAAGGCAAAACCGGATGGCTAACTCAACTCCATATTGCTTGTAAAAACAGTATTCATCACATTTTTATTGATCAAAAAAGGTGGAAATACATTTTAGGCAATAAAAATATGGGAAATAGTTGACATTATCTCAAAGGATGACTAAAATGTACTAGATTCTCTACTCTGTTAGAAAGATAGACGGTGCATGTGGAATGGGGATGCTAACAGTGCTTGATGTGGGAGCGAGCAGTACATGGGTAGATACATGGATGTGTGGTGAGTGCTGTCAGTGTGGTCCTTGCAGGTTCTGCTGTCTTAAGAATTAGCAGGGTGGTACTGGGGACCCTCCCCGGGGAAGACTGAGGGAGTCACAGCCCACCAGAGAGACTCGGGAGGGAGGGAGAAGCTGAGCCTGACCACAATTCTTTGAAAAGTGACAGTCCTCACAGAGTTTAGAAAATAGGAAAAGGAGGTGTTTTAGGCTTTTGTTCTAGGAATGTTTTCATTCTCAATAGGGAGAAAATGGAGAATCCCTTTTCCTAGGTAATGACTCTATTTGAAATAAAATGAAAGGAAAACCTCTACATTTTTAACTTTTCTAAGAAACATTTCTAAAAATTATTTACATCAATACCCATAAAAGCATTCAAGCCTGAGTATGGGTGTATAGAGAGATAACCATGTATCTATCTTTACCAAAATACATTTTCAGACTAAAAAATGAAACAAAAATGATATAGTAATACACCCCATTCAAGTAAGATTTAGACTCAAAATGTAAGGATAATTCATTTTCAGAAGACTCAATATAATTTTCAGCATTAGTAATTTAGAAGAGGCAGTCAAATGGTTATTTTAACATGCAGAAGACTGATGCTATAATTTATATTTATTTACAAATTCTCTTAAGAAACTAGAAATAGAGAATAATTTTCTTAATCTGACAAAAATAGATCACCTCCAAACCTATACCGAAGAGCATTCTTCAAGTGAAACTTTTGAAAACTCTCACTATAATGAAGTACAAGTGAAATTTTTGAAGACTTTCACTATAACATAAAAATGCTTTTATAAAGAAATAGTACTTACATGGAATGGTATCTTGTAAGGATAGAAAAGTTCAGATCAGTGGGAAGAAAGAGCCTAGAAAGTCCAAAGCATATATGGGATTTTAGTGTATAACAGAGAAGACAATACAAACAATGGAGACAGAATGAGGCTTTTCAGTTAATGGTGTTGGAACTAGATTTTCACGTGGGAAAAAAGATTCATGCTTTACACCATACACATTCATTAACCCCACATAAATTAAAAGTCTACTTATTTAAAACAAAACTTTCATAAGTAAATTAAAACACTTTAGAATATGGGAGGAGTTAATATAAAATATAATCATGAAGGAGAAAATGATTTCTTAAGCAAGGCACAAAAAGCAGAATAACAGGAAATTTAACTATATCAAAAATTTAAAATTATCTTTGCTAAAAGATGTCATAAAAATTACAATGCAATCAACAGATAGGAGGCAAAATTTTCTATGTGTATAATAGACAAAGGGTTAGTCACATACATATGAATGCATATCAAGAAAAATAAACACATATTAAGATACATATACATTAGAATCACATGTATACACACATTTCTATAAATAAATAGTGAGAATAGACAAGAAAAGAATGGACAGAGAGTAGAAAAAGACACAGAGGAGGAAATCCAAATGGCCCTGCACAAATGATGTTCAATTTCATAAATAATGAGTCATGAATATTAAAACAATGAGATTCATATGCAGTATCCATCAACTCTCAGATAATTAAATCTGAGAGTAATCAAGTGCTGGCAGGGACCTGGGGAAGGGAGGGTTCTCACATATGGCTGATACTAGTATAAACTGGTTGTGCAATTGGTAGAGCAATTTGGTAATATCTCAGACACAAAAACGCACATATCCTATGATGTGGCAGGTTTCCACTGATATGTACTCTAGACAAGCTCTATCACATATGTCCAAGGGGATATTTATTTCAGTATCAATTATTTCAGTAAAACAATGAAGTCAATTCAAATGTCAATCAGTGTGGGAATAGAGATATTTTGAAAAGATGGTGTAATACACAGCAATTTAAAAAATGAACTAGGCTAATATAACCATGAAGGTGAGTTCTGAAGACAAAATACTTGGTAGTTAAAGTAGCAGTTGCCAGAGTAACGCATTCTACAAACAAAGTAAAAAATATGTACTTGAAAAAACATGCAAATAATTTGGTTCATGTATATAAGAAGCATGTTTCACATTTGTAGTAAAATTTAAAGTATAAAGACAGGACTGTGCAAATGACAATACATGACAGCTATATCCTCTGGAGTGGCAGAGAGTATGGCAAGACTGGAAAAGGTTAAAGTGGAGACTTCACATTTACCCATATAGTTTGCTTCTTTACAAACAATGGCTATGAAGCAGGCATGGGAAATAGGTTTAAGTTCGATGTATTCATCTGGGTGGCAAGTACACAGGTATTTATTGTAGCATCCTTACTACATTAAGAAAATGACATAAAAAACCACATAGGTCAGGGTTGACACCCATACTCAGCCTTGAAGCAGTTAAAGAAGATGGACTGCGATGCCTCTCTTTCCCATAAGAATATGGAAGTAAAGTCTCTGAAGGGGGAATCAATCAGGAGGGAAGAGGATAGAGCACACAGTTTAAAAGAATGACACAGTCCAGAGTCACAACATAAACTGATGAGATCCAAATAGGTCCAAGATGGCAGACAAGTCAACCTCCACTAGACACGGAGCCTCGGTGTATGCTCATCATTAACACGTCATCAAGTTAAGTGACATCCCACCAGCTCCAAGACAGTTCAGGAGTCCAGATCACCAAAGACCAAAAAGTAGGCAGTGGCCTGAATCCTGGAATCTCTGCCTCTTCCCCAGGGTAGTTGGAATAATCCATCCACTCATTACCCTATGAAATTACCCAGTCCATAAACACTAACCAAGTCATCCTTTGAGCCACCCTCACCTTGGCTCAGACGGTAAAGAATCTGCCTGCAATGCAGGGGACCTGGGTTTGATCCCTGGATCAGAAAGTTCCCCTGGAGAAGGGAATGGCTACCCACTCCAATACTTGTCTGGAAAATTCCATGGACAGAGGAGCCAGGCAGGCTGCAGTCCACGGGGTAGCCAAGTGTCAGACACAACTGAGTAATTAACCCTTTTACTTTTCACCTTTGGAGAGGGCCCACACTGTGGAGTGTGTTTCTCTCTAGATAAATCCACTTCTTAACTATAAAAAAACCCAAACAGAAACAAAAACAAACAAACAAGCAAAACAAAACAAAACAAAGTAGTTCAGAGAGTCCCAAGTCTATATCCTTGGCCAGAGTCAAAGGTGACAAGTACATTAAGTACTGCACAGATGGAAAGCTAGAGACACGCTATGTTGACTTTACACGTGTGGAGCATCCATCCCTGTGATGACACCGAGATGGAAAGGCTAGAACAGTGACTCAGGTTGGTTCCGGTCACTGAATCCATGACAGTCACCCCCATATCCATTGCATTTACCCCAATGGCTTAACAGTTGACCCTCAGTCAACTGGTATGAGGAGGAAGGGGAGCTTACTCAATCCCAGTTTTTAGGTTGAGAAACACTGTCTTTACAGATTTCAGAGAAAAGGCACAGAGTGGAACTTCCAAGAAGAAAAGCAAATCACATGTGATGCTGCTCAGGCTAGGTCCTGTCACAAGGGTTCCCAGAGGTCTGGTGCCAGCAGAGCCTGATGAAAGTGAAAAAAGCTGTATTCCTCACTAGGCTTCAAGAAGCACGCTAATTTGAGTGTTTCAGTACTCCATTGAAAAACTGTCTGATTTTAGGGCATAATTATTAATAACGGGCTTCCCAGGTGGTACTAGTGGTAAAGAACTTGCTTGCCAATGCAGGAGACATAAGAGACACGACTTTGACTCCTTGGTCAGGCAGATCCCCTGGAGGAGGGCATGATACTCACTCCAGTACTCTTGCTTAGAGAATCCCATGGACAGAGTAACCTGGCGGGCTATAGTCCGTAGGGTCACAGAGAGTTGGACACGACTGGAGTGACTTAGCATGCAGCATGCATGCAGGCATACAGTGATTAATAAACTGTTTTCAATCTCTCTCCCTGAAGTCATACAAACAGTAAGCTGGATAGGGGGGTTCTGTTTAGTCTCCCTGAGTTGCAACTAATGGCCCTGAAAAGGCTGGTTCATTTTAATGAAGTGAACTATTGGAAAACCTGCCAGCAAACACCCACTAAAACAAGAATCAGAATATTTCACATACTACTATGTGATACAGTTGGTTGAGAAACATCAAAATAATAATACAGTAACCATAAAAGGGCAGTGCAGGCAGAAACCCCATTCAGAACATCCAGGATGAATGGCATACATCTGTGGTCATCGCAGTTCCTAAGTACAGAGGCACCAGGATACCACACTCGCTGCCTCAAAAGACTGCAGAGGATATTCTGAGAAAGTCAATAATTAGTTTCCTCGATTTTACTTTTAAGAAACAGTGAGCTTCCTAGGTGGCTCAGTTGGTAAAGAATCTGCTGTAATGCAGAACCTGGGTTTGATCCCTGGGCTGGGAAGATCCCCTGGAGAAGGATATGACTACTGACTCTAGTACTCTTGCCTGGAGAATCCCATGGACAGAGAAGCCTGTCAGGCCACAGTTCATGGGGTTGTATAAGTTGGACACAAACTAGCGAATAAACCACCACAATTATTCCAAATAGGCTTCTATGTATATTTCAATGTATGTAGAAATGTGTCCCTTGTATATTTTATCTGCATGTCCTACAACAGCACCAAGCTTCACAAGTATGTTGCCACAGAGTTGGCCAGAGCAGCTTCAAATGCAGCTCTAGAAACTATGTAGCTGTTCTTATTGAAACAGATGAAAAACGAAGAGAATGGGTAACTTAGTTTGTGCCAACAATCTACTTCTGCACATGACACAGCTTGTGCAAAACTAACACATCTTGCACACTAAAAGATTTGGCTCTAGTAGTCATTTCCACAGCACCTACTGAGTTGCAGCCATATCTAGAAAATTTTTAAAGTCCTGTGACTTTATTTCCAATTACGTTTTTTCTCTTGAAAAGGTAAAGGCATTTTTATGCTTTGAGTTCTTACAAGGCTCCCCCGCTTTTCTCCCATATGTTAACTATTTTATAACAAACAAATGTAAATTATTTCACAGGTCCTTCTAATGAACAGTATTTCATTTTAAAGACAACAGTCCTTTAACTGTTAGCAAGATTGGTTTCAGAATACTTTAAAGCACTGAAATAAATGCATACATTATTTCAACAAAATTAAGTATAGTAAAAAAAAAAAAAGTATAACAAAAAGTATTCTGAATAATGGAAATATATAAAATAAATAAGATCCCTTTATAATCTGGTTAATGCACAGTAATTTAACCAATAAATTAGAATCTGTAACATCAGATATGTGTTTCTATACATTAGTCCTAACAAGCTGGAATCAAGATTGCTGGGAAAAATACCAATAACCTCAGACATGCAGATGATACCACCCTTATGGCAGAAAGTGAAGAAGAACTAAAGAGCCTCTTGATGAAAGTGAAAGAGAGTGAAAAAGTTAACTTAAAACTTAACATTCAGAAAACTAAGATCATGGCATACGGTCTCATCACTTCATGGTAAATAGATAGGGAAACAGCAGAAACAGTGGCAGATTTTATTTTTTGGGACTTCAAAATCACTGCAAATTGTGACTTCAGCCATGAAATTAAGATGCTTACTCCTTGGAAGGAAAGTTATGACCAACCTAGACAGCATATTAAAAAGCAGAGACATTCCTTTCCCAACAAAGGTCTGTCTAGTCAAAGCTATGGTTTTTCCAGTAGTCATGTATGGATGTGAGAGTTGGAGTATAAAGAAAGCTGAGCGCCAAAGAATTGATGCTTTTGAACTGTGGTGTTGGAGAAGACCCTTGAGAATCTCTTGGACTGCAAGAAGATCCAACCAGTCAATTCTAAAGGAAATCGGTCCTGAATATTCATTGGAAGGACTGATGCTGAAGCTGGAGCTCCAATACTTTGACCACCTGATTCGAAGAACTGACTCATTTGAAAAGACCCTGATGCTGGGAAAGATTGAAGGTGGGAGGAGAAGGGGATGACAGAGGATGAGATGGTTGGATGGCATCACTGACTCAATGGACATGAGTTTGGGTGAACTCCGGGAGTTGGTGATGGACAGGGAGGCCAGGCGTTCTGCACTCCATGGGGTCACAAAGAGTCAGACACGACTGAGCGACTGAACTGAACAGTGCTTCTAAACTGATTGATGCCAGTTTTGAAACAACTATTGATACTTAGGTCAAATTTTATTCCACATCTAAGATGCTGGCATATTTTCAAGTTTGCCTTCCTTTGCTAAATTCTGTTTGCTTTCTGAAGTCTACATGTTTTAGGTATTCTGGAAGTTCCTACTTTAAACTTAAGAGGAAGAGTAGGCAATAGATAAGACTCCCCTAGTTGCCACTGACTTCTATCCATGGCTTATTTTGCCCTTTCAATTATACTGGCACTATGAATGTTTTTGTAAGACAGCATGGACTTTTTCTTTCATAACTATCATTTCAGAGTTAAGTGCTCCCATTCATTCCTGAATGTCTGACTGTCTAAGTCTTCCTCAAAAGGCTCAGAGCTTGTCAGTTATTTCTAAAGCTGGAAAGCTACATGAAAATTGTTCTTCTTCCATCAGAATTTTAATGTGTATTGTAGGTTGTAGCCAGTGTTCAAAAGAGAAGAAATTCAAATTCTCTTTTTAGTGCTAATTCTACATTTAATTTATTTCAGGTGAAGAAGTTGGGGCTGGCATAATAAACTTAGAAAAGATGAAGGGTCGTTTAATTCATTCATTTTTATTCCAGGTCCTGAGAATGGATTTTGTCTCCATTTTTAGTGAATAATGGAAGATTTAGAAATCACAGATCCAAAAGAAGTTCCAGATATTGTATTTTAGGGAAGGAAGGGATGACAAGTAGACTATTTACAAATGTGAAATTTGCCAAAGCCTCAACCAAGCAGGAACTAAGCTACCCACTCAAGGGTTAAGCTGTGTCTGACACAGCACCTGTCAGGACATCCACTTTCGTGCAGACTGTCAAACTCAAAACCAGCCAGACAGATTCACCTTCCAGACTCAGACTTCCGCACAGTGGTGGAACAACAAACTGGAAATGGGCCAAAGCTGCCTTTGCTGCTGGTTGAAGCACACAGCACTGCAATCTTTGATGCTGCAGAGAATAATGAGATGGCCAGGACTTTAACCAAGGAGATCAGTATGGATGTATATATTTGAATATATGCCTTACAGTATACATCACTGACTGATCTATAGGTATTGCTCCTAATTCCATATTTAGACCACCCATTCACCTACTGCAATGAATCTCCATTGGATGTTCCACTTAATTTGTGTTCTAGACAGACCCTACTCTTTGGAAGACACTAATTTGTGAAGGGGTTTTGTTGTCATCATCACCAACAATGTACCTGCCTCTTTGCTCATTTTAAAGACTATTAACCACCACACATTCCTTATTGGTCCCCCTGTTTTCTGACTCTTGTCTCTGATCCTTCTGGCACTTTGTTGCCAGGAAGCAGAAGTCCATCTCTGAACATTTCCTTGTTTAGTATTCTTTAATGACTTCCCAAGCTTAGGCCCTAACTCCTTAGCTGGCGATCTGTGTTCAATCCAAACGGGTCCTATTCCGTCTTTCAAGCTACACTCAATGTGGTTCAATTTGTTACACGGATATACTCCAACTTTTAACCGATATGTTCTATAGTACTTGGAGTGCCCTCTGTTTTCCTTTCTCTCCATGTTTTGGCTTTTTTCGTCTTGTAATACAACCTACCAAATTTTCCTGTCTCTTCCTTCAGAAAGTTTTCCTCAGTCATTGAATCAGGCAGGATCTTTCTAAGCTCTGAAGCTGCATGCTTTCTTTGTCAAACTCTTGCTTAGTTTATCACAGCCTGTCCGACAACGAGCTGGATGTGGTCTTTATCAAACTAGAAGTTCCCTTAGGGAGATAGAGGTTTATTATATTTGGTGTTAAACTGACACTGTTTAATATTGGAAAGGGTGCCTGACAAATGTGATCATCTGCTTTACAAAACTAAATAAATTTTAACATCATCCACGGCTTTTCAGCTCTGCCTTCTCATTCCCCAGTGCCCAAAGGGAAAGAGATCTAAGACTTCAAATGCAAGACCTCATCTGTGCCTCCTCTATTATCTTGCATAATGTCTGGAAAATTATAGGCCCTAATAAAATGTTGTTTTTCTCCTCCAGTAAATGAGCCTCGGCTGAACAGAAGCATAGCCAAACACTTCAGCACAGGATGCGTGATCTTTGGGGTTTGATACTCTTTCTTATTAGGGGAGAAAGAAACTTAGGAGTGAGAAAAGTTGCCCAAACAGTTAACAGTGGCAACCCATGCAGGCAGCACTCAAGAGTGATGACTAGGCACTACGCTTTTTTTCAGGATGAGCTAGGAGTAATTGAGGCGGGGGTGGGGGCAGTGCAGAGATGATTTTTGACTTAACATTTCAAGATCAGAGAAAAACGTTTTTACCTTTACAGTGTTCTGCTGATTGCCATAGCTAATACAGTTGCCAGAGCAGGGGGAAAGATGTGGTAAGATGAAGGAAAGATCAATCTATTAGAACTGAATTTATCTGTACTAACACTGTCACGCTCAAGCTTTGAGTTGAAGATGCCTTTAATCAAGATATTTCAACAGACTGCTGAATAACAGAATATATCTGTGTCATTTCTTCTGGTAAGTACTAACATACATAAATTTCTTACATAAATGGATGAGAAAATTTTATTTTTTAATATACGAATTATCTTTTCTTATGTTGAAAGAAATTTGGCAGTCAACCTGCACCACTCTTTACGCACAAAAGTGGCTCAACCAACTACTGGCCTTTTCTTACAAATCTGGTTATCTGGGTCCCCTTAATGGCATAATGCTTGGGATGTTTTCCCTTGTGCAACACAAAATTATGGGACCATGAAGTGTTTCTTTTGGCCAATTGACTTTGTACAAAGGTCATACCCATATTCCCCCTTCAAAAACTCTTATAAATTGGTAACACCCCAAAAGTCAACCTGAGCAAAAAACATAACTTTAGTCTTTCCTTTGGGCTAAAATATTTAATTTGGGGGATGCAAATAAGTCAAGACCATTTTTAAATAGCTGAGAGAACCCATGAATATGTCAAAACCTGGTCACCCCAAACTATTTCCCCAAATTGTCCGTTTGCTTCATTTTTGATTCAATTAAGAACTAGAGAAATACATTTTATGTAACTAGAACTCTCAACCCTCATAAAATCTTCTCTTTTAAAAAAGAGAAGTCAGTTTCCCCCTCCTCCTCCTTTAGGCTCTCCCAGCAGAGAAAAATCAACTTCAAACACAATCAGCCTAAGTATTATGAAAAATGTATGCCTGAGGTAGGGCTTCCCAGGTGGCACTAGTGGTGAGGGACCTGCCTGTCAATGCAGAAGACATAAGAGATGTGGGTTCGCTCCCTGGGTCAGGAAGACCCCCCCCCGCCCCGGGATAAGGAAATGGCAACACACTTCAGTATTTTTGCCTGGAGAATCCCATAGACAGAGGAGCCTGGTGGGCTATAGTTCATAGGGTTGCATAGGTCAGACAAGACTGACTCCACGGACATGAATGTGAGCAAACTCTGGGAGATAGTGAAGAACAGGGAAGCCTGGGGTGCTGCAGCCCATGGGGTCACAAAGAGTTGGACATGACTTAGTGACTGAACAACGAGTGGAAAACTATCAGATGGTTAAATGCTATAAAGCAAGCATAATAGGATGACGTGATAGAAAGTAAATGGAAACAAGGGTAGGAATGGTTGGTTACTAGGGTCACAAAAGACCTTCCAGTTGAGTTGAGACCAGAATGACAAGAGGGGCCAGCAATGCCAAAATCTGAGGGTGAAATATCCCAGGCAAGAGAACAGTTAGCTTGGTGGGTTAGGGAACCTGAGAAAAAGTCAGTGTGGCTGGAGTATAGAGAGCTGTTTGTTCACCAGCCAATTGCCTATAAATGTATACATTTTGGTTTCTGCCATGCATTCTTCAAACTTAGGGTGAAGCAAGGAAAGTTAGAGGCAATAACGTACCCATGTTTGTATAAAGCATGAAGAGATCTTGGGGTCTTATGCATGTAATAATGACCTTGATGGCAAGTTTATTTTCCAATATTGAGAGACTGGAACCGTTTCTCAAGGTTGAAGGCACAGAAAGTGCAAAGCTGGTAAGGTTAAGGAGAGCCCCACAGTGCTGAGAGAGGAAGTGCAACTAACTGCCTATCCTCGGGGGACTCTGACCATAAAGGGAACACCAGAAAGCTTTCCCTGATTCTTCAGGAGATTTGCACAAGGTCACAAGGTATCTTGTGGCTCAGCAATCTCTCTCATGCTTTTAACTCTCACCTCACTACTATATTCTGCCTTTAGTAATAGTTATTTCAGGATTTGTCTTCTTGCTACCATTAGCCTACAGGACAATTCTTGACAGAGACTGTTTCTTACCAATCTTTCTCTTTTCAGTGCCTAATACAGTGCCTGGCACATAACAGATGCTCAGTAAATGATAAATTTCCTGGTTCTGCTTTTACTTTATAGCCAAATATTCCAATTATAGGAATAGCAATGGTACCCACATAATATACTTGTTTTGGTATATAAATAATAAATCCTTAAGAACTTCTGTGTCATTGACCAAAGGACAGATTCCCAGCAACTCTTGGCAGAAAACAGATAATGATGCTTGCTCAACGCACGCATGCATGTCTGAATGGGCAAATCTATGAACAAATGCCAGTGAAAACAATTGTACTCAGAGTGATTTAATTCATTCAACAATGAGTTTCCACCATATGCTCAACATTAAAGCTAAGTGTCACAGAGACAATGAGTAAGAGAGACATGGGCTCTGTCATAATGGAGCTGTGGGTCTAGTGGAGAAGCACAGCTGAAGTCATTACACATGTATGTAATTAGGCTGCAAGTGCTTTGAAGAAATGCATGAGCTAGTTTGATGATCACAGAAGGCTTCTTTGAAGTCCACTTGAAAGACAAGGTCTACTTTATTCAAAATGTAGACAAGGGGGTCAGTGACAGTAAATAATCATGAAGTCTTTAGGAACCACATAGACATGGAGCAAGTGGTCAAGAAGGATGAGAACGGATGGTAGCTGCAACTGCCTCTTGGTAACTAGCTGGGGATGGATTCCTGAGGGACTAAGTGGAATCTTCCTCTTCGGCCATCTTTAACACTAGACTAGAGCTTTTCATGTGTGTCCCAATTGTGTGTCCCAAGACCATTGTGTGTGGTCTTGTTTAAACACAAGAGGATACATTGGGCAACCTAAAATTGTCTTCTGCAGGCATTCTTGACCAGCCCATGATTTTTTTACTAGACACTTTAAATGGAGCAGCTCTGCTGTTTTTCTGACGTATACCAGGCCAAAATTGACATTTATTTTATGAGCTGAAGAAACAATGCATTGCCCTCATTCTCTCATCATTCAGGAAAAACAGCTAAGTGAAATTTTGGTCAAACTTTCCAAAGAGCTTTGGGCAGAGGACAAGCATGGAAAAATTCAAGCCCAAACGAGAAATTTCCAGAATCTTAGAAGCAAGTGAAAACAGGGGGTTATAACAGTTCAGCACTTGCTGCCAGGAACAAAGCATATATGATATTGCTGAAAGCCTTTCAGAGAGGCAGCATCTGGTTTCAGCGAGGTCTTGCTTTCATTCCCTCCAGCAGCTGGACTGAATACTACAGTACAAGGAGATCAACCAATTCGCCAAGGTGACACAGTGAGTTAGTGACAGTCTCCAGATTAGACCACAAGAGCCTCTGGCTCCTTGAACGCCAAGAATAAGTCACATGACCCATGCAGTGTTTAGCACTTTTTATCAACTCTTAAGTGGATTCTCCAGTTTCAATTTTTGATTTGTGTTTTTATATTTTCAGAGTCCCAAAGAATCATTCTTTCTCTCACTTTTCTCTAGTGGGAAGATCAGATATCACCCTGGATCCCTGTAAATGCCAACAGTCTCTGCCCCCTCCACTGGGATGTGTTCATTTAGGCTGTGTGTGCTAATGGCAGGAAGAGGCAGAAATGATCCTGCAGTGTCCCGCTCACACTGGGAAGGGGACAATGGGGATTTGAGAAGCTGGGCATTCTGCTATGGTCACTGCACATGTACCTCTGAGGCCAGGGAAAAGCTGATGAGGACGAGATTACTCTGCCAGGAGAAAGTGCCCCAAGCTTTCACTTCCCTGTGAGCCTTTTCTCCTACCCATGTTATTGCTGACAGAGCCCTGGCTCCCACAAACACATCCTTTCATTTCTTTTGCATAGGTCTTCCATACCGACAGTGGAAAAGGAGGCTCTGATGTTTCCAGAGCGTACATTTTCCCTGCATCCCAAGAGGTCTGTTATTTGAGTTGCAAAGGGAACAAGCAACACCACACACACTCACAAAATTTGTTTAATAAAAAATTTTAGCATTCATCCAATGGCCAAATTATCTACCAGTCACTCTCTCCCCTTTGTATCTGTGTTTGTACACACATATGCTATTAATTATTATAATGCTAGTAATAAAAATAATTATCAAGCTATTAATATAAAACTATTAATACTAGTATTAATATACTGGAATCGAGAGACTGATTTTAGGGAAAGGAGGAGAAGGACGGGCAGTGCAGGGAGAGAATCACAGTCATTGTTTTGAATGTCTAAACTTCCAGTTGGTGGGTAATCTGACAAGACCAGGAAACAGAACACTGAGCCAGTTCGTTGTGTCAAAGGACTTGGCAAATTCTAAAGTGTTCAGAAGAATATCAGGAAAGGAACAAGACCTCACTTGGTCCTTAGATTCTGCAATGGCAACAGAGCACAACATCAAGAGAAATTATGCAAGTGCTTGGATTACATGATCATGCCCAGAAGACATGCCATTTTAATAACGTAAAACATACAACTACTCAGAATGGCAGTAACCTAACCTTCACTATAAGTTGGAACAAACAAGACACCACTAAGAAATCTCTTTTATGTCTGACAATCTCAATATAACAGGATTTGGGAAGTCAACTCAAAACTTACTACAGATGTCAAACATAATAGAAATAAAGAGCATTTCACTTTGTTTCCTTTATATCCTTTATATTTTTCCTTTTAATTGGAACAGACAACATAGGTCCTGACCATAAAGAAGTGATGACATATCCCCCTTTGACTTAATATTACTCCAAGGGACAGTTATGCTAATTTAGATACTGTATTCATTCATTCAGTGTTATTGAGTGCCTCCATGACCTGGGTACTGATACAGGCCCAAAGATGTAGTCATAAACGACAGACACATTCCTGATCTCCTGGAAATTCTAATTCGCTAGTTTGATCTTATTTCAAAGTTCAATTATTGTTTTGATAAATCTCAGTTCAAGTTTTTAAAAGAAAATCTTCATCAGAGGAAAATTCTTGTTATTACTGTCTTTTCAAAATTTATATTCTCAACCCTCATTTAATATTGATATTAAATGAACAGCTACTGTGTTCTTAGAGGAAAGAGATGGGACATAATACAGCATTGTTTTTTTGCTTTGAGAAGATAAATTTCTAAATAATAAAAGTCTAATGAATTAACCAGTAGGTTTGGTTGCTACATGCCAAACCAAGGGCTGTCACAACAGCCAGGTCAACTGAAGAAGATGCCTCCAAGTATTAAACTTAATCCTGTCTCAGCCATAAAAGCTAAGCTAACATCTTTAGCAAGCACCAGTAAATAATTACACATTTTGGCAAATAAGTTCAAACAATCAGGCTTCAAAGTTTGCCCTAATTACCTGTCCAAAAAATTCTTTGTACCAGTAGGGATCAATTCGACCACAGGGGACACCAGGCAACTGGGCAGGACATAAACCACACAGGTCCATACCTCTGCTTCAGTGTAAGTGCCAATCTTCGGCTGATGTACACTGCAGTTTGTCTAGATCATATGAACATACCTGTGTATCTCTTCTTGTGAAAAACTGAAAAGCAGCCATTTAATATTTGAGATCCTTCCACTGTTTCTCTAACATTCTCTCCCTTCTCCTCTTCCCCACCCCTCACTGTCTTGCCCCCTTTCCTCTCATTGTTTCTCCCCCACTTTCCCTACAGGGTGAGATACTGTTCTAAGCTCTTTGTATATATTACCTAATTTCACAACCCCGAGGAAGAAACTTTGTAATCATCATATGTAGCAGAAGGTTACACAGCTTGGAAGCAGCCAAACCAAGATCAGGTTCCTGAAACCCAAGGTCACATAGCTTGGGAGCAGCCAAACCAAGATCCCAGTTAGCCCTTCCGAGCCAACCACTGTGTCAGGCTGCATCCAAGTGATTTTTGGCTTACGTGTTTATGGTAAAGATGAACTGTTTTTAGGCTTTAGGTTGCAGAGTAGTGGTGATCTGGTTAACAAACTCTCATTTTAAAGGTGGCAATGAAAGTGGTAATTAATGGGGCAGTTTATTAAATTTTATATGTTGGCTGTACCAGCTTCAGGTCTTTTGCCTCTCCCATATGGGGAGCACATTGACAAAAGTCATAAACAAATACCAGTTAGAGGTTATGATCACTCAAATGAATAATCAAACAGTAAATAAAAATCTACTCCATAACATTACGGTTATTCTCTGTATCCACTCCAAAAGTAAGCCAAATAAAGTCTTTGTTTCCAGTGACAATCATTATTGTTATTCACTTCATGGGTCAGAAAGAGCTTTCAATGAGCATAGTTCTTAGATTTAAATTAAATGACTTGATGGAGAGAAAACTAAAATATGAACTACTAAAAGATCAACCTGCCCAATGAACTAATTGCTAGACTGTGACAAAATGGAAGAAATAGAAGGATTGCTACCGCTCTCCTTCAACAACCATTTTCCAACTCAGCTCTGGTCTTACCGGTGGTGAAGCCTGGACCACCCACTAAATTTTCTACAGCTAAACAAACAGCTACAGTCCAGAGAAGCACAAATTTCTTGGCTTACTGTTTTTATATCCACCCAGTGTTAAGTCAGGACTGTGTTCCAGAAGGTCATAGACTAAATCCAACAACATGTAACTGGGATCTTAATTAAGCCTTACTGCCAAATGAAGGAAATCATTAGGTTAGTCCTCAACCTGTGTCCACCATCACTCTTCTTTCCTGTGAACAACTAACTCCCGGGTAAACAGAAGCCAAAGCTATGTAGATGACACAGAGCACAGTTAGATAGATCCCATGGACCAAGGAAAATGCAACAGCTTATCAAGTGGGTTTCATTAGTAAATTGAAAGAATTAACAACAGGAAGAGAGTATACTGGAAGATAAGGAAGGAAAAACATGATAATAACAGTTGCAAACCATCTGCCATGAAAGAGAAACTGCTGCTGCTGCTGCTAAGTCGCTTCAGTCGTGTCCAACTCTGTGCTACCCCATAGACGGCAGCCCACCAGGCTCCCCCGTCCCTGGGATTCTCCAGGCAAGAACACTGGAGTGGGTTGCCATTTCCTTTTCCAATGTATGAAAGTGAAAAGTGAAAGTGAAGTCGCTCAATTGTGTCCGACTCTTAGTGACCCCATGGACTGCAGTCTACCAGGCTCCTCCGTCCATGGGACACTAGCCTATGCCAAAGTAAACTACAAGGAAAAGAAAACTGTTTTTACCAGTAAGGCAAAACTGCTTTCTGGATTTGCAATCATTTCCCTGTAGAGTCATTCTTTGGTTTTCTGGAAGGGACCAGGTTCAAGGTCTCTATGGAAGTCTGATGAGATCTGGGAAAAAGCAGCAGCTAGTGTATATTTAGCAAACATATTAAGGGCCTACTAATGTGTGAGATACTGCACCTTGGGTAAACCTGCATCATGCTCTGTAGCAGAAGTACTCCCTGTAACTTCAGTTGTGCTCTTGATAAAAAGGTAACTGCCCTCTTCTGGTCACCTTTAATGAGACAGCTGGCTTTAAGACTTAGCTGGCCCATCACCTGCCCCCACCACTCTTTCTCCTCCAAGATGTCACAAATTCCCAGTGAAATGGAGTGTCTTATTGGTCCCTAAAGACCCACTCTTCTTTTAGATGTTGGAGACAGGAAAGTTTACAAAGCTCCTTTATCAAATGGAACTGGGATGATACTATTTACAGGGACCTCATGGACCCTCCTACAATCTTTTCCTTCCATCTTCCCTTCTCTTTCTGTAATAACCACCGATCTTTACCAACATCCCCACCATGATTGAGTTCCAGGAGCATGCCTGGGCATTGCCTCACCAGAGGTCCCAGGATCATCACTGCCCTATCCTCCATCTTACTGAGGCCATGCCCCAACTTTGACCTCTATTTCTTAAATCCTGAACCCTGTTCTATGGCTTCTTCACTAAAGTTGGTTTCAGATTATCTTTATATCTCTGGATTTTTTTTTCTTCTTGCATCTAGAACCATTTATGTCCATGGTCATGAACAGCTGGGAGTTTACATAAACCCAGATAATAATTTTTGGGGATCACAAATTCTAAAAGGAGTGAAGAGAGGCCTGGTTATCAGAGAAACAAGGCTAAAGATTTCTCCAAGAAATATAGCATAAATTTATCTTCTGAGTGTGAAATCTCTGGGTCTGCCTACCCAAAGATGTGACCTTGCTCACGGAAGATTTGCAGAACAAATCTTGTTTGAGGACCTGCACCCTGTACTTGTAAGCAGCCAGATTTCTGCACGTGAAATCCAGAACATAGATGTAAGGTGCATCTTTTGATTTAAGCAATTATTTTACTATATTTAGTCATAGTTCTGGTCAAGAACTTGCCCGAATTTGACCAGGAAAAATAATGAAGTAAGGTTTATTTTCCTGTAAGTAAGCATTTTTTTTTTTTTAAATCTATAGGATAGTAAAGCCCTTTTATATCAACCTCATTCATGTCTACAGCCAACTCATGCTTAATTACTAGAAAAGGGAACAGGAGAAAGGAGGAAGGTAAGATACATAAGCTAAAGTCACAGATAATCCCTAAACCTCTTTAATCAAGTTTTAGCCTCATCCTGCTAAGCCTTTTATCAGAGTTGCCAAGAAAGAACGATGTGACATACTTAAGCTTTATCTCATCCATTTCCTCTCCCTGGCATCTAGTTGGGCTGCTAATAAGCTATGAAGTGGCCAAAGATAGCTGGCCTCCACATGGAAGGGAGAGGACTAGAGGCTGAATAATCCACAAAGTCATTTGGAGACTGCACAAATGACTTTTTACTGTGTACTTCTCATCCCAGCCTTGGGATGAGATGATTAAAGAGGCTGAGTAGGGTTTTTTCCTCTCATATAACCCATATAGTTGAAATCTCACCAAAGAGGTAAGTTTGGGGTGGTGGTGGTGGTTAAAACATTAGGTCTCTAGTAATCATTTGATTATGGAAATTTGGCCACATTAGTCTACTGAGATGCAGAAATGTGGAGGAGCTATCAGTGATACCCAACCTGTTAGTGGCAAACCAGAAGACTATGCTTACAGAAGGGCACTGCTTTCATCATAAACTTCACGAAGGATCTAATTCAACTTTATTTCCTTGATCATTAAATTTTTTTTTTTTCTCCCAGAGCCACGAGTTCAGGACACCAAAGTAAAAACCTTAAGGTGTTCAAAAAATTTTATTTTGGCAGGGGAGGGGCATTAAAACACCACAAGTTGAGAAGTAGATCAGAGCTGGTAGAAGGAACCTAAGATAGAATTGAGAAAGAAGATGTGTCACAACTAAAATATCCAAGTCAAAAACTGTTATGGGGTGTCTACTTGTGCCATTACTTTTATTAATTCACAATCTGTAAAGTTAGTTTTCAATGAGCAACCTGCTGGTCAGGTGCAGGATCCTAAAGGATTTGAATATATAGTTAAGCTTTACTACAGAGAAAATGCAGAAATGAATATTGATAGATCATTCATTCAAATATATATCAATATTCACTGTGGCATTTTCTCTACTTTATCTGTCTCCTGAGAAATCTGTATGTGGATCAAGAAGTAACAGAACCAGACATGGAACAATGGACTGGTTCAAAATTGGGAAAGGAGTACATCAAGGCTGTATATTGTCACCTTGCTTATTTAACTTATACGCAGAGTGAAGAAGTGAAGTTGCTCAGTCGTGTTCGACTCTTTGTGACCCCATGGACTGTAGCCTACCAGGTTCCTCAGTACATGGAATTTTCCAGGCAAGAGTACTGGAGTGGGTTGCCATTTCCTTCTCCAGGCAGAGTATATAATGCAAAATGCCAGGCTGGGTGAATCACAAAAGGAAATCAAGATTGCTGGGAGAAATATCAATAACCTCAGATATGCACATGATATCATTCTAATGGCAGAAAGCAGAGGAACTAAAGAGCCTCTTGATGAAGGTAAAAGAGGAGAGTGAAAAGGCTGGCTTAAAACTCAACATTCGAAAAATGAAGATCATGGCTTCCAGGCCCATCACTTGATAGCAAATAGAGGGGAAAAAGTGGAAACAGTGACAGCCTTTATTTTCTTGGGCTCCATAATCACTGTGGACAATGACTGCAGCCATGAAATTAAAAGACGCTTGCTCCTTGGAAGAAAAGTTATGACAAACATAGACAGCATATTAAAAAACAGAGACATTACTTTGCTGACAAAGGTCCGTCTAGTCAAAGCTACGGTTTTTCCAGTAGTTATGTACGGATGTGAGCTGCTGCTGCTGCTAAGTCGCTTCAGTCATGTCCGACTCTGTGAGACCCCATAGACGGCAGCCCACCAGGCTCCCCTGTCCCTGGGATTCTCCAGGCAAGAACACTGGAGTGGGTTGCCATTTCCTTCTCCAATGCAGGAAAGTGAAAAGTGAAAGTGAAGTTGCTCAGTCATGTCTGCCTCTTTGCAACCCCATGGACTGCAGCCTACCAGGCTCCTCCGTCCATGGGATTGTCCAGGCAAGAGTACTGGAGTGGGGTGCCATTGCCTTCTCCGATGGATGTGAGCACTGGATCATAAAGACAGTTGAGCACTGAAGAATTGATGCTTTTGAACTGTGGTGTTGGAGAAGACTCTTCAGAGTCCCTTGAACTGCAAGGAGACCAAACCAGTCAATCCTAAGGGAAATCAGTCCTGAATGTTCATGGGAAGGACTGATGCTGAAGCTCCAATACTTTGGCTATCTGATGCAAGGAGCTAACTCAATGGAAAAAAACCTGATGCTGGGAAAGATCGAGGGCAGGAGGAGGATGGGGAAACAGAGGATGAGATTGTTGTATGGCATCACTGACTCGATGGACATGAGTTTGAGCAAGCTCTGGGTATTGGTGATGGACAGGGAAGCCTGGCTTGCTGCAGTCCACAGTGTGGCAAAGAGCCAGACATGACTTAGGAACTGAACAACAACAAATGTATACAAATCATATATGTGTGTGTGTGTCTATATGTGTGTGTGTGTGTATTATATATTCACGAAACAAATAGGTCCTTCTCTTATATGCCAGGCACTCATCTAAGCACTGGGGACAGAGATCCTTTCTCCAAACAAGCTGTCAGTTCCAAGAAGCCAAGTACTGTTTGGGAAAGGTGAGGAATGGGAAAACCAATCCAGTCATATCACCTAAAACTTTGAGAGCTCCCTAGGGGGGTCAAGTTCACAAGGGTCTCCCACTCTCCTCAGGATTTCCTACACTCCCCCTCACCTCCATGCCTAATCATTCACCATATATTGATGAATACACTGGAATCTGTACATTTCTGTGCCTTAAATGGCACATGCTGACTCCTGGATCCACTGGAATGACTCCGGTCTGCACCCCCAGCCTTGAGAACCTCTGCACTTATTACCCTCTGCCCTATCAACCTCAAACACCACCACCACCTCTCAACATCACCCTCGTGAAGCCATGTCCAGCACCAGAGGGAGTTAGTCATCATCTCCCTGCCCTTCATAATATTAGCATAAACCTGTGCCATGGCCACCACTGTGGAATATTGGGAGGATCTGTTTTCTCTAACTATACACTAAGACTGGTAGTGGGTATAGAGGTAATACATTTCAAATTTCCATCAAAAATTAATTGTATCGTAACCCACTAGCAGTTAGGACACAGGCTAACATTTGAAAAGCCACAAATCTAGTTAACTTAATTTTTAATTGTTATCACTAAAGCTTAGATTTCTAAAGGGGGACAAACATAAGTACAACATACTACTTATGTTGGTAGAGGGGTACAAAAAATACACACAACCTGGCACCACGATCTTTTCTAGGACACCCTCTATAATAAATTACTGAAATATCAAAGCTTAAAAGGTTAGAATATCCTCAGGGGCACTGTGGTGAGTATGAAACAGCATGCAAGTCTGATGCATACCAAAGAAGACACGAAAACAGGCTTGATAAAATCCATTCTTCCTGTCACATATGCACACAAACATATAAACAACATCAGAAGAAAAATAAAGGCAGACAGACTGTTCTCTAGCCTGGGAGGAAATTCTGATGAATTCTAAAGGCGTTCGAGGTTCATTCATTCAGTCGACATTTTTGAAATGCCTCGCTCACACATGTGGGCCCAAGTTCCAGGCACTGAAGATCAAGCAGAGAAAAACACAGGAAGCAAATAAAATGAAAAAGTCCACAATCCTTGCCTTCCCAGAAGCTTGTAGACTCACGGATGTGGGTCAGGCAATAAGTGAGTCATATATATCAGATGATAAGCGCCACGGGGAAAAATAAACAATGACGTGCAGGAGAGAGCGTCGGGATTGGGGGGACAATGAGGCTGTGGTCCTCTTAAAGGGCTGCCCAGGGAAGCTGCCACTATGCAGGACACATTAGCATAAAGATCTGAAAGAGATGAAGAAATCAGGAGGACTTAGGAGGAAGGTCTCACCAGGTGGTAAGAAGCACAAAGGCAGAAGCCTGTCGGTCGGTGCTCTCCTGACACATCGGAGGAGGAGGCAAGACGTCGGAGAGTAAGCAAGGACAGGCTGTTCTGTTACAGCGTGTGTTTCTGTAACAGCAATTAGCTCATAGGCTATTGGCAGATAGTAGCATAAATGCTGGTATAACATGGAAACATTTGTTTTTTTTTTAGGCAAAAGGAGCCAGAAGAGCAGGAATAGAATTCTCATCTTTTAGCAGGAAAGGAGAAAGGCCTCAGGTTGGCTGCGGCACAGGCCGGGGGGATTTCACCTCCAACTGAGAGATGACCACCTGCCCCTTGCTGTCTCCCCAGAAACGGGCCCCTCCCGCCAGTGCAGCTCTCCCAAGCTATCTCTGGTGAGTGCTGGGGTTTTAAGTCATAGAAGATTAGGGGAGGCCCACGCTAATCCTACCTTCCCCCCAAATCCTGTTTTTCTAAGAGTACATTTTTCAAACATAGGGAAGAACACGGGCTTCCCTGGTGACTCAGCTGGTAAAGAATCCGTCTGCAATGCAGAAGACGTGCGTTCGATCCCTGGGTAGGGAAGATCCCCTGGAGAAGGGAACAGTCACCCACTCCTGTATTCTGGCCTGAAGAATTCCATGGACTGTAGAGTCCAAAGGGTCGCAAAGAGTCGGACGCGACTGACTTTTTTTTCCCCAGAACACAGAGTTTTACAGGAAGTGTGTACATGCTAAGTCGTGTCCAACTCTTTGCAACCCTGTGGTCTGTAGCTGGCCAAGCTCCTCTGTCCATGAGATTCTCCAGACAAGAGTACTGGAGTGGGTAGGCATGCTCTTCTCCAGCAGATCTGCCCCACCCAGGGATTGAACTCATGCCTCTTAGGTCTCCGGCATTGGGAAGATGGGTTCTTTACCACTAGTGACACCTGAAGCCCCTGTTTTACAGGACACACATATACTATTATTCCAGAGACATCTGCCGAGTGCAGGGCCTAGTGGGACACATGAAATGAGAGGGTACTGGTGGGCTTTGAGAGGAGGCATGAGATGACCTAATGCACTGATGATAAAGCAGTGGGACGTGGAGGGACGGGGTGAGCAAGTGGGAAGCAACAGACCAGTGAGGGGCCTTTGGAATGTCAGGTGAGAGAGGGCTAGCCCAGGAAGTGAGCAGAGACAACAGAGTGAGATGCTTAGAATCTGCTGATGAATTGGCTTTGGGAAAGACCGGAGCCAAGAGGACTCCAACGTTTTTCAGCTAAGCAACTGAAGGATGGAGGGGTCACTAGATGACTGAAGGATGATTCAGTTAAGGGGGCTCACTTCAATTTTGGTGAGCTCAATTTCGAGTGCCTGTAAATCAAGTGGGAATTTCAACTTGTCAAAATAGTCAAAATATTGACGTGTCCAAAACTCAGGAGGGAATAGTTTGGAAGTTTTCAGTGTATATTATATTAAACCTTAGAGTAAATGTATTCAAATTTTCAAAGACTGATTTTTCCAGCAACCTACTAGCAGCTGGAGCAGAAGCCAAAAGCTACAAAACCGGTGGACTTGGGTTTTAGTTCTTAGTATGAGAGCCTGGATTCCTGGAATGGGAGTAGGGGAGTGCTTATGGTGGGAGAAGGGTGCCGGAAAAGGTCTGAAGCCAGCTCTGGATCATTCTAATAGTCAGTCCAATGAGCAAAAATAGCAAAGAGCTTACAAGGAAGACCTGTGAAGTGTGAGGAAAACTAGAAAAATGTAGCATCCTGGACACCAAGTAAGAAGTGTGGGTGATCCAACAGGTGAACCGAGATGAGGACTGAGCACGTGCTACTGAATTTAGCAAGTGGGACAGGGCAGCAACTGTCCCAGTGGCCAAGCTCAGCTTCCATCCACTGCCCCACCATAGTCAGTGGAGTACGTTTCAGTCAAACATAGAGTTTGGTTGAAAAGGATAGAAAAATGGGGGTGGTGGGGGTGGTGGCTAAAGGAAGATATAGGATCAACAATTGTATGCTTATCTTTTATAATAATATTGGGACACTATGGCATGTTTTTATGGTGATAGAATGATCCAGTGGAGAGAAAAAATAAATCCAAGAGAGAGAGGAAGAGTTGTGGGGGTAATGTCCCTAAGAAGAAGGCAAGAGAGAAAACAGGTGTTATGTGAAGAGGTTTGCCTACAAAGTGCTGTGTTAACAGGAGGAAGGCAGAGCTGATGGGCAGTGACTCCAGGAGAGAAGCAGGTGTGGTGGAAGCTTGCAGATTCCCTTCTGTTGTGCATGGGGTCTGTCTGCAGTGAGAGAGAAAGAAGGTTATCTGCACAGAGGTAGGATGCAGGAAGGAAGTGTTAGGGGCTTGAGGAGAGAAGTGAGAAGTGAGAAGAGGTGTGAAATAGTTGTCTAGACAAAGTGAATGGATCAGGGAAAACGGCTTTGTCAGTTGTATGAAAAACTTGGGGAGGTTAGCGGTCGTGCATTTAACCAGCAACCAACCATCAGGGTTGGTTCTGACATATTCAGCTCTCAGGTGCTGGCATGGTGGAGGTGGAGAGTTGGATTTTTTCTGGGCTGAAATTTTGCCAGACAAAAGTATGATGAAGGAAAAGAAGTACAAAAGAGTATAATCAATTGCTGCAGTCTGAAGCCAAACTCATCAGCTGAAATCTTAATACCCAAAGGTGATGGGATTAGTGGTGAGGCCTTTGGGAGGTGATTAGGTCATAAGCCCTTGTGAATGGGATAAGGGCTCTTATAAAGACCCCAGAGAGTTCTGTAGACCCTTCCACTGTGTGGGCATACAACGAGAAGTTCGAGACCCAGAAGAGGCCCCTCACCCAACCAAGCTGGCACCCCGATCTCAGACTTACACCCTGAGAACTGTGAGCAGTAGGTTTCTATCATTTGTAAGCCACCTAGACTGTGGCATCTTGTTCTAGCAACCCAGAAAGGACTAAGGTATGAGCCATAGAATAAAGGCATTGGGTAAGGATGTTTATTTCTTGTCAGCTGCCAGTGGAACATTAATCAGTATAGCCTTTAACCAAGTGATGTCCACAGCTAAACATCTCATCACATAGTGATACTTCTGTCCCTTTTAAAGATATTATTTTTCCCTTTCATGCTGGTGAAACAACAGTAACTTCAAATACAGACTCCCCGTTGGCTGATGTGTAAAATGGGTAATATCACTGTTCATACTGAGAGCAGTCATCTCTTGGGACTATTTATAATAAGGAGTCCCCAATCTTGCCTGCAATGAGGGCTCTGGAAGATACCAGGGCTGCAAGAACATGGGGCAGAACACAAGCCAAGAGCTGGGAAATCATTTGCAGGGTATTTTTAGGCTCGTGCCTCCTCCAGGCTTTCTCACCACTCCTAGTTTATCCCTAGTTATTATACTTCATGCAGAAATTCTCAATGACATTCTCACTTTTCTTGTTTTTCCTGTTTGCTCTCAGGGAACTATAGTGCCAGCCCCCTTTGGCCCTACGACCACATTCAGAGCTGCGACTGGGACAGGCTGAAATGAGCAGCAATTCTAGCTGCTGTCAGGTGACTCCAAGTGCATTTGAAGGCGTTTCAGAAAGGAGATGCTAACCCAAGATTAAATGAGTTCAGGGCTCTGAATTCCTTGAATACACCTTTCTTTTGGGGGGGGGCAATTTGTGGGGACAGCATTTCCCACCTGGGCCAGTCATCTCTGATTGACTCTTCTCCCCTAGCGGATCCATTCTAGGTTTCTCTCTTTACTGCACCTCAGGAGGCTGTTCTGCTGGGGGCAGAGTCTGCAGGCCCCCTTCCTGGCTGACTGTCCACTGCATTTGAACAACAGACACCAGAAGGTTGAGAGAGAAGTCGGGGATGACCTCCCCCACAACCCCCACGCTCTGTCAGAACCTGTCCCCACAGGACCTTAGCTTCTGTCATATGGTCCCTCCTCCACAATTTCCTGCCACTGCTGCTCCAGGTCTAGGGGTAACAACAGCCTCCCTGTGGCCGGGATCTGAGTACCTCAACATGCCTTGTTGGTGACTTTAATCCCACCCATGCTTCCTGTATTTTCCCTTTGTTAAAGTCTCAGGAACCTCCCGAGTTAGATTCTGTTTCTTGCTGACTGACACATACACCACTTCAAATTCCACTATGTGTAATTTGGGTGCTTCCCAGATACAGCTAGTGGTAAAGAATCTGCCTGCCAACGCAAGAGATGCCAGAGATGTGGGTTCAATCTCTGCGTTGGAAAGATCCCCTGGAGAAGGGCATGGCAACTCACTCCAGAAATCTTGCCTGCAGAATCCCACGGACAGAGAAGCCTGGTGGGCTACACTTCACAGGGTTGCACAGAGTTGGAAACTACTGAAGCGACTTACCACACACTCACACACATAACTTTACAACTACACTTTGGTGCTGAAGCTGCCAGACCAGAGGAAGGAAAAGCAAATTCTAAACAAATAATATATTCATTCTTTCAATGTAGGTGAATATGCTAACATCAATGTCTTGTTAAAGGGAGAGAGAGAACTCCACTGTAAAAACCTCAGAATGACTTAACAGGGAACCAGGTTTACAAATGGCTTTTTTCAATAGAAGTTTCACTTCTCTAATGGAAGGATACTTACAAAGGCTAGTGATCACTTTGTTGAAGTCTTTTTCTATTAACTGACTCTGAAACTGTAATCATTTTGATGACAGAGCTGATTTGATATAATTAGGGCTTCCCTGGCGGTTCAGTGGCAAAGAATTTGCCTGCCAATGCAGGGGATATGTGCAGGAGATGTGCGTTTGATCCCTGGGTTGGGAGGATTGCCTGGAGAAGGAAATGGCAACTAACTCCAGTATTCTTGCCTGGGAAATACCATGGACATAAGAGTCTGGTGGGCTATAGTCCATGAGGTTGCAAAAGAGTTGGACACGACTGAGCGACTAAACAACAATCAGCTTAGTAAGATTTTTGGGGAGGTTGTCCTGGCATAATAAAAGGCATTAAGATTGTGTTTCAGAGAATGAAACACAGGAAAGAAGAATTTTAATATACTTCAAAAAAAGTTTAGCAGTAACAACTGGCCCATTCGATAGCTAATTTGTGCTAAGTCAATAGATTAGAAATACAGTCTTATATTTACTGAAGATTAGCAGTCTGGCTATAAAAACTGAGGTCAAAGAATACTGCTGTTAATTTTCAATGAATTCGCTTAATAATCAACTGCTAATGACTACATCCCCATTTCCTTGTAAGGACCCAGGATCCTGAAAGTCTAGGGGAAAATCTGCTGGTATCACCCAGGTGAACTCAGGTCAGGGTGAGATTTCTAAAAAAGATCTGAGTCCAATAGGTTCTTATCTAAAAGAAAATAACTTTTCAGATTGACCAATGTCACTGGTGATGTAAACACCCAACAGATGTCAACAATACATTGCACAAGACAGCCTATGAAGTCTGGCTTGAAGGACTGAAAAATGTATTCCTGTTAAGAACTAATAAACAGGCAATCTACCACTCAATTTAGGAATGATCAAACATATTTTGCTACGTGGTGAACAAAGGACTATATGTTGGCAACTTTTTGCTTCCAAGAAGCATGGTAAAGTAAGCAAAACTAGACAAAGCTGAGTCAAATTCCAGTGTTGCCTTTCTTACTTTCATTAATCTTGAGCATGTAAATTAACTTCTCTAAGTCTTATTTTATCATCCAAAATACAGGGAAAATATTTATTTCTCTTGCTTCAAAGATTTCATCATTTATAAGATGCCCTGTCTTAGGAGCTCAGTCCGCACTCTGTGACAACCTAGAGGGGTGTGATGGGGATGAGGTGGGAAGCAGGTTCAAGAGGGAGGGGATATATGTATGTTTATAGCTGATTCACTTCACTGTACAACAGAAACTAACACAATATTGTAAAGCAATTATCCTTTAATTAAAAATAAATTTTAAAAAACATATGCCCTGCTTTCTCACTTAGAAATGACTTCTGGGAAATAAAAAAAGAGAAAAACATTACCACAGTAAATATACATATCAATTATATAGGACATCCTGACTTCAGAAATATTGAACTGGATAAAATTTCTGGCTTGGAATCTGGAAAATAGAGAATTCCAAAAAAAATCTACTTCTGCTTCATTGGCTATGCTAAAGCCTTTGACTGTGCAGATCACAACAAACTGAGAAAAATTCTTAAAGAGAAGGGAATACCAGACCACCTTATCTGCCTCCTGAGAAATGTATGTAGATCAAGAAGTAACAGAACTGGACATGGAACAATGGACTGGTTCAAAATGGGAAAGGAGTATGTCAAGGCTGTATATTGTTACCTTGCTTATTTAACTTACATGCAGAGTGCATCATGTGAAATGCCAGAATGGATGAAGCACAAGCTGGAATCAAGCCGGGAGAAATATCAATAACCTCAGATAATGCAGATGACACCACCATTATGGCAGAGCAAAGAAGAACTAAAGAGCCTCTTGATGAAAGTGAAAGAGAAGTGAAAAAGCTGGCTTAAAACTCAACATTCAAAAAACAAAGATAATGGCATCTGGTCCCATCAGTTCATGGAAAATAGACGGGGAAATGATGGAAACAGTGACAAACTTTATTTTCTTGGGCTCCAAAATGACTGCAGATGGTGACTGCAGTCATGAAATTAAAAGACACTTGCTTCTTGGAAGAAAAACTGTGACCAACCTAGACAGTGTATTAAAAAACAGAGACATCACTTTGCCAACAAAGGTTCGTACAGTCAAAGCTATGGTTTTTTCCAGCAGTTATGTATGGGTGTGAGAGCTGGACCATAAAGAAGGCTAAGTACCAAAGAACTGATGCTTTCAAACTATGGTGTTGGAGAAGACTCTTGAGAGTCCCTTGGACTACAAGGAGATCAAATCAGTCAATCCGAAAGGGAAACAACCCTGAATATTCATTGGAAGGACTGATGATGAAGCTCCAATACTATGGCCACCTGATTCAAAGAGCCAACTCACTAGAAAAGACCCTGATGCTGGGAAAGACTGAGGGCAGGAGGAGAAGGGGACAACAGAGAATGAGATGGTTGGATGGCATCACCAACTCAATGGACATGAGTTTGAGGAAGCTCTGGGAGATGGTGAAGGACAGGGAAACCTGGTGTGCTGCAATCCATAGGGTCGCAAAGAGTTGGACACAACTGAGCAACCGAACAACCACAAAGTGCTTACCATGTTCCAGGCACTAATTGCTTTATGTATAGTATTAGTGCATTATCATAGCAATCCAAAGGACAGTGTAATAGATACTACTGGCCCATTTTACAAAGAGGAAGTCGAGGCCCACACAGGATAAGAGAATCTCACAGAGGCACACTCTTAGTCAGAGTTAGAGCTCTAAGTCAAAGCCACAGCTGCCTGACTCCAAAGTCTGGATTCTTCCCATTGAGTTACGCCTCCTACTTGATTTTTCACTTGCTCTTTCTTGTTTCACTGCTGGAAGTCTTATGTTTTTAACAAAACTATTAATTCCACAAGAGCAAGGACAATGTTATCTATTCCTTTTAACAAAACATGGCACAAGACTGGGCTCTGGGTAGATGCTCATAAGATGTTTGCTAAGTATACGACAGTACTTTTAAAGAATTATGACTTGGTAAAAGCAAAAAACCATGAACGCTGAAGTACTTGAAATGAGCAAACTGTGGACAAAACAGCTCAAGAAATGAGTTGCACTTGGACGCCATCCCTTTTCAGAAAGTACTTCCTTGCTTTTTTTTTTTTTAAATCACTCTTGATTTATCTATCAGTCCAAGAATTGGGCTTCAGCAGAAATGCTCCTCGGCTCTATGAAGTAGAATTCTAGCGTTTTCTCCTGCCAGTCCTGGACCACTTCTCCCTCTTTAAACAGCCAACAACTCCCAACATGTGTGCTCAACAACCCTCAAGGCAGGGCAGGCCTGAGAGGCATGTAGGTGAAATCTGACTGTCATTGGGAACAGGGAAACAGCCTCCAATTGGAACAGGTGACCTCGTTTAATGCTAACATTCAAAAACCTGAGCAGTTCTTGGCTGAATGGGACAGGGCTAACTAATGCCTCTTTTCCTTTCACACTTAAAAAGGATGAAGGCCCTCTTGAGATAGAGATCTAGGATATAAGGTAAGAATTTCCAAAAGACCTAAATCCTCAGCATCCTTGTCCTGTCCTAGAGATTTCACACTCCTTAGAAGATCATATTGCTCATACTGAAGACCGGCATAGGAGGCTCAGGTAACATGGGATCTTTACCTATACTCAGGTTTTCTTCATTTCCTCGTTGAACCTGGACTTGCCTGGTGGCTCAGATGGTAAAGAATATGCCTGCAATGTGGGGGGACCCAGGTTTCATCCCTGAACTGGGAAGATCCCCTGGAGAAGGGCATGGCTATCCACTCCAGTATTCTTGCCTGGAGAATCCCATGGACAAATGAGCCTAGTAGGCCACAGACTATAGTCCATGGAATGGTAAACAGTGACCAACATTTTTACTTTCACTTTGCTTGAAACTGTGCCCCTTCTTCCCTTCTACTTGGCATAAAAAGTCCATTCCCCCCTAAAGATAGGGAACAAAATCTGGTGAATTGGACTGAGGCCCATAGTCAGCCACAACCTGAGTGTATTACTTCTCAGTTCAAATTAACAATATCATCCAGCCTGGGCAACATAACCGAACTATTGCTTTCTGAGTGAGTCTAAGGTTTGCAGGGTAACTTCAAAAGACAATCCCATATTCACTACAACTCAGCTGAAATGACCATGATGTTTAACAGAACGATGGGTCTCATTTTAAAACTATGTAAGAGATTTGCGAACACACAATCCAATTTTATGGTTTTTCCAATCACTTCTAAGTATATATATATATTAATGTAGCCCTAATTCTTTCCCAAAGTGCCCCCTTTTCTTTTATCCTACCCTCTTTCACTCTAAGCACATATAGACCTGCCCTTTCTCAGGGTTAATAAATTTCCTGTTGAAACATTTGTAACAGTTTCTGGTATCCTCCCCCAGATAGCATCAGGCTTTATTTCCTTCAGCTAATTGAGTAAATGTCACCTTACTAGGGAGGTATTCCCTGACTATCCCATATAAAATACTAACTCATTGGCCCATCCAGCTCCACCTAGCCCCTTATAGTGTTTTGTTTTCCCCATAACACTCATCTCTACCTGACTTAACATATATTTATTTACTGACAGTCTCCCTTCACTAAATGTAGGAAAGCACTTTGTTCTTTGTGGAATCTCTACTACCTGTAACAGTGATTAACTCACTCTCCATAAATGTTTGCTAAATGCATTAACAGTCTTCATATCATTGCCAAGAGGTGACAGTGTAGTCTACTGTGTTTTGAGTAAAAATATCACATCTCTTTTAGCCACGTCTCTCCTTAAAATCTAAAGCGGATCGTATCTCCATCCTGAAAACAAGTATTTTTTTTTTTCAAGCAAGTCATATGTTTATTTTGCTAGTACTTTCCATATTTTGACAGCATACCCACTTCTGGAGAGATCATCCTCTAGGGCCAAAGGCTGAAGGCATTATCTGAAGTCTTCCAATAACCTTTACACCCATGTCACAGCAGGAAGATTTTATTGCTTGGGCACAGGAAGATACTCGAACATGACATGAGAAGTATTAGACTCATACCTGACCTAGTAATCACAAACTAAAGGTAGGCAGAGCCCGAGGCACTCCACCAGGCAGCAAGGGTGTACCTTGTAATCAAAACTCTCACATACCAGAACATGCTGCACCTTTCTTGTCATGATCTCACCTTCTAGTTAAACACCACCTGAATCTGATCATTTTCCTGCCTGTTTCTTCATTAGATCGAGAACTGACCATATGTAGAAAACATGAATCCTAGACATGTAGAAAGAACACTGAGTTTTAAATACACGATTAGCCATTTCCTCCAATTAGTAAAAGAAATTTGGATGCAGGAATGGGTATCCTGTACCCATGAGATGAATTCATTCATGTTGCTTCATTTTAGAATTACGATCTGGGTAAAGATAATGCTGCATGAAGGGAGGAGAAGAGAGAATATTTGATCAACTTAAGGACAAATCAATTATAAACCATTACTCAAGTTCCAAATAACTTATTTGGTGGGCATAGTGACTCATTTGAAGAGACCCTGATGTTGGGAAAGACTGAGGGCAGGAGGAGAAGGGGACAACAGAGGATGAGATGGTTGGATGGCATCACCAACTCAATGGGCATGAGTTTGAGTAACCTCCAGGAGATGGTGATGGACAGGGAGGCCTGGTGTGCTGCGGTTCACAGGGTCCCAAAGAGTCGGACATGACTGAGTGACTGAACTGAACTGAAGTGTTTAAGTATGATAAGGAAAATTAATGGAAATCTACCATTCCCTCACTGGAAAAGACCCTGATGCTGGGAAAGACTGAAGGCAAAAGGAGAAGGGAGCAGCCAAGAATAATATGGTTAGACAGCATCACCAACTCAGGGGACATGAATCTGAGCAAACTCCGAAGGACAGAGGAGCCTGGCATGCTATAGTCTATGAGGTCACAAAGAATTGGACATGACTTATTGGCTGAACAAGAAAAACCATTTCCAATGGATCAACATTGTGCAATCATGTGTTATAAAAAAATACAGAACTTTCTGGATTCTGAAGCAAGAGGTACACTGATGGCAACCTTAATTTTTTGAGCCTTTGATTTGAAAAACATTTAAAATTTTGTTTCTGGTTTCTCTTAATTATTCTTAAGCACTTGAAAACTGCCATAAGAGTATAATTTTGACATTTTACTCAGTAATAATTTTGTGGCTATATTGTTCTGTGCCTACATCATTGAAAATTTCAGGTTAGTATCTGAATCACTGAGGTTTATCATAAATTTTGCTACAAACTCTATTCCCTGAACCTTGGTGTCTTGTTCTATAAAACATGAGAAGCCAACTTGAAGTTCTGAAATCTCTCTTTGCCTTATGAACCCTATTCCCACCTACCAAGTTTTTATACACAAGCATTGCTGAATAAGAAACACTCCTGTTTGGAAGAAGTCTGGACAAATACCTTAAGCGTGACCTCAATGATGACACATCCTTCTAGACTGGTCAGTTTGCTAGCATTTAACATGACATATGGAAAAGCTGCTTTGAGGCTTAGCAAAATCACCCATTTGACAAACACGGTGCTTACAGGATCCTTCTTGAAACATTCTGTAAATATAACCAAAGAACTAAACAGACATTTCTTCAAAGAAGACATACAGATGGCTAACAAACACATGAAAAGATGCTCAACATCACTCATTATCAGAGAAATGCAAATCAAAACCACAATGAGGTACCATTACACGCCAGTCAGGATGGCTGCTATCCAAAAGTCTACAAACAATAAATGCTGGAGAGGGTGTGGAGAAAAGGGAACCCTCTTACACTGTTGGTGGGAATGCAAACTAGTACAGCCACTATGGAAAACAGTGTGGAGATTTCTTAAAAAACTGGAATTAGAACTGCCATATGACCCAGCAATCCCACTTCTGGGCATACACACCGAGGAAACCAGATCTGAAAGAGACACGTGTACCCCAGTGCTCATAGCAGCACTGTTTATAATAGCCAGGACATGGAAGCAACCTAGATGCCCATCAGCAGACAAATGGATAAGGAAGCTGTGGTATATATACACCATGGAGTATTACTCAGCCATTAAAAAGATTTCATTTGAATCAGTTCTAATGAGATGGATGAAACTGGAGCCCATTATACAGAGTGAAGTAAGCCAGAAAGATAAAGACCATTACAGTATAGTAACACATATATATGGAATTTAGAAAGATGGTAATGATAACCCTATATGCAAAACAGAAAAAGAGACACAGATGTACAGAACAGACTTTTGGACTCTGTGGGAGAAGGCGAGGGTGGGATGTTTCGAGAGAACAGCACTGAAACATGTATATTATCTAGGGTGAAACAGATCGCCAGTCCAGGTTGGATGCATGAGACAAGTGCTCGGGCCTGGTGCACTGGGAAGACCCAGAGGGATCAGGTGGAGAGGGAGGTGGGAGGGGGGATTGGGATGGGGAATACATGTAAATCCATGGCTGACTCATGTCAATGTATGACAAAAACCACTACAATATTGTAAAGTAATTAGCCTCCAACTAATAAAAATAAATGGAAAAAAAATAAAATCATACTATCATGCTAAAATATATATATATATATTTTTAACTTGCCCATGAGCTTATTTTGAAAATTTTGTCTTTAGGGCCTTTGTCACTTAAAACACATACACACACACACACACACACAGAAAAATGATTGTGTTTACAAATTCTGGTCACTTTTCTTAGTCTAGAGCAGTGGTTCTCAACCATTTTCTTGTTTGGCTAGCCATTTGGCAAGGTCAGGGACATTTTTAATTGTCTCAGGGTGAGGGAGGTGTGTTGCTGGCATCTGGTGGGTCGAGACCAAGGATGCTGCTGAACATCCTACTCTTTATTGCAGAGGCAACACATCCACCACAGTAAGGATTTACCTGACCTAAAATGTCAACAGTGCCAAGATGGAGAAACCAAGTGCTGAGGTGGAAAGAGAAGCTTTACATATTTTTAAAATTCAATTTTAATTGGTGGATAATTGCTTTACAATGTTGTGTTAGTTTCTTCTGCACAACATGAATCAGCCCAAGTATACATATATCCCCTCTCTCGAGCCTATCTCCAACCCCCACCCCATCCCTCTGGGTCATCACAGAGCACCAAGCTGAGCTCCCTGTGATATACAGCAGGGATAGCTAGCTTCCCTCTAGCTACCTGTATTACGGTGGTGTATACATGTTGATGCTACTCTATCAATTCGTCTGATTCTCTCCTTCCCTCCCTGCATCCACAAGTCCCTTCTCCTTGTTTGTATCTCTATTCCTTCCCTGAAAATAGGTTCATCAGTACCATTTTTCTAGATTCCATAAATATGCATTAATATATGATATTTTTTTTTTCTTTTGGACTTATTTCACTTTAGAGAGAAAGCTTTAGATGGATGGTAGTGTAACCAAGTGAGGCAAGGAAGAATTGGAGTTCTTGGGGGCAATCCTTGTTTCTCGAGTTTCACAGATATTTTTCATATTCATTTAGGGCTTACATGAGTGTTTAGGGGAAGCTCAGATATTACTGGAGAGAAAAGTTAATGTAGATGTAGGTTGTACTAAATTATATCTTGGACTTCCTTTTTTTGAGTATATTTCAAAGTAAGTTGGTAGGTTACCACTTCTTTATATTTATATATGATTGGACCTTCCAGAATAACCCTGATGGTTGTAGTCTCATTTCAACCCAAACCCTGGCAGCCGACCTCAGATTTGTTATGGTCAGCGCTGAGCTAACTCTCCCCCAGAACAGTCTCAGGGGTGAGAATCAATCTTTTACGCAGAGCATGCCTGTTGGATTGTTGGATGCAAACACACTGGGACAGTTTTTAGTGATGGAGTCTTGGTTCTGTGGCCTGCTCCCTAGAGAATGAACCAGTTTAGAAGATGAACTCAATAACTCAGCATTTGCCACTTGAAGTTCCACCACTTTTTTCACTGTAAATCATTCTAAAATGATCCCATACACCTTTGCCTTTTGCAACAGACAATACCATGATTAATTTTATCTTCTGTTAATGGTTTTACAGTATCACTGTTATAGATGTCAGTTCTTAATCCCTGTAATTGCTTCATGCACTGAGACAGAAATAGTGGTTCAAGCAAAGTGCTTACTTCACTGAAGTTCTTGTGGTGTTGGTAGGTAAGTCAAGCTGGCTATTTGAGCTCCCTGCCTTCAAAGTCACCAAGCAGAAGAGTATGAGCATTTCCTGAAGAAGTGGAAGGAAATCAAGAAGGCTTGATACGCACTTTGTCACCCACTTTATAGGCTGTGAACTCTCCAACAAAACTGGACTTGCTGAGATAAGCTGTTAAGGATGCAAACTCAGGTTTTTACATGATTTTTGATACCAACTAATCAAGAGCTGAGAAGAATCTTGACAGTGCCTTGAACTGCAAGGAGCTCAAACCAGCCAATCCTACAGGAAATCAGTCCTGAATATTCATGGGAAGGACTGATGCTGAAGCTGAAACTCCAATACTTTGCCACCTGATATAAAGAACTGACTCATTTGAAAAGGCCCTGATGCTGGGAAAGATTGAAGGTGGGAGGAGAAGGGGATGACAGAGGGTGAGATGGTTGGATGGCATCAGTGACTTGATGAACATGAGTTTGAGTAAGCTCTGGGAATTGGTGATGGACAGGGAAGCCTGGTGTGCTGCAGTCCATGGGGTCACAAAGAGTTGGACCCGACTGAGCAACTGAACTGAACTGAACTGAATCAAGTGCTGAGTATTAAACACACTCTGAATGGCTAAATGCTTTTCATGCATTATCTAATCCCATCCTCGTAACAGCCCTCTGAGATAGGCCATTTCACAGACACAGGAGGCTGAGGCAGAGAAACATGGAATAATTTGGCTAAATGACAGAACCCAGATTTGAAGTCAGACAGTTTGACCCCAGAGCTGTTTTAACCACAACTCCAGATGTTGCAAAATGATAGCCTGTGGGCTCAGTGTGGCCCATGGATATGTTTTGCTTGACTTACATATGTAACTTTGGGGTCACCATCTAAAGTTGGGCAGCTTGCGTCTGGCACAAAGTCTCAGCCCTGGGGCAAGCAAAATCCAGGCCTCACTGCACTTAGACCATCACGGGCGCCGGTGTGGATAAAGGGGTGCCATTTTCCAATTTGGAAAAAGCCAGATGAGCCAGTGGAAACTCTGGTTGTCAACACTAACAATTTGGGCTCTTTGCGTGAAATTCCAAATTTACTGCTTCTTAGGGAAGGAAAGGGGGAAAAAACGGAGGAAAGAGAGAAGGAGAAAGGAAAAAAGGAAGGAAAGAGGAAAGACAGAGGGAAGGAGGGAGGGAGGCAGAACCAGTATTCCTCTGTTCGGCACTGTCTCTAGAAGGCACACAGGCCTGCCTGCAGGCAACTGGCTCACTTCACACATTTATGTTACCTCCCAAGATGCCATAAGCTTTCCAACTTTGTGACCTCTGTATTCACTACATCTATGGTGTTTTGTTCTAAAAAGTCCCTCTCAAAAATGAGTCTATTCACAGCTCTTCAGCTAAGGTTTAACCCCTTTGCAGAAGCAGCAAAAAGCATATCCAGATTCTGGGCTGACTGAATCCCTCAGGTGACCAGGCTCAGGGGATTCTTCCTCTGCTGTCTGAAATTCTTGTTTTTCAGGACATACTGTTCTCTTGAGGCTCTATGTTTGGCAGCCAAAAACAAAAAACAAATGAACAAAATACCCACCCAACTTTGTGTGTGGGTAGCCAGGTGGGGGACAAGGACTTAGGCATAAATCATAAATGCTTCCTTATGGTGCAAATAGTTACAGGAGTGTTTACATTTTGGAGGCGTCACTATTCCTTTTCCTTACATCTCAAGAGGCATCACCCAGGTTTGGAGCTTGGGGACAATCCACAAAGAGCCATAGGCATAGTGACTGGAACATAAAGGTTAATGCTGACTGAAAGGCAAAGGAGAAAAGGAAAAGTATTCCCATTTGAATGCAGAGTTCCAAAGAATAGCAAGGAGAGATGAAGTAATAATCTCAGTGATCAATGCAAAGAAATAGAGGAAAACAATAGAATGGGAAAGACTAGAGATCTCTTCAAGAAAATTAGAGATACCAAGGGAACTTTTCATGCAAATATGGGCACAAAAAAAAGGACAGAAATGGTACAGACCTAATTGAAGCAGAAGATATTAAGAAGAGGTGGCAAGAATACACAGAAGAACTATACAAAAAAGATTTTCATGACACACATAATCATGATGGTGCGATTACTCACCTAGAGCCAGACATCCTGGAATTTGAAGTCAAGTGGGCCTTAGGAAGTATCACTATGAACAAAGCTAGTGGTTGTGATGGAATCCCTGCTAAACTATTTCAAGTCCTAAAAGATGATGCTGGGAAAGTGCTTCACTCAATATGCCAGCAAATTTGGAAAACTCAGCAGTGGCCACAGGACTGGAAAAGGTCAGTTTTCATTCCAATCCCAAAGAAAGGCAATGCCAAAGAATGTTCAAACTACTGCACAACTACACTCATCTCACTTACTAGCAAAGTAATGCTTAAAATTCTCCAAGCAAGACTTCAACAGTATGTGAACCGTGAACTTCCAGATGTTCAAGCTGAATTTAGAAAAGGCAGAGGAACCGGAGACCAAATTGCCAACATCCACTGGATCACTGAAAAAGCAAGAGAGTTCCAGAAAAACATCTACTTCTGCTTTACTGACTATGCCAAAGCCTTTGACTGTGTTGATCACAACAAGCTGTGGAAAATTCTTAAAGAGACGGGGATACCATACCACCTTCCCTGCTTCCTGAGAAATCTGTATGCAGGTCAAGAGGCAACAGTTAGAATTGGATATGGAACAACAGACTGGTTCCAAATCAGGAAAGAAGTATGTCAAGGCTGTATACTGTCACCCTGCTTATTTAACCTATACACAGAGTACATCATGAGAAATGCTGGGCTGGATGAAGCACAAGCTGGAATCAAGACTGCCAGGAGAAATATCAAAAACCTCAGATATGTAGATGACACCACTCTTATGGCAGAAAGCAAAGAAGAACTAAAGAGTCTCTTGATGAAAGTGAAAGTGGAGAGTGAAAAAGTTGACTTAAAACTCAACATTCAGAAAACTAAGATCATCACATCTGGTCCCATCACTTCACGGCAAGTAGATGGGGAAGCAGTGGCAGACTTTATTTTTTGGGGATTCAAAATCACTGCCGATGGTGACTGCAGCCATGAAATTGAAAGACGCTTGCTCCTTGGAAGAAAAGCTATGACCAACCTAGACAGTGTATCAAAAAGAAGAGACATTACTTTGCCTACAAAAGTCTCTCTAGTCAAAGGTATGGTTTTTCCAGTAGTCATGCATGGATGTGAGAGTTGGACTACAAAGAAAGCTGAGCACCAAAGAATTGATTCTTTTGAACTGTAATGTTGGAGAAGACTCTTGAGAGTTCCCTGGACTGCAAGGAGATCCAATCAGTCCATCCTAAAGGAAATCAATCCTGAAGATTCATTGGAAGGACTGATGTTGAAGCTGAAACGCCAATACTTTGGCTACCTGATGTGAAGAACTGACTCATTTGAAAAGATCCTGATGCTGGGAAAGATTGAAGGCAGGAGGAGAAAGGGATGACAGAGGATGAGATGGTTGGATGGCATCACCAACTCAATGGATATGAGTTTAAGTAAATTCTGGGAGTTGGTAATGGACATGGAGTCCTGGCGTTCTGCAGTCCATGAGGTCGCAAAGAGTCAGACACGACTGAGCGACTGAACTGAACTACTCAGCTTTGCTGCTGTAATGAGACCCCAACCATTGATAATGTGGAAAGGAATGCATGTGGCTGTGCTCCAATTAAGTCACATTCAAAAAACAGGTGGCCTATAGTTGGCAGTCTCCTCCTCGAAGGACACTGGAACCATGCAAAACTAGACGAGAAACATTTGGGAACAGGCAAGACTCTCTCACCAGTAATCATCACCATGAAACAAGCCAGAGGGCTTGAAGTAAAAGCAACAGAGAAGAGGGAAGGAGACAGGAGAGGCAGGCATCCCTACAACAGGAGAGGCAGGCATCCCTACAACAGGAGAAGCTGTCTACCATGTGAAGCCAAAGACACAAGTGCTCCAAGATCAACGCCAACGGTGATAAGAAAGGCAGAGAATGCCATCTGATTGCATAGAAGCGTGACAACAAAGACATTCAAGTGAATAAAATAATCTGCAGACTACAGCATGGGGTTCCACAGGAAGGTAGGGGGCCATTGGGAATGGGTGGGAAACACCAGTAAGAGTTTCAGCCTTTGACTCTTGAAGCACAAAGAGGCAGATACAAGGTAAGAGGTTGGAGCAGGAGCATAAGGACCACACAGATGCCCTCCGAACATCTGAGGGCCCTCACTCCTGGCCTCAGCACTGCTTGGCATAGGTGTCACTGCTCTGCTCTCTTCCTACTCATATGCAAAGCGTTCATAATATGAAAATAAACTATGTGGGATGAAACGTGGAGAAAGTAAGGAAAACAGAAAATGCAATGGAGAAAGATTAGTCAGAGAAAGATCATCAGGCCTGGTACAAGTTTCCGGAAGGCTGGTCGTGGGACTTCCCTAGTGGTCCAGCAGCTAAGACTCTGTGCTCTAAAGGCAAGGTACCTGGGTTTGATCCCTAGTCAGGGAACTAGACCTCACATGGCACAACTGAGACTTGGCATGCTGCAACTAAAGATCCTACATTCCTCAACCAAGACTGAAGATCCCGTGCAGCCAAATAAAGAAATATTAAAAAAAAAAAAAAAAAAAGGAAGGCTGGTCTTCTGGCTTTTTGATGGTTGTTGCTTTCTCCTAGAAATGTATCTTTGTATCACTACTCTCCTTGCCCTGAACTCTATTCCAACTTCTTTCATAAATAACAACCCACACTTAGGAAGTACTTACTTCATGGCAATGTTGTAAGTATCTTATGTACATAAATATTGATCTTCTTGATCTTCAACCCCGTGAGGTGTGTCCTGTATTATTGCTCTCATTGAACAGATGAGGCAACCGAATCAGAGAGGTCAAGTCATTTTTCCAGAGGTACACAGCTAAGAAACGCCAACACTGAAACTGGAACCCAGAGAGTCTGGCTCCAGCATCTATGCTGTCGGCCATTACGTTTCCCCAAGGTCACACTGTCTTGCTCTTCCACATCTGAAAGCCAGCCCCTCACACCAACAACTCCATTCCACCTTCCGGGGCACGTCCATATGTATTTTTTCCATTTTCTTGAGAAAATTTAATACAACTTTCAGATGCAGTTACCAATTTACAGAAGATAAAGTGAACAGATAAACATGTCAAAAGATACCAAGGGGGAACACCATCAGCAAAATCCAGACTACAGTGAACTCTCCAGAACAAACAATTCAGTCTCTTCAACTGATAAACTGCAGGTAGAGAGAGAAAGAAAAAAGGGGGTGAGACAAAGAGAGAGAAAGAGCGAGGGAGAGAAGGAAGAAAGCAGAGGGAGGATAGGTTTTGAACCTGCAGATTTGAAGGTATCAAGTGGGCCTTAGAAAGCATCACTATGAACAAAGTTAGTGGATGTGATGGAATTCCAGTTGAGCTATTTTACATCCTGAAAGATGATGCTGTGAAAGTGCTGTACTCAATATGCCAGCAAATTTAGAAAACTCAGCAGTGGCCATAGAACTGGAAGAGGTCAGTTTTCATTCCAATTCCTAAGAAAGGCAATCCCAAAGAATGCTCAAACTACCACACAATTGCACTCATCTCACATGCTAGTAAAGTAATGCTCAAAATTCTCCAAGCCAGGCTTCAGCAATACGTGAACCATGAACTTTCAGATGTTCAGGCTGGTTTTAGAAAAGGCAGAGGAACCAGAGATCAAATTGCCAACATCCGTTGGATCATCAAAAAAATCAACAGAGTTCCAGAAAAACATCTATTTCTGCTTTATTGACTATGCCAAAGCCTTCGACTGTGTGGATCACAGTAAACTGTGGAAAATTCTGAAAGAGATGATCTGCCTCTTGAGAAGCCTGTATGCAGGTCAGGAAGCAACAGTTAGAACTGGACATGGAACAACAGACTGGTTCCAAATAGGAAAAGGAGTACATCAAGGCTATATATTGTCACCCTGCTTATTTAACTTATATGCAGAGTACATCATGAGAAATGCTGGGCTGGAAGAAGCACAAGCTGGAATCAAGATTGCCGGGAAAAATATCAATAACCTCAGATATGCAGATGACACCACCCTTCTGGCAGAAAGTGAAGAACTAAAGAGCCTCTTGATGAAAGTGAAAGAGGAGAGTAAAAAAGTTGGCTTAAAGCTCAACATTCAGAAAACTAAGATCATGGCATCTGGTCCCATCACTTCATGGGAAATAGATGAGGAGACAGTGGAAACAGTGTCAGTTTATATTTTTGGGCTCCAAAATCACTGCAGATGGTGATTGCAGCCATGAAATTAAAAGACACTTGCTCCTTGGAAGGAAAGTTATGACCAACCTAGATAGCATATTAAAAAGCAGAGACATTATTTTGCCAACAAAGGTCCATCTGGTCAAGGCTATAGTTTTTCCAGTGGTCATGTATGGATGTGAGAGTTGGACTGTGAGGAAAACTGAGCACTGAAAAACTGATGCTTTTGAACTATGGTGTTGGGGAAGACTCTTGAGAGTCCCTTGGACTGCAAGGAGATCCAACCAGTCCATCCTAAAGGAGATCAGTCCTGGGTGTTCATTGGAAGGACTGATGCTGCAGCTGAAACTTCAATACTTTGGCCACCTCATGTGAAGAGTTGACTCACTGGAAAAGACCCTGATGCTGGGAGGGATTGGGGGCAGGAGGAGAAGGGGACGACAGAGGATGAGATGACTGGATGGCATCACCAACTCGATGGGCATGAGTCTGAGTAAACTCTGGGAGTTGGTGATGGACAGGGAGGCCTGGCGTGCTGCGGTCCATAGGGTCACAAAGTCAGACACGACTGAGCGACTGAACTGAACTGAAAAGACTTGTAACCAATTGCAATATGTGTCAATTTGGAGCCTGATTCAAACAATCAAAACTCTTGACATGTATTAGACAACTGTAATTGAACAGTATATGAATATTCAATGATTTAAAGATTGTTATTTTTAAATATAATAATGATATTATGACTATACCTTAAAATAGTATCTTTTAAATAAATGAAGTGATAGATATATTAATTAACTAGATGGGGGGATCATTTTACAAGACATACATATCAAATTATCACAATGGGCACTTTAAATATCTTATAATTTTATCAACTATAAATAAATTCTCAATAAATCTTGGGAAAAAAAGAAAAAAATGCTTATCTTTTAGAGATGTATACCAAAATACTAATGAATGATATGAAATGATACCTGGATTTGCTTCCCAATAATATGAGAGGGTTAAACACAACTGAGCGACTGAACTGAACTGAACTGATTGAAACTGGGTGGGGCAGAGATAAAATAAGATTTCCATGAGCTAATAACTATTGAAGCTGGTAACAACTATCTGAAATTCATTAAACTATTCTACCTAATTTTATAAGTGCTGAAAATTTTATAGACCAAGAGCTTCATAAAAGTTTGAAGGAAAGCATTCTAAGGTTTAAAAATAAAACGTCAGGCTGGGAGGAAATTCTAAATTTTCAATATTTCACCTGTATGTACATGCATAGTTTCTTCCTCCTTTAGCAGGCATTTTAAAACTTAAGGGAGGAATTTAAGGAAGTTGAAGCAGGGAAGTAAACTGTTCTTATTCCTGAAAGATAAGCCTTGGAGATGCTGGGATAATCTTCAAATTAGTTTCTTAATGAAGAATTTCTTGAATGTCACTCACAATGTCTCAGCAATCCTCTGTTGTTGTTTAGTCACTAAGCTGTGGCTGACTCTTTGTGACCCCATGGACTGTAGCCTGCCAGGCTCCTCTATCCATGGGATTTCCCAGGCAAGAATACTGGAGTGGGTTGTCATTTCCTTCTCGAGGGGATCTTCCTGGCCCAGGGATCAAATCACGTCTACTGAATTGAGGCAGATTTTTTTTTACCGCTGAGCCACAAGAAAAGCGCTTAACCCTCTGTAACCTCCTTCCAACGCTTCATCATGATGCTGACAAGCTCAAGGTAGAAAGTATGAGGAGGAAGAAAAACCACACCCAAAGGTTTCAAGATTGGAGGATGAAAAGGAAATATTCAGCAGGGGGGAATATGGAACATCTATACACACAGGGAAAGCCACAGGTGCCATGTTTAAGTGACTACCCCAAGAGACCCAGGTCTCAATCTCAGGCCACAGCCAGTCAGCTGACCAAACCGAGAGAGTCACTTAACCGCTGTGGACCTCAACAGTTTTATCTGTAAACTGAAGGATTTGGATTAGAATTCCTAGGACAATGCAGCATCTAAGAGTTAAAACTAAAGATTTATGCTCTTAAAAGCCAGTCTGAACACCAGACTCCAACAGATTACCCATGTAGATTAGTCATGTCTCACTCTTTGCAAACCCATGGACTGCAGACTGCCAGGCTCCTCTGTCTGTGGAATCCTCTAGGCAAGAATACTGGAGTGGGTTGTCATTTCCTTCTCCAAAGGAATCTTCCCAATCTCCAAATGAACCCAGGTCTCCTACATTGCAGGCAGATTCTTTACCACTCAGCCACCAGGGAAGCCCAATAGATTACCCAGTTCTGGTCTAACAAAAGTTGCTTTGAAAAGTTACCACTGAGCCACAGAGCCCTGGGTTTCTGGCAAGACAAAGAAACCAGATGAATTAATCAGGAAGAGACTATCTTGAATACAATGAAGTGTGAGAAGCAACATGCCCTGCACTGGGATCAATGACTCAACTAAGGGGATAAATTATGGATGAAAATGATGGATGAGAATAAATGTACTTTCTGTCTGTACACTGCTAACTCTGAGTATTCAGCCATCCACAGGTGCCAACTGTCCTGAAGGCAATCTGTCCTTCAACAGGTATAATCAGTGTTCTGTTGGACAAGGTGGACCTGATACTTACAAGCCCACAGGGCAAATACTGCCTCAACTTCCAGAAACTAAGCTCCTACCTACAATGCAAGGCATGAATTTCCATTTGGTGTGCCCTAATCAGACACAGCTCCAGATGGACATCTCCATACACATGTATCCAACTTATCCAGCCTTAAGCTTTCTGCATGTCATCAGGTCTGCATCAAGACTCTAAGGGGGGAAAAATGGTCTGGTCCAGTTTGCTAAATGACCTTCAAAGAGAACAATTCATTGGAAATGAAGAAACCCGGTATACTCAATTAGTTGACAATACTTTGGAACTTACATGGCAGAAACCATTCACTAGTCATGAAGAACAAATTCTCTCTGCTCAGAAAGCCTAATTATGCTTGTGTTTATGTGTCTCCCTCCAACACAAAATATCGCTGCACAAAACAGTGAGGCTTCTGACTCTGCTGCCTCAGCTAGTCTTGACAAGAGAAGGGGTGAGTCACGAAACAGCCTGGCATGCCCGCTACCTGCAATAACTCCTCACCAAGGGCTAAGTCATGGCCGGCTAGATGAGGACAGCTTTGTCTTCCTTTTTTTCCTCAATAAAAAGAAGGGCGTTCCCCAAGGACGAGTGCTACTTGACATAATTTGAAGAATTACTGCTGACTTAGCAGGCAGAATTGCTGTCAAGAGTGGATCTGGGTACATGGACAGCAGAGAGGACTGACTTCAGCTAAAACTAACCTGTAGCAAGAGATAAAATATTAAGTATCATCTCCTGCAGAATGGAAAAAATACAGAGCTAACTAGCTCTGAGATTCCTGACCTCCACCTTCATTAGATCACTATAAACCAAAACTTTCATGCTTCCTCTATTGTGTTTCTTCTTGAAATTTGAAGATATGCACACAAGCTTGAGTTATCTACACAAACACCTGTCTACTCCAACCCAAATGAACATTCTCATATGCATGGTTGGGCTAATTCTGAGGCCAGTATTTTTTTTCTGATCTTGAAGTAGTAGGGCAGTGACAAAAGGCTGTTCCGAAGAAAAACAAGAGATGGAGACTGGGGGGATTATATTTAATACAGGATGAGTAATGTAAATATGTTAATAAACAGAGCAAGTAATATTAATAACTTGCAAGACTGGCAAGCAACACATGAGATGATTGTAAACTTGGTGGAAAAATTAGCTAATACATAATTCATGAGTCTCTTGGTGGGTAGGGAAGACAACTTTTACTCTTCAGCCACACCATGTCACTCTCTGTCTGTCGCTGTATTCTTTTTCTGTGTGCACATCTCTCATTATGTGCAAAGTGCCTGGAACATTCTATAAATACTTATTAGATAGATGGAGTGAACTAAAAGTGCACATCTTCCTTCTAGTTGTTATTTTTCCCTTCTTTTTTTTGCTTGTCTATAGAAGGAACAAGTACCTTCAAGCAATAGCTGTACAGTATAAATGATGCCATTTCAGTCATACTCAATGTGGTCAACTCTTGCAACTTTTTAGACTGTGGCCCACCAGGTTCCTCTGTTCATGGGATCTCCTACGCAAGAATACTGGAGTGGGTTATCATGTCTTTCTCCAGAGGACTGTCCTGACCCAGCAATCGAACCTGTATCTCCTGTGTCTCCTGCACTGTAGGCAGATTCTTTACGCACGGAGCTATCGGGGAAGCCTCAAACATCATCTATCCCCTTCAAAAAAGGGGGCTTGGAATTGGAAGGCATGTCATTCAGTTAGATGTGTCACTTAGCTCTATCCACACGAAACAATCAAATGTAGATGCTAGTATATTGCCTCAGTGAGAAGACACATATTCAGAGACAGAAAAACAAAGGAATGAGAGTTTCCATCTCCTATCTAGGGGGTATGCTAAATCAAAGACTTAATTCCAACCACTTGCATGTTGGACTCTGACAGTCAAGCATCACCCCAGATAGAACACAATTTTGCAGTGTAGTTCACTCATCTATAAAGGAGAGTGAACAAAAATAAATATCCAATGTTAAGAAGATTCTTCATTAGATTTTTCAATTCCAGGTGAGAAGGTCATCCATCCAAGGATCAGCTTGCTCTATGTAGTTGTACTTAAAGCAATAAACTTTCTGACTTATCCCCCAATTCATGCTAAGCTACGCTTGAAGATACAGAGAGATCCGACTGTCTCCCAGCAGAGTTCCAGAAGCCAGAGTGTTGAGTGAAGGCTTCAGATTCTGCAGTTAGTTACACACATGGTGTGTCTCCTGGATTCTGCCACTTTCACGTATATCCATCCATGTTTGATGGTACTAGAGGAGTTTTAGACAAGAGAGGACATAAGGAGACATTTCCCCCCCTTTTAAGTCTTGAATAATGAGAGCCGTTTCTAGATATTAGGAGTGTGAATAGGGTTCCATTCCTTCTTGAGCTGCATTTCTAGTACCCAACTAAAGAGAGGACAGGGAGGCAAGAGGTTATGCGTGATTTCTTGCTTCCCCTTGAAAATGACCATCCTGTCACTTCCAATCAGTAAGGTTCCCAATTGCTCCAACAGGGAGAGGTGTCATGGCAGCCAGAGAACCTTAAGGTTCCATCTCGGCTTTGATGGTCCCTTTAGTCCTTGTTGTTCCTTTTGACTCCCTAAGATAGTTCAGTTACAGGGTTTATGGTGATTTGGCCGAAACCAGAAGGATAAAGTATGCTCTGCCTGTGGCTTCCGAGGTGGTCCAGTGGTAAAGAATCTGCCTGCCAATGCAGGAAATGCAGGAGACGCAAGTTTGATCCCTGGGTGGAGAAGATCCCCTGGAGTAGGAAATGGCAACCCGCTCCAGTATTCTTGCCTGGGATATCCCATGGACAGAGGAGCCTGGCGGGCTACAGTCCGTGGGGTCGCAGAGTCTGACACCACTGAGTGACTGAGCGCAGCACAGGGGACCTAGATTCTCTCAAGCAACCATCGAGCTCCTGTTCCAGGAGCTGAAGTGAGGAACATTCCCGAGACCTGAAGGTTCACCTTCTGCGCTCCAAGAGTTCAGTGTCAGTCTCTTAAATGACTTCCTTGTGTTGATTATGTAAAACCATGCTTGCTGACCTCTAAACAGCTAGGCCTATCTCAGCCCACCTATCCCCCAAAAAACCACCACAACAGAAGATTTCCAGCACAATTGTGGAATAGGCAAATGGTGACTGCGGCCAGGAAGAGACGCTTGCTCCTTGGAAGAAAAGCTATGACCAAGCTAGACAGCATATTAAAAAGCAGAGATATTACTTTGCCAACAAAGGTCTGTCTAGTCAAAGCTATGGTTTTTCCAGTAGTCACGTATGGATGTGAGAGTTGGACTATAAAGAAAGCTGAGTGCCGAAGAAGTGATGCTTTTGGACTGTGGTGTTGGAGAAGACTCTTGAGAGTCACTTGGACTGCAAGGAGATACAACCAGTCCATCCTAAACGAAACCAGTCCTGAATATTCATTGGAAGGACTGATGCTGAAGCTGAAAATCCAATACTCTGGACACCTGATGCAAAGAACGGACTCATTGGAAAAGACCCTGATGCTGGGAAAGATTGAAGGCAGGAGGAGAGGGGACAAAAGAGGATGAGATGGTTGGATGGCATCACCGACTTGATGGACATGAGTTTGAGTAAACTCCAGGAGTTGCTGAAGGACAGGGAGGCCTGGCATGCTGCAGTCCATGGGGTCACAAAGAGTCGGGTGTGACTGAGCGACTGACTGAACTGAGCTGATGAGCATTAACAGATCCTAACATGTTACTTTCTTTTCTGCCAACACTGCACACAGATTTCATTAATAACACATAATACATGATCCTCCTAATTATGAGTTAGATCCCACCACAAAATCATTTATTATCAGATAACACAGTCTTCTTTGAAAGTCATATACAAAATCTGAAATGATGTATCATTTATCCACGTAACCACACAAAAAAAGTGATTTTTAGGCATATAATGCTCTACAGAAACAGGTTTCCATTCTTTTTTATTTTTTTTGAATCAAAGTTTGAAAATGTTTAAATATTAGGCAGTCATTTCAAAAAAAATACTTGAAAGCCTAAAATTTAAAAGTCTACCATTAAGAGAATACTTTTCTCTATGATACACCAATTTCCTTCTCTGTTATAAAGTAAGGCTGACTTTATTCTAAGCAATGACTTTCATTTAATACAGTAAGTCTGTTCCCCACCTCCACTCTATCAAAAACCTGTTTTCTGCCTACAGGATCACAAACTAGAGAACGTCCCAGCCATTCAATGGTGAAATCACCATTTCCTTTTTATCTTAAGTGTACCAAATAATGGTACATTTTTACACAATAACATGACTTTTGTGACAGCAGGAATCTGCTCTCCTATTACACATTCCATCACTGTATTTGTGGTTATTTAAACTATTTCTTAAATTTTTTGAGGTCTCTACCCTTTAAATACCTGCGTAGGCTTATTTGTGTTTTAAGTCAATTTTTGCCCATTGTTTGCCAAATCCCCATTTAATTCTCACAACTTTTACCCAGGCAACAGAATTTTGGGTTCCCTTACTTTGAATTTGAATGCACATAAAATACACCTTTTCAATTTGCCCCACATGTAGAGCTTTCTCTTAGCAATACTTTTAAGCTATGACACCAAGATATGCTCCCTAGTAATCATTCCAAATATATTCCTCCAAGGATTTTTTTTTTTTTTGTTCCAAATGAGCAGCAAAAAGAAAATCTGGATTATATTTAACATTTACAAATTTTACTTCATAATTTACCATTAGCTGATTATGTTGAAAATCACTTCCTTCTACATATAAACATTAACTGGTATCAAGGAGAACCACAGTCCTCTCCATTTTATCTCTTCCTTGGGTTCACCTCCACTACTAGTAGCTACAGCACAAAACCCCATCTGAACATGCACTCCTGGTCTTAGGAAGGACCAGTAACAGAAAGAGACCCCAAGCAGTTTTTAGCTACACACACCAGATTTTCTATACTGCTTAGGCCCAGATCACTAGCAGTCTCTTCTTCATATTTCTGTTTACTTTTACATTCACTGTATTTCACTTTTCTCTATCCTAACCCTCCATTCCTCAGAATTAGCCACTTTTTTCTCCCACCACTATCCTCCATAGGAATTTGCTAGTTTTATAAACTCAATCTGCCTTTTGCCTGATCACTACACAGCAGACAGCTTAGTGTTTTTAAAATCACTCACAGAACTGGTTCAAGATTGAGAAAGGAGTACAACAGGGCGGTCTGCTGTCACCCTGTTTGCTTAACCCATATGCCGAGCATATCATGAGAAATGCCGGGCTGGATGAGTTACAAGCCGGAATCAACATAGGTGGGAGAAACATCAACAACCTCAGATATGCAGATAGTACCACTCTAATGGCACAAAGTGAAGATGATCTAAAGAGCCTCTTGATGAGGGTGAAGGAAGTGAGTGAAAGAGCTGGCTTAAGACTAAATATTAAAAAAAACTAAGATCATGGCCTCTGGCCCCATTATTGCATGGCAAATAGAAGGGGAAAAGGTAGAAGTAGTAAAAGATTTCCTCTTCTTGGACTCCAAAATCACTGTGGATGGTAAGTGCAGCCATGAAACCAGAAGACGATTGCTTCTTGGCAGGAAAGCAATGATAAACTTAGACAGCATGTTGAAAAGCAGAGACATTACTCTGCCGACAAAAGTCTTTATAGTCAAGGTAATGGTCTTCCCAGGGGTCACATACAGTGGTGAGAGCTGGACAGTGAAAAAAGGAAGAATGACAAAGAATTGGTGCCTTCGAACTGTGGTCCTGGAGAAGACTCTTGAGAGTCCCTTGGACAGCAAGATCAACCCAGTCAATCTTGAGGGAAATTAACCCTAAATACTCACTGGAAGGACTGATACTAAAGCGCCAGTATTTTGGTCATCTGATATGAACAGATGACTCACTGGAAAAGTCCTTGATGCTGGGAAAGATAGAGGGCAGAAGGAGACGAGGGCACCAGAGGATGAGATGTATGAATGGCATCACCGATGCAATGAAAGTGAAATCGGGTGAACTCCCGGACGTGGTGAGGGACAGACAGGCCCGGCGTGCTGCAGTCCATGGAGTCGCAAAGTGCTGGACATGACTGGGCAACTGAACAACAACACAGAAAGAGTGCAAGGAAAAGGCAGAATTGCCTGAACGTGAGGCACGGCAAGAGGGAAGGTGCGTGCTCAGTCACTCAGTTGCATCAGACTCTTTGAGACTCCATGGACTATGGCCTGCCAGCCTCCTCTGTCCATGGGCTTCTCCAGGCAAGAATACTGGAGTGCGTTGCCATGCCCTCCTCCAGGGGATCTTACCAATCCAGGGATCAAACCCATATCCCTTATGTCTCCTGCACTGGCAGGCCGGTTCTTTACCACTAGTTTCACCTGGGAAGCCCAGGAGGGAAGGTAGGGGAGAAAAGAGGCTTTGTGGGTTTTGTTTTCCTCCAGCTAGTGGTCACTCTTCCATGAAGCCCTAGTCTGCCTGCTGTTTGTTCAAGGTCTCCAGTCTTACCTAAACTACTTAATCTTTTGCCTTGAAAACACTGTAGCATTCCTGTCTTCACACCTTAGTGGGACCTATACCCACCCCCAGGAATGTCCTCTCCCTTGGCCTGGTTAGTGAAGTCCTGCCCACATACCTGGCCCCAGCTTGATCCCATGCCTTGGAGGGCAGACCTTCTCATCCATGCCTCCTGCTGGGCCTGGGGAAACTGGACTCTCCTCACTTGGCACTTTGCATATTCTGTCTCGTAGAAAATATACGTAAAAGTGTGTCTGACCCAGAAAAACAGCCACTGTGCAGCGATCTAAAGACTGTACACACATTTCTATTCTCAAAAGAACTCTGCCACACAATATTAGTATCCATATTTTATAGAAAAGGAAACAGCCTTAGGAAATGGAAGTAATGGGTCCAAGGCCATAGTTCAACAGAACTAGGTTTGAATCCAGGTCCACTCACCTCTGAAACTCATGTCTGTTTTGTCCTGCTCATTGCCTCTATTTTCACAGTGAAAGTAAATGCTTTAAACCCAGGCCTGCCCAGATCTGAAAGAGACACGTGCACCCCAATGTTCATCACAGCACTGTTTATAATAGCCAGGACATGGAAGCAACCTAGATGCCCCTCAGCAGACGAATGGATAAGGAAGCTGTGGTACATATACACCATGGAATATTACTCAGCCATTAAAAAGAATCCATTTGAATCAGTTCTAATGAGATGGATAAAACTGGAGCCCATTATGCAGAGTGAAGTAAGCCAGAAAGATAAACACCAATACAGTATACTAATGCATATATATGGAATTCAGAAAGATGGTAATGATAACCCTATATGCAAGACAGAAAAAGAGACACAGATGTATAGAACAGACTTTTGGACTCTGTGGGAGAAGGCGAGGGTGGGATGTTTCGAGAGAACAGCATTGAAACATGTATATTATCAAGTGTGAAACAGATCGCCAGTCCAGGTTGGATGCATGAGACAAGTGCTCGGGGCTGGTGCACTGGGATGACCCAGAGGGATGGGATGGGGAGGGAAGTGGGAGGGGGGTTCAGGATGGGGAACACATGTAAATCCATGGCTGATTCATGTCAGTGTATGGCAAAAACCACTATAATATTGTAAAGTAATTAGCCTCCAACTAACAAAAATAAATGAAATAAATAAATAAATAAATAAATAAATAAATAAATAAAACCAGGCCTGCATCTCCACCTTGAGTGCTCCTGATTTCTATTCTTGAGTACTTAATGAATATTCACAAAAAGTTACATTCAAATGAGATTCTCTGTATAGTGTTATACTCAGGAAATTTAGAGGGTTGAGCAGCAGAGGAGAGAAAGTTCACGATTAAAACTGCAAATAATCCACAAAGTGAATAATCCACAGGCATGATAATCCACTGTTGGCTAGATACCCAGTTCCAGAGGTCTCCTGCCTAATTTCACAATGTCAGGGCATAAGCACCAGTGTTTACTTCTATGGTTGTTTCTGGTCATCCAGTGAGCTAGCTGGGCCTGGAATTAATCCTCTGGGTATGTTAGAAATATTATGACAACAGCTGGTAATGCCATTTACAGTGTCCAAAATGGAAGTTCCATTTTTCCTCCCCAAGAAAGATTTATGTGTTTCCTCTAAAATGCCAGACTTTTTTCAAAAGTAAAACCTTCACATTTTCTTCAACAGTCAGATTGTTCTGATGAATAGAAAACACAGAAAAATGGCTCCCTAACATCAAACTAGCTCCCCTTACTGGCTGTGGTATTGTCATGTTTTGTAGTTCATATTTATTTCAGGAAACACGCTTGTAATCGTGACTTTTGAATCTGTGCAGTTACAAGATGCAGAACAAATGGATACTACTGTAGTGCTTTTGGTAGTGGATGGAGGGCACTTTCTTTTTTAAAAAGTAAAAACATGCATGATTACTTTTCTTAAAGAAACAAATCTGTTACGCCTATGATATGGCACAGCCAGGCAAGAGACTAGGGGCCGAGATAAGGCTGTTTGCTAGGGCATCTACTTCTGTGAAGCACAGTTCACCTAACCAAGACTTGCTGATCTTTCATTTTTCATTCAGAGGTTGGCAAAGTGGCACATGCCAATCAAGGCCACATCAGCTGTCACAAGTGCAAATACAGTCAGGTGGATTCAATGGCAAAACACGGTTTTGCCAAGCTAACTCAGATTTCTAGACCAGGATTATAATCATAGTTTGTTCAATTCTGAGAAATCAGTGAGGCTCTTCTAAACATTTGTATAAAGCACTCATAATTCATGTGGTGATCCCATTACTAAGAGTAAATGTGGTCTTAGGTAGCACACAACCTAATCCTTCTAGAAGAAATAAAGTATAAGCCACAGGTGACCACATGAGCCATTCCAATACTTGAGTAAATGCTGGATCTCTGAACATCTCAGTAATCAAAACTTACCCACACCATTCCACAGGCTAAGAAGTTCATTTTGTATTTCCTCTTTCAAGTTCTACTGGTAAGCTGCAAGTACTTGCCCAATTTTTGTACTTTTCCATGAAGAAATATCTCTTACCAAAATGTTCCTGCTATATTTTTCTCTAGAATCTACAGTAATAGTTGATTTTTGCCTTCTTTTCTTTAGAGAGGCAAAAAAAAGCAGGGTATTTCAATGAAGTTTAGAGTTCAAAAAGCTAAATATAAGGGCAGTTTATTCAGCTGGGCACATCTAACACTGCTCTCAAATGTTTATTTTAAGGCTCTGTCCTATTTTAAAAGTCTTATTTATGAAGATGAATGGCCATAACTTCTGAAACTGGACAGAACAGCTCAAAATGCTTAAGCTCAGAATCCAGATGAAACTCCCATGATAATTTGTATCAATGCATGAGATGGTTACCAAAGCAGCTCTCTACGCAATAGAGGCAAGCCTATCTTTGCCTCTGTATGATAACTCAAAAGTTCTTTTGTTGTTGAATTAACAAAAATATGTTTCTCAGTAAAGTAGCATTCAATGCATAAAACACTGTGTGTTTGTGGTAACTTATATTTAGCTACTTAGAAATTCTGGAGAGCTAGGCTCTGTAATCATTCACTTAGGTTTTTAACAGAAAAGGTAAGGAGATTTTTCTTTATTTCAATCCCATATTCTACTTCTGTTTTCACCTAGCTAATCATCTTAAATAGTATGGTATGAGCATAAAACAGACACACAGATCAATGGAACAGAAGAGAAAGTCCAGATCTAAACCCTTGTATAAATGGTTAATGAGCTTAAAACAAAGGAGCCAAGAATGTACAACAGAGAAAGGACAGTCTCTTCAAGAAATGGTGCTGAGAAAACTGGACAGCTACCTGCAAAAGAAAGAAATTAGTCTACTGTCTTACACCAGACACAAAAATTAACTCAAAATGAATTTAAGACTTGAATACAAGAGATGAAACCATAAAATTTCAAAAACACGTAAGTGGTATGCTCCTTGACACTGGTCTCAGGGAAGATTTTTTTGGATTCAGCACCAAAGCAGAGGAAACAAAAACAAGTAGGAGAAAACCACATTAAGAAGCTTCCACACAGTAAAGGAAACCATCAACAAAATGGAGACAATCTACCGAATGGGAGAAAGTATTTGCAAAACATACCTGATAAGGGGTCAATATCCAAAATATACAAAGAACTCGTACAACAGCAAAAATAAATTTGATTTAAAAATGGGTTAGATGTGCTGTGTGCTTAGTCGCTCAGTCATGTCTGACTCTTTGCAACCCCATGAACTGCAGTCCACCAGGCTCCTCTGTCCATGGGGATTCTCCACGCAAGAATACTGGCGGGGGGCATGCCCTCTTCCAGGGGATCGTCCCAACCCAGGGACTGAACCCAGGTTTCCTGAATTGTGGGTGGATTCTTTACCATCTGAGCCACCACGGAAGCAAAGAAATGGGTAGAGGATCTGAACAAGCATTTTTCCATATAAGATATACAGATGACCAACAGGTACATGAAAAGGTACTCAACATCACGTATCATCCGGGAAATGCAAATCAAAACCACAATGAGATCACCTCACACCTTTTAGAATGCCTATTATCAAAATGATACGAAATAAAAAGTGTTGGCAAGGATGTGAAAGGAATCCTCATGCACTGTTGGTGGGAAAGTAAACTGGTATAGCCACTCTTGAAAACAGTATGGAGGTTCCTCAAAAAAACTAAAAATTGAACTACCATATAATTCAGCAGTTCCACTTCTGGATAGTTATACCTGAAGAAAATGAAAACAGTAACTCAAAAAGATATATGCATCCCCATGTTCACTGCAGCATTATTACAATAGCCAAGGTATGAAAGCAACCTAAGTGTCCATTGATAGATGAATGGATAAAGAAAATGTGGTATGCATACATAAGGGAATATTATTCAGCCATAAGAAATGAAATCTTGCCACTCGCAACAACACAGATGGACCTTGAGAGCATTACACTTAGTGAAATAAGTCAGGGAAAGACAAATGCCATATGATTTATATGTGGAATTTAAATAAAACAAAACTAACAAAAAACCCTGAGCTCATGGATACACAGAATAAATTGGCAGTTGTCAAAAGTGGGCAAGGGTGGGCCAGGGGAAGGGACACAAAATGGAGAAGTGGGTCACAAAGTGCAAACTTCTAGGTACTAAAATAAGACATGAGAATACAGTGTCCAGCATAATGAATATAGTTAATACTGCATTGTACATTTGAAAGTTGCTGAGAGAGATTTTAAAAGCTTTTACCACAAGAAAAAAAGTTTTGTAACTACAATATATATGGTGATGTATGTTAACTAGAATTATTGCGATCATTTCACAATATATGCAAATATCAATCATTGTTACATATCTGAAACTAACATATGTTAATTATATCTAAAAAAATTGCATCAAAAGATGAGTATCTCTTCTCAATTTCTACTGTGGACAAGATAAGCTGAAAGTTTCAAGTTGAATTTTGACAGAAAAGTTTCATGATATGCACATGTTCAGAACCATTGACAAATATCAACAGTCTAAGCTTCATTTTCAGGGGCTTTAAGTTACATAGGCAGTAATCTTTATTAGTGTTTTAAACACTATTCTGCCTACAGGTTAATGGGTATAACAACTCAGTCTTCCTCCACCGGAGGACCAATAGCATTTACCTCTTAACTGATTTTTCATGAGTGTCATGGAAAAGTGAAGAACAAATCTGGCCCGTTGTCTCAAGAAACCACATCTAGGAATCCAACCTTTGGTAGGTCATCTGTGTTGATTTATAATTTTGTGATTTGGTCTCTAAGGGCCTTTTATTAATGGTGCTATATATCATGATCTCTATTCATTTTAATCCTACTGATGAACTGCACTGTGATAGGTAGGCATATTCTTTTAAGCCAATTTGGAAACTGAGTCACAAAAAAGGTAAGCCAGATGTCCAAAATAATCACAGAAGATGGAGCTTTCCTTGGCCTAAATTTGTTTGCCAAGGCTTAAAAATAAATATGTTAGTTAAAAATAACAGCCAATTGCCAACGAACTAGACATAGAAAATGTTTCCCATACACTAAACTAATACACTAAAAAACACTGATTATAATATCCTATTTTGCTTTGTTTTTTTAAAATAATATTCTATTTGATAAAACTGCTCTCCTGGGAAGAGAACCTTTCCACATTCCCAGACTCCAGAACCACTTTGGTCCTTTAAGGAGCAATGGGAAGACAGTTCAGTCACTGGATTTTGACTACCAAGATTCACCATGAAAAATGACAGTCTCATTTATGATATTTTCTGAAGAAAACTGATGTGACAATAGCAATACCATATTTAAAACAAGGAGAAAAAATGGATTATGAATTACTAAGCCTATTGAGGCTATCATTAAGCAGAAGATTCCTTTCTGCAAATTTGTTAAGTGATGCTCTGGAACTCATTTTTTGGATTAAAAAATACAAACTGTTAAGCAATGAAATGCAAGCATTTTTAAAAATCATGCAGAGAAAAGAGGAATAATTGAATAATATCATACCATTAAATATTTTAAAAGCATCCTTTGAATTAAGATAAATGAGACATTTGAAGGGAAGTTGGAAGCTCCAATACTTTGACCACCTGATATGAAGTACTGACTCATTGGAAAAGACCCTGATGCTGGGAAGGATTGAAGGCAGGAGAAGGGGATGACAGAGGATGAGATGGTTGGGTGGCATCACCGACTCGATGGACATGTGTTTTGGCAAGCTCCGGGAGTTGATGATGGACAGGGAAGCCTGGCGTGCTGCAGTCCATGGGGTCGCAGAGTCGGATACGACTGAGCAACTGAACTGAACGCTTTACATTATGTCACTCATGACTACCATTCATTCATTCAATTGTCACTGATTAATAAGTTCAGAGCCCTGTATCATAATATTATTAAGGATCCAAAAGGAATAAAATATGGTCTGTTAAAGAATATACATCTTAGGTAGAAGACAACATTTCACTAGGTTTCTGCCAGATAATTTAAATAGTGTAGAGTCAGTTATATGTGAACCAATCAAGCTGCACATGTCATAGGAATATAACCAATTTTAGAAAATAAAGCAGAAAAGTTTCCATTTCTTTTACATGTCTTACATACATGCTTTATCTGATTCCTCAGTCATCCAAAGAACAACAATACTGAATTAGGAAAAGACTTAATATTAAGAACATAGGCAGACATGAGTCAATTTAGAATGATTTGGTATACTTATGATTTATAGTCAAGATTAATTATGTGATAATGCAAATGAAAAGTATCAGTGATGAGGAACAGACACAGCATCCTTACGCAAAGTTCTTAAGTAAGGAAAACAATCAGAATGCAAAGTGGTTCACTGTGAAATTTTCAAAGTACACTTGGTCCACACTTCCCCCACCTCTAATTGCCTAGAGGAGGCAGAGTACCTTTGCCTGGCATATCTATACTGCAGAGCCTCAGAGGGGAGCAAATTCGGATCTCTGAACCCAGGGTGCTGTTTGAATACCCAGAGGTACAGACCTTCCTTAGGATACAGGGAGGTCCAAGTTCACTTTCTTTTATGACATATCATTAGTCAGTTCCATCCATTCCGTAAAACAAACAAAAAGACAAACTTGGAAGCCAAATTACAATTCCTAGAGAACCAAAATTGTCAAGTATCTTTATAGAAATATTAATTCGTTTATAATCACTAGACACAGCTACATGTATCTGACCCTTGAAGGCAGGGGTTAGGGGTGCTGACTGACTCTGCAACAGTTGAAAACCTGAGTATAACTTATAATTGGCCCTCTGTATTTGTGGTTCCTCCGTATCCATGGATTCAACCAATCACAAATCATGTAGTATTGCAGTATTTGCTATTGAAAAAAATCTATAGTGTGAGTAGACCTGCGCAGCTTAAACCCATTTTGTTCAAGGGTCAAGTGTATCTTAAATAGTACACCTGAAAGGAAATTTAAGCAGTTTTGTTAATAAAGTAGTAAAGAAATAAAGTAATCAGAGTGGATGATGTAAAAGATGCACAGACAGAAGAGTTAAATGCTGGAGCAATGTCCTGAAACATACAAGATAAAAAACTGGTACTGACAAGGTTCAGCTTGAGAAGAGAATAAGGCTTCTGTAGGACAGAATTCAGAAAAAAAAAAAAAAAAAAGAGGGAGCATAAAAATCTGGACAGTTTCGTGTTGAAGATACCCTATTGTATAAGATGGTCTAAGTCAGGGTTCTCAAAGTGAGGTCCTCTGGTAGGACCTTCGAGTTTGTTAGAAAAGCAAATTCAGGAGCCCCACCCTGACCACCTGAATTAGAATCTCTGGAGATGAGGCTCAGGAAGCTATATTATAGTAAGCCCCAAATTGTGCCATGTGATTTTTAAACATATTAAAGTTTAAGAACCACAGACCTAAACCATCTTAGTGAAAGTAGTAAACCACATCATATGCTGCTGTCCCACAAGGAGGTGGGGCTGGAGATTCAGACCAGCTGCAGAGAAGAATGTGGGATAGAGGTGAGGAATTCAGGAAAGGCTAGCTGAGTTGGGCTGGGCCCATGTGAAGCTGATCAGCACACCTTTCTGAATTAGCAGTCTTCCTGTGAGCTGGCTTTTGAGTGTAACTTCCCTCCACGGTAATAGGGAGTCTATGTAAAACTGCATTCTGATCTTCATGTAACCAACTAGGGCCCTGGAAAGACAGCTTTATTATAATAAAGGGACTGTTTGTATATTACATGTATGTGTGTGTGTTTATATATACATGTATGTATGTATGGTCTGTGTGTGTTTTAGTCAGTCGTGTCTGACTCTTTATGATCCCACAGCCAGCCTGCCAGGCTCCAGGTTCCTCTGTCCATGGGATTCTTCAGTCAAGAATACTGGAGTGGGTGGCCGTTCCCGTCTCCAGGCGATCTTCCTAACCCAGGGATCGAACTCAGGTCTCCTGTATGGCAGGCAAATTCTTTACCATCTGAGTCACCAGGGTATAGAATGAATCAAATTAGGCAAAAAGAAAAGATTTATTGGCATTAAAATAGGGGAGAAAATATACTGGAAGAAAACTTTAGACTCAGTGAAGCCCATAACTCTGTGTGGCCCTGGGAAGGTTATTAAACATCTTCAGAGCTCATTTTCTCCTCTAGCTTTGTATCTATTCATTTATTCAAACAAAAAGGCAGGGGGGGAAATAATATTGTATGGAAAACCCAAATGAATATTTTTGGCAACCCAATACATAAGTACACAGCAGATTATGGTAAAGGCTATGATAGGGATATTGATAATACACAACGCCTAGAGAACAATGAGACATTAGCAACTAATTCTAAATAAGAAAAACAAGAGAGCCTTCATTTTGAAGGGACAGTGGAGGCAGATCCCAAGGAGGGGGGAAATCAACTGATGGAGACCATAAAGGTAGAGAGTGAGAAAGGGCAGGCAAGTGTGGGAGTGGAAATAGCCCAGCGTGGATTTGCAGATGCCAGACTGATGACAGAAAGACATGGCCTTTTTCTAGCTCTGAGATTGATTTTTCAAACAATTTTCAGCAGCCTGAAAATAATGGGCAAATTTGATGGTGCAATTTCATCAACCAGTCCAGTGCTAGGACAACTTTTTTTTTCCATTTTCAGCAGTTCATAAATACTGAATTTGGGGTAAAAGCTTATCTCAGACTTCTTCTTGGCTGGCTTTAAAGTAAAAGAACCAGGGTGTTAATTGTCCTTGGAGTATCTAACTCTTCCATTTCCTTTATTCCTGCCATGAGATTAGAGGCATTTCTGGGACTACCTGGCAGAAGGATTGCTTGCCTCTTCGAAAAATAAATCTTGTTGCTCAGAGGCCAGAATTTAAATTGATTCCATCAGAGGGAAGGAAGAATACCCTACAGTGAACTTTCGATTAACCTTTTATAAGCAGGCCAACTTTGTAATCTCATGGTAAAATTCATATATTGAATCTCTGGCAGAGGGTCTCTGCCAAGAACCCCTTTGCTGTCTTGGGTCAGGCCTCAGAGGGTCTGAGTGAGCAGAAAGCAGCTGTCCTCTTGAATTTAAAAGTAGTTCTGAGCTCTCCTCAGGGCAGCATGGTTACACTTAAGCCAGAAGAGCAGCAGCTCTGAATTTCTGGAGGAGAATGCACAGAAAGCATCTTTTCATCTTGATCAGATTTCACAACTGCAGGAGTAAGGCTACAGGCTGGACAATCACAATGTCAATCCTCCCTCTTCTGCAAAGCGTTTATTTCTGATCACTTTTTATACAACTTGTGAAAACCATCCACACTACAAGAGTAAAACGTAAAAAGGAGGGACACCTGTGGGCCTACCTGGAGTGAAGGATGGATCGTATTTTCAGTTAATGAGTTGCATGCCATGCACATGAGCACTGAGAGTTTGGTCCAAAGAACAGTGTTTCACTGAGTTCTAAGTTCACGTGGCATAAGACTCATGTTTATCTATAAAAGATGCCCTTTCTGGGCTTTTTAAGAATGTCCACAGCATGAAGGGTCCAAAGGGCCACAAACTCCCCAGAGCAGAGTGTTTAGAACACACTTACCACCATTAATAAGTTCTTTGTGCTGAGCACAGAGACTGCCATGGCTGGTTCTAAACACAAAATAAAAATCGGAGTCAAATCCTACCTTGGGATACAGCCCAGGATGACAAGATAGCCAACAATTACAATCCCTGATTTTTAATCTTTTCTCTGACAGTGCTCTGACAGAACGACAGTGCTTGAGTTTTGAGAGTTCAGATCTGGGTGAACTGATCAAATAGCTACTCAACTTGTCTTTATGTTAATGATAATGTGTTGGACACTGGCTTAAGACTTGCCTTGTAAGTTTTTCCTTAGTCATCAAGACATTACTTGGCCTCATTAAATGGGCATCTCTTTTAGGCTTGGTTCCTTTCCATAACATGTTAACTAGGTATCATTTGGGAAACAGTTGATATAATGAATGACTATCCCTTTCCTCAGTAATCCTTATTACCAACAAGAAGACAGTTTTTTGAATTTTATAAAGAAACTTCTTACATATCCAGATAAAATATATCTTCAAAGATCTCCCAGAATCAGAAACTCACAGACAGGACTAAAAGGAACCCTTATTCACCAAGCTCAGACTCCTTGGACAGACTCCTCATTTGCAAACTGTGTACTCGGACAAATAAAAAGAAAGTAAGTATGACAGTAACAAGAACCACAAGTGTGTGAAGAGAGAAGGGGAGAAGGCACAAGAGACCCTCACCTCACAAGATTCCACTGATAGTCTATCAGAGACAGTTCCACCCTGGAGTGCTGTAAATTGCCTCCAGTTTCTGCTGAATTTTTGTTGGCTGCATTTCTCTCTCAGAAGGGAACTTGAGAGAAAGTGTTTATAAATATGGAAAGTAGCAGGGGAAAAGGGAGAATACAGTTAATTTCTCCCACCAGCAGTTTCTCATCATTATTTTCATACAACTCATTGTCAATCTGCTTTATTTTTAAGAATGAATGATTTTAAATATTTAATATGATGTATTTCTCTTAACCAATACATAGAAGTATACCATGCAGAGGACATTCCTGTTCAAAACAGATCTTTTAAGATGAGGGGAAAACTCTGTGTGCCTACTGTCAGAAACTGGTAGGAATACAGATGCCAATTCACTTTCACTCGCATCTCCACATGTTCATATGTGACTCGACATTTTGGCTGACTCTGTTACATAGGCAATTTCTGATTCGTATCCACTGCATTCCTAACCCCAGGGGAAGATCCATGTTTGTAAGGCCCGAAACTTATGCAACTTGGAAGATCTTTAAGAAAAATATACCTTATAACATATACAAAACACCATGTTCAGTTCAATGCCACCCACCTGCAGGCAAGCACATAGGAGGGCAAATTGAATTGGAAGGAGGTAGTGATTTTAATCCGGAGAAGGCAATGGCACCCCACTCCAGTACTCTTGCCTGGATAATCCCATGGACGGAGGAGCCTGGTGGACTGCAGTCCATGGGGTCGCGAAGAGTCGGACACGACTGATCGACTTCACTATCACTTTTCACTTCCACGCACTGGAGAAGGAAATGGCAACACACTCCAGTGTTCTTGCCTGGAGAATCCCAGGGATGGGGGAGCCTGGTGGGCTTCCGTCTATGGGGTCGCACAGAGTTGGACACGACTGAAGCGACTTAGCAGCAGCAGCAGTGATTTTAATCAACTCTCATTGGTTGATATAGATTATGTTTTGCAGTTTTAGAAAAAATAGCTCAGAGCTCTGGGAGGACCTAGAGGGGTATGCGATGGAGGGGAGGGAGGCTCAGGAGGAAGGAGATACATGCATATCAACATATAGCTGAATCATGCTGTTGCACAGCAGAAACACAACATGGTAAAACAGTTATACTCCTATTTAAAAAATAACTTAAAAATAAAACAAAATTACCTTAAAAATAAACGACCATGACAACACATTGCTAGGATCCCTCCCAGGAGCTTCATACCACACCTGCCTCTGTTCTTACCTTAATTCTCTGCAGCCTGCATTACAGCTAACTCAGGGGGAAATTCCAGCCAAAGAATAAGCCTTATCCCTTTACTTGATCCCCTTAACCCTGAGAAAGACTTATTATGACTCAGAGACATAATAATTCAAAATCAAAAGGTAAAAAAAAGGAAAATATATTGTAGAAAATTAAAATATTCTTCCTAAAAATACACAATCTCAGCCCTCAAAACACTACTCACACCTCCTTGATCATCTTGTCTGAGCACCCAGTTTTCACAGAGTGCATATTACCATGATGTTCGCTTTCATAGAAAGTACTGTTAGTGATCAAAACTCACTTCGTGCTTAAGAAAAAAGGAACTTAAGTTCAAAGAGGATCTTTTATTGTAGTTCTTGGCTCAGGTCAGAGAAATAATGCTTCATTCAGAACTTGCCAAAGACCTCTGCCTGCTTCCGGGGCTACCTGCAACACCTCCCTTAGAAGGTTCTTGCAAAGGTTCAGTCCTGACCATACCAGCAAGTAACTGGCTCCCCTGACAGCAGCTGAAGCACATGGCCTCTTAGACCAAGCACTTCCACGGTCAGAAGAGGGCTCCTCTCAGAAGCTCACTGGTGGGCAAATACACTTCAATAGGCCATCCTAGTTCATTTACCAGCTTTCCTGAACTTTACCTAAGAATAAGGCCTCATCTTCTGAATGCACATTATACAGATCATCTAATTCAGTCAGTTCAGTTACTCAGTCATGTCTGACTCTTTGCGACCCCATGGACTGCAGCACACCAGGCCTCCCTGTCCATCACCAACTCCCGGAGCTTACTCAAACTCATGTCCATTCAGTCAGTGATGCCATTCAACCATCTCATCCTCTGTTTTCCCCTTCTCCTCCCGCCTTCAATCTTTCCCAGCATCAGGGTCTTTTCAAATGGGTCAGTTCTTTGCATCAGGTGGCCAATTAGGTTCTGGTTATGACCTACAATGTATCCAACAAGGCCCGAAAGCAAATTCTTTTCAGCTACAGAGAAATCTGATCTTTGCACCATTCATACCTCTCCTGCTTAGAAAGAACAGTTTCACTCTTAGCCTCAATAGTTTATAGGGCAAAAGTCATGCTGATGAGCATAGCAGTGCATCCAGTCTTTAGGCAAACAGCGACTTTTAACATAATTCAGAGTAACCAGCATAAGGACCTCACTGGAGGTGACATCCAAGTCATGCAATCACAGTCACAGATACTTAGAATGGAAGGAACCTCCAAGGTGACCTGGTTGAACCTCCCATCCAGCAGTAGGACTCTAGTCCCTGGGGTCCAGAAGCTGGTTCATCTGGCTGCAAACAAACAGATCCACTCTCAGAGATCCCCTGCTTACCTGGCAGGCCATTTCCTTGGAGTTTGAGTTTACTATTTAGAAAATCTTGTGTTTTTCCACTTTAGTCCCTCATCTACCACTCCTGCCCAGGAAGCAACCAAGAATAACCCGCTTCTGTAGTGTGCACACACAAACACACTGGAATATTACTCAGCCATAAAAAGAATGAAATAATACCACTTGCAGCAATATGGATGGACCTAGACATTATCATATTAAGTGAAATAAGACAGAAAGACAAACACCACATGGTTTCACTTATATGTTGAATCTAAAATATGACACCAATAAATATACTTATGAAACAGTAACAGACTCAAAGACATAGAGAACAGACCTGTGGTTGCCAAGGGGGAAGGGAGTGTAGGAGGGAAGGATTGGCGTTTGGGATTAGCCAAGGAAAACTATTACAACAAGGTGCTATTGTATAGCACAGGTAACTATATTCAATATCCTGTGATAAACCAAAATGCAAAAGAACATATATGTATAACCGAATCACTTTGCTATACAGCAGAAATTAGCACATTACAAATCAACTACACTTCAATAAAAATTTTTTTAAAAGAACCCTCTTTTTACTCTACCAATGACCATCTTTTTATGAACATATCAAGTTCCACTTAGACATTTAATTCTCTTTCTACTGTTAAACACTTGGCACAGTTTCTTGTCCTTTCACAATTCTGGCACTGACTTCTAAATGTCCTCTAATTTGTCAGTATCATTCTTAAAGCATTTATCTATACCTGAAACCATGAACTGAGATGTCTGACTATGCATATCTGTACACAACACTTCTATTTTCATGCAACAGCATTTGTACAATACACAGTTGAGTTAATCTGGTGGGAGGTGGGGAGGGGACTATGCCAAACTCTTGGCTCAAATTAAGCTCCCTCCCAATTACATTTAAAACAAGAATATTCTCTAAACTAGAAGAGAATATCTCTAAGAAGAGAATATCATGCGTCTTCCAAGGCAGTTAATGTATCTTACAATCATCATCTTTCAGTAGATGTTTAAAGGAGGGAATCCCATCATATTCCCTCAATTGACCTTTTGCAGTTTGTCACCCGAAGGTCAGCAAATTTATCTTCAAATTCTGCTGAAAGTCTACACAATACCATGCTATGCATAGAAGGTGTCCTTTAGTTTAAGACAAGAGAGTCCTCTGTGGAATGGTCACCAGCTCTAAAAAAAAGACATCTTGTCTACCCAGGTTAAGCAAATGTTCTATAAATTTCCTTTTTATTTTTATCATCAGCTCTGCAATGTTAACAGTGCCAAGGCCCATAGTAAGCATTAAATAGTTACTTACTGACTAAACCACAGGATAAATGAATGATTAGTTCCCAAGCTCCCATCCTCCCTTTAATAATGTTGGTGGGTTTTCATCAGTGCTTTTCATTCCCTGCATGGCTCTTAAGAGCTATAGCTCTCCACTAGGGCAGTGATGATATTCTTGCCTCTGCCACTGACTGATTCTGTTACTTTAGAAACATGTGTAAACCTCTCAAGACCCATGTTTTCCCCATCTGAACAGCAATCTCAACATTTCATGTATTTACACAAAGACATGTGATATATATAATGGGACCAGGCAGTCCTAAGCGCTTTACAAATATTAATTTAATCCTTGAAAACCAAACTGAAGGACAGACAGGCTAACAGTCAGAGACTGTAGCGCCAACAAGTGGTGAAGCTGGGTTTTGAACCCGGGCAGTCTGCCTTTTGTATGTGGGCATTTTACCACCATGCCATACTCCCTCCATGTGATCTGACGGCAGAACATTTGGATAGTAAGGAAGGTCACTGACCACACTCCTTAAAAAAGTGAATTTTGCTTGATTTTCCATTAGTTCTCCAAATAGCAGCTTCTTCTTTCAGTCATATTTTTGTCACTAACCAGTGGGAAAAATAAATCACTAAAATATAGTTCCTTGAACATAAAGTGGATGCAAATGCTTTGCATTGATTTGCACTCCTTCCCAGCCACAACTGCTGGAAGTATTCACCCAAAATATTAGGGACCACGAGACCCAGTCGACCTATTGCCAGAACAAGAAGGCACCAGGAATCTGGGGGAAAAGGAAAAGGAAAAATGAATTTCCTAGGAAAAACATCAAGATGCAGACCATTCCAGAGCTAAGCACTGGCCTACCTGAAGGTAGAACAGAAAGTTCCTCAAATATTTACAGGTAGCTTATGACAGTATATACAGCAACTTTTATCCTCACCAATAAGCAATCTCAGGATCTGCTATCTTGCTCCGGTGTCTTCCCACGCACATTCTCAGTTAGCAAGTCTGCTGGAATACAGTAGATATTCTTGGTGCACTTATCCTAATGGGTTCAGTGCAATGAATTTTTGAAAAACCATTAAAGACAGTCCACGAAAGCTCTAAACAAGCTCCTCAAGATAGGGAAAGAAGGAAATGCCAGTTAGGAAGAAAAAGTGGTCACAGAAGCAGCTTTCCTGAGTGGTATATTTTTACTTCAAATTTAGATTCAGACTGAATTCAGTATTCCTTCAGGTGAGTAAGAAATATTCAAGCTCTGCAGGGAGCCAGAGCCTGGGGGTAGAGGTGGGGTGGGAACCATTTCCATTTTACAGTGAACCTCACAGAAGGCAAGATCTTTCCAATTAGGGCTAGGGTCTAAGGCAAACAAGTCTCTGAGTTCAGAATTTCTCTCTAGAAAGTTTAGGTCTGAAAGGAGGGTATGTGATTAGTTCTAATCATCAGAAAGGCACTGATGGGCATTGGAATGACCAAAAGTCACATTTCATTTGAGGGAGGCAGCAGTGGGATACAAACAGAACCTCTGTATCCAACTCCTGTTAGACATGGAATGATCCACCAGATTCTGGAGGAAATCTGTTGGGAATACAGATATGAATTTGGATTTTCTAAATATTCTTCTGGTCTACTGAAGAGAACGAGCAGTTAATAATGGCAAGACATGATTTTTTTTTTTTAAGCAAATAAGCAATATACATGCATATATGTTTATGTACACACACATATACATTCCTCCCCACCCCCATTTAGGAGATGAGACTATTAGGTTTTGAGACAGGTCAATTCTCAACATGCTTTTCTGAAAGATGAAATGAGTATTTACCCCACACTGAGTATCTCTGGGAACCTTCCAGAAAGGAACTCTTACACTATAAAAGAAACACACACCAAACCAGTAAACTAGAAGCTAGAAGATGAAGCAACAGACCAGATCAAGTCCGAACTTGGAACTCAAGCACAGCTTATGCTTATGTTCTGATACCAAGAGCTCCATTTCCCAGCTGTGCGGGTGATGCAGAAATCAGAAGAATCCAGTCTAGGGATGCCAGTCTAAGAATCCAGTCTAGGGTCTCTGGGTCCCAGGAGGCTTCTCTCCTCTCCCTGCTGCCCTGAGCCTTTAAGTCTGGCTTTCACTATTGTCCGGGGAATCAGGGTTCTAGGAAGATGACTGTTTATGGCCGGGGGGAAGGCATCTTGAGGCTCTAAGACGAGCTGCTTGGACCTGACTGAGAGAGGCAAGGCTGGGCAGAAGCACTGACAAGGAGAAAGAGGGCCCTTTGGCTGCCACTGTGAGACGCTCTCTTTTTTCTCTCTGACGTCTCCTGCAATATCTGCCAAGGTAGATAATGGATTGGTCTGTCAAATTAGATGGTACAATATATGAAAAGTTCTGAGCCTCCTTATTTGTAAAGTGGAGATAATATTCCCACCTCTCCCACTTCAAAAGCTTGCTGTGAGAATCCCAACACATCCAATTAACCTGCTATAGACTGAATATTTGTGTTTCCATTTGTACACTGAAACCTAATGCAAAAAGAGAAAAGCAACAAAATAAATAAATAAACATCGTTTATATGTGGCATATAGAAAAATGGTACAGATGAACTTATTTACAAAGCAGGAACAGAGATACAGGTGTAGACAAGCAATTTATGGATACTAAGGGAGTGAGAGAGGAATGGGATGAATTGGGATATTGGAAATGACATCTATACACCACTATGAATAAGCAGGTAACTAATGAGAACCTACTGCATAACACAGGAAATGCTATTCAATGCTCTGTGGTGACCTAAATGGGGAGGGAATCTTTTTAAAAAAGAGAGGCTATATGTAAACAGAGAACTGATTCGCTTTGCTGGACAGCAACATTGTAAAGTGACTATACTCCAAAAAAAAATTGTTTTTTAATCATTATATTCAGTATAAGTAAAACACTGTCTGAAGTCACTGTTCTGGCTTTGCCAACCTGCCTGCTGCCTCTGGACCCAGCTGCTCTGCTTTCCTTAATTCAGATGCTCATTATTAACCAACATGTTCCATTCCTCTTAACCATCTCTAACTCAGGCTCTGCGTCACACAGTTCCTACTATCCCAGCACCATTTACAGAATTCTGTTTTCAAGAAGACCACAGAGTTGCTCAGTTGGCAACAGGAAACAATTATTCCTTGAAAGAGAGTCTTTTTCTACTGCATTTCAAAAATTATTTTCCCCAAAATAAATACATCCCTATGTACTTTTTAAGTTTGCTCAGTTTACTCATTTGGGTCACTGTGACCTAGTTACTTCTAATCGGAAAAGGGAAATCAGATTATTTTTGGTAAATGAGATGATAGAAGATGCTCATGATGACACATCGGCATGTGCACTGTGTGTGTGTGTGTGTGTGTGTGTGTACACACATAACTAAGAACATTAGCTTTGCCAAGGACTCTAGGAATCACCTAGATTAACCCTCTTTGGCTCCACTATACATTTGGAAAAACTGAGGCAACGTGGCTGAGAAGTCACTGGTCTGCTTCTCCTACAGCCTGTCAGCACACAACTGCAGAACGTGGTCATGACCCTCCTACTTTTCCTCTGCTTCACCCTTGCTTTGTTCCTCTCTCTTGATTAGGTTCATATTTTAGGGGATGCATTCTTGCCTGCATCTTCTACTCCCTTCCAGAGACCTCATTCCATGAGGCAGCTGAGCTTTTCACACAAGCATTTCTGATGAGAGCCCCACTCTCACTGTCTAAAACTTCCAAAGTCAAAAGAAACTTACAACTCGATGCTGCACATGAAGCAAAAGGGCAGTTTCCATTGGAACAAGAAAAGAAAATTAATTTGAGTCAGAATGTGAACTCCCTTCATCATTATATCCTTGACACCCATAGCAGCACTCAGCACTCATTAATGCTTGGTACACACCAACGCAGACTCCTGAGGGATGTCAAGGAGCGGTCGCTGGCAGGTAGAAAACGACAAAAGGAAACTACATCAGAAGTCAGAAGACCTGGAATCTAGTACCAGCTCTGAAAGGATTAAATTATGTGGCTATGAGCAAATGTTTTCCTTGGTTTTAAAAAATATCAATGGGGTAGGCACTAAATTATTTTTAAAATATTCTTTAAACATTTTATGGTAAATATAATAAAAATATATAAATTACAGCTATAGGTTGAGAGGTCTCTGAAGAGGTTTGTGGTCCAGCCACCCACCTCTCCCCTTCATTTTGTATTTCCAGAAAGATGATTATCCCATTTGGAAAAACTTCCAGGAAAATATTTTAAACTAAGATTTTAGTTTAAGAAAACACTCTCAGATTTAACCTAAAAAATCTACGTTTATACCGCTGTTAATCAATTTAGGGTTTAAATATACAATTATCAAATTCCACAATCCTCATTATCCTGGAGTATAATATTATTTTCAGTGCAAGTATTAAAAGATATGGCCAACATGGCATAAGAACATTTTCCCTGAAGTCATATCACTGACAAAGTCATTAAGCTTGCCTACTGTGCTTCTTTCTAAATATACATTTATAGCAGGACTTGATTAGTTTTCTACCAAGAAATACATGTTTATTAAATTCTCTCTCATTCACCAAGACTCCTTATTTATCTTAGTAATTTTAATGGAAAAGTATATGAAATATTATTACATAAATGCTTACAGAGATGACAGTAATTTTATTATAAATCAAATAAATAAAAGGTCAAATAAATATTAAAATCTTTCAGGAATTGCAGTATAAGCTTTAAAATCATGAATCTCCTCCTTACATTTTTATAACTTAGTCTTTAAATATTTACCAGTGTAATAATGAAACTGAGTTATCATGACTTATTTTCTGGAAATTTCTTGGTTTCTCAAAAGCTTAAAGGTAGAGGACATGTTTAGCACATTCTAGTTTTTCATTTCAGAAATGTTATGAGGCAAAGCTGCATCTCTCCAACAATAAAAACTATACAATAGGAAGTGTTGGCATTTCAACCTTCTATCATTTCTGAATTTAAGGGCCTCCCTATATATACACACATGCTCTTAAACACACATTTTGTTATCGAAATACCTAAAACAAAGTAGTCAGTCTCATAACCACAATAAGCCAGACACAAAGGAAGAAACTTGTTCTCAATAATAAGGAATCAATTGAATTAACTGCAACCTTACGCAAAACAAATATTTAGGTAATCTCATCATCTATTTGAAAACAGGTATACTATGTGGATCAAACAGTTTACACATGATGACAAAGTAGCTTAAACATGTATCTGAATTAAGAAAGGCATTAAAAATCTAAATCTCCCCCCTTATATCCTGTTTGGGTGCAAAAGTAAAAAAAAAAAAAATCAACAAGTATTACTGAATTTAATTTTGTTTCATTTTAATAAGCAACTTCATAATTCCTACAGTCATGTTAAAGAAATTTATGACTCAGAAAGTCCAAGTTGAAACGCTCAAATCATTCTAAAGACAGAAACAGAGCTATGACCAGTAACAGACTGATAAAAGAAAACCAACAATCCAAATAAGCCCTACACAGAGTAATTCCCAGTTTCTTTGTTCAAGTCAGTATATCTGGATTGGAAACTGAACATTAGATTGGCCACTTATTTTTAAGAGTCAGCTTCCAAAGCGGGGGAGGCAGTTCCTGGTCCCTGGGTCCCATGCTTCTGTCCTGAAGAGGAAGCCTGCACACCAGAGGGGTTACTTCCATAACCCCTTGGGTGGCAGACCTGGAGGTGGTCTACCAGAAGCAAAGTCTCCAAGAAGCTAACACTCATTCCCTGTGCTTTTCCATTTTTCAACTTGTTCCCAGCCACCTCTCCTGTCAGCACCATGCTTCCCTAAGGCTAGATGCCTGCACCTCACTTTCCCTAGATGAAATACATAATGATCTCTTTTCCTTTCTACATGCTCCCTTCCGTAAATACTCATGACACCAGCACCTAGCTAGGTACTGAAGTCACAGTTGTAGCCAAACACAGACAGGTCCACCCACACGGTGCTGAGGAACTAGTGGGGGAAGGCAAGCATGAATCACATAATTGTAGAGATAAGCACACCGTCAGTCAATGGCGGGGAGGAAAGGCCTCCCTAAGGAGATGACAATTGAACTGACAGTCATTACATAAGAGGGGCACGGTAGGCGGCAGCATCTGAGGACCTGAAAGAAGACAGATGCAGCAACTGCCAAAAAGGAGGGTTGTAATGTGAAGCTGGGGAGAAAAACAGCTGCCAGACCATGTGGCTTTGAGGAAAATGGTAAAGATTTATTCAAAGAACATGGGAACAACGAAAGAATTTTATGCAGATAATGAAATAATGAAGTCTAAATTTAGAAAAAAAAAAAAAAAAGTCACTCTGGCCAGAAAAGTCACTGTGGCCAAATGTGGTGGACAGAGAGAATGAATGAGGGGACAAAAGTCACCCATCAGGGAAGCAAAACTTAAACTTCACAACAAAACCATTTTGCAAGGTTGAAGAGAAATGTAATGTGCTTCTATGGCTAGTAATCGGTAGAATTTGGGTCTGAAATTTTAAGTAATGTAGCTACTAAATATAAGTAATCTGCTTACATGGTGGTATTTCAGTTTGTTCAGCTGCCACACAAAAGACCACAGAGTAGGTGGCTTAAACAACAGAAAGTTATTTCTCACAGTCCTAGCCAATTCTGTTCCTGGGGAGACCTCTGTCTTGCAGATAGCTGCTTTCTCCCTGTCCCTGACTGTCAGAGAGAGCACTCTGGTATCTCTTTCTCTTTTTCTAAAGTCACAAGATGTATTGGAAGAAACAGCAACCCACTTCAGTATTCTTGCCTGGGAAATCCCACGGACAGAGGAACCTGTCAGGCTACAATCCATGGGGTTGCAAAGAGTCGGACACGACTTAGTGACTAACACTTAGGACCTCATTTGACCTTTATCACCTCCACAGAGGCCTTATCTACAATTACAATCACACTGGGGATTAGGGTTTCAACATAAGGATTTGGGAGGGGGGGGGGGATTCAGTCCATATATAACGTGTGGGTAGAAAAAGATACATGCAGGATTTGAAAAGAGGATGAGGTGGTTAGATAGCATCACAGACTAAATGGACATGAGTTTGAGCAAGCTCCGAGAGATGGTGAAGGACAGGGAAGCCTGGCATGCTTCAGTCCATGGGGTCACAAAGAACAGGACACAACTTAATGGCTGAACAACAGCAACAGAAAGCAGTATGAGCAGGATTTGAACAGAGGTCTCAAACACCCATGATCAGTCCACTTACCTAGCTGTCCTCTCAAAGTGGGAAATACGGTAGCTTAAACTCCAAAGAGCTAGATCATTAGTGTATTAAGACAATGGGACTTAAACTCTAGTCCAGCTGGCAAACTCCTAAATTTCTTTTTTAAATAAGTCTTTAAATAGAGTAGGAGAGATGATAGAACTCAGTACTTATTCTTCACCATTTTCACAAGATTAAAGAGTCAAATATTGATTTTGTATGTGCCAAACAGAGAACTTTATGAGAAAGCTGTTTTAAAATGTTTACTTTATCCCACAGTATGAAAAACAAAAAATTTCTTGGGCAGCTGTTTATTGGGGAAGATTGTATTTTCCATTATCGTCACTGAATTCACTACAGTAATTATATATAGCAACAGTTACAGTAAGTATGCACACAGCATACATATTCATATTGATATGAAGGTATGCACACATATATATATGTGGAAAACACAGGGATGGAGACCTAAGATTATGGATCCGATTTCAGCTTTTTACTTTTTTTTTTACTTTTTTTTTTTTTTTATTAGTTGGAGGCTAATTACTTCACAACATTTCAGTGGGTTTTGTCATACATTGACATGAATCAGCCATAGAGTTACACATGCAAATCAAAACCACAATGAGGTACCATTACACGCCAGTCAGGATGGCTGCTATCCAAAAGTCTACAAGCAATAAATGCTGGAGAGGGTGTGGAGAAAAGGGAACCCTCTTACACTGTTGGTGGGAATGCAAACTAGTACAGCCACTATGGAAAACAGTGTGGAGATTTCTTAAAAAACTGGAAATAGAACTGCCATATGACCCAGCAATACCACTTCTGGGCATACACACTGAGGAAACCAGATCTGAAAGAGACACATGCACCCCAATGCCGATTTCAGCTTTTTACTTTAAAAGGCTGCTACTTCTGGGCATCCCAGGCGGCACAATGGTAAAGAGTCTGCCTCCCAATGTAGGATACACCAAAGATGTGGGTTCGACCCCTGGATCAGGAAGATTCCCTGGAGGAAGAAATGACAACCCACTCCAGGATACTTGCTTGGAAAATCCCATGGACAGAGGAGCCTGGAAGTCTACAGTCCATGGGGCCGTGAAGAATCAGACACATCTTATGCAGCAAGATAATTAGTTATGACAAGCACACAACCACATATAAAAAAATGAGAAGCTCAACTTATAATTTAAATTACTTAGCAGCCAAGCAAAACTGTGCCCTCATTTCCTTCCCAGTCCCAAGAAATCTTTGCCTGACAAGTTAGTATGAGCTATCTAAGAGCAGATTCACATCATGTGTCAACAGAGGTTGACATATATACAGAGGTTGAATATATACAAGCAATCTTTCAGCACCAAAAAATAGATATGGCTTCAACTAGAGAAATTAATCCATCACATTATCCATCCACACTGAAGAGAGCTTGGCAGCAGTTGCCTTGAGACAGTGTGGAAGGGTACTCTGCAAGAAATCAGTAGGAAAATGAAATCAACTTTCAGCCTGGGTTTCAGAGATAAATTCACATTGTCCAATCAATCTAAAAGCCTTTAATGGAATTAAATCTCTCAAATGGAAAAATCTCCATGGGTTGTTTTTTAACAATCAACAATTCTTTAACAAAAGGATGTTCATCTCATCTTCTGCATCACAATGAACACAGCATACTTAAGATACACACAGGTAATTTCTAGAGTTGACGAAATACATTTCATTCATGATCATACTTGATCCTGGAAACACCCTTGTAGACAGAGATCAGGTATATATTATAATCTCCATTTTTCCAGCAAGAAAACTGGTAGAGAGGCCCACGGTCATGTGGATAAGAAGTAATTTGCTTGAGTTATCACTGAAAAATTTTTTTTAAAGGCAGGATATATAGTTTATAAGATAGATAAAATCAAGATTTTTGTAGTTTGCATGAAATTTCGTAGTCCACCATGTGTAAACAACATCAGTAGACAATAACAATAAATCCAGTGAAGTAACTGGTGGAACTAGGGAGAAAATATATTTAACATACAACAATGTCACATGTCTTGGTCAAAACCAATACATATTTGAATTTGGCAAAAATAGAGATTTGGTTATACAGGTTAATGGATCTCACTTAACCTAGTGATGACATATGGGAAATCAAACAACTGGCTTTGCATCTCATTGTTCCTCATCTAAAAAAACAGAAATAATAAACAGCATCTAGTTCATAGAGTTGTGAGGAATAAATCAGATATCTATGAAAAGTACCTGGAACACTTCTGGCAGATAAAGTGCTCATTAAATGCTATTTTTTATTATTATTATTACCGTATATAACATATCGTAGGTGTACAGTAGATCACTTTGACACATTTATATATTTATATATAGTATGAATGCTAATAGTAATATGTATCACACTTACTCAATTATAGTATAATTGTCTATATTCACTGCAATAAGTAAATTGCTTATTTACTTCTCTTAACGCTTAAGTACCATCACTCTTAGTTAAAAAAAAAGTAAAAAAAAATAGAGCAAGGCACAAAGGATTACTCACTTTGGGCAAGAGGTCTTATACCAACCAAGTACTTATTTTCAATCTGTAAAATGTAAAATTCTATTAATTCAAATACATCCACTTAAATGTCAGGATAGGCAGCTACCAATAAGCCACACAAACGGTCCTTCCACCCAGGTACTTGCTCTCAGGCAGACACAAGGAAGCTGAAGGTGAACAAGACCCTTGAGAGGCTTGCTTCCACAGCAAAAATCTCACAGGAAAGTGAGCAAAACCTGATAATTGCCTCTCTGCTCCCTTGGGAGGGCCAGTCACTTCCAAACTAATGATCCAGCACTCAAACAGGAAATAACGAAAAAGAAGAGGGAAATTATCATTAAAAATCTCAGGAAGATGAATTAATCCCCTTCCTCTCCTTCCTACTTGACCCCAGCATGTGTCCTGTACATAGTAACATGGGAGTTCTGCTGTTAACACATTCTCTCTCCTTCCACTGGACCCTGGGGTTTTTCCATCTTCAAAGATTAAATTCCCTTTGATTTAATATAACAACCAGCTTATAGATAAAGGTGCCATTTGTTTTGCACCAGTTTTCTGGTTTTGGAAACAAACAATTTAAATAATTTGAGACTTTAGATACCTTCTAGTTTAAATGAAAGTGCCTCCAAAGGCCAGGAAGGTAACACAAATAAGTGAAATAGGCCAGGTAGAAACTGGGGTTTACTTTGTTGAATTTTTACCATTCAGAATTATAAACCCAACTGCTGCCCAATCTTTCCCTTTTTCCAAGAGAAACTGGAAATTTTTTAATGTTGACAACTAATTTAAAAGATCAAGCTCCATATCCATGTGCATATTAAACTCACCTGTAGATTTCCAGTTGGGAACGCCAACCTAATCTGGTGAGTTTCAGTCCTAGCTTAAAAAAGAAAAATAGAATCACCCAGGAGCTACACTGCTGCTGCTAGGTCGCGTCAGTCGTGTCCGACTCTGTGCGACCCCATAGACGGCAGCCCACCAGGCTCCTGTCCCTGGGATTCTCTAAGCAAGAACACTGGAGTGGGTTGCCATTTCCTTCTCCAATGCATGAAAGTGAAAAGTGAAAGTGAGGTCACTCAGTCGTGCCCGACTCTTCGCAACCCCATGGACTGTAGCCTACCAGGCTCCTCCGTCCATGGGAGTCCAGGCAAGATTCCTGGAGTGGGGTGCTGTTGCCTTCTCCGGAGCTACACTAGTCTGCCTCAATTCATCAAGGGTAAGCTTTCAGGTGATTCTATTAGGCAGCCAGAGTTGAAAAACACCAATCTGGTCTAATCTATGAATTCTACAGAGAGGGAATAGTGGCTCAAAGACTAAAGCAACCTGAAGCTACCAGGAGAGAAAAAACAGGGGTTTTTACCCAACATGCTGACCTAGCAAAACTTTACTATAAATGCTACTTTTCTTGCCAATGAACTGGCAACCCAGTTTGGGCTCCAACACTGTGAAGTGTTCCAAATGCTTCCTCACCAGAAGTGTTAGGAAAAAGAGGATCATAGCATTAAGAACTAAGTTGAGTGACTCTCATGTGACATTTGCATTGCATTGTAAATTCCCTGAAAGCAAAGGATTGGTGAGTCCCTCCCTCACTAGTGAGATAGATAAGTCATCATTTCAATAAACACTTGGTAGATAAATGACTTCGTGACTTTCAAAGTTCTATTCCTATATAAATTGGGAATTAAATTCCCTAAAAGTTCAAAAATCAATTTTCTACAAGCAATGTCTAGAAACATTTCAGAGGAACAAATTATCAGGTCTCATCTATCTAGGAGGGAGATCCCTAGATCACTGCTGCAAAGAGCTGTAAACAGTAACTGAAGGAATAAGCTGTTCACAAGAGCCCGTCTTATTAGGTTTAAAGCTTCCTCTCTCTGCAACAGTACAAATGGGAACCAGACCACTCTATTTATGTCACTTTCATCACCACCGCTAACTCAGAGTAGTTATTTTTCCCCGGACCTGAACCCTTGCCAATATCAATAGCCACAGCTTAAATATCCGGTTTGGTTTCTTGACTCCCTATGACAGAACCCTGCAATCACTTATCTGTCTGCGCTTTTATTCCCTTTCACACACTGCAGGGATGACTCACCTCAAGACATGGAATATGGCATTGTGCTATACTGACATCTCAAAAGATCTGGTGATCAATACCAAGCTTCCCTTCATCCTACGAAGACGCTGGAAATTCCTATTCATGGTGTAAAACAAGCTATTACTCATTTGGTTTATTACTTAAAAAAAAAAAAAAAACAAAAAAACCACACACTTCTGCCCTACCTGTCAGTCAACGCAATCCACTTTTCTCTTTTCTTCACGGTGAGCTGTCGTTTTGTCACTGACCCAGGTTTGTCTTGGCAGGATGCACAGCAAACCAAAACACTGATAGGCTAAGGTTTGCAGCAAAGATAAGGTTGATTAGCAAAGCCGTCAAGTGAGGAGAGAGGAGAACAAATCTGCAATCCGCCTCCTGAAGAGGAGAGGCTGGGATATAGAGATGCGGCATGGGAGGCGTGGGGAACGGTGATGGGAAAAAGGTGCAGGAATCCCCCTTCGGCACAGGTGTAACTAGTCCACGGGTCTCTGAACCTTCTGAGGGTGGAGTTCTTGCCCTCCGATGTCAAAAGTTCACCAAGCAGACAGCAGCATGCCCAGGTGAAGGGTCTGTATTCTTGTCCAGTCTCAACCGGCTCAGCACCAACCAGAGGCTGCTGACTCCAAGTTCCTGAGAGATGACTTGGGCAAACATCTGACTGTTTAGGCAAGGTGCTGCTGGGAGGACGGGCAGGTCTTACAACAAACTTAATTAGTGAAGGCAGGTGGGATGGATCTGACTGATTATCCGTGGTTTTATCTCTAAAATAACAAAACCGATCGTGTCATTTACCTACATAAGAAATACTGATGCAACTACCTACTGTGCCCCAGAAAAGGTCTGAGATCCCTGAGGCAATGTATGAACTCTGTCAACTTTTGCAGCCTCATTTCTCTTCACCTTCCCTCAAAATATCCTCTGGTTCAGCCACCTTAAACCGCTTATCGAACACACCATCTTCTTTTATAGGTCCATGAGTATGAGTTGGCCCTTTAAGAACTCCCCTTCCCCTTTTCTCTACCCAGTGGGCTTTTCAAGAATCAGTTTATGGGCAATACATGTAAATCTATGGCTGATTCATGTCAATGTATGACAAAAACCACTACCATATTGTAAAGTAATTAGCCTCCAACTAATAAAAATAAATGAAGAAAAAAAAAAAAGAATCAGTTTAAAAGGCACGTCTCCCAAGCCTTCCATGACTCTCCAGGACAGTGAGTCTCCATCTCTCCTGCCTCCCCCTGGGGTTAGTTGTGAATGTGATTAAATAGTTCCAGGTTGTGTGCCCCCAAAGCCGGTGCCTGCCCTTATCGCCTCCTGGTGCCTGGCTCATGCACGCATTCCGTATGGAACACAGGTTTGCCAAGTTCAGCCAACTGCTGCCGCCTCACCGGTGCAGATAAGCAGACAAACGGGTGTCCTGGGCGGTTCTGCCTCCTGTGGCAACTCTGGCTCCCATCCATGGTAAGCCTCCTCACTGTCTGTGACTGTTTTGCTTAACCATGCTTTGGCTTCAACTGCTCCGTTGTAAGCCTCTCTTGTGAAAGAAAAATACCGGACAATCTCACTTATTTAGAACCTAAAAGAGGTGAACTCATAAAAATAAAGTACAATGGTGGCTAGAGGGGCTGGGAGTTGGGTGAAATAGGGAGAAATTTGTCAAAGGGTATGAACCTTCACTTATAAAATGAACAAGTCCTAGAGGCCTAATGTACAGCATGGTGACTCTAGTTAACAATACTGTATTGCACACTTGAAATTTGCTAAGATTATAGCTCTTACAAGTTCTCCCCCCGCCACACAAATGTGAGGTGATGGATGTGTTAACTAACATTCATATGGTAATCATTTTACAATATGTTTATATGTATCAGAGCCTCACAAAAACTTACACAATATTATCAGTCAATTATCTCAATAAGGACTTTAAAATACATTGAAACAAACCAGCAAACAAAACTATGCTCTATTCTCAAGCACACTGAGCTTAAGTCAGACCCTCCGTATTAAACACAATGTATGACATAAAAGTCAATGCTTCAATTTACATTCCCTTCCAGTGCAAGAGGGTTGCCTTTTCTCCACACTCTCTCCAGCATTTACTGTTTGTAGATTTTTTGATGATGACCATTCTGACTGGTGCGACGTTGAGCCTGGTACTGATGAACCTATATTCAGGGCAGTAATGGAGATGCAGACAAGTGATCAGACTTGTGGACGCTGCGGGGGAAGGAGGGGATGGGACAAATCACTGAAACATATACATTACCATATGTAAAATAGATAGCCAGTGGGAATTTGCTATATGACACAGGGAACTCAAATCCAGTGCCCTGTGACAGCCTAAAAGGGTGGGAGGGGGTAGGAGGTGGGAGGGAGGTTTGGGAGGCAGAGGACACATGTATACCCATGGCTGATTCACATCGGTGTATGGCAGAAACCAAGGTAACACTGCCAAGCAATTATCCTCTAATTAAAAATAAAGTAATAAAAAAGTCAATGTTGATTGAAGTACACTTTTCAAATCAGACATAATAGGCACTCTCTCTTGATAGTCACCTGAATCTCTGTTGTGGTGATTTATGTATTTATCCCATGTGTAGCTTTGTGACCATCACCACTGTTTAGATACAAACAGTTCCATCACTAAGATCCCTCGGGCTAATCTTTTTTCTAAATTTTATATTGGAGTATAGTTGCTTTACAGTGTTCTCTTATTCTCTACTGTATAGTCTTTTGCTGTGATTTGAATCAGGAGACATCAAGACTATCTTCAGAAAAGTCACCACCAGAGATGGAGGAAACAGAAAATCACAGTCACGTGAAGTTTACAAATGAAAAAAGATTCTAAAAACCACAACGATTACCAGACTACCAAGCCTTTACCCTGTAAAAAGGTCACACTCACACTGCTGGTTCAGTACAGAGAGCTAGCTAGGCCTGCTCTCAGAGTGGGTTATTATCTATTGACATCAGTGTCAATCCTATAGAGCTTGATGGTGGCACAATTTCATCAATGCTTCTCACTCATGATTGACTCATTTTTCTATCTGCTGGCCTTTAAAGATATCAAGCATGCATGTGCGCTTACTCAGTTGTGTCCAACACTGCAACCCTATGAACTGTAGCCCACCAGACTCCTCTGTCCATGTGATTTTCCCAGCAAGAATACTGGAGTGGGTTGCCATTTCCTTCTCCAGGGGATCTTCTCAACCTAGGAACCAAACCCACATCTCCTGCGTTTCCTGAATTGGCAGGTAGATTCTCTACCATCGAGTCACCTGGGAAACCCCAAAGATACCACAGTGCCCTCATAATGTGCATCATCAATAAGGTTACCTTTTGAAACTTATATCATCGATTCTACTTTAGTCTGAATGCATCCAAAACAACCTTATCACATATAGAATAAATCCATCAATTACAAATTACTGAATGCCCACTATAGCTCAGTACACTGCTAAGTTCTCTAGACAAAATGCAAATAAATAAATAAAAATTTTTTTCTTGATGAAACTAATAAATCAGAATGAGGGTTTTACACATCAGGTCCATTATTTTGATTTCACTCAACAAGACTGATTTCTCTCTCAACAAGGGCAGAGTGCTCAGCATCTGCAAGGCACTGCAGTGAGGCTACTTGGGGAGACTGTGGACTTTGATCCCACAAGCAGGCCATAAGCAGTTAGATAATACTCATGAGAAACTCAAGTGAGAGAAAGTATGAGACTTTTCATAAACATGCCAAGGAAATGCCAGGGGAAAGGAAAAGAGAGCTTGCATCTGGAAAGGGAGCAGATGCAGGAGAAGGATCAGATCAGAGCAGACACTGTGGAGTTTGATGTCATGGCCTTTGATCTGAGCCTCAAAGGATGAATAGACTGAGAGGATGGAACAAAGAGACAGAGACCACTGTGAAGAGAATAACATGAGCAAAAATTGCTGGGCAGAAACAATTATTTTGAGGGCACAGGAGCAGTTCGGTTTGAACTGGCAAAAAATCCAGATGGCTAAGTAGGTTGGGGTAATATCACAGGGCTCTGACCATGTGGCTAAGGAATCTAAAAATCAATCCTTAGGCTAATAAGATGATTTGTGAGAGAGTGAGTGGTCAGAACACCAATTATTAAGATGATTTGGCAATGATGTTATTGTTCAGTCTATACGTCGTGTCCAACTCTCTGTGACCCCAGGGCTGCAGAATGCAGGCTCCCTTGTCCTTCACTGTCTTCTGGAGTTTGCTCAGATTCATGTCCATTGAGTCGGTGATGCTATCTAACCATCTCATCCTCTGCCACCCCCTTCTCCTTTTTGCAATAGTTAGATGGAGATAAAGGAGGGTAAATAAGGACTTCTGTGCTTGTGGCTTCTGCTCCAACCAAGTGTATGAGCTGAATACAACCAAGTGTATAGCTGAGGGATCTGTCTAATTAGTGTTCCCAGATACCGTCAAATGGAAATCTATTAACTGCTGTGGTGCCTTGCTTCTCAGAACTTTGGCTTCAAACACATCATTATGAAGTCTCTTGTCACTGGCGTTGAGCAGTCTGTGTGCTTGCTATGGGTCCAGAACTGCTCTATGACCGAAGTGCCAAAACATATGTACAGCAAAATGCTCATGATTCCCAGCAAAGACCAAACCAAACTTGCAGTGTGATGCTTATGTTCTACATAGCACCTGATGGATACAAAGCACTCAACAGGTATTTTTGTTGTTGCTGATTCCAGAGAAGGCAGGGCTCCCACTTGGCATTAGGTTAATTTTATGTGTCCACTGGACTGGGTCACAGTGCCCAGATACATGGTCAAACACTATTCTCAGGGTGTTTTTTTGATGAGATTAACATTTACATCAGTAGACCTTATGCAGATTGCCTTTCAGAATGTGGGTGGACTCACTAAACTAGCTGACGGCCTGAACGGAACAAAAGCCCGACCTCGCTGAGTCAGGGAGAATGCTGCAACAGATAACTCCTGAATTTGAAGTGCAACATCAGGTCTGTTCCAGAGCTCTAGCCCACCCTGCAGATTTTGGGCTTACTAGCTTCCATAATTGTGTGAACTAATCTCCTTCCATATGTATATGGAATACACATATGGATACATGTGTATCCATATGTATGCACATTCTATTGGTTCTGTTTCTCTGGAGAACCCTCATACAGTGGTAAAACATGCCAGAGTTTTCACAACCTGCTTCCTGTCTACCTGAATCTTCTTATGATCATCTTCCCTAGAAAATTCCCTTGACATAAAATTTATGGGATGACAGATAAGGGTTATCAGCTGGGTGTTGTTAGTCGCTCCTTTTGTCTGACTCTTTATGACCCCATGGATTGTAGCCTGCCAGGCTCCTCTGTCCATGGGATTCTCCAGGCAAGAATACTGGAGTGGAATGTCATTCACTTCTCCAAGGGATGTTCCTGACTCAGGAATTGAACCCAGGTCTCCCACACTGCAGGTAGATTCTTTAATATCTGAGTCACCAGGGAAGCCTTGGTAAGTAGGAGTATTTGGCTAGATTTGCTGGACTTTCTTAGGCAATAGTTGTGCCTATGGGCCCTGTGTATTTAATAAGCAGTCCACTTAGCCAGACATTAACTATATAATGGCCTTCTATTTAACATGTAGAGAACAGAAGTGAGTTTTCTGAATTGAAAAGACGTGTCAGTGATGATCTTTGTTACTGACTTCCAGATAAAACATTAATGTAACCTCACATCTGATTTCAGTGAATGATATTTTGACACCACACCAAGGAGGCTGGACCATGATAAAGCCACCAAACCCAAGGATCTGGGCTAACAGAGAGCCAACCAGGCTCCTTACAGGAACCCAAGCCCCACATTCAGATCTCTGTAGCCAGACTAACAGCATCCCATG